>NC_090441.1:157740121-158367580 GCF_031143425.1 Pleurodeles waltl
TGGGCCTGAATCTGAACTGCATGGTGCAGAAGAGTTGGTGGTTGCTGAGGTGGTCAGAGTGAATTAGTTTCTCTAAGACTTTTGGCGGGTATAGTAGGAGGCAGATGGGTCTGAAGTGGGAAAGCATGGGTGGGCCAGCCAATGGTTTCTTGAGCAGATACCTGGTGGTGCCATGTTTCCAAGTGTCTGGGAATGTGGCTGAGTTGATGGAGGCATTGAGGATGGGTGTTAGTGCTTCACTGATCAGTAGGAGCCCTCAGGTGTGGTAGGGACAATGGTCAGATGGCCCGCCGAGTGGATGGTCATCATGGGAGCAGCGATTTCAATGGTGGTGACTGAAGGCCACGAGGTCAGGGTTCATTCATCAGTCGTGATGGGAAGTTGGGTTGTGACAGAGTCCAGTTGACGGTCAAAGTTGTGTTATATGGGGATTTTATTACAGAAGAATTCCGAGAGCCTCTTGCAAAGGTCTTGTGAATGGGGAACATTTCTAGAGGCAGCAGGAGGCATGGTGAAAAGTTTGATGATGGTGAATATTTCCGTGCTGCTGTTCGTGATGGTGTCAATGCGATCTGCAAGAGCTGTGCACTTGGTGTTCCGTATCTGCTGGTGGTAGTTGTCTTCTGTTAAGAATTTTAAACCATGGAACAGAGATCCTCAAGAAAGTCAGGAAAATCACAAGATATGTCCAGCAAGGCCAGGTCATCAAATCAGCGCTCCTGACTATACCAGTCCTCCAGCATTGGAACCTGTGGAAGGAAGGATCAAGGATTTTTACCAAACTTGGCAAACTTCTACCATGGATCAATGAGTGTTGAGCATCGTTCAAAATGGCTACTTTGTAGAATTCCACTCACAGCCTCCGAATTTGGGGTGCATTGTGGTCAGCGATAAAAGCCTTACTTCGAGGGAGGAGCTAAAATGGATGGCCGGGACGGACGCCTGAGAGAGCGCTCTGTCCAGGGCCCGCCTGACAATATCCTGTAGGGCGCCCCCCTGGGCCACCACACCTGGAACATGCGGGGCGGACCGCTCTGGGACCACCGAGGCGCCCTTTGGGGGTATCGCGCTGGCCGCATGTAGGCTGCGGCGCCGCCACCCATCAACGAACAGGGAGGCCGCGAGGCGGTATCCGTTGCCCGGCCGGGGCAACGAGGCTGGGGGGAGGCCGAGCCGCGCCGCCCGCATCGGACGCGCTGAAGATTGGAGGCGCGCCTCCGTGCCTGCTGCTCGCCCTCCTTCTTCTGGTCGCCTGGGTGCGCCTCCGACCGGGATTTGCCACGCGGCCGCGGCTATCTGGGAGCTGCGCTCGGCGCTCCCGATTCAGGAGAGGCGCCAGTGGGATAGGACGCAGGGGGCCCAATCGGTTATCCTGGGTCCGACGACCAAGGCAAAGGCACAACTGCCAACACCCTACAAGGCTGTTCTGCCCTGGAGGAGGGACCGCACCAAGGGCAGAGGCCACATATACGGGCCCACAAGGCATAACTCTACAAAGTGTGCGCAGCTGTCTCTTGCTCTATTAGAGTATTGCTAACGTTTTTAAAGGCGCACCCGGATTCCGGCCAGAACCCAAACATTTGCTTTTTCCTTGGTGGTTCGCCCGGCCACACATCCCGTATCTTGCTGCAAACCCCCCCCCCCACGTCCCACGCACACAGTAATAATCCACTAGTCTACCCCTAATCAGCCATAATGGCTGGCAGGGCTAAGTCATCCAAGAACTCGGACCGCAGTACTCTCGGAACAACACCCAATGACCAGCAGACAAATCTGTCCCTACAGTTCTTGGAGAACACCCTCACATCACATTCAGCACAGTTTGAGAAAGTCTTACAGGCAATCATGGACACTAAGGCGGTCATTCCGCCGCTCGCCATGCGGTCACCGCCATCTGGCCGCACCGCGGTCAAAAGACCGCGGCGGCCATTCTGGCTTTCCCGCTGGGTCGGCGGGCGCCCGCCAAGGAGCGCCCACCGGCCCAGCGGGAAAGGCCCTGCAACACAGAGGCCGGCTCCGAATGGAGCCGGCGGTGTTGCAGGGGTGCGACGGGTGCAGTTGCACCCGTCGCGATTTTCACTGTCTGCTAAGCAGACAGTGAAAATCATGCTGGGGCCCTGTTAGGGGGCCCCTGCACTGCCCATGCCAGTGGCATGGGCAGTGCAGGGGCCCCCAGGGGCCCCACGACACCCGTTCCCGCCATCCTGTTCCTGGCGGTAAAAACCGCCAGAAACAGGGTGGCGGGAAGGGGGTCGGAATCTCCATGGCGGCGCTGCTTGCAGCGCCGCCATGGAGATTCAGCCCAGACAGGGGAAATCCGGCGGGAAACCGCCGGATCCCCTTTTCTGACGGCGGCTTTACCGCCGCAGTCAGAATGGGCAGGGAAGCACCGCCAGCCTGTTGGCGGTGCTTCCGTGGTCATCCACCCTGGCGGTCGATGACCGCCAGGGTTGGAATGACCCCCTAAGTCCTCATTGGAAAACAGGATAGATGCAGTCTCACAAGACTTGAATCTCCTACGTGTGGATCACCGCAGCTTAGTGGATAGAGTTAAAACCACTTCAGGAAGGGCTGTCCGATATAACCCCCATGTCTCAAGATAACCGAAAACAAATACAGCGCATGGACGCAGAGTTGAGAGTACCATGGAGGAGATCGGAGGAGATGGAGAGTAGAGCGCGTCGCAACAACGTGCGTTTTCTAGGGTTCCCGGAAACCATGCGACAACCCGACTCGGAAATTGCTCTGGAACAATGGCTCATCAAAGAGGTGTTGAATGGAACCTCAACTAAGTTTTTCTCTGTAGAGCGGGCGTACAGGGTACCGGGTAGACCCCCGGCCCCAGGTCAATCACCTAGACCTTTAATTGCTAGATTTCTTAACTACAGGGATCGAGACGCAATATTACAACAGTTCCGCAACAAAGGCCCATACAAATACGAGGACTCGACTATTAATGCCTACCCTGACTTCACACAGGAGGTGCAGAACCAACGGAACTCATTCGCAAAAATTAAATTACGCATGCGGGAACACAATATAAAGTACGCCTTAGTCCCTGTGAAATTAAGTGTGATATCGGAGGACCGCACCCATATTTTCACCACTCCTGAAGACGCCTGGACCTGGCTGCATGCCAAGGGACTTGCCCGCCTAAGGGAAGACACGGAAGGGGATGAGGAATGGCAAACATCTACCTCGAGAAAGCGGACCAAGAGGCGCACAAGAGGTCAACCCAACGTCCAACAAGTAGCAGAAGAAAGAGCAAGAGTACTAAAAGAAACTCCTTTACTCACGCAGAGCAATTTCGCGCTGGTTAGGAAGCTGCCTGAGATGGGCACGGAATCGGACACGGCCAGCTCCATATCCACAATAACGAGCAAGCTAGGAGGACCGAAGATTACCCCCAGAGCTGCGGACGAACTTTAATCGAACTCACCCGCTCCCATGGACTAATGCCACTAATATCAGCAGATAAATGCAGATGCAGGGGATTCTGAGGCGGGGGCAGGAGTTCAGGCGAATGCACCACCAGCAAAGGGCACCCTAGGTGCAAATGAACAATCAACCACGGCGGGCGACGTGGGGGGCGACAGGCGGGGGGGGACCGGGGCTTAGAGCGCACATAATGCTGGGGGGCGCCCAAACAGCATTGGCAGACTCAGTCTGCGGAAAGATGTGAGCCCTGCAAAAGAGCCACATCTGGTAGAAATGATCACTTCACCATTGAAATCCAACCGGATACGGGTTTGTTTCCACTATTATAGTTTTAGTATTTGTACACTAGTTGTTAGGGGGGTTGAGGATCCACTTGGGGGTGTTGGGGTTAGTAGATTAGTAAATTCACACACGCCGGAATCACTCAAAGCACAGTTTAAACTACTGCGCATGCCCCATCTAACAATTAGCTATGCCAAAGGGGCAATGACCAAGCTTGTCAAATTCAGGGACCGGGACCCATGCATAGTAGGACACCCCAAATACTCTAATGGCGCCACGCGGGAGGAATAATGTAAATCAGTTTACCATAGTGACATGGAATGTGAGGGGACTAGGTACATCGAGTAAGCGGTCCAGAGTACATGCACGCCTCAGGCGTATAGGAGCACACATTGTCATCCTGCAAGAAACACATATAGTAGAGGCGGACCTAAGGGAGCTGCGCGCGAGATGGGGGGGCCAGATTATAGGCACTACATACTCAGCCTTCGCGAGGGGGGTGCTGATCTGGATCGCAGCGGGGGTCCCATTTTCCCTGTCAGCGCACAAGATAGACCAAGGAGGAAGGTATGTGATAGTGGAAGGCCGACTGGATGGCAGACAGCTGGCTGTAGTTGGAGTATACGCTCCAAACACTGGGATCGCAGGATTTCTGGGCTCTCTCACACCTACATTATTGACTAACCCTATGACTCCGGCCCTCTGGGGCGGAGACTTTAATAGCTCCCCAATGGCAACGCTGAACAGATCTCACGCTCAAAAGTCCTCAGGGGTAAATAGGAATACCCCAGGCCCACTGCAGGAATGGGCAGGAGCTATGAGACTATATGATCTATGGCGCTTGGGGCATCCGCATCAGAGGGAATATTCATTCTACTCAGTCCCACACAAAAACCACTCCAGGATAGACATATTATGGGGCACTCAGGAAATGGGAGCATTGCTCGGCGAGTCAGAATACTTAGCGAAAACACTGTCTGATCATGCACCACTGAGAGTAACATTGAACTGGGGCAGGACGAGACAGGCGGTTCCTACTTGGCGCTTACAGGTGGAAGCCCTGCGAGACCAAGCATTTGCAGATACACTGAAATCCACACTAAGTCAGTTTTGGGAGGCAAATGCCATGACAGCTTCGACGCAAGCTATTGAGTGGGATGCACACAAGGTAGTGATTCGTGGTTTATGCATATCCTCCACGTGGGGAGTAAGACGCACGCTACAGACGGAAATTGGCAAGTTAGAAAAGGAGCTTAGGGCGGCGGAGACGGCAGTAGCGAGAGGAGAAATCCACTACGCAGTCCTAAAAGAAAGGCGCCTAAAATATAATGACACGGATAGCAAACTCCGCTGCCATGATTATAACTACCATTTAATGCGCCTGCAGACTGAAGGAGACAGGTCGAGTAGAATGCTGGCGTGGTTGTTGCGCGAGGATAGACAGCAGTCCCCAATTGGGGCCATCCGTACTGACGCACATGGCATGGTCACCACACAGGCGGAGATAAACGAAACGTTTAGAGAATACTACTCAAATTTGTACACCAAGCGCACTCATGCACCCCCATGCAACTAAATTTTTTTCTCGCAGAATCCCAACTACCACAGCTGGCACAGACCGATAAGGAAGCAATAGAAGCCCCCCTGACAATGGGGGAAATAGAATTAGCCCTAGCTCAGATGCCCAGGAATAAAGCGCCTGGCTCAGATGGCCTGCCAGTAGAGTATTACGCTGCATACTCGGCTTGCCTAGGACCCCATCTCATGAGGGTGTTCGAAGAAGCATGGGTTAATGAATACCTACCCACATCACAGAGAGAAGCAATGATAGTGGTGCTCCCTAAACAGGGTCGTGATCCCACAGATGTCAAATCCTATAGACCACTGTCACTCCTGAACTTAGATTGCAAAATACTGGGCAAAATACTGGCAAATAGACTAGCCCCTGTCATGCACACTATAATACATGATGATCAAAACGGCTTTATACCAAGGCGCAACACCTTCTTAAATATTCGCAGATTACTGTGCATAATGGGAGACACGCCCCCAGACGCACACGAAGAAATGGTACTCTTGCTGGATATTGAAAAGGCGTTCGATACGCTCGAGTGGGACTACCTGCTCTCTACAATGCACCGAGTAGGGATAGGCCCCAACTTCATACGCTGGGTCCGGACATTGTATTCTGGCCCACAGGCCAGGGTGAAGACGGGTGGGGTGATCTCAGACAGTTTTTCGATTTCTAGAGGCACGAGACAGGGATGCCCACTATCCCCGCTATTGTTTGCAATAGCAATGGAACCATTAGCGGCGAGAGTGTGCTCCATGGAACAAAGCTGGGGTATAGTCAGGGGAGGGGTCCATCATACAATCTCACTTTATGCAGATGATGCATTAATATATATCCGGAAAGGCCACATGCTTGTCCCATCAGTAGTATCCCTTTTTGCCAAATTTGGTGCCCTGTCAGGCTTGGTGGTGAACTGGGAAAAGTCTTGTGCGTTTCCGCTTGTCAAGCGGCCACTTGAAAGACAGGGGGCCCCTTCGATGGGGCACCTGAAATGGTGCTTTGAAACATTCAAGTACCTCGGGATAAACATATACCATAATATAGAGGACCTCAGAGACGGGAACCTGGGCAGGGCGTTGGCTGCTATAAAAGGCTCGCTGCAGTTCTGGAATAATCTGCAGCTCTCTCCGCCAGGGAAGGTGGCAATTGCGAACATGTTGATCTTGCCCAGGCTGTTATACTACTTCGCGGCTTTGCCGATCATTGTCCCCAAAAGTTTATTCGGCAACTTGAACACAGCACTCCTGCAGCTCATCTGGGGAGGGGGCAGAGCTCGGGTGGCTCTGGCCATGCTGCAGCGGCCAGTAGACATGGGCGGCCTGGGGGCCCCAAACTTTGAATGCTATTATGCAGCCGCACAGTTACAGTGGGTTCAGAATTGGATCCACAGACCGGCCCAGACGGAAGCCATGCAGTTAAGGACCTGGCTAAAAGGAACCCCCCTGTTAATGTGGCTGTCGTCTAGGCACTCAAAGGCAGAGAAGGTTGTCCCGCTGCTGACAGTGGCGCAGGCCTGCTGGGTTAAATATGTGCAGGGCGGGAGCTTCAAGCTCCCTTACACCCGATACATACCGCTGGACCACCTACCAGGGTGGACTTGGGCACGCACGCAGGCACTGGCGGTGTGGACGGAAGCAGGGATGCAGACAGTGGGCGATTGCTTTGAGGACGGTAAGCTGATGTCTTTTGAGGCCTTACAGGCCCTATCCGATATAAATCCTGGTCAATTCCTGACATATCACGCCATATGTCACGCAATTAAAAAAGCATGGGAGACAGGCACCACAGAACCAGAATTTTCCCCAGTAATTCACCATATATTACAATATGACGCCCAATCAAAAGTAATATCAAACCTATACAAAATCCTAAATAAGCCCCCCGAGCCGCATGCGGAGAAAGCCAGGGAGAGATGGAACGCCGTTCTCCCAGTCCCGATCGCACTAGCCGAGTGGCCGAACGCTCTGCAACACGTACGTGGAGTGTCAAGGAATCCCAGATTCAGGTACACCCAGTTCAACTACACGCATCAAACATACTTGTCACCTGCTAGGTTAAAAAGCATGTTCCCAGACTCCGACCCGGTATGCCCTAGATGTAAAGCGCCGCTAGCACACTTCTATCACATGGTCTGGGAGTGCCCTAACATACAAAAAGCTTGGATAGAGGTGGTACAGGAGATCTCTGAACTAACGGGGCTGGCACTGGAGGCAGAACCCAAATCCTGTTTGCTGGGACTCAGGTCAAGATCTAAAAAACAAAGACACTTGCACAAATTTGCAGACCTAGCCTGCTTAATGTACAAAAGATTAATAGCTATGCACTGGAAGGCACCCACAGCACCCATCCAGAAAGCTTGGAGCACCCTAACATTACGCTGGGCTCGAACGGAATACCAGGTATTAAAGAAGCTGGCACGGGAGGGACAACAGCACACAGGGTGTACCGCTTGGGAAACACTGGTAACTAAACTCGAGGCAAAAAATTATGATAACCCCCCATGAACCGGGGAATGCACGGACTGAAAAACCAGCTTATATCCCTTAGTGCACCTACCACAGGAGTACAACTCAACGTGCAATACATCAGCGTTAATTAGGCCAGCACACTCCCTCACAGGTACACAGTCAGCACACTAACTCACCGGCATAGGCACAATTATAACACACAGGGTTAACACCTAATTCCTGTTAGCATCTATACTTGCAGGACCCATAGAGAGCCCCTTACAGGCGACAGGCAATACAGTTCCAGCAGCAAGAGGGCTCACACTATACATACGCGAGATCCCCTAGCAGGCACCGTGCAGGAGCTAAAGTTTTCAGCTAATGCAGTATATAAAGATACTGAAGGATAAATAGCGATCCGAGACGTGTTTGTTGGGTGTGGTTTGGGGTTATTAGATGTTTTCTTTTAAGCAGTTAAGTGGAATCCTGTGGGCACTAATTGTATTGCATGTTATGTGATTCGGATATAAAAAATCAATAAAATAAAATAAAAAAATAAAAAAAGCCTTACTTCTGAAGAAAGCAAACATATCTGCTAGCAGGGTCCCAGTGACACATAACAAACATACTGAAAACATAGGGCCTTCACTATGAACACTGGGCCCTGGCTAGCAGGATCCCAGTGAGACAGTGAAAACACCCTGACATACACTCACAAACAGGCCAAAAGTGGGGGTAACAAGTCTAGAAAGAGGCTACTTTCTCAGAGCCCTAGAGAGGGCACACATTCAGCAGGCACGCAGAATGGTTAAGTCATAGCAGCCTGTGTGGGCTACCCGCTTCGGGGTAAGTAGGAGGGTCCAAAGGTCCTGTGAGCCAAGGGGCTCAGTCAGGCGCTGTAACACCGGAGCCTGCCACCACGGAAACCAGACCGCAGCCCGTTGTAAATGGAATGTTAAACAGTATAGGTAAAAATTAGGTGCATTCGTACTGTCATCTGTTGTTGCACGTTGTACTTTAACTAAGGCTTTACGGTGGCGAACTTTGTTCCATATGAGATCAGCCAGGATGGAGTCTAGGTCACGGAACGTCACATGCGGGATCACCAATGGGAGTACTGCAAAAACGTACAGGAGGTGGGGTAGTGCCACAATCTTAGGCACCACTATGCGGCATGCAACCAAAAGGGGAAGGGTCTTCTAGAACCTCACACTGTGATGCAGGGCCGGGGCATCCCCATTGGTTCCCACCGAATATCCCCTAGTTCTGAGGGTCTCTCTGTGCTGTCGCTCATTGGGAATACATTTGTTTTAAGCTAATTAACCCTCAAGGATGGAGGCCTCCCCAAAGGACGAAAGGAGGTGGATTATTTTTGCCGCCTCCGTATGCAGATCATGAGGGAAGATCACCATGTTAAATAGGTCATTCCCAGGGTGTGCACCCCTGCAAAAGGTAAGCCACTGCGCGCCCTACATGCCAATGGCTCAATAGCAAGGGCGAAAAACAAGGGCAACAATGGGCAACTCTGCCTGGTGCCTCAGCCCACTATGCACTGAGCAGAAATAGTGCTTCCCATGTGTATCCTGGCTATAGGGTCAGTGTATAACAGAAAGGTCCACGCCACAAGTCGTGGGACAATCCCTAAATGCAGCACAACTACACTGAGAACGATCCAGTCCAAGCTGTCAAATGTTTTCTCTATATCAACAAACATGCAACCCGCCCTGTCTGGGAGTCTTGCGCCATGCCGGGAGCCACTGAATATTAAGGGCCATGCTGCGGCCAGGTATGAAACTGGATTGGTCACGATGAATCAATTTGTTCACATAGGGGAGCAGGCATTACGCCAGAATTCCAATTAGAATTTTTCCCCAGCCGCAAGTGCAGCTTAATATAAGTCTACTAAGCAGGGGCAAGACTGAATAGGTGGCATTGAACTCCACCGGCAGGCCATCTGTTCCCGGGGACCTTCCCATGGGCCATGTGGCGGATCTCAGTACGGATCTCTCCCTCAGTGATTTCTGCCCCCAGTGACTCTACATCTTCCCGGGTTAACTGATCCCGTGGGAGAGTAGTGAGCCAGCCTCTATTTTGTCAGCAGGTGGGAGTGGTCACACCGCATATAGTTGGGAATAGAAATCTGCGAAGGAGGCATTAATGTCTCTCTGTGTGTAGAGGTGGGTGTGACCAGGGTTAAGCAGCTCTAAGATTGGGGACCCATGACAGGAGGGGTTGTCCATCCAGGCCAGTAATGGGCCAGATTTGTCCCCCTCAGTGTGCGCCGGTACCATATAGGCCTTGTGACCAAAGCGGCAGAGATGCTCCACCTGTTCCGCCACCTTCTCCCTGACCTCCAATAGGTTGTGCTGCAAGTCTGGGCGCTCAGGGCGTCGACACTCAAGGTTCATGGACAATAATGTCTTGGAGCAGCGATTTCTGTATACATGCTGATTCAGAAAGACACCTCCCCGGAGAACAATCTTGAATGCCTCCCACTCCACCAGAGAGGAGAAGGCTGTGCCAGTGTTCTCCAAAAATATCCTTGGATACCTGTTCGGATCAAATCCCGAAACACTGAGAGGGTTATTTTGACCCGAGCGGGCGGCGGGCACCGCCCGCCTGGCGGGAACCGCCAAATGGCCGCCCCGCGGTCAAAAGACCGCGGGGGCCATTCTGACTTTCCCGCTGGGGTGGCGGGCGCCCGCCAAGGGAGCGCCCGCCGGCCCAGCGGGAAAGGGCCTGCAACACAGAAGCCGGCTCCGAATGGAGCCGGCGGTGTTGCAGGTGTGCGACGGGTGCAGTAGCACCCGTCGCGATTTTCACTGTCTGCTATGCAGACAGTGAAAATCATGCTGGGGCCCTGTTAGGGGGTCCCTGCAATGCCCATGCCAGTGTCATGGGCAGTGCAGGGGCCCCCAGGGGCCCCACGACACCCGTTCCCGCCATCCTGTTCCTGGCGGTAAAAACCGCCAGAAACAGGCTGGCGGGAAGGGGGTCGGAATCCCCATGGCGGCGCTGCTTGCAGCGCCGCCATGGAGGTTCAGCCTAGCCAGGGGAAATCCGGCGGGAAACCGCCGGATCCCCTTTTCTGACCGCGGCTTTACCGCCGTGGTCAGAATGGGCAATGAAGCACCGCCAGCCTGTTGGCGGTGCTTCCGTTGCCCGCGGCCCTGGCGGTCTTGGACCGCCAGGGTCGGAATGAGGGCCTGAGTCTTCCAAGGTCAATACTCTTCATTTCCAGCTAGGAATACGAGTGTCCCCCCCCCCACATCAACGTCATCAGCAAGAGGTTGTGCTCTGATACTGCGCGTACAAGATATTCAATAGCAGTGACGGCTGTTGACATTTGAAAGTGGTGGGGCGTAATAGTCTGGGTACGACTTTTATGTAGCGAGCAAGCTCAGTGGACAAACCTGGAGTCCAGGGTGGGTCCTCCACCCAAGAAAAAATAGAAAAAAGATTGACAAGTGGTCCATTTGAAAGGAAATAAATTTAGTGAGAAAGTAAGGCTTATAAAGCAGTGGGATTGTATAGTCTTGAAATATTAAACACATATCTTACTGCATTAATACGTTCACCCTTTACTTTAATGTGCAAATTGTACACTGCAACAACTTCAGGCCCTTTAAAGTGTGTGTTTAGCCACTGTCTTGCACTCCATGCAGCATCAACTTTGGAAGAATATGTTCTAACCAGGCATCAGGAAGCACACACAACTGCTGGCTGCAACCAGTCATACAGAAATATGTGCAGACAGGTCTTTAAGTGGGATGAAAAAAGTGGGGGCTCTCTAAAAGGGAAAATGCAAAATAAGATGTTATTACATCCAGAAATATAACACAACAATTGACATCACGTAAAGCCTGTCAGTACAGTTGACTTTGTCAATGGTTGCTAGCTGTGGAAGATAAATGAGTAACAACAATGATTAGTTATAAATAATAAACATTGAAAATGTTTCAATTCTGAAATTGTGAGACTATGAATTAAATATTGTTGAGGCCTGCGGAAGGAGTAGGGCCTTCAGTTATTTGTTCTTTAATGTTAGATATGTTTGCCATATTTCTCTTCACATCTCATCCATCTGCACATTTTCATCCTCCTCTCTCCTCTTCAGCACCCTCTTTTCACTCTCCCCTGAATGCACTCCCTGCATCTCCCTCATTTTACCACCCCAAACATACATTGCACTCATTCACATATAAGCACTTTATTTCCTTTTGCTTTTGTCTTCTAAATATTATGACCTCTGTGCATCCTCTTCACACACATTTCCACTAAGGGCCAGATGTATCAAGGTTTTTTGCATTCGCAAGCGGTGCGAATGCTGGTTTGCGAATGCAAAAAGCCAGTTTAGAATGTAAGAAAGACATTTTGGAAATGCAAAAAATTCGCAGATATGGGCCATCAGGCCCATAGGTGCGAATGGGGCCGGTATCGCAATTTGCGATTCGGTAATAGCATTTGCGATTTTTAAGAAATCGCTATTACCGATTCGCAAATGTGATACATGCCATTTTGCGAGTCGGAAATAGCGATTTCTTAAAAATCGCTATTTCCGTATCGCAAAAGGCCTTCATGATTCATCTGGCCCTAAATGTAAAATGTAACTGGAAAACGTGACCATTGTTCTGTGTGCTTTGTGAAGACGCCATCACACTGACAGGCACTTTGCTTTACCTTCAGCCTCAGCACCAGCACTCTCAATGAAAGCCCCTCATAAACACCTGGCACGAATCAAAGTGTGCACTAGGCAAGACAGGAACAGATCATGATGAAACAGTTAACTCTCTTGGTGAAAGCAACATTAATTAAAACATGTGAAATAAGAGTAACTAAATCACTTTTTAATATTCATTGTTTGCATATCAATTCATGTTTTTGGCATTAATGCTAAGGGCATGATGATAGGGACAGTTTTAAGGCCATACAGCAGAGAAATTCCTTTACTGTAAGCACATATTTCTCCCTGCTCGTCTTTTGGATCAATTTCATGAGGGAACAAATGCAGCACCTCCACTTCTAAAGGCGCCAGCGATTTGCATCCAGGGCCTGGGGCGTCACAGTGGGGGAGGTTAGTGTGGCAAGGGGTCTCAGTACCATAAAGATAACATAAGATTAGCATTATAACACTTACCATTACCCAAGACAAGACACCAAGTTACTCATGCTTGCATCCACTTCTACTGCGTGAGGAATGGGGGAAAGAGTGGGCTCTATGTCAGTGAATGTTAGACGGCTGGGATGAAGAAGTTTCAGTGATCAAAGGTACACGTTTATTTGAGCTGCGGATTACATGTTTAATATGACATATCAAGTGCAGAAAAATAAAACGAGCATAACTAGCCATGATAAATTACTGGAACCATTACTGCCTTTGAGAGATGAAATCACCTACAGAGGCAGTGAAAGGAGAGGAGAGCTGAGAGAACAGATTTCTTTCTTATTGTCTATAAAAAAAAGATAGAGCTCCAACTTACTTGTGTGCAGGGTTGTCTTTGGCATATTTATGACTTGAGGTCTTCAGGTCACACTCCTGTCTCCCAGAGAGCCCTGGATGGAGTTATTTATTGTATTTATTCCATTTCTCTGCCACAGACTGCTTGTAATGCAGGAAAAGGGGATTTTCTTTGCGCAATGCCACATTCTTTTAATATAATGTGACCTCTGGTATGTAGACCCTTCTGATCACACCCCACCTTTTGAGTAAATAGGAAAGGGTAGATAATAATATCGGAGTGACATGAAGTTTTCAGAAACCCGGGCTGAACAAAACACGCTCCAGGCTGTTTACTATCAGGGCTTCTGGTGGAGGAGGAGATAAGCCAGGGACGTCACTGCGTTCTGAGAAAACGTAAGGGCTTTGCGTGGGCAAGCCCTGTCAGCCCTACTGTGCAGCTTTCAGCCACATACTGACGCAGGCGCAGTGGGGCTTTTCAAAGTGCACAACTTTCACTCGGAAAATGTTGTGCAGAAAATGTTTTACTTTCATCATGTAATTAAATATCTGCTTCACTAGAGAGGCCAGAAAAGGCTAGGGGCGCAGCCCCTTAGCCCATAAATGCCAGCCGCCCCTGTTCAATAAATGAAAGAGCAGTAATAATATCTGGGGGCAGAGGAATGAGTCAAGTCTCACATACAGGGAGTGCATGGTGGAGTGAAAGGAGTAGTCTTGCCCCATGGGATGGTGGTGCCGCCAGCTATCAATCAGGCCCCAGTAGCCCTGCCATGCAGTAAAATGCTGGGCCAGCTGGAACGCAGGGGAGTCGCGGAGTGGCGGGTGCAAGAGATCAAAGTCAATGCAGGGATGTGGAATTCCTATCGCCAGACGCCCGGGACATATTGTTTGGGGTCAAGGGCAACAAGTTTTCATGTTTATTTTGCCCTTGGGACAAGTAGGCCCAACCCCCGCAGCACAAACCCTTTGGCTGTCAGTTTACAGACAAGGGAACGATCTGCAGTTGAGGTAATATGTGTCCATATGGTAATGCTGTTCGAACTTGTATGTATGGTTCATTAATGAAAAGCCTTCACACTGCACTACTGACAGTGGTTCCAGTAAAAAAAAAAAGAAAAAGTGTACACATGTTTGAAAAGTTTAACAAAATGAGGCTAAGTATAATGCTCCCGCAATGCTCTCTGATTAGATGCAAAGTTTGCAGAAGCTTGTAAGCAAGAGTGATGATTCTTTGCTTTCAAAATAAAAGGTTCAGAAAAATAATAAGTAGAAAAAAAAACACGTTTCGCTACTACGAAATTTAAGGTGCTATTTCTTTGAAGCGTCATTTAGTAAAATGTGTTGATGCATGCTAGTATTTTAAAAAAATATTCCTAATGGAAAATCACTGTACCCCTTTTCAACAAGATTATGGGAAGCATGAAAATAAACAAGCACTGGCAAAGCTAACCAATCCGACTTTTTTATTTTCTTTTTGAGTCTTTTGGTTTCGTCAATGCGTGTCTTGTTTTGACATGGCTTTTGTAACACTTTACTGAAATGGGAGCTGCCAGCCCCTCACCATTGTAGCAAACACTGGCAAAAAGCAAAAAACGTTTTTGGTCTCAAAAAGCACACACGGTCACCAGGGGGGCGCTCTCAGCACAGCACCTGCCCTGAGTGAGTCTGGCGGGTGGTAGCCTCCATGTTCGTTGCAGGGGGCCCCCTCCAGTTTCATTACGCCACAGATTGCCACAGTAGTTCCTGGCACTGAACAAAACTATTTTGTGTGCCAATATGCTCCGTGTGGAAGAGCAGAATGTGATCACTCACAGTAAAGCCAGCCGACAGATAGAGAGAGAAATAGAAGTTGTATAAAAAAACTAAACGTCTTTGTTAAAGCCAGACCTAATTAGGGGGCCAATTCTTAAAGAAAGATACAAAAGTGCACCCATGGTATTTGTGTTTGAATTAGTGGCTTTCATGAATTCACAAGAACTTACAGAAGTAGACCAGGAAATCGTACTCCTAGAAAATATTTGTGAACTGTATTTTAGCATGAGCACATATGCCTGTGTAGCTGTGCTCAGGTGAAAATCTGTTGAGCGTTTACAAGTTCACTTTCCCTCCACTTTTTTCCCAACCCTGGAAGAATTTTCACTTCTGCCATTGTCAGGAGTAAATTTCCAACCTTTCTTATTATGGGAAAAGATTAGAGAAGAGCTGGTGAAAATCCTTAACACATGCAGGTTAGTAGGATTGCAGACTCAAAGGCATTCCAGCCCTAGAACTATTGCTCACTGCTTCCTCCAGCCCCTGTGCATAGCTCTGTGAAAAAGTGGCAAAAGAAGGAAATTGCTGTAGTAGGGATTGAAATTACAAGTATTCAAGCCCTACAATAGTATTCCTGGCATAATCAGAGCTCTTATATAATGGGATTGCTGCCATAATGTGTGGCGGCACTACATGGCACCAAAGGGACAAGTAGATTTTTCTACAGGACAAGTAGATTTAAGAAGCAACGTGTCCCATGGACAAGTAGATATTTTAATAAATTCCACCCTCCTGCAATGTTAACTGCACAGTTAAAATCTCCTCCAATTATGAGTGCATGTGGCAATAGTGGGGTCAACACCCGGGACAGTGTGTCCAGAAATATGACCTGGTCTGTATTGGGGGTGTATACGTTGACCAGGGAGCTATCACTGCCATCTAACCGGCCTGTCCGCACTGAGTATCACCCATCCACATCCACCAGGCTATTGGTAAGCTGGAATGGTACCCCATGTTTCACCCATTTAAATGTCCCTCGTGCAAAGGCTGAGTAGATAGTCTAAACGCCCTATCCTCGCCCTCCACAGCATTTAAATGGGTTTCTTGTAGTAAAGGGATATGTATCCCCCTGCGTTTTAGGTAAGCCAACACCTTAAATCGCTTTTGCATACTATGCAGGTGCCTGACATTCCATGTGAGATTTTTATAGGTGTTATGGCTATCCCACACTAAGAAACAGTGAAAGTCCAATCAGCCCAAGGGGGGAAGCAAATCAAGGTAGGTGGTCTCTGGATTGAAAGCACATGCGTGGGGGATGGGAGGGAGCAGTCGAATTTAACAAAACAACCCTGAAAACAATTAAAACTACCCAGAACCCCTTCCATAGGACAGTTAGGTAACATCCCCTCATACAAACTACCACTTAACTAAGTGACTGAGTAGGTCAAGTTATACCTACGTACTAACTGGTGGGCCGGTGGGAGTGAGATACAGTACCCCAAAGTAGGGGTTGAGAGCCCCGGCGGGCGTCCAGCGCAGGACCCTCAGTGAATGTGACAATAAAACCTCCATGGTTATGATGACTGAAGCAGTATAAGACCAAAGGGGCTTGGTCGGCCCACTTCCCCCACTCTCCGTGTGCGAGTATAGTAACCAGCTAAATAGGTTGAGCATAACGTCAGAGGACGTAGGAAGAAATAGTCAAGAAGAGAGACAAAGCATGGAAAAAAATAATCATGGGGATAAAAGTATAGGACTAGGGATCCAAAACATCAAGCGAGAAGGTCCGCTGTCTGAGGCGTGATCTCTAGCTGGGCCCAGATTTGCAGTGAATTCGGAGTGGCATCAGAATCTGAGTCCACATCCGGGTCACCAGATGAGTCCTGTTCTGCAGGTGTGAGACGTTCTGGGCTAGGCACTGAAAGTTTAGCAGCCATTTCCACAGCACTTGGGCAATACTCATGTATTTGTTTGAAAGAGGGGACAACTGGTTTCCCCTGCCTATGCCGTGGTTTGCTTCTGGGCTTCTGGGGTCAACCCCGTGTTTCAGGGGACAATCCAAGCCAATTCCACGCTTCCTCCAGTTCCATAAATAATTTTGTGCCCTGTTTGGTAATGACCCACAGCTTTGCAGGATAAAGCACGGTGTACTGAGTATTAAGGTCACAAAGTTTCCAGTTAACCTTCAAAAATGAGGTTCTCTGCTTTTGAACAGCAACAGTGAAGTCAGGAAATAATATTACCCGGCTGTTGTCCAGCATGAGTTCCCCAGTGTTCCTGCTGCATTGTAGGATATGGTCCCTATCCTCAAAGTGGAGGAAACAGGACACTATTGGCCAGGGTGGAGCACCAGGTGGTGGTGCGCGGGCCGGCACTCTGTGAGCCCTTTCAAATGCAAAGAAGGGAGACAAGCCTTCAGGAGCCACCTTTTCCCGCAATCAAGTTTCCAGGAAGGCTACTATGTCCTCTTCTTCTGTTTTCTTGGGCATGCCAACCATCCTTATATTGTTCCTACGAGGACGGCCCTAGGCATCTTCAGCTTGGGCTTCAAGGACCTGAATTCGCCCTAGGACATCATGCATCTGCGTAGAGAGGGTTGTAGTTACAGGTGTCAGTTCATGCAATGTAAGTTCACTCATGGTAATATGTTCCCCCAGCTTGCGGTGGCCCACTCTGAGTAAGCCTAGGTCTATCACCACTGTATCACTCTTATGTTCAAGGATGTCCTTGGTATCCTTAATGGCTAGAAGGATGAAATCGACTTCATCTAGTGGGATCAATGCAGAGTCAGCATGAGAGCAGGTACCCTCTGGTGATACAATAGGTGCCCCCTGGCCCAGGCTCCGTGTTTCCTTTCCTTGGGTAGAGCGAGACATGATGGGGTGTGCCAAGCAGCTGGGGGACAAATGTTTTAATTCATGACGCACATTTGTCGCATTTATTGTAGAGTGGGCACACCTCTGAGTTTCAAGGGTCTTTCACTGTTATAGCGCAGGTTGCCCCGGGAACAGTAGCTGGTATAGGTGAGCACGCTTCAAGGCATCATGGAGGCATCAGGATCCTACTTCATCCATCGATTGCCTGAGCAGTGTGAGGGAGCCGGGACAGGGGGGTATGGGCTCAGTGCAGGGTGCTCTTGGGTAGGGCGCTATGGGCCCCCTCCGTGAAACAAGTGACAATAGTCTTGGGGATCTCAACAACTATGGGTAAGTGGTATTTCCCCCTGGTTCCTTCACAGTTGTCTGCAATGTGGCGTATTTATGGTATCTCCCCGCAGCTCCCCCTGAGTTACTCACAGGTGTGCCAATCAAAGCTCAAGAAGTCCAAGGCTTTCGTCGTGCCTTGGTGTCTGCCAGACACTTGCTCAGATTCAGGAGAGTAGTGCTGATGGCATGGGCCAGGTAAGGCCTGCAATGGCAGCGGGCACATAGCAGCATCGCTGCCTCTTCAGTCTGAGCAGATGCCTCTGTGGTGCAGACGATCGAGTGGGTCCATTTAGGCAGGGCTGGGACCCACAAGGCAGCACTTCCGGTAAGAGCCCCCGGTGTAGGGGTAACTAGACACCGACCCGGCCTCCACAGGGATTCACAAGGCCCTCAACTAATCTCGGGCCATCCCCCCTTGCAGCGGCTTGCAGTCAGGCCCGCATCTGCAGCAGGCTGCCAGAGGCGCAGGTGGGTTTTGGCAGGGAAGGCCGCTGCCGGCATCCAGCTCCTACCCGTGACAGACTCCATCTTTGTGCCTGCGCAGGAGCTCCCTAGGGCAGAGGCACTCTGCTAGCACCACCACACCAGGGTCTTCATTGCTAGTGTTTGGCACAGCTCACGGCAGGGGTAGCAGCTCAGTGCTGCAGGTAGCCGCCATCTTGGGTCCGCACAGCCTGTGCATCGGGTGGATTTCGACAGCAGCAGGATGTTTCCAGCTGGTTGTGGGTCATGGTGTCCCCAGGGTGCCAAGTCAAGATTGGGTTTGTCAACCACCGGGGGTGCAGGATGTCAGCATGATTTGTTTGGGCAGGAGGACCCTGCCGGGAGCTCAGAGAGAACATCTCTCACTCCATCAGCTGAAGGCCACACCCCGTCTAACTTCTGATATTTATCTGTCTCCGTGGACTTCACTGCTTGATTTTGCTCATGAGAAAGTATCACTGAAAGGGCTTGATTAAGATCTCAGTGGAGGGGTTGCCACAGTGGCGGATATCCTGTCTGCCAAAATCTAAATACCATTGTTTTCTATGGTATTTATATTTCGGCGGACGGTATAGCTGTCACCGTTGCGACGGAGTAACCCCTCTGCCAGGATCTAAATCACTCCATAGGGGTCACAAATTTGGTCATTGAATGACACTCATAAGTACACTGAAACTATGAAAATGTCACACACAGACAATGTGAAACCTTGGCAGCTTGTAGAGCTGAATTGTAACTGGTTCCGCTTGTTCATTCCCTTCACTTTATTCTGAGCACAATGCTGTTATACACATAGCTGCCAAGGACTGAGATTGCACTTGTGCGACATTTTCATGATTTCAGTGTACTCGTGAGTGACATTCAATGTGACACTGGAAGTGACACTTTCTTGTGAGCAAAACTAAGCCGTGAAGTCCATTACACATCCTCTACATCATTGCGCTTGATTTTACACCTCCTTTGACCACTACAGATGAGCTGCTTGCAGTATCATGGGCAATTAATAACATTCATTGGTTTCTGCGAACAGACAGTGTAAAATTGCCAGGCCATTGTAATTTGGCTGCATAAAAATCTTTTATCACAATTTAGAAGTTATAAATCCAACCCCTGTCCTATGTCTATACAGTACTACCACATTAGTATGCTATCAATCTCAAACAGCACAATGGCATACATCACTGACTCACTCTCTAAGGGCTGGGATTAGCACTGGTGGTTCCCGGTGCTACAATGACCACCTTCACAACAGATTCCCTCACTAACATGCTCCAACAGTGCCCTTGATCTCCTCACAGCCCCTCTATCACATTCAATTAATTTATTTTATAGTGATACCCATACCAGTGTTGGGTGTCAGAGCACTTTACTTCACACACACAGTATGCACAGACAATGAATTATTAATGCGTAAATCAGTGCAGGAAATGGTACATAACACAAAGAGGACTACAAGGTGTAGGAATCTAATGTCATCCATACTAGTAGACAATATTTTAAGAGTGTTTGACTGGAGAAGCAGAAGTGCAGGATTTAATACCAACCACAATGGTTGGCATTGGCTATGCTAATAGGAATGCATTTCTACCCAAGCAAACCCCTTTTAGTAGCATTAGGATAACGAAAGACTGAGGAAAAACATAACATTCTAACCTAAACCAAGCAATATACATACAGATGAGCACTTTAGTGACAGTTTAGGTCACTGTGTTATTAGGTGATTGTAACTAATGAATTGTATGTATTAAAAGGATCTCTGTGACAAAAGCAGTAACCCACTGCATTATTCACATAAAATACAGTTCCATCTGCAAGGTACACATTCTGCATCAGGCATTTAATGAACATATGTGTGCTAGTTTATCAGGAGCTAAAACTGCCACTAAAACTCTGATCTCTCTACAGTAGGAGCCATAATCACAACAGTTGTCTGAGCTATCTCATTCTTCCCTGGACATTGTTATTGTTGCCTGGAAACTGTTGGACACACAAGGGATCTCTGCAGAGAGTGCTTCCCACAGCAGCACTTTCAACAGCAGTACCTCCTAGCTCAGTGCCAGGTGCAGCTGCACACCACCGGTCTGATCGCCCTTAAAAGTCGACCCCTGCACAGCAATAATAGTGCTGCCTTGCCCTGCGACCAGCACTTGGTAGTTTGAACTACTCTTTGTCCAGTAAAGTTAACTGGCTTCAGTTAGACTTTCATTAACACTTAGCAACATTAAAGTGCAACAGTGAAAGAGCTCCTGGCGCTCGCCTCTAGCCTCCGGTCATCACCTCCTCCAGTACACACGGAGTACGGCAAGAAAAACAAAACTGCTGCCCGCCGCCTCAGTGTCTGCTCTCGGCCAATCCCACAGTATAGTCACATTGAGTCAGACACCTTGGCATAATGGTATATTATCATCAGGCACACCCCTGGATCCATGTGCCGGCCAAAGCACTGTCTCTGCTGGCAGGGCTGATTGTATTCTTGACTGAGAGACCACATGATACTCTCTTTAGCTGGGAATGGCTGCTCACGACATAAAACTGCTTCAACTGAATAAACAAAGCTGCTCTCCCTGAGAGTTTGCAAAGATGCAGCAAACTGCTTGTGCCTGTCACGTGGGCCCCAAATTGATTGAAAGCAGTCTGCAGTAATATATGTGGAGTCAAAGCCCTACTCCAGCTCATACACAGACATTGAAGAAGTTGAAGGCCCAGCAGAGGAGCACATTTTAAAAGCCTGCCAAAACCCGCTGGTAAGGCTGAAAGAACAGATACTGCTCTTCGCCATAACACAGAGCCATCATCAATACAAAGTAAACTCTAAAGGCAGTGACAACCAGGAAGAAAAACAGAATCTTACTGCCACAAGCGAGTGCATTTCTATACCACCTTGAAAAATCAGATGAGACGACCAGGCCCAAGCAACAGGGTGTTGCGTGAAGAGGTTACCGGTCCTGCTTTGCAACAAGAACGCTGCCTGAACAGCACATGGCCTCAATGGTGACAGGAGGGAGCGCAAAGTTAAAGGTGAAATGTCGCCCCATAACCTTCATTATAGACAGTGGTGCATCGATTAACTTCATGCCAGTAGAAAAGTTCAACAGCCAATCTCCTGTTCCACGACTTACTCCATCAAACATGAAAGTATACAAGAGGCTGCTTCTAACTCGTTACAGAGTCAAGGGTCATTTACAGCAATCTTACGACATAAAACGATGTTAGTGCAAGTACCAATTCAATTGAAAGCATGCACAACAGGTTGAATAACTCAGCTAATAACATCCTGAAATATCTCCGCAGCGGAAAATACTCCTAAAAACGCTGCTACATCACCACAGTTTGACATCAAAAGTGGCGGAAGAGTATCTTAACTTCATTGTGAGGTTCAGCACGCCAGGAGCTCTATCCATTGAACAGATTATTGCTGCTACCATAGCAGAAAACATGCTCATCCTCAGATACCTCACTACAATGCAATCTTGGAAGAAAAGTATTTGATCTTTTTCTGATGATGTTGAATTCCAAAAATTCAAAAATGTGCAGGATGAACTACCCATCACCCAAGAGGGTATCATATTGAGAGGCTTGAGAATTGTCACACTTGAGAAAGCAAGTAATTGAGCTAGCCCATAAAGGACTTTGTGGCATTGTAGCCAGCAAAAGAGCCCTAAGGGACCCAGTGTGGTTCCCTCGCCTAGATGAACGAGGTAAGAGCTAAAAGCAAGCCACCTTTGTCACTGTTTATCCTCCAAGGTGATGCAGCACCTATTGAGAATGTCTGACCTTGGGAAAAAGTTGCAGTTGATTTCTTTAGGCTTCTAGAAAATGGCCATTATCTCATGGTAGTCATTGATGAATACTTGTGTTTTGTTTTGGTGGAACACTTATCATCGGCAACCAACGATAAAGTTATTGAGCGGCTTGATGTTATCTTTGCAGCATGGGGCATCCCTGCTAATCTCAAATCTGATAATGGCCCGCCTGCCAGTAACAAAGAATTCAGGGAGTTTCTAATTCTACTCAATGTCAAGCATCAACAGAAAACACCTTCCTAGCCCCAAGCCAATGGTGTTTTATAACAATTTATGGGCATCTGTAAGAGGGTAATTCAGCGAGTGTCGATGGTGGGAATTGATCTAAACCAAGCCCTGTGCCAAGCCCCTCGTGCCTATCGATCAACTCCTCACTCCACAACTGGTGAGAGCACTGCCACCTTGCTGTTTGGCAGAGCCATCAGTACCACACTACCACAATGGACATCGGATTGATCAATAAATGCCGATAAGGTTTGTGTCACAGATACTTCTCAAAAGAGCAAAATGAAAACATATGCCAATTGTGAAAGCTGAATTATTTATTAATAAATTTGTATTAATAAAGGGGTTAAGAATTTGCATAGAATTAGGCTAACAAAGAGAAATAATGTGTGACTTGGATAATGTTCCCACTTGAGTGGCCACCACAAATTACACGTTGTTATTCGTAAATGCATATTAATTAAGTTAATGTGTACGTGTAGAGAAAATGTATTAGTACACCATATTAGTGAGTTCATGCTAGGTATGTGCTTTAATTAACATTTAGGACATCAGTTGGCGAGGTTTTGTCCTGATTTGTAAAACCTCATATCAAACTGCAATGTTTAATAAGATGTTAGAAAGAGTGTTGTAAGCCTAGAGAATTAATTCTTTCATTGTTCACACTGTGATGACCAAGTGATTTGCAAATTTCCTAAACTGTCTCATGAGAACTGCTTGTGTAGATGTGCTGTACTAGAAGTTGTTACAATGTGTATTCGAAGCGTGAGACAGAGACTTTCTCAGGCTTGAACAATGGCCATACTGACTGGAGTATGGATTGCAACAAAAGAGTTACCTGACGAGTCTGACGATGGGAACAGGAGAAGAGGAGCCAATCATCAACATGTGAAAGACAGTTTGCTATGTTTTAGATATAGGTTTTAGTTTCTAATGGATCTACCGTAAACATATGATTTTCTGACCAATGACGTTGTGAGAAAATACTTTATGCAAGTTTAATTTAGCCTGATCGCTTTTAGGCAAGTCAGACCCTTTTCTGATGCCTTAGAGTTCTTTTCCTGATTCCTTCGAGTCCCATCTTTCCTATTACTGTTAGAGTCCTTATGTGGAGCACCGCAGTTCCATGTATTCTTCTAATTGCGAAATGCTGATTCCTTAGTTTAATGCCTTTAAATTGGTTCAGCTAACTTAGAGCACCACCGTGGCTGAGCCATCCCCTTTGACTGTCCCATTGCTGACGCTGACCAGACAGATGTCCAGCTGACAAAGAGAAAATCGCAGTTTGCTGATCCCTTGAGGAGAGGTATAATGAAATGCCATTATTTCAGTTGTAGATCTTATTTTTCTTTTAGGTACCAACCGCTATGTTGATAGAGCCATAGTTAGATGTTTTTCCAAAATAACTTCTGAGTAAAATTTAGTTTTGCATGAAGCCCAAACATGCGATTCTAATTGAACGGTTAGTTAGCATGCATGAAGGGATTGATAAATATTATTAATGAGAATTGATTTTGTTCAACTGTTGAAATCTAGATGTATGCTATTTCTGTTGCTCATTTATTGATTTTATTAGTTTGCACTGTGACTCTTGAATGCTTGATCAAAAAAGCATCAGTCACGTTGAGATTATTTCTACGCTTTGGTCAGCAAGTGCTGTTTATATGTGTCTATCATTTAGTATTAAGACTAATTTACGTGATATTAGCATTGTTAATATAGGGAAAGAAAATTTCTAACTTTAACAAGAGGTGTAGTTATTCATGGCCAAATGGGTCATGGTGTGTGAAGATTACTGACTCAAAGCTTTGATAATTAATGATGTTGGTTATATTATGTTGATGTTGAATAAGTCATGACTAGAGATTTGATGTATGGCGGAATCACTCTAAGCGCAGTCAAAAGGTCCACTGAACCTCTAACGCGTCCCATTATCAATTAATTATAAAAGACCAAATAGGGCCAGACGTGCTAACACAATCAGCGCTGACGCTGATAGGAAACAGTCTTTGACAAAGGGGACTGGGCACTGGCCAAACAGAAATAGAAGCGGAAAACGGACACTCCGTTGGCTTTCAACCTTTTGTAGGTCGTGACTTGCAAAGAATACATGGTGATAGAGCATTGTCCTGGAAAATTCCGGAACTCGTCCCGCTTTAAACACCTACCTCAATGTTCGTCAGTTCCAGAGATCATGAGTAAGGCAATCTCCGCCTGAACATCCAGATTGCACATCTGATCCTATGTCACTGATACATAATGAGAGTGCATCTCAACTACATCATACCCATAGCTGCCAACTTACCCAGGTCCATGCATGATGTATTGCTCCAGGTCAGGTTTTCTGAATTCTGGGACTTAAAGTCCTGTTTTATAATGGAAGGAACAAAACTACAAGTCAGATTTCCAAGAAAGTACCTGGACTCGAGCTGCATGCCAGGCTTGGACCTGGGAAGCTTGGCAGGATCCTATACCACCAATCTAGCAGACCGGTGCGAGTGCCTGGGCGACTCATTGAGGAAATTTGATGCTAATGTTGTTTGTACATTTTGTTTACAAAGGGGGAGATGTAGTGTCCTTGATATCATGCGCACTAGCATCCTTGCAGTCCTGGGTGGATTCTAGACAGGAATTACATAATCTGATGGGAGGTGTTATGGTGTGGTTATGAAATTTAGGACGTAATGCATGCAGAGTGTGATAGTATGGTGAAGAATAAAGATGCCTGTTACAGAGCTCCGTGTGTGGCGTGTTCATTGGTAGCTCCTGGGCTGGGTAAGATACAAAGTTTAATTTTAACTTTTTGCTTTGTCTTCATTGTAATGCCTAATGTACTTAACTCTATGTAAATTGCATTGAAATTTCTTCAGCAGGTCCAGCTGAGGAGCAATAAAATCCTTAGGGAGCTATCTTCTTTATCAGCCTATTAGCTGCACTTTACATTCAGAAAAAGCGACATCTGGATCTTCTGGATAATATGGCACTCTCTATTCAAGTTTTGGATTGTCTTTTACGTGCTACATTTTAATCTTTATATGTTTAACAATTATGGCAAGTTTGAAAAATAATTGACTAAATGAGAAGCAAAGTAGTGAGCTGCTCTCCATACTTGACCAAGATGGCCGCCCCCTTTACCCGACGCTCCATTTGTGTCCTTCTTTCCTTTCCATACCTTGCCTGTCCCGTCCCACGCGCGCAAGAACTGGTTCCGCTGCCGGGACCAAGTTACACTTCTGACATCTGCCCGGGCGGGTTAGAGGGGGCGGGCCGGGTGCAGGAGCTGTCCGGGCGGGGATCCTTGATCGTGGACCATGGCGCGCGCAGCCAAGGTGAGGGGAGGGACGGTACGGGCAAGAAGGGAAGCACACCGTGCCCCGGGGGGAGGGGGGGGGGGGGCATCAGAGGCTCTGGGGTTAGAGGCCATGTGGTGGTATTGGTTAAACACTGTGGCATTGGGGGTGGGCAGTAAAGGGGCACAGTAAGCCATGGGAACCAACAAGGGTAATAAGTGACGGCGAGATAATCCAGGAAGCGTATTGTAGTGTCCACTGAAAGTAAATTAAATTTTACTTGGAGCACGCGTTTACGGTTTAGGGCTGCATTTGTAGCACAAATAACTGATTTTCGGATAACTATCGTTAATGTTACTGATTTGTAGAGAAGAATCAGCAAAACTTTGTAGTGCGCCTGTATCGACATGAGAAGGATTAAACGGTGAGTCAGCCCTGGAGGTTTAAACCTGCGATTAGATCTGCAGGTTTCTACAGACTGAGTACTAACCCTGCAGCCCTGTTACAAAGTCGCGCAGTGCCACATGCATCATTTGAGAACACGCACGAAGGGAAAAGTAATAGTGAAAAGGAGCATAATTATTCAAAAGTGCAAGTACTCAAACTATTGGGTGAAGCGTTCAGCCAGTCCTGCCTGTCACATATAACCTCAATCAATCAATCAATCAATGACACTTATAAAGCGCGCTACATACCCGTAGGGTCTCAAGGCGCTGGGGGGGGGGGGTGCCGCTACTGCTCGAATAGCCAGGTCTTCAGCTTCTTCCTGAAGGAGAGGTGGTCTTGGGTCAGGCGCAGGTCGGTCGGGAGGGAGTTCCAGTTCTTGGCGGCCAGGTAGGAGAAGGACCTTCCTCCTGTAGTCGCTCTTCGGATGCGGGGGACGGCGGCGAGGGCGTGGTTGGCTGATCGGAGGTGGCGCGTGGGAGCGTAGAAGTTGACTCGGCTGTTGAGGTAGCTCGGGCCTTGGTCGTGTAGGGCTTTGTGTGCGTGGGTGAGGAGGCGGAAGGTGATTCTCTTGTTGACGGGGAGCCAGTGCAGGTCTCTCAGATGTCCGGAGATGTGGCTGGATCGTGGGATGTCGAGGATGAGTCTGGCTGAGGCGTTCTGGATCCGCTGGAGTCTCTTCTGGAGCTTGGCGGTGGTACCGGCGTAGAGGGCGTTACCGTAGTCCAGTCGGCTGGTGACGAGGGCCTGGGTGACGGTCCTCCTGGTCTCGGTGGGGATCCACCAGAAGATCTTCCGAAGTGTGCGTAGGATGTTGAAGCACGCCGAGGAGACGTTGTTGACCTGCCTGGTCATGGAGAGGGAGGAGTCCAGGATGAAGCCCAGGTTGCGTGCATGGTCTGTCGGTTTGGGTGCGGTGCCCAGGGCGGGAGGCCACCAGGAGTCGTCCCAGGCGGAGGGTGAAGAGCCCAGGATGAGAACCTCCGTCTTGTCCGAGTTCAGTTTCAGGCGGCTGGTCGTCATCCACTCGGCTACCTCTTTCATCCCTTCGTGCAGGTTGGCTCTGGCGGCGGCGGGGTCGTTGGTCAGGGAGAGGATCAGCTGGGTGTCGTCGGCGTAGGAGATTATGCTGAGGTTGTGTTTGCGTACGATGGCCGCGAGGGGGCTCATGTAGACGTTGAAGAGGGTGGGGCTCAGAGATGATCCTTGTGGGACGCCGCAGATGACTTTGGAGGCCTCTGACTTGTACGGTGGTAGGCGGACTCTCTGTGTTCTTCCGTCGAGGAAGGAGATGATCCATTCCAGCGCCTTGTCCTTGATTCCGATGTTGCTGAGGCGCCGTACTAGGGTGCGGTGGCAGACCGTGTCGAATGCCGCGGAGAGGTCTAGGAGGATGAGGGCCGCTGTTTCTCCATTGTCCATCAGGGCTCGGATGTCATCGGTGGCGGCGATGAGGGCGGTCTCGGTGCTGTGGTTGGCTCGGAAGCCGGACTGTGAGGGGTCGAGGGATCCGTTCGTCTCGAGGAAGGCGGCCATCTGCTTGTTGACGGTCTTCTCGATGACTTTGGCTGGAAACGGGAGAAGCGAGATGGGGCGGTGATTCTTGAGGTCGGTGGGGTCCGCTGTTGGTTTCTTGAGTAGAGCGCTGAGTTCGGCGTGTTTCCAGCTCTCGGGGAAGATGGTGGTGTCGAAGGATGTGTTGATGATGTCTCGCAGGTGGGGTGCGATGACAGCGTCGGCCTTGTTGAAGACGTGGTGAGGGCAGGGGTCGGTCGGTGATCCGGAGTGGATGGAGTTCATCGTGCGGATGGTGTCTTCGGTGCTGATCGGGGTCCAGGCGTGGAGGGTGGTGGTGGGGGGTGGTTGTTCGGTCATGGTGTGCGTTGGTTGGTTGTTGAAGCTGTTGTGTATGTCCGCGATCTTGTTGTGGAAGTATGAAGCGAGGGAGTTGCAGAGGTCTTGTGATGGGGTGATTTCGTTGTTTCCTGCGCTGGGGTTGGAGAGCTCATTCACGATGTTGAAGAGTTCCTTGCTGTTGTGTGCGTTGTTGTCCAACCGGTCCTTGAATGCTGTTTTCTTGGCGGCGCGGATCAGCTGGTGGTGTTTCCGGGTGGCAAGTTTGTAGGAGGTCCTGTTGTCCGGTGTTGGTTCCCTTTTCCAGACTTTCTCGAGGGCTCGGAGGTTCTTCTTGGAGCACTTGAGTTCGTCGGTGAACCATGGGGCCTTCTTGCTGCCGGGTCTGCTAGGCGGGGTCCTCAGCGGGGCGAGCTCGTCCGCGCAGTTGCTGATCCACTTCGTGAGGTTGTCGGCGGCCTGGCTGGGGTTCGCTGAGCTGGCAGGAGGGTGCTGGCTCAGGGAGGTGGCGAGCTGGTCTGCTGTGATCTTGTTCCAGCTTCTGTGGGCGGCTTGTTGCTGGTGTTGGTGGGTCGTCGTTCTCTTGAAGGTGAAGTGGACACCTGAAGGTGAACCTCAATATACTGGAGAGCATTACCTCGGTTTGGCAACTGAATTGTAATGATGAAACTAGAAAAATATGGAAAATAACATTTTAAGTAAAAAAAATCGACCATCTCAGTAGAAAAAGTGGCATATGTAAAACTAAGAACAGGAATGTTGTTATATCACTTAATTGGAGAACGTTGATTTTACAGCCAACCTTAGGCACAGTGATCTTTGTAGCCACAATCATAGCACCTTACCTTTCAGAAAGCAAACCTCGACCCTGCTGTCAGTGAAGGAGGGTGACATAATTGTTGAGCCTCTTGCCCTAGACAGAGACCCTGCTCATAGTTCATCTGTGAACCTGCTAACCACTGTAGAACAAGCTGCAATAAACAGTGAGCTGAAGCCACATGATGGGGTGGGGGAGCAGAAGTAGGTCCACAGCCTTTGTGGATGGTTAAAAGGGCATAAGTGGCTTATCATGTCCCGAGTGGGTTACAGTGGGAGAGTCCATTACTGAAAAGGGCTTATAGGTACAGGATGCACCTAAACCGCTTTAAAACTAAAGGGCGTAAAACAAGTAAATGTGTAGGAAAATAAAGTGTTTTAGCGTTTTTACTGAAAAGAAAACATTTCCTTTGGAGGACTTTAAGTGGTTGAGGTCCTTTTTAACTGAAAATCGGAAACCATAAGTATACTCGAGATAATACGGTAGCCAATTAAGTCAGTATAGACATGGTGTATTTTTTATATAGCATTTACTATCTCTTAGGAATCTCTGGAGTTCTTTTTGCAGACAGGCAGCATGCTACTCTGTGGAGACCCAATATTAGAGATTTTACTTGTAAAGAAATATGTAGTCATGCTGTGATTTGATATTAGCAGTTGATTTCATGCAGGTTTCTCAAGTTTGAGCGGGTTCCATCGCTGTGTGTTAGATAATGCAGTAGGTTTAGGAGAGGGAAGTTATTACTTTGGGAAGATTATTAGAAGAAGGGGTTATTATTAGCTTTCGAGTTAGTGTCAGTAGAATGGGATAAGTATTATAAGATAAGTATTTCACGTGAGTGGTTTGTTTCTCGTGCACGGTATGGGTTTATGGTAGTTAATTATGATAATTTGCATCAGGCAAGCCTAATGATTATAGTGTTCTAATTTGATAATCTTTCCATAAAGAAAGTTGTGTTAGTATTTGTTTTTGGAGGGAAAGTTTTTTTGGGGGAGCTGATGCTCTTGATTGTAATCTGTTAGTGGTGGCTTAGTGGAGAAATCTGTAGACTCTACTAGGAACAACCCGTGTTCATAAGAGAGAACTCAATTTCTTAGCAATGATGTACCACTAATGATTAATAGACTGCAGTGCGGTCAAATAGGAAAGAGGCAGGTCCTCATTGAATTACAGGTGGTTTGAGATACTTCATGACTTTCTGGAAGTGAGTTTCATATTTTTGCAGCTTTGACAGAGAAAGAAGTGCCACTGTTTATTTCTTATATAAAGGACTGGGTAGCTGTGCTGCTAATAGTGATTTTATGAGCTTTCTGTGAAAGAAAGTCTTGATTTTATTAAAGACACGGAGGAGGATTTTATGCAATCTTCTCTTGCTTTTAACTCAATAGCAGCCAAGATACCACTACAACTCCCAGCATTCCTAGCTGGAAAACTATAAAACATGTCATAATGAAACAAACCAATCAGCACACAAAATGAGTATAAATGTCTTGACTTGAGAGCAGCAAGTCCTCTTTTCTTGCAAAAGCAATTAATAAACTCTGAATAAAGGAAAAATAAGCATAAAAATGGAAAAAGCAAATACAATCGTAAAAAAGCTCTCTAGACGATTGATAACTTTGAAAGTCTTTACGTCGAAGTCCGGAACCATGGAAATATCCTTGTGCCCATCCATGAATGACGGCTTGTGAGCAGTCGCAGCCAAACCCGGAAGAGGACTGAGGCGAGGATGGAGATCCTTCCTAAGACATCTGGTTAGGAGTAACGGTTGTACCTGATAAGACAAAGGGAGGGTTAATGAAAAGTGGAGGTATAATACTCGCCTCCGTGTCTTTAATAAAGTCAAGACTTTCTTTCACTGAAAGCTAAGATAATCTCCATTTTATTACAAGGCACGGAGGCTCCTACTATGCTAGTTCAAAGCATAGAAACTAACAAACTGGCTATGTGAGAGACTGGTTTGCAATAAAACATTCTAAAAGTTGCAACATTTGACCAATCAGCCGTTTTGAGAATGTCAGCTAAACTCAATCCTGCCCAAAAGGCCTTGGATGCTATAGCGCCTCTGGTAGAATGTGCCCCAAAACGGAAATGTCAATACCCACGAGATTCATGATCCTTTTCACCCAGCGGGCAAGAGTGGTAGAAGAAACAGAGTTTTGCAGGGTTTTGAAGGAGACTAGGAGTTGAGGTTCAGTTGACTTTCTCAAATCTTTTGTTCCAGAAATATATTCTCTTAAACAGCTTCCAACACACAGATTTGGATGATCCGGAAAATACAGATAAAATACAGACATCAAATTTGTTTTTGTTCTTCTTCGAACCTGAAAGAAGACACCTGCAGCAGTATACTATACTGAGGAGACGTCTAGAGCTCTAACATCTGAAATGCGTTTTAGAGATACTAGGCAGAGGAGCATAGTCCATTTTGCAGAAAGGAATTTCAGGGACAAGAGGGAATTAGGTTGTTCTTTAGAAAAAACTGTAAAATAGCATTAACATCCCACATAGAAGTATACTTAGGTAAAGGAGGTTTAGAAAATCTTACTCCCTTTAAAAGACAGCATATTAGTAGATGTTCTCCAGCCGGTTTATCATTAACTCGAGCATGTTCAGCAGAAATTGCTGACCTTTATGTATTAACAGTTCTATACACTCTACCCTGAGGGGCTAAGGGAGACAAAATATTGACTATCAAAATTATATCCGCTGAAAAGGGATCGGCACCCCTGTCAATACACCAACTATGCCACACTCCCCAGGCTGACTTGAAAGCCTTGGTCGTTCCAGGAGCCCAGGCTTGATATATGAAGCTTGCAGCTTCCTGCGAAATTCCTGGGGTTCTCCAGGAAGACCCGAAACCATCCATGCTACCAGCCAAAGCGATTGGTCAACTATTAGATTGTGGGTCGCTCCTAGAGGGTTCAGAAGAAGGGAAGGAAATTGTGGGAGAAGGACTGGAAAGTCTGTTGACGATTCCAGAGCTGACAGGAACCACGGTTGACCCTGCCAAAATGGGGTGATTAGCAAAATCTTCGTGGCTTGGTGTCTGATCTGCGCCAAAACTCTGGATATCATACTTAAAGGAGGAAAAGCATAATTTGTTTGATTGGACCAATCTTGTAGAAATGCGTTGGTAGCTAAGGCTTGAGGGTCCGGTCTCCAACTGTAAAAACAAGGGAGTTGGGTGTTCAAGCAGGAGGCAAAGAAAATGACAGAAAAGGGACCAGTCTATCATGTTCATGTTTCCCGGAAGGTATTCTGCTTGAAGGGAAATCTGATTCTGGAGGCAAAATTTCCAGAGACTCTTTGCTAATTCGGCTAAAGGTTTGGATCTTGTGCCTCCTAAATGATTTATATACGGAACCGCTGATAAGTTGTCCATTCGGAGGAGTATAGAACAACTTACCTTGTCTTTGGCAAATGTTTGGATCGCAAAGGAACCTGCAAGAATCTCTAAACAGTTTATATGCAATGATAACTCCTCTTTTGACAATACCCCTCCAGTCGAGAACTGACCACATCTTGCGCCCCAACCAGTCCGACTTGCATCGGATTGTAATACAAGATCTGGTGCTGTAGAGAAAATTGCTCTCCCGTTCCAGGCTTCCAGATGATCTAGCCAGCACTGGAGTTCGATGTGTGATTCTTGATCTAGGAAGACTAGGACTTCGGAACCGCGACCCTTGCAAAGATGGTGAATTTTTTGACGTTGAAGAGCTAGATAATGGAGCGGACCCGGAAAGATAGCCTGAATGGAAGAGGCTAGAAGACCTACTATGCGCGCTAAACACTTGAGCGTAAGCACAGACTTGTTCAAAACATAGAGAATCTCTTTCCTTATGGGTGAAATTTTCTGTGCCGGAAGCTGAAGAATGGATTTGTCTGAATCTATAAGGAATCCTAGAAATTCCATCTGACGAGAAGGGTTGAGATCCGACTTCTCTTTGTTTATGAGAAATCCCAGACTCTGCAAGAAGGATATAAAACTCGTCAGGACGGCCCTGTCCTGATGCAAAATAAGAAAATCGTCTAGTTAAACCAGAAGTCTGACTCCCTGAGCTCTCATATGTGTTACAACTGGCTTCAGAACCTTGGTAAAACACCATGGAGCTGAAGGAAGACCGAAGGGAAGGATTTTGAAATGGAAGAACTGGTCCTTCCATTGAAATTGAAGGAACTTTCTGAAAGACTGGTGGATTGTTATAGAAAGATACGCATCCTGGAGGTCTAAATGAACCATCCAATCTTTTGCCAACGACGAGTCCCTGAGACGTGGGATAGTTTCCATCTTGAAATGGTGATATACTACAAAATTGTTGAACAATTTCAAATTTGTTACCGGACAATATTTTTTGTTGTTTTTTTGGATTAGAAATAAAGTACTGACAAATCCTAAAGGATGAGGGAAGCATATTTCTATTGCCTGTTTGTGAATTAGGGACTTGATCTCTTGAAAGAGAAGCTTTGCCTGTTCTTTGGAAAACACCAGCGGTTTTGGAAAGCACTGTTGCACAGGAGCGGAGTAAAGCTCTATGCAATAACCTGAAACCATTTGCAGCACCCTCGGATCTGCAATTATCTTTGCCAATTTGATAGAAACAAACATGTCTGCCCCCCACTAACAACGGGCCAGAACACTGATCTCTTACCTGAATTTTGGAATCCTCTAGCTCTGTATCCACGTTGTCTGAACTACTAGTTCCTTCGTGGGTAGAATTGTGGCTTGAAATCCTGCTAGGATCCAAAGGAGCCTCTGGTCAGATTGACCGCACCTCTGTGGCCAACTCGGCCGGCAAAGCGGCTCCTACCTTTGCCGGCCCTGCCAAAAACACGAGAATGGAAACATTTTTGTATTGAAGATTGCGCCTTGTCAATGGACACAAAAGTGGCCACATATTTGCTGAGCTCCTTGATAAAGGAGTCTCCAAAAAGCAATCCATTAGCATCCTGACCAATCTCTAGGTTGCTTAATTTGGGATCAATTTTCAAAAGGAGGCTCTTCCGTCTCTCCTGCGCCATAGCCGCACTAGTATTACCTAAAAGACAAATAGCCCTCTGAGCCCAATTTGATAATATGACAGGGTTGACTTTGGTGCCCTCCATTCTGGCTTCTTCTGCTAAGTCTAAAATCCTTGTGAGAGGACCAGAAAGATCCAACAATCTGTCCTGGCAATTTGTCCAGGCTCTGTCCACCCCTTTTTTGGGGTCTGTGCCAAACTTGGTAAAGAACATTAACATATTCAGATCAATGACAGGAGTGGCTGAAATGTTATTAGCTAAGGAAGGACGGTCTAGGACATTCTGATTTTAGTCTATTATTTGACAATTTATCCAAAGGTTGACGTAATTTATTGGAGACATAAGTGGCAACATGATCACAAAGTATCCACTCAGTGGAATTTGGGTGACGGATAAGCACAGGATCAAACATCAGTTGACCTGAAAAGTCTAAAATAGATTCATTAGTATTAGAAACTTTCAAGGACTCTCCCAGTTCAGAAAAATAAGTTTTATGCCTCTTCTCCACAGGCCCTGACCAGATCATTATGCCTGGATCATCCTTCTCCTTGTCATCATCCATGTCTACCAATAGAGTAATATGTAGGGAAAAACTAAGGTTAGAGGATGTACCAGGCTCAGAGAAAGACAAATTTGAAGAAGAGTCAATATTTGTAGCCAAATTATCTGCCAATCTTTTCTTGGGCTTTTTAGAACCAGTACCAGTGGTATCTAATATTAGTAATTTTTTTTACAGAAGCCTCAAAAGATGTAGTAAAATCTGACATAGAGTTTGATATAGCTTTTTGGACAGAGTCCTTAATAAAGGAATCCAAATTGTCCTTATCAATTTGTGCCTCTTCTTCTTCAGAAAAATTCTCCATATTTATTAATTTATTCAAATTATCAAAATTCAACTTTTAAGGAAAAATGCGAGCACAAAAGAGTCAACCGGCTGAACTAAATAGAAAGAATAACCCACCGGACTAAGAAGGGTTAACTTTCTAAGACGCCCAAGGCGGAAGAATTTCTGTCACGAAAAAAGAAAAGTGGGTGTGAACTAGCACTCCGGAGCAGACGGAGAGACACCACCTAAGCCGGTGAAGAAAATACAAAATACCGGCTATTTTAAAGTTCCTGAACAAGGAAGGAGCCACAGCTGCCTTCACTTAACGCGACAGGCAAAAGCCGGGAAGAGCGCTACCGTTGGGGATAACGGCAGAGGAAGCGCGCGCAGCCAGACGACGACGCTTGTTATAGAACGTTGCGTTCTATAACGAGCAGAAGCAATTAAAGTGAACAGATAGAAACTACATTGATACAAAACATAACTGTAATAATAAATATAACTATAAAACATTAAATACTGCAAAACAGACGTAATATAAACAGTAGAAAAGTGGTACTTATCTTGACTGCGAGCAGCAAGAAAAGAGGACTTGTTGCTCTCAGTCAAGACGTTTATACTCATTTTGTGTGCTGATTGGTTCGTTTCATTATGACATGTTTTGTAGTTTTACGGCTAGGAATGCTGGGCGTTGTAGTGGTATCTTGGCTGCTATTGAATTAAAAGCAAGAGAAGATAGCATAATAGGAGCCTCCGTGCCTTGTAATAAAATCTGGAATGCATCTTACTTTTCCGGGAGTACCTCTTGATCTTGATTTGCAGGAAGACTTGACCCTTTCCATTTATAGCCTAGTAGATAGCACAAAGAATTTTGATAGTGGTTCGTCTTTTTGATACAGATCCAGTAGAGGGCCTTGAGAGCAGGAGAGATATTACCTCATATGTTTACATTTAGAAGTTATCTTACTTCTGTATTCATGATTGGTTGACACTCCTTGGTATAAACAATTTGCATAGTCCTTTTGTGATATGACAAGGCGGGTCATTGCTTGAAATTCATGTGGGAATCGTAGGTGTGCAAAGGTACGTGTTAGTGTTGTTATGTGAGTTCCGGCAGTGGTTTTATCTACAGGTTGAATAGAAGTGGTGAAATGATGGTGCATTGAGGAGCTCCTGCCTTAATGGTGTATAACGTGGATGTGAATGCCTGATGTTAGTAACTCGTCAGGGTGCAGGAGCATCTGAATGCTTCCAGTGACACACGACAAATAGTGCAGTGCAGCTTTATTGGCAGCACCTATAAGTAAATGTTAAGCATAACCTCAGTACATATATATTAGTATTGTTCTATCCACAGAGCACCGACCCAATTAGGTATACAGGTGCATGTCTTCAGATTCACATGGTTAACCGTGGTGTGCTTGGTTATCAACAGCATAAACACACAAGCAATACTCGAGCCCACCTTTACTGCACAATTCAGGTCAAATAAGTTATCCTGGTCCCTCCGCCTCCTGATTGGTTACGGTATTTCAGACTCTGCGCAATGGTATCAGGTTTTCTTTTTTGAGGATATAGATATGCAACACTGTTGTGTGTTTTTTTTTTTTTTTTTTTTTTTTTTAATATATTTTTTTAAATATATATAACCAATTTTATTTTATTTAAGCACGAGAACCGAAAGAAAATGCAAAACAAAGACATGACAGTGAGTACATGATAACACCATTGAATGAGGCAGGGCAATACTGTTCCCACGAATGACAACCCTCCCCTTCTCACCAAACAAGACATAATAATACTGTTCAAACATGCAGCCACTGGTGTGCCTGCCATTTCCCCCAGATTTTTTTCATATTTTTGGGGACTGCCCCACACCTCATAAATTGGCTTTTCTAGTTGAGAGTACCAGTTCACTCCGGCTCGCCATTTCAAAATTGACGGCACCACTGGGGTTCTACAGAGCTGTGCAGTGCCTCTTTTGTCCACCAGGCAGGCAAACCTTATGAATATTCGGTCAGCTCTCAGTCCTCCCCCCCCAGCTCCTCCAGATGGCCCAACAGCGGAACCCTCACACTCAACCCAATGGAACACCCAAGGACCTCCAAGATCTCCAGCTCCACCCCCACCCAGAAGGGACGCATCTCCTGACACTCCCATGCTACGTGCAGCAGATGCGAAGCCAGCTGACCACATCTCAGGCAATCACGGGGGTTGCAGGGCGTATGTGTCGCAGTCGCCACGGGGACAGGTATGTCATATGAAAGTAATTTATCTGGACCATTCTTAACCTGGCGGAAATGGCCAGTTCCCTGGGTGCTAGGTAGGCCTCTCTCCAATCATCCTTGTCCACCTCTCCCACCCAGGCCACCCACCTGCCCTGCAGCCTGGCAAAGCCATCGGGTGCCTTTGTAAGCAAGGAACGGTTGATATGGATAATGGCACCCTTCCCCAAGCTCCCCAACAACAGTTTCACCTCGAGCGGGGTATAATCAGTGAGAGAGAAATTGGATGACAGGTGAGCCCGCAGGGCGTTGGCGCATCTGGTGGAAGCAAAAAAAACTGGAAGTTGGATAGGGCATAATGCTCCCTCAGCTGCTGAAAGGCCATCAGATTGTCACCAGTGCAAACGTCTCCCAGGTAGGTAATTCCAATGGCGTCCCATTGCCTAAAGCCGTCCAATCGGGACACCTGCTGCCATTACGTTCCATGCCACAAGGGTGTCAGCTTGGTCCTAGCTTGTTACATGACAGTAATTGGATTTAGAAATTAACTCACTTTTCCTTTACATAACTCTGTGGTAGATTTGTGCTACTTTTCTCCAAACCTTGGAAGTAACTAGGTGAAGAAAAAATATAGTCACAGCAAAATTTCTCTTTCATTGTGTGATTTCTTGTCCATTAACCCTGATATTCTTGGGAATTTTTATTTAGAGTGCGGTGGTGCTGTGCATGGATGTTGGCCATGGCATGAGCAATGCTGTCCCTGGGGAAGAGTCTCCTTTTGAGCAGGCTAAGAAGGTGATGGTGAGCTTCGTTCAGAGACAGGTATGTCCACTCTTCGGTTTGATGACATTTAGGTAATATTTGAGCGTTTAGCGACAATCATGTTAAATTAAAACAGATGTATGTTCAGATTTACTACATGGGAAAAGTATATAGTGTGTTATTATGTTGTCTGAGTGTACGGCTTTGAGGTCCTTCTTTCGCAATATGTGATTTATTAATTTTCTTGGTGCTCGAAGCATCATCCTAGGTCCACGTGCTGTTGAAAAAAAAATAGTTTTAGAAATCTAAAATGTGTCTTTCCATCACGGAGTTTCAGAAAAGCAAAGTGCTTGTCTTTAATTTTGCTGAAGTGACACCACAAGAGCATATGATCTGCTTTTTGCAGCAGACGAAGATGGAGTACAGCTAACTAGAGGGCTGACAAACATCCAGTCTCCTTCGACCCGATATTTCAGCTGCCCCCTTTAGAACTCCACTTATGGTCCTCTGTTAAACTAAATGCTTTAGAAGGAAGCCTACAAAATTGTGCAAGATAGGGAAAGCAGTTAAGTCGTTGCTGAATCAGCTGTGATTAATTGTTGCTATGTAGAGGAAATGGAACCACATCTTGGGTGAAACAGAGTGCCACTAAATACACAATGTAGAAAATAACTTTAAGGGAATTGAGTCTAGAAAACAATTAACATTCCCTTGTAAGAATATGAGTAAAACTTAAAACTGGATGGGATTGTGGTAGATCAGAGATGTGAGATTGTGTTGGTAAGTTGTTTGAGACCATGAAATTGAGAAGTTCTTCAGGCCTTCATTGGGCAGTTGATCTGAGGTGGGTTTCTGAGTTCCTTAGGTAAAAAGGCTGTTTTTACTCTTGTTTTTCTTGCTTGATGTATGTCCAAGGTGAGGCTTGATGTTGCTCTGCCTGGAACCCCCAACTGTTACTAGATTATCCTTCGAACAAGATGGACTGTATAGCAGATACAGCAACCCTAGAAGTAATAGTTGTTGCTACAGTAAGCCAGTGAAAGTTGCAGTCAAAGGAGTGATGTTGCATCACTTGTTTCTTTTTAATCTTGACTCCAAGAACTAGTCATGTAGCAGATCGAATGATCACTTTGATGGTGTGATGTTTGAAGACTATTAATTGTATTTATCACGATCAGCGGGCAAAAGGTCCAAAGGTTGTACCACTGGCCTTTAATGCACCTGCTGGTGTGGTGCAGGTTGATACTCCTGATTCACTGGAGTTACAAAATGTAGTTTTTGAGTCCTGGCTTTGGGAGGGAGGCGAATAGACCTCTACCGTTAGGGCCAAATAGACTGTGTTTGGTGGTGGGGGAATTCTTTGTTTCATTTGGACCAAAAGCGAGATTCTCTTTTTCACCAAGCTGACGTTTATTGTCACCTGGAGCAAAACTCAGTTAGCTGACATCCACAGATTGGGTAACTGGAAAGACCTCGTGTTTGCACCTCCAACAAGACTAAGCCCTTCTCTTAGAAGTTGCACTTCTTTCTACCTCCACATGCCCTGGGTGCGGTCTGAGGTGGGAAGATGGCACCTGCAGACAATGTTCAGGGGTACAGCTGTTCCTCACACCCTGCTGGACTTGGAATAAATTTAGTGGGGAGGACATGGGAGGTGGTAAGTTATTATTCAGTAATGCGACCATACATTGGTCTCTAGGCTGCTTTTTTGCATGGGAACATTGACACTTCTGTCATAGCCCAACCTCAGAAAGGGAGTCGTCCTTGCATGAGTGGTCAGTGGTGTCGGGTACAGGTGGCAACTGCTAGCTCTGGTTTGCCGTTAAGTCCTGCTACTGTCCTTGCTGTGTGTTGTCTGCGGGGTCATAAAGGCATCAGCAAGTACAGAAAGAAAATAGTTCCACTCATTTCCTTCCGTAGTGAGAGGGGTCTAAGGACGGAACAAGGTATCAACCCCTTTGATGTTATTGGCTGTCGTAGAATGCATGATCTCATTTCTTATACCCGCTATCCATTGGATTTTGTGAATGGACATTGATGTGTGTAGGCATCATTTACACTCTTTTGGACACAACACAGCACATGACATTTCACATGCTTGCGTGGAATTTACTTTTACTTTTAAAAATCTGTTGATGTAAGCAAAGAGAATATTTTGAGCCTTGATTATTTTCTGGAACGGTAGCATAACATGAATGAGTTTAAAAAAAAAAAAACATTCTCAAATTGAAATCTCATATGATTTAGGATGAATGATAACATCCTGTGGTTCATTGAAACCTCTGCATGTGTACTTATCAACCACATTTTCATGATGGACAATAAAAAATAACTGTCAAGTTTTTACTGTGTGTGTGCTTACCATTTACTGACTACACTAGCGTGCATGCTAATCAACTATGAAACGGTGCAGAGATATATGTCTAAGGAAAGTTTAGGCTGCAATCCATGCATAGAGCACCCAAGGCTAGGAAAGTCAACAAATTAACATGACCCACAAGTTAAGCAATCTACTGGCCGAGTTCTCCCACCCTGATTTTACTGGAGGAAGATTTTTCTAAGTTGATATTTATGTTAATTTGTCGAATTTGCTTGATATTTAGTTTCCAGCATGCAACGCAGAAGGCTAGGGCATACTCGGTCACATTTAGGATGCCTGACAAATTGAACGACTCTTCACTAGCCACTTGTCTCTCTCATCAGTCAGTCTATCATGTGAACACATTTTTCTCCAGCTCTGTGGGCCCTTCAGGTACTTCATGGGAGGCAAATCAAAGATATTCTTCACCTCTTCTTGTAATGTGATGCTGATTTAAGTACTGAGATCTTGAGTACCTACAGAGCCTGGTTGGCTTCAGCTTCTGTGTCAGAACCATAACTGATAGAGGGTTGGTTAACAGAACAAGCAACCAAGGCAAAATCTTAAGTGACTTCACTTAAAGGTTTCGGTCTTTTATGTCTCTAAAAATGTTTTTATGGTGCTGTGATAAGCCTCAGTGTAGGTATTTTTAATCTTTTTGTTGAGTGAATGATCAGGTGGTTCATCCTCGAGCTATAAAATGATATGGTGGATAAATCCACTTGACTGAAGAGTGTATGGTGTCTGATAAAAAGACATCCGCACATGAAGTCTCCACTCTGTTAGGACAGTTGCGATTTGATGTCTGAAGAGTATGGATGTGACCTCCCTCCCATGCCCAATGCCTAGGAGTCTTGGTGCTTGAGGTTGCTGCTACATTGTCTGCCGGAAAGACATCTACAATCCCTCTCTGTTCCAAAGGGTTTAGTTTTGTGTTTTGTTTCTTATCAGGTGTTTGCTGAGAGCAAGGAGGAGATTGCTGTTGTCCTGTTTGGCACGGATGGCACAAATAATAACCTTGCTCGTGGAGATCAATACCAGAACATAACCGTGCACCGGCACCTCATCCTGCCAGATTTCGATCTGCTAGAAGAAATTCAAAATGAAATTCAACCTGGATCTGAACAAGCCGACTGTATCTTTTATTGGCTGTTGGAGTGAAAGCCTGCTTGCTGTGGTCATTAAATGTATGTGTGTAAGTATGCAGTATTTGTATGGCGCAAACCTAGCTGGAGGGCAGTGAAGTGCTATACAGGTTGACATGTGAAGATGTAGTCAGTATGTGATTGGAGGGGTAGCAGACTTCGAAGCACAAAAGTGGACTGGTCCTACATCATGATGTAGTTCTCTTTAAAGAGTTAACTTTTCAGCTCTTTCCTACATCACTGGAGCAGGGCTGGGCTAATCCTGGTGCACATGGGATGTTATTCTATACCCTGGAGGCATAGATGAAGAGGGCCTGTTGCCTGTTTTTTTTGTTTTTATTAACACTGTTTGACTTTAGTCTGATGGCTTCCTGGCTGTGTATGTGACGAGAGCTGCTGGAGGTTGAGAGCTTGTCAGCCAGCAGTGCAAGGGTGCAAGTTGTGACGGCTTTGTAAATAATGCAGCTGGTTATGAAGATTATGCAGTCGGCCAGCGTGGTGGTGATGTCACATTTTTTGTAGTAACGCTTTAGTGCCAGCAGAGCAATTCAATGAAAACGTTTCCAAAAACTTACATTTTCCCCAAACCCTTGTTTATGTAGTCAGTGCTCTGAATCTGTCGCCTGATGAGATGCCACGCGTCTCTGTGGTACCTCCCTAGCTTCACGGTTCTACATCACGGCAACTTCTGCTCACTTGGCTTACAAATAAATTTTTAACTAAAAGCCACATTTTGAGGAAGACAAAAATACAATCTCTTTGGTTCACTAGCTCAAATCAAACGTCCTCTCGAGTTTAGTCAGAAATACTGATAGTGTCTTTACTGGGTCTGTAGACTGTGAGGCCAATGTTACATGGTTGCTGTAGTATGTTGTTCAGTCAGACTTTATTTTAATATGCACAGTCTAGAGTTTATACTTGTGTTATGTGCATACAGTTTTACTAATGGTTTATGCTGCTCCCATGCATACGTTATACAATTTGTTTTGGTCTTTACTGTCACTGTGTACTGTTGATAATTGATGCTTTTGCTACTTGGTTACTGTTTTGTTTTTGCTTTGCATGTTAGTGCCTTTAATCTCTTTTGATATATTTAACTATTTTACTTTATTTAACTTTAGTACTGTTTCTTCGTTCCTTTCCTTGATTCCTTTCCTCCTCTCTTTAGTTTCATTTTACTCTTTTTGTTCGCCTCTTTTTCCTTTCACAACATGAGTCCATTGCTCCTTGTTAGCACCTTAGTTAATTAGATTCTTGACAGACATAATGCTTTCCTATTACTGGCGGTGCTGTGCTGGTAGGTAATAGTAAAAGCAATGCCTGCCTCTAGGAGGACTCCATGCCATCTTCTAAGGGGCCAGAGGGGTGGGCTTTTGTTGATTTGACATGGCACCTGTGTGGTAAGCTGGCAGATGCATGGTGCAAAAAGGCCTTCTATAGCAGCCAGGAGAGTTCAGTTTGACCTTTTTTTTAATGTTTCGTCAAAGATGTTACCAGTGGTTAGAAGTGATGAGCTCGTTGGTGTGTCGTGGAAAACCTACTTGGATCATCTTGGAGCCTTGAGTGTTTTTGCAACAGTAGGAGTAGAGCTGTGACTCACAGGGCTCTCCTCGAGCTTCCCACCAGCCAGTTGATCCTCCCAGGCAGGGAATGGACTTTGGCTGGACTGAGGTGCCATCTGTCTGATATGTTGTAGTGGCTGGCAGGGTTTCTGGAAATCCACTGACTACCTGTGACCAAAGTAGTAAGTATCTGTGCCTAAAGGAGAGAGCCACAGACCGTGGGTGTTTCCTTGATCAATCTGCCAGCCACCACGGTTTCTGCCTGTGAGCCCAGCGGGAAAGTGGCAGTAGCCTTGTGGCCTGCTTGTAATCGAGCCAGAGGCAATGGCATCCTGAGGGTGCCGGGCAGGAGGACCCCCTACACTGCCCATGCCAAGTGCATGGGCAGTGCAGGGGCCCCCTTTTGGTCCCCTGCACCTGTTCTCCGCTGGCCTTTTCATGGTGGTGATACTGCCATGAAGAGGCTGACAGAGAGCCAGGTCGTAATCCCCAGAGCGGGACTATATGCAGCTGATTCTGACCTCCGCCACTGTCAGCCCGTCAGGATCACTGATCCCGGTGGAGATGGCAGTGCCCTGGCGGTCTGACCGCCATGGTCTTAATGTGGCGGTCAGACTGCCACAGCAGTGGTCCTGACTGCCACCTCAAGGCTGGCGGTCACAAGATGTAATCAGGCCCTTAATGGCAGAAAAATTTAAATAAAGCAATACATTTTATGACAGAGCCTTCTAATTGCAGATCTGCACATTTAGAATATTCCCAGGTGCCATACTGAACCAGTTTTTTTTTTTTTTTTTTAAACCAGTAGTCACAGAAAGGAGCCACATATAAGCTCCCAACATGTTTGTCTTCTGTCATCTTTGAAATTTATAAGACAGTGTACTAAGGAAGGAAATGTTTAAGTACAAAACAGGATTCAAGCAGTGCCACAACTGCGGGAAGCAGATTTTGGCCGTGGATATCCACAACGTGTGCCTCTGATGTTTGGGATCCGGTCGTAACTCATTTATTAGAAATGCACACCCAGATGCTCCAGAAAGTGATCAGTGAGTGAGAAGCAAAGTTATCCACTGCAGAAAATACAACAAGAGCACTTTCTAAGCAGCAGTCCCATTCCTGCTCCAAGTTTCGTAGTAGCTTTCCGCCAAATCCCAGTCCTGCCTGAGGCCCTTTGATAAGTAAAAACCTAAGGCACAATTGCAAGAACACCTCGCCTTCACCACTCCAAGTCAGATGCCAAACCATGCAGTTGGCATTTTAAGGACACTTTCTCAGATGCCGAGCCCATACAGATGCTGTTCCTGGCACATTCTGAGTTCCCTGGTCTGTTGTTTACCCCACAGCAGTTAAAGGCCTTTAAGGAGGCCATCCTGTAAATTTTAAGATGTTGTTTATTCTTTCTGCAGTGCCGTTGAGACCCACAGAGCCGCAAGACCACTAGTTACACTTCTGGTGGGCCTTCCCTGACACTGCAGGGCCAATGCCCAGGTCTATGCTGAAATTATCCATACTTCCACTCCGGTATTCAGGCCCACACTGGTCCTCCATCAGTGCTCAACCCGGTTCTTAATCCGATGCCAGTGTCTGACCTGAGCCAATGTCTGCGTGCACCAGGACTATGCTGCCAAAGCACTGACAACCATAACTGAACTTGGCTCCTAGGCACTACTATCGGAGGTTGGAGGCCCTGTTCAGCTCTGATTCCGACGCCATCCGAGGCTTACAGCATGTTCTCCGTGACTTCACTGATGAAGAAGTGGACAGATTGTCCATTGTCATTATACTGATAAAGGCCTTCATTTCAACCTACCCAATGGATTAGATACCTCTCAAGAAAGTTAGAGGGAACCCCTTACATGGTACTGCAGTGGGAAAAAGTGCTTATTTTGAAGTTATGGTCACACTGCAGCGAAAGTCCTTGATATTCATCTGCCCACTATGCTAACATAATCCCGTCCAGTCTTCCAATTAGGGCCGGCCTCTACAGAAGCTCTGTTTCCCTTCAGTGAGGGACTTCGGATGCTCTCATAACCAATTGGACAAAAAACATACTTGACTGCTGTAGCCAGTGTGCTTGTGGCAATGGAGGCACAGACTGGCTTTTGTTGACTGCCATTTTTCACTCAGCTCCAGAAAGCCTTGTGGTGCAAGATTCGACCAGCAGTGTGTTGTTGAATTCACAAAGCTTTTTTTCCTCGACGATCCTGGCCTTTGTCCCTCTGAATGCAGCTTTTTTTAGATTGTGTGGTTTGTACCTTGGGCACCAGCATTGTGCTTAGGCAACGCACTTAGATGTGCTCAGCAGGATTTTTGGGGCATGTCCTGGCATCCCTGATGGACAAGCCCTTCGATGGTGCCAGACTTTTTTGGGAAAAGGCGTTGGAAAGATTTAAAGGCAGTAGGGTGATGGCCCATTCCGTAGGGTTGCTCTTGCTGGCCCACCAATTTCATGTACAGCTCAGGAAATTCAGGGGCTACTTGTGACCCCTCGTATAGAGTCAGTGCAGTAAACGACCCAGGCCTTTTGCGGCTCTAAGGAACATGGTGGCTGCTGAAGCTACTTAGATCAGCAGGGTCAGCAGTCTTATACCTCCGTGTCTCCTGCCACATTGGCCACCAGCCCCTCTGAATCTCCGTTAGAGAGCCACAGGCAGCCGGTAGGTGGTAGGATCTGATTTTCCCCAAGACATTCAGGATATGAACCTAATGTTTGGGGCTCAGTCCTTGGTCTTGGTGAGGATAGTTCTGACGCTTCTTGTGCTACTGGCTTCGGGCATCCGCTGTGACCCATCAGCCACACGACATAAGTGGCCTTAAAGTGTGTGGTTTCAGTGACTCAGCATCAGGGCAGTCTACCCAGCACCTTCTTTATCTGAGAGGAGACACCCTGACCCCGTTGGTGGTGGCAAGAGGATACTAACTAACCTGTGACTTGCTGCTTTCCCTGCCTAGCCCAGAGCCCACAGTGGTCTCTCTGGGTTAAGAAGGCCACCAGGGAGAAGTAGAAAGCGGAGGTATGTGGTCTACAGTTGAGCATTGGCTCCACCTTAGCCTATTGGAGCTTCAGGCTCAGAAAGCCTTCCTGCCAACCATCAAAGAGAGGCTTGTGCAGGTTCTCACCCACAAAGCAACATGCGGTACTGTCACAAGTAGGGTGGAGTGGGCTCCTGGATCCGGTGCCAGTAGGTTCTGCCTCTTTTGAGCTGGGTCAATCTAAAGGGAATTTTCATGGTGCCCACTCACCTGGCTGGGTCTCACAATATCAGAACAGGCCAGTTGAGCAGATCTCAAAAAGCATCTTCACCTTGGGATGGCTCAAGACAACTCCATAAGTAGAGAGATTTCCTGTTAGTGCTGTAAATGGAAAATAAATATATTCCATGGGGTTTCACGATCACTAAAGGCAAGGTTTTCACTTTTTGAGAGTAGGGTGTTTTGTTATCTGGAAGCTGATTAGCTGTGAAGGAAAATTCACTTCCACAGTCATTCGTGCTATCATCATATTAGTGCTAGCACATCTCAAAAATGCCTACTATACTTTTCAGTACAATGCCCCCACTTCTCAGTGGAGTTTATATTTTTATAGGCCAATATATACATGCAAATGTTTCTCAGCACTGCTGTCATCATTATTTTTTAGAGAATGACAACACCACTCTGCACGGATTTAATACTTCTATTGGAAGACATTAGCAGTTCTCATGAAAGAGTTTGTTCATTCATTCATTGGACCGTGCAAATATGTTTTGCTGTCATTCTCAGCAGGAAAACCTTCTCAGTAGGGCATCCATACACCTAGACATCTGTACCAGCAGGCCTCTCCTAACTAATGCGACTCCACCTTTCCTCAGCAAAACCGCCATACCTAGGACGGCAGTAGCACTGCTTTTTGTCAGGGCAGCCGCGCTTCTAATGAAGAGTCAAAAAGGCTTCCAAGGCTCCCCATGTATTTATTTGGTAAGACCAACACTTCTGAGCAAGGCTGCGGTATACTTTAATTTACAGTGCAATAAAGGTACTATTGTTTTTATAGATGGTGCCAACACTTCTCACCGTGGCCGCAATATCTTGATAGAAAACATCTGAGCAGTACTGTAAAACGTTTAATGAACCATACTATCGGTTCTCCACAGAGCTACCATCCACTTACTGAACTTTGCCAATATCCTCCAGTTAGGCTTCAGGGCTTTTACAGGTACAGCAGTTCTAACAAGGATTTCTATAGCATTTATGGAGAGTGCAAAAATTAACTTTGCCAACAGTGCCAGTGTGATTATTATGCTGTAATTTGGCACCTCAAAACAAGTCTAAGAAGGACTGCCAAAACTTTATGAAACAGTACCAACCTGAATGTTTGACATTGTTCAGCGTTCCGTCCATCATCTGTTCTTTTTACATTTGTTGCCGTAAGTGCCCAGGGTGTGCCCAGGCTCACTGTGTCACTGGATTCAAGCTAGCCTGGCTGATGAGGAGTGATACCCCGAAACCAGCCCCACAATGCTTGTTTCGGGTCCAGGGAGGACCTGGCTGGGCAGTTCGGGCTGGACTGTTCCCATGAGGAGCAGGGTCAAGACTGATTTGTATATGGCTAGGTCCTAACTAGGGTGGGCAAAAAATGATGGATTTATCCCCAGATCTCCGACTGGGGGTAAATGTTTGACGTTGTTCTGCATTCTGTCCATCATCTGCTCTTTTTGCAGTACCAACATCTCGCGGTTATGCATTTCATGGCTCAGGTCTTAACGTTTCAGCATAGCTGACATATATTTATTAGACAGCACCAACAGTTCTCAGCAAGGCTTCTGGCACTGTTATATATAGGGACAAAAACTAATCACCAGGACTGCTTTGCTTTTTGCAGAACAGTGGCAAAATTTGTAATATCTTCTAAGTGGGCAGTTATACTTTATATAGGCGGTACTAATATTTCTCAGCAAGGCTTCATATAAATGTACTATGTAAATAAGACAATTGTTAGTATTATTAAATAATGTTTAAAGGTAAAATGCTGCTAATGTATTCATTCCTCCCGGTCTTGTAGTTTATAATAGCAGGAAAAAGAACAGAGAGCCCAGTGTTCGGTTTAGTTTTTTCTATTACAATTGGTTACAATCTAAACAGCATATTTTGTGCAGAGAGCATACTCAGTGCTACTAAGAAATGGTCTCTTGGCCTGCTAAGGATAGTTACTACGAGAGATAGTGAGCAGTCTTATGGATGTGGCCAATAGGGTTACTGGGTGACTAAGAGTGAGAAAGCGATGATGCTTTATTCTTTGTAGAGCTGAAGAATCCATGATGTGATTTCATCTCCACCGGTCTACGGTGCAGGACATGCATGGGTTGTTGTAACCAGAAGCCCCCTAGGCTGCTGTGCTCCTGGGTTGAGAGGTTTTCTAATGTGATGCACTCTGCTGGTTCATGTTTGGGTAGATGCTAAAATACAGTGTAAGGTGAACATGTAGGGTCTTACTCACAAAGCGGGTGTAAGTTATGAAATGTGTAGGGTGGGCCAGTGCATGGTTATCATTTACATTTGTTGGGTTAATCCTCGATGCATTCAAACCTAGGCTTGTTTAATGTATGCACATACTAAATATCAGATTTGGGTCATGAAATTCATGAAAACAACCTTCCCCTTGTTTTCCCAAACCTACTTGTGTCTATCCTGTGTATTGCATAGGCTACCCTTTATTGTTGTTAGTAAATGAGGAAAGCACTCTGTTTAATTATTTATTTCTCACCCATTTTCCTTGCCTGCTCATCTTTTCAAAAGTAGAGAAATTGCAATCAGTGTCCAAAGTTTCAGCTTTGATCCTCCAAGCTGGATGAAGTTGACAACTTTTGCACAGTCTGCAGAGTTTTCTGAGATTGTCACCTTAAGTTATGAGTGAGATGTTTGGTGCAAAATGAAACTGTTTGGTGGGAAAATGTTATCAAAATAACGTCTGTTAGAGAATTCCTAAGTTAAAATTAGATTGTGTTGAGTTTTCTCTACAGACCTGATTTTGGTGGACGCTTCCTTGATTTATGTTATTGTTTTTCTTATCTTGTGGACTTTGTGAAGTTCTCAAAGATTGAGACGAATAAAAGGAACCTAAGAACATCAGTGAGGAAAATGTTTAAACTCCCTGTGTCTTTAATAATTGCGCCCCCCCTCCTCCCATCCGGTCGCCCACCCTCCAATTGTTGCAGCCTTTACACTTCTGTCTAACTAAGATGTTCTGAAAAGTGTTGGTAATTCCCTTTTGCAAATGTCTCCATCATCACTAGGTTCAGACTGTGTGTGAATGTTGATATGGAGTGTAACATAAGCTGGAGTATATTGATACTTTCAGGGCTTGATGGGCTGAGGGATGCATATTCCATTCAGCCCTGAAAGAGAGCCACACAGTGTTGGTACAGTGAGACACTTGCTGCTGATGTCTTCCATACTGTGCCACAGTGAAAATTATTGGAATATTTCACAAATTGCAGTGTAAACCCTTCAACATTTTGACAATATATCAGAAACATTTGGCTGTAAAGTGCATTGTTTGATCATTTTTAAAAACATTTCTAAATTCTCTAAAAGAGGGTCGGACACACTCTCCATGCATGAAGGATTGGTGCAGTATCGCGTTAGTATTACAATATTTTCCAGTGCTACTTTTCGCTCCACATCCTACATTAAACTGAGGCATGTTTTACCCCTATGCAGCATTTTCATTGTACCATGCTTTGACGTCCATCTCATCATTTCCATTTAATATCTGTGATTATGCTAATAAGATGGTCTTAATTAAAGAGAAGTTTCCTCACCTTGGAGTGTTTAACAATGCAGAGCATGTTTTTCACCTTCACTCGCACGCTATCCTTATTTTGACATAAACGAAGCTTGGACATGACCAGAGATGTTAAATTAAAAAGTCACCCTGCCAGTCTTCCTGTCATGAGCGAATTGTAAAGAGGCTCAGCAAAAATGGTGGCTGGCCCTGTCCTTTCAGGTTCCCCAGACACATAGCTAATGCCATGAGCGATTGGCTTTGGATCTTGGATTGGACCTGTGGTGGGAGCAGGCTGTGTCCCAAAGATGCAGGAGTAGAGACTGCGGAGGTTGTGGTGGGCATCGGCAGAGGCTGGGCTTTTGCCACCACTAGCTCTGTCAGGTCTTCCTTGAATATCTGACACCTTAGGCTGCTCTACTGAGGGAGGATGATAGTGAGATGAGGCGATTGGGTCCTGCACTGTGGCCTGCTACATTGGTCTGGATGAAAGGCAGTGTGGTATGGTGCGACATTTTGAAAGTCAGGCGTTTAGTGTTAAGAAGTCCTCGCTCCCTCTGCCTGGGGGTCTTTTGCTGCTAGGTATGCTTCCTGAGTTGTTCAGTTATGCTGAGAGTTGCAACATTTGAAAGCACGGTGCAGAACAGCTCACATTCTGGTAATTGTTTTTGACCACTTTCCTTATCTTAGTTTAGACTGCCCGGGATGCGTTTAAACCCTGGACGGAGAGCGCACTAAGCAAAGGTGGCTTCTTTGCAGGTTGTCTCCTGCTCCCCCTTCCCAAAATCTCATTCCAGGGTTTCTGTCTTAAATCCTCCTTAATTATACCTTGCCACGAAAATGTTGGATGGTGCTGCGTTCTTAAAATAGGATACAGTTGTGTCTTTGTACTGTGAAAGCAAAATATTGTATATTTCAGCAGAAAGTCCTTAACTCTTCTAGTCTTGGATGCCCTGGTGGTCTGCATGGACCTTCTGCAAAATGAAACCCTGTAAGTATTGCTCTTTCTGTGCACGCTTGAGTTCTGATGTATTCCCTTGCCTTTCACCCTCTTGTTACATTTAGAAGGTGTTTCCTCCAAAGTCACTACATGATTTCTACAGATATGAAGCCAGCACACAGTGACTGTGCAGCAAGAAATGAACGTGGTGGAAAGTAAATGCTTCTTAAAGCGGGATTCAAAAGAACATCGGCTGGGGGTGAAGTGGTAACGAGGGGAAAGAGAGTCCCATATCTTTGATGTCAGAGCAAAGGAGTAAAAACAAGTACAAGTGTGAAATGAATGAGAAGTTGAAAATGGATCCCAACGTTTATTTTAAACAAAATTGTTTTTTTTAAATATATTTATAATAATGGGTTATTTACAAATGTTTCATTGGAACAGCAATAATATACCATCAATATGTTAGCTATTTTACAATCGGTTAATTTTCAACCCGTTCTTTGTCGGAATTACACTGGTCCCTTGGTCTCATGGTTCTTTAAATCTACACTGTGACAGTTGTAGGACATAAATCAACAAAAACTGCATTAACCTCACTTGGTATTGTCTCTCAGTTCTGTTTGTGTGCTTGCATTCTTGGTGCTGATTGCCCCTCCTGCTCTGAGCAGGGGCCAGAGACTGCCTGCCTATCTGTGGGTGTACTCCTGATAGCTCTTGTTAGATCATACTCGGGTTGCATTTTTACTTCCTCTGCGCCTAATGGTGTAGTTTAATTATCTTTCCACCATCATTGTGCCATATGCCTGTTCTTGTATTTTCTAAGTCCCCTTTTTGTCTCCATGTGTAGCAGAGTGCTTTTGCATTCTTCTCATTCCAGTGTTTACCACTGCCATTTCATTCTGTGGAGTTCATCGTTTGCATTCCGTTGTATTGCTAACTGGCTTTTAGCCAATCCTAAGGTGAGGTCTATTAATCTGTCGATGGCCTTTTTATTTCCAGGATGTGGATAGGAGCCTAGAGAACATACCTCTGGAGTGTAGGTTTTCTGTCTGTCTGTGAAGTTGATCTATGATTGATCACCATATTGCTCTCAGATTTAAAAATCCACCCCTATCTTTCAGAAGCCAGGGCAGCCAGCGGGTCCCCTTGACAGAATCTGTTGAGTCTCTTGGATGTAAATGATGCCCGATGTAGATAACTAAGATGTATTGGCTTGAATTTAGTGTTTGTTGAAATCTGAGGTGCAGAGATATGTCTCTAGTCCACATCTCATAGGGGCATCCCAAAGTCCAAAGCCCATTTGTCTTTTGTCTAATTTAATATTCCTTAAGCTTTGCCTCACTACGCAATATGAATCTGTAGGTGGCCTTTTTATTTCTAGGATGTGGGTAAGAGCCTAGAGAACATACCTCTCCTGTGCAGTATTGCAATGATACTGCTCTCTGATGACCTGTATTTGTGCCTGTCCATTGTAATCCCTTATGTGTAGGTGGTTCTGAGCATCCTGACTTTCACGCTCTTTGGATCGTGCCCCGTACAGTAGGAAATGTCTGTTAGGTGTCCCATAATCACTAAGTCACGGAAATGTATAAGTCATCTATTTGTATCATCCATTCCTCTTCCCATTGTTTGAGCCCCCACCTAAACTCTTGCAATCCCTGTAATGAGATCATAGGAGTGCATGGGATCTTTATCTTTGTATCTGGAAGCACTAATTCCAAATGTATATGAAAAGGTCTAACAATTGTGGCTGTTTCTCCGCCCCTTTTTGTATCATTACTCTGTTGTTCGGTCCAGTAGAGTTTTTTTATGTTTCCAAAACCTGCTAATCTTTCATTCCTCCACCTTGCTACCCCCTGCAGTTATGTAATATATTTTGTAGCCTGGGACAGCTAAACCGCTGTCACTGGCACTTTTAAGTTTAATGCCACCCTCCCATCCTCCGTCTTTTTTAACCCCATGTTAATTCTAACAGTATTTGGTTCTGTGAAATGTTTCTTTGGGGATCCTTATTGGCAAGGTAACGAAGTAATATATAATTACAAGAGTATCCCATCTTGCAGTTGGGTAAGATATAAATTTTTCCAGCCACTGAATGTGGTAGTGTCTTCGAGAAATCAATTCCCACTTTGCTCTCAATACTGATCTTATACTGATCTTATAGTTCTGTTTAGAGGTTGTTTTCGTTTCCATATATTTGTTTCCCTAAGTAACATATCATTGTTGACTCTTATTGCAGCCTATGGACTGCTTTGTGTATTGGTTAGCAAAGGCCCCCCCCAAGGTTTGGGGGGAGGAGGGGGGAGCTCCGTGGGGTGGGGGAGCCCCAGCACAGTACACTACATACGGGCGGCAGGTCCCTCACTGGGTCTAGAGGGGACGATCCCCCTACAGGCACTTTGCAGGGAAGGCCTCTTAAGTTTGGTTACACCACTGATGTACTGGAGTTTACTTTAAGGCCAGATGTTGCACTAAAGCTTTCTCACTCTTTGATTGCATGCTCTATATCAGCCTGCAGGTTGTCCGAGAATAGTTTACTGTCATTGGCATATCACGCTATGTAATAGATCTTATTGCTCACATATATTCCTTTTAAAGGCACTTGACTTAGCTGATTTGCAAATGTCCCCATTGCAGTTGCAAAGAGGAATGGAGACAAGGGGCACGTCTGCTTCATTCCTCTGCTCGTTGGGTCTGAACTTTCTCTCCCTATCTGGGTTCTTGCTATTGGGATTTTGTATTTTAGAGATGTCCAGTCCTGAAACTGATTCCCAGTCTCATTCCAACCGTCATTGCATTAAGGTATGTCCAGTCAGGTGTCTTGTGCTTTTTCGCCTCTGTGCATAATATTACTGTATGGGCAAGGGGTCTGCTTCTTCACTCAGTGCTCATGATGTACATTGCCATGTTACAGCATTGGATAAACCCGTTTTGATCTGAGTGAATTAAGTGTTGCATGTATCACAGTTCTGCTCTCACAGGAGTTTACTTAGAATTTGCAGACCTCCAGGTTTTTGTTTCTCTGATGTTTCCTAGAGTTCCGATATTTTACTGGGTGAGTCTTGTCAGTCTTGTAATTTGCGTCTTTCCTTTTCCAATTCAACTAAGGTCCTGATTTAGAGTTTGGCGGAGGGGCTACTCCATCAAGGCCTGACGGATATCCCGTCTGCCTTATTACAAGTTCCATAAGCTATATTGTACTTGTAATAGGGTGGACGGGATATCCTTCACGTTTGTGAGGGAGTAAAACAAGGGGGGGCAAACTCTCCATCAGGCCCTAAGTGTATGCCTGAATAATGCTTTGCAAAAGCTTAATTGATTTCTGTCTGTGAGTGAACTATGCTTCACAGTTTTCTTTTTATGCTCTTTGGTAGATGGTCAACTTTTTAATTTATCTTTATTTGTTTTATTTCAGTCGGACGATCATCGCATATGAAGGGGGGGTGACTTTTGTGGCTGGGCTGTCCTGGTGATACATGCGTGTTATATATATATATAAATCAGACCTTAATGCATGCCAACATGAAGAGCACTAATGCTTTACAGTGTGTAGGTATGAGGCTTAGAACCTACAAAACTAATGAATGCTAATGTTAGCTAACAAGTGTTGTATTATTTTAGCAGCAGATTGACATTAGTTGCACTAATGAAAAACCCAGAATTATAGTGGAGAGTAATCTTCCATTCTGCTGTTCAGAGGCCTGCATGTAGTGATAAGCATTTCAAGTCCATCCGTCCTCTCGTTGAACAAGTTCGAAGAAAAGAGGATGCAAAATTCATTTTAGTTACTTGCCTTATTAAATGTATGAAGAGCCACATAGCAGTTCTCCCTCCGCTCTTCATAGAGAATGAAAGATTTCCTAGCTGTCTTATCGGAAAGTTTCAATTCTATTAAGGACATTAAGGCGAGGATTAGGATGTCTCTCTCCGCTTTATTTTTAACCAGCAGCCTTCCAACAATATAAGAAAAAACAACTTTAACAATAAAACTGCAAGTCCCATGAATCTTCACTCAGGTCAACCAATCCGATGTCTGCATGACCCTCAAGAGCCTCTCCTGATTACCTCTTCTTCCTCTTTCTTCCTGTGACCTCAGCCGAACTTCATTATTTATTCCCGTTTTCCAGATTCCATTCCTGAAATTTGAAAATAAGTCAATATTTACCTTCTTACATTTACCTTGATAACATTTTCAGTATTCTATAAACAACTAAATCCCCTTTCTAATGTCCTTATGTTTTTGTTATTCTCAATTTGATACATCAAGATATACCAACATGCAATTATCTAGAACAATCAACAATGTCAAGTTACTTACATATAACTCGAAATATTTCAGAATCTTAATCCTCCATTGGGTGGGTATAACATTTATGGCGGGGAACTAATTCTCGCTTCCGTGTCCTTAATAGAATTGAGACTTTCCATTATGATAGCTAGGAAATTTTTCATTCTATTTCGGGGCGAGGATTAGGTTGGTCTAAAGCTTGTCCACTACCAAAGCTGCTAGATTTTGTACCAGCTTAAAATAGAATCTCTTAAACGTAGAATCCGAGGACTAGTCCACCGCATTGAGAGTGTCCTCTAGGCGGGCTCCTAAGTCAAAGGCTTTTGAGGCCACAGCTTCCCTCACCGAATGATCTCCAAAAATGGAAGTATCAATTCCAGCTTCCTGTGATACCCATCTGGCTATGGTAGGAGAAGACACCGCTCTGTGTGGTTTAGTCAGAGCTATCAGGAGTTGCCGTTCCCCGTGGGGACGGACTTCCTCCATCATGGATTCATATGCTTTCAAAGCCCGAACCACGCACAACTTCGGATTTGTGTTAAAACTTGGGTGGGAAACGATTTTTGAATTGCACTTTGTTCGTCTTGAGATGTGAAATGTCACTCCATCCGGGGCAAAGATTCTGCCTTCGATATCTAGCGCATGGACATCGGAAACCCGACGACAAGATATCAAACATAGCAGGGTAGCCAGCTTTGCCAACATCTGTTTCCTCAATAGATACTTGTTAGCTGGCCATGATTTAAATAGGTGGAGGACTTTGTTTACATCCTAAAGAGTAGAATTTCTTGGACCCGGAGGAAGGGCCTCTGAGAAGTTTGTAGACAAATGGATGTTCTCCAATTTGTCCACCGGGATATAGCCCGCTGAGATGGCCTAACGGAAGGTACTGATTGATACGTAAGCTAGACCCTCACATGCCAAAAAATTCAGTATATGGACAATGTCTGCCCCCATGGGATCAAGCTGCCAGATAAGATACCAACCCAACCATCTTCTCCAGGCTGATCTTTATCTTTATTGTTACTATCCACCCAAAACTTTGCGAGTAGGATTGCAGCCTCTCGCAAAATGCCCAGGATTTTCCATCTTCTCCGGCGATCCTCCAGGCCATGAGGTGGAGACGCCCCTCCATCACCAGGTGGTGGCGATTCCCTAGTGGATCGAGAAGGAGATCCGGAAACGGGGGTAGACTGAATTGGAAAATCCCAAGAAAGTTCCATCAGAACTGGAAACCAGACTTGAGATCTCCACAAGGGCATGACCATCACTAGGTCCGCCCTCTGCCCCCGAGCTTGAGCCGCGAGCCTCTTGATCATCTTGAACGGGGGAAACGCATATCCCCTCTCTTGGCTCCAATCCTGTAGGAGGTCATCTGTCGCCATCGCCAATGGGTCCGGTTTCCATTTGCAATACCTAGGTAGCTGGTGGTCCAGACGCGAGGCAAACCAGTCCATCGAAAAGGGACCCCAATGGGATTTCATCCCCTGAAACACCTGTGGATGAAGCCGCAACAGGCTGACATCCTTCCAGTGACGTGAATTCCAGTCTGCCACCTGATTTGACTTCCCTGGGAGGTGTTCCGCCACCAAGATTTGGTTGTCTAGACAGTAAGCCCAGAATTCGCGTGCCAGATTCGCCAGGGTCTCTGACTTGGTTACCCCCAGATGGTTTATATAACGGACTGCCGCTACGTTGTCCATTTTTAGCAGTACGCATCACTGGGCTTTGTCCTTGGTCTAGCATTTCACTACAAAGGACCTCGCCATGAGTTCCAAGCAGTTGATGTGCAGTCCTCTCTCTTCGGACGACCAGCTTCCTCCTGTAGAATACTCGCCGCATCGGGCTTCCCAGCCCGTCCTGCTGGGTCCGGTTCGATGACCATGTCCAGTTGGAAGCCAAAAATGGGCCAGCCATCCATATGCGAGATCCACCATCTCAGTTCCTCTTTGGCTTCTTCCGACAGGGGCAGCAATTGATAATATGTGAGGCCCTTTCTCAGGTGAGAGATCTTGAGTCTCTGGAGGGCTCGAGAGTGGAAAGGGCCCGGGAACATTGTCTATATCAAGGATGAGAGGAGCCCAAAAATACAAGCGGTCTTAGATCTGGTCAGAGTCCTTTTTAACTCCTGCTTGAGTTTGGACAGTTTCCACGACGGCAGGCTGAGGGTGGCTTGGACCGACTCCACCATAAAGCCCAGGAATTGTATGGATTAGGCTGGGTAAAGAGCTGATTTGGATTCATTGGTCACAAATCCGAGGGATTCCAGCAAGGACACAGCCTGTTGCAGGTACTCCACCAGCCTCATGGGGCACTGGTCTAGCAAAAGGCTAACGTCTAGATAAACGAGCATCCTTATCCCTTGAGTTCTGAGGTGTTTGTTTTGCTTTACTGCTGTCCGAGCCAAAATACACACACTCTGAAAAGAGTCAAAAAGAATCTCTGGAATGTACATCTTAATCTTAAGAAGACATTTATTAAATCACTTCGGAAGGTTCGTAAAGGAAGGTCAGTAGAACTGAAAGTGCACGTTTAAAATGTGCTCAACAATAAAGTGAGAACATGTACAAAGAATCTTAAATATATAAACAGCAAATATATACATGCAAAGGTACAGATACCTATATTTATTTATTTTTATATATATTCATACACAATGCACAACAAATAATTAGTAAAAATGAATCACTGAAGGGCCTATCTGGTGCTTCATCTTTCTCTCAGTAACTTCAAGCCGTGGACTTCGAGATCGTCCGCGGGTGAGAGATTTATCTACCCTCATGGGGTGTCAGGCATTCGATGTCAAAATCCTGACCCAAGTTTCTGAATCTCCCACTGTCAATCCTGGGTCTCTTATATACCGTAAACAAGCCAGAGGGGACAGTTCTAGAACCCCCCTCTCTTCTTGTTATTCTAAGCTACTTCAGGTCAGCGTTGAAAGAAACGTGTTGTAACCGGCCAGTTTCCCAAGGTGTCCCTCCCAAAACTAAACCGTTCCCTGCCGTACCATAAACATCATCCTAGTACATCCTTATCTTGCTGACTCCTCCACGTTATGTCCTAGCCCTTGGTGAGAAAGAACACGCAGCCATGCGGAATAAAAACATGAACGAGAAAAAACACATTGTATAATGTGGGTGTGGAAAAATACTTGCAGCTTTTAACGTGGTGGTGGCTAATGCTAAAATAAAGACAATAGGCAAAATTAAGCTGGTGGTCACTAATGTGACGGTGTACTGCTAGGCTAAGTGCAACGTGGAGCCAGTGGTCAAAACACAAATATCATTACAGTGTTCCACCTCCGACTTCAAGACCTTTGTGAAGCACCCGAAAGGAAGGGAGGTGAAATTGAAGATTTGTCTCCTCCATTTGAATTGGAGAAACTAGCTGTGGAAGTGGTGGGGGGGGGAATGGGAATTGTGAGGTCAGCATCCTTTAGATCGAGCCGCACCATCCAATCGTTCACCTCTAGGAGGTCTCTGAGGAGGTGAAACCCTTCCATTTTGAAGTGGCAAATAACCAGCCACTCATTACATTCTTATAGGTTTATTACCGGGCGTTGTCCCCATCTCAGGAAGAGGTTGCTACGAAACCCAAAGGGGTGTTCACAGGACTGGACAATGGCCCCTTTCTTCAGAAGTTGGGTTATTTCTGTATCCACCAAAGACGCCTGGAGGGGAGAAAAATGTAGAGGGCGTTGTTGTGACATCTGAACCGGGGAACCATAAAATTCTATGTGGAACCCTTGGACTGTCTGTAAAACTCAGGCATCTGTCTTCAGTTGCTCCCAGTTGTGGAGAAACTCTGCCAACCTGCCCCCCCAATCTGAGTCCTGCCGGGACATGAATGCTCACCTTGGGTAAACTTGTTGGAGGCTCCGTTCTTGAAGCCCTTCCTGGCACCTCATTGGCATGGCTACCCCCAGATGGGGTAAAAAGTCCTGAAACGAGCAAGATCCTGCAATTGTCCTTGACGAGGCCCTTGACTGGAGGCTTGGAAGGTGCCTCTGCCGATCGTGAGCCCCCACCATGACCAGCTGAGCCAAAAACACGGGGAGTGAAAACCTGCTTCATAGACATCTGGGCCTTGTCTAGGGAAGTGAAAGTGTTAACAAACTTCCCTAGCTCCAGGATTAAGGGTTCCCCAAACAAACCACCTTGGGCCACACGGCTGGCCTCCGAGAACGCCAGATCCCCCCAGCTTGGGGTTGACCTTGATCAGTAGGTAGCGTCGCCTTTCCATGGAAATGGCACAATTTGCATTCCCCAAGAAGATAATTGGGCCGAACTGCGCAAAGCCTCAGTGAAAATAAGGGATCCAGAGGCCTTGGCATCCCCCCGCTATGTCCAAAATTTTTGTAAGTGTCCCTGTGACATCCAATAATTTCTCTTGGCGGGAGCGCCAGGATCAGTCAATCCCTTTTTTTTAGGATCCCATATAAATTTTGCTAAGAAGGTGGCCATCTTGGGGTCTATGTCCAGGGTGGCTGCGACCTTACCCTCCAAGGATGGGCGGGGCCATTCCGTCCTTAGGCAGCTCTGGACTTCTTTGTCTAGGTCTTTCAAAAGTCTCCCTGCCACATAGGCCACAATCTTTGGGGTTGGCGGCCAGTGGGAAGAGTGAGGATGTAGGAGATCACCCGGATCTAGCAGGCCCACAGGTGGAACGGACAACTCTTTTCGGCTTTTAGGTCTTCCCCAGCAGAGGAAGTGGTAGCCGAAAGGAACTAGGATCTGGAAAGTTCCCAATCCCCCCTCCCCATCTGTAGCTGAGAGAGAATCCGAACCGTCTCACATCTGGAAAAGGTCATTCGAGGTAGAGGGAAGGGGAGAGGGAGATCTTGGGGAGGGGTGAGACTCCATAAATGCTCTTTTGAGCCGCAAAAATGCACCCAGGCCCACACCTGGTTCACAAGGGTGTTTGCGTGCCACCTCTAATGATGCTCAGGGCTGCCCTGGAGATGATGGGGCCAGAGGCCCAGAGGTGTCTTTCCTCCCGGAGAGGGGTTGTAGGCATCTATGCTGTAGATTAAGGAGTTTCCTTTTCAAGGGTGCCACATCCTGCAAGACTGCTGTATATATGGACATAGCCATAATATGCCAGAACTCGCAGGCTATGGGGAGGTTTGTAACTTCCTCCTCCTCTAGGCACTCCTGGGAGTCGTCACTCAGGTATTCTGCAGGGTCCTGCATAGTAATGGTGGCACAATGCCGTCAAGAGGGCAATAGATTATGCCAAAAGCACCTAATCGATCGTAAAGGCCTCAAGGCCTGCGGGACACTAGCACACCGTTGATTACTAAGGGGTTAATGTTGTTTGCCTGGGTCGTGTCTCTTTATTTATTTCTTTGTTCGTTCTATCTGTTAATTCACATGGGTGTTCAGACTCCAGGCGGGTCCAAAGAATACAAATCTGACAGCCCCCGATCTGCTTGTTAGCAACCTGCATCTCTTTCACTCTGAATCTGACAAGTGAAACAGACTCTGGACACGTGGGGGTAGTGTGCGACCCTCTTGCGGTTGGCTGACCGCATCATGCCTGAGGACCGATTGTGTTCAGAATTAGCAGTTGCGAAGGAGCTTTGAGCGTTCCCACGGCCGCGCTGTGTAAAGAAAACACTAACAATCAAAATTAACGGCGCGTAGAGCACTTATCTGATGGCTGCTGGAGCAGCGAAGAAAGAGTAATAAGGTCAGGAGAGGCTCTTGAGGGGCATGCTGACACTGGATTGTTTGACCTGAGTGAAGACTCATGGAACTTGCAGTTTTATAGTCAATCGTTTTTTCTTATATTGTTGAAAGGCTGCTTGTTAAAAATAAAGCGGAGAGACAGCCTAATCCTCGCCTCCAGTCCTGACATAGAATCATTTGAGAGAAAGGTATAAAGAGACCCGGAAATTTTGGAGGAGCAGACATGAAGACTGATTGCTAGAGAGGACATGCCAGAGTGCTCTGTGGCTGTAGATTCAATATGCTCTGTGATCTGGTGTTGGCCCTGGATGTTTGCAACTTGATCTTCCAAGATGCTTCAATCACAGGAACTATTGCGACTCTACCCTTGGTCCACAATGCACCAGGTCACCAACTCTACCAAAGACTGTTTTCTGTCACCATCAGGCTCGGATGTGCAAGAATGCAGCTCTGGGGAAATGCATATTCTCTGCTGGATTCATTGGTGCCAGATATTCGGGCTTTCATCCTCGTGACTGGAAAACATCACCCTGGACTTATTTCCTGAATTATTTGCTGACAGACATTGACCGTTATCCCTCAATGTATTACGCCGGCCTTCGACAACCCTTAATCCATCTTGAGTCACGTCTTTGAGAATGCACGTAAGGCAAGGTAATGGTAGACACTTTCCAATTTTGCCTTGGGTGTAGCATGTGGTACCCTGGAGGGATCACCACAGCGTCTGTAATCTTTGCCTATTGCCAACACATGATGAAGGCTCCTGTGACGTGTTCTGTGCCTCCTGCTACAAGAAGACTCTCCGATACAAGATAATATGTGGTGGGCTCATCACAGGATACAGAGGCAAGCACCCACCAAAATTCCCAACATCTTCGGAGCCAAAAACCTGTTTGGGATTGAAGGCTGTCCTGGCCATCCAAGGAGGTGAGAGTCCCAAAGCCCAGTTCTTGGAAGAAATGAAGCAGAAGAAGATGAGCATGAACACATGGTAGGGCAGAGACTGCACCAGACAGTGGATACAAAACAAGACTGACCGTGCCTCAAATGCCACAAGGTGTATTTTGACACCCAGAGCACCCTCTGCCCAAGGTGGAGCACTGCTCCCGGGGGAGTCTGACTTTGAGCCCAGAGTCAAGTTGAATGGGGCACAAGCCTTTGGGCCCAGCTCAGCTGACTGGCACTCCCTCATATCGAGAGATGCCTGGCCAGGCTCTGCCATAAAGGTGTATTTAAAGCCAAAATCAACATCAAAAGCTCCACCGGCATTGAAACTAGTGAGTGCTGAAGCCGCCTTTGATGGTGAGATCGGACATCATCGAGGGATCCTTCATATAGAGACTATAATATCCCACCAGCTTCTAATCGCAAAGAAGTGCCGACCTGCCTTCGAGGAGAAACCGTGCCTTCGAGGAGAAAACATGTTTCTAGTCTCCATAGTACCTCCCCTGAAGATGGTTAGAGTCTTGGCTATGAGCCTTCCACTCTTCCAACCCTTGCCTCCACTACCATCCTCATCCTCACCCTCACCCCCTCACAAGCTGCAGGACACTGACCTGGGCCCTGGCAATTTCAGGCTAGGTACTAGAAAATGTTACTTACTCTGTAACCATCTTTGGTGCTGTAGATTCCCCAGAAGCCAGCAGCGATAACAGATGTTTCAGCACTGCACTCACTTATTCTATACACCTGCTGAGTGGACAACAACCCCAGGGGATTAGTTGGTGTCCTAGTGCATTGTGGACCAAGAGTGGAGTTGCAACAGGTCTTGTGACCCAAACTTCTTTGAAGATAAACACGTTGCATATGCCTGGGGTCCAAAGCTAAATGGCAGGAGTATGCAGGCCAAGTTAATCTACAGCTCTACACTCTCTGAACACTTGGTGTTATGGTGAGTAACATATATATATATATATATATATATATATATATATATCTTGGTGTTATGGTGAGTAATATATGTTCGATGGCATGTGTAGCTGCAGATACACATCTAGTGTTGGGCTCGGAGTGTTACAAGGTGTTTTTCTTCGAAGAAGTCTTTTCGAGTCACAAGACTGAGGGACTCCTCCCTTTCGGCTCCATTGCGCTTGGGCGTCGACTCCATCTTAGATTGTTTTCTTTCCGCCATCGGGTTCGGACGTGTTCCTCTTCGCTCCGTGTTTCGGTTCCAAAAAGATAGTTATCCATCGGAAAATTTGACGGTATTGTTTGTGCTCGGTACCGGGTTAGTGCTAGCACATCGACACCGAAGAAAGAAGAGCTCCGGCACCCTTCGGGGCTTCCACTCCTCGGCGGGGCCTGGTCGGCCCGACCGCGTCCATCTTCAAAGCTCATGGAACGGACCCCCTTCCGCTTCTGCCCCAACTGCCACGCTAAGTATCCTTATACAGACCAACACTTGGTTTGTAATCAGTGTTTGTCCCCCGAACACAAAGAGGATACTTGCGAGGCCTGTCGGGCATTTCGATCCAAGAAGACACTGCGGGATCGTAGAGCTCGAAGACTTCATATGGCGTCGACACCGGCCGGACACACCGACGTCGAAGAAGAGAAGACATTCTCCATTCGAGACTCTGACGAGTCCGAGAGTGAGCAGCCGAAGACGCAGCAAACTGTGAGTAAACCGGCAAAAACTCACTCAAAAATCATGAAGGCAAAGGGGACGCCACTGCCGACAGGCCATGGCTTTACCCGAAAACACGGTGACAAAACATCGGCACTGAAAAAGGCCTACCAGCAGCCGAAGACATCCGACTCCGGTCGAGATACCGGCTCTGAACATACTCGGCACTGAGATACCGGCTCCGACCAGACTCGGCACCGACAGATTGGCACCCCGAAAGCCAAAAAGGTTTCCTCAGAACTGAAAAAGACTGCCGAAAAGGTTTCGGTGCCAAAACATGCAGCCTCGGAGCCGAAACACAGCTCCTATACAGACGAACAAGGTCTTTCCACACAATTACAAGGCCACAGGTTTGAACAAGAACTGGGCATGGGAGAGCCAGACCATACCCAGAGGAGGCTCCATATACAAAAAGACACGGGGAAAATTAGAACTCTTCCTCCAATTAAGATGAAGCGGAAGCTCGCATTCCATGAGGCGGAAATGCAGCCAAAAGCAAAAGTGGCTAAAGAAAAAACACCACACATCACCACCGCACTTGCCACATCTGTCCCCTGTAGCAACACCCCCAATGATGCAGTCACCAACGCACACAGGGATGAGCCAAGATGACCCGGATGCATGGGATTTGTATGATGCACCGGTCTCAGATAATAGTCCGGATTGCTACCCGGCAAGGCCATCACCACCTGAGGACAGTACTGCTTACATGCAGGTGGTTTCCAGGGCAGCTACTTTTCATAATGTAGCATTGCATGCAGAGCCCATAGAAGATGACTTCTTGTTCAACACCCTGTCATCTACGCACAGCCAATACCAAAGTTTGCCAGTGTTACCAGGAATGTTACAACGCGCCAAACAGGTGTTTCAAGACCCAGTCAAGAGCAGAGCCATCACACCTAGGGTGGAGAAGAAATATAAACCTCCCCCTACGGACCCTGTATACATTACACAACAGTTAACTCCTGATTTGGTGGTAGTAGGAGCAGCCCGGAAAAGGGCAAACTCACAAACGTCTGGAGACGCACCACCGCCCGACAAAGAAAGTCAGAAATTCGATGCAGCAGGCAAGAGGGTGGCAGCACAGGCAGCCAATCAATGGCGAATTACCAATTCGCAAGCTCTACTGGCAAGATACGGCAGGGCACATTGGGATAAAATGCAACATCTCATTCAACACCTTCCCAAAGAGTTCCCTAAACGTGCACAACAGGTTGTCGAGGAGGGCCAAACTATCTCCAACAACCAAATAAGGTTGGCTATGGACTCATCAGACACGGCAGCCAGGACAGTAAACACGGTAACCATTCGGAGACACGCGTGGCTACGGACCTCCGGATTTAAGACAGAAATCCAGCAGGCTGTGCTGAATATGCCTTTCGACGGACAACAATTGTTTGGGCCGGAGGTGGATACAGCGATAGACAAACTGAAGAAAGACACTGACACAGCCAAAGCCATGGGCGCGTTCTACTCCCCACAGAGCAAAGGCACTTTTAGGAAGCCGCACTTTAGAGGGGGGTTTCGGGCCCAGACCACAGAGCCTTCCACCTCACAAGTCAGACCCACATATCGGGGCCAATATCCGAGAGGAGATTTTCGAGGACAATATAGGGGTGGACAGTTCCCTAAAACGAGGGAAATTCCAGAGCCCAAATACCCCACAAACTGAACAGTGACTTCAACGTCACAAACCCCCACCACGCAACACCAGTGCGGGGGAGACTCACAGATTATTACCACAACTGGGAACACATAACTACGGATGCGTGGGTCCTAGCCATTATCCAACATGGCTATTGCATAGAATTCCTACATTTGCCACCACATGTGCCTCCAAGAGCACACAACATGTCCAAACAACACTTAGATCTGTTGCAACTAGAAGTCCAAGCATTGTTACAAAAAAAAGCAATAGAACTAGTACCCAACCATCAAAAAGGAACAGGTGTTTACTCCCTGTATTTCCTAATTCCAAAAAAGGACGAAACACTGAGACCCATATTAGACCTCAGAACACTAAATCTTTACATCAAGTCAGATCACTTTCACATGGTGACACTTCAAGACGTGATTCCCGTGCTCAAACAACAGGACTACATGTCAACATTAGATCTCAAGGATGCTTATTTCCACATACCCATACATCCTTCCCACAGGAAATACTTGAGGTTTGTAATCCAAGGCGTGCTTTACCAATTCAGTGTTACCGTTCGGCATAACAGCAGCCCCAAGGGTATTCACAAAATGCCTTGCAGTAGTAGCTGCTCACATCAGGAGGCAGCACATGCACGTATTCCCTTACTTAGACGATTGGTTAATAAAAACCAACACTCAGCAACAGTGTATTCTACACACAAAATATGTCATAGAAACCCTTCACAAACTAGGGTTCTCTATAAACTACCAAAAATCACATCTACAACCGTGTCAAATACAACAATACTTAGGAGCAACAATCAACACACAAAAAGGGATTGCCACTCCAAGTCCACAAAGGGTACAAGCCTTCCAAAATGTAATACTAAACATGCACACAAAACAACACTATCAAGTGAGGTTTGTGATGAAACTCCTAGGCATGATGTCTTCCTGCATAGCCATTGTCCCAACGCAAGACTACACATGCAGCCCTTACAACAATGCCTAGCAGCACAGTGGACACAAGCACAGGGTCAACTTCAAGATCTAGTGTTGATAGACCGCCAAACACACTCCTCGCTTCAATGGTGGAATCCTATAAATTTAAACCAAGGGCGGCCATTCCAAGACCCAGTGCCTCAATACGTGATCACAACAGATGCTTCCATGATAGGGTCGGGAGCACACCTCAACCGGCACAGTATACAGGGACAATGGGACGTTCAACAAAGGCAACTCCATATAAATCATCTAGAGCTGTTAGCAGTGTTTCTAGCATTGAAAGCATTTCAACCGCTAATAGCCCACAAACACATTCTTGTCAAAACAGACAACATGACAACAATGTATTACCTAAACAAACAGGAAGGGACACACTCATCACATCTGTGTCTCTTAGCACAAAAGATTTGGCATTGGGCGATTCACAATCACATTCGCCTAATAGCGCAGTATATCCCAGGGATTCAAAACCAGTTAGCCGACAATCTCAGTCGAGATCACCAACAAACACACGAATGGGAAATTCATCCCCAGATACTAAAACTTACTTTCTACGTTGGGGAATACCAGAAATAGACCTATTTGCAACAAAAGAAAACGCAAAATGCCAAAACTTCGCATCCAGGTATCCACACCCTCAGTCCAAGGGCAACGCGTTATGGATGAGTTGGTCAGGGATATTTGCCTGCGCTTTTCCCCCTCTCCCACTCCTTCCTTATCTTGTAAACAAATTGAGTCAAAACAGACTCAAACTAATACTGATAGCACCAACCTGGGCTCGCCAACCATGGTACCCAACACTACTAGACCTGTCAGCAGTACCTCATATTAAACTACCAAACAGACCAGATCTGTTAACTCAACACAAGCAACAGATCAGACACCCGAATCCAGCATCGCTCAATCTAGCAATCTGGCTCCTGAAGTCTTAGAGTTTGGACGTTTAGACCTTCCACAAGAATGTATGGAGGTAATTAGAAACCCTACTACAAGACATTGTTACGCAAACAAATGGAAAAGATTTGTTTATTAGTGCCATCATTATCAAATTCAACCACTACACGCTTCTGCAAAAAACATCGTAAGCTATTTATTACACTTAGAAAAATCAAACCTAGCCTTTTCTTGTATCAAAATACATCTCACAGCAATATCTGCCTATCTGTAGATTACACATTCAACATCACTCTTTCGAATCCCAGTCATCAAAGCATTTATGGAGGGTCTAAAGAGAATCATACCCCCAAGAACACCACCAGTTCCCTCGTGGAACCTCAATATTGTATTAACATGACTCATGGGTCCACCATTTGAACCCATGCACTCTTGTGAGATGCAATACTTAACCTGGTAAGTAGCCTTCCTAATAGCTATCACATCTCTTAGAAGGGTAAGTGATAATCAAGCATTCACTATACAAGAACCCTCTATACAAATACATAAGCATAAAGTGGTTCTCCGGACAAATCCAAAGTTCTTACCAAAAGTTATATCACCGTTCCACCTAAACCAAACAGTGGAACTCCCAGTTTTTTTTCCACAACCAGACTCAGTAGCCGAAAGAGCCTTACATACGCTAGACATCAAAAGAGCGTTAATGTATTACATTGATAGAACAAAACAATTTCGCAAGACAAAACAATTGTTTGTAGCCTTTCAAAAACCTCATGCAGGAAATCCAATATCCAAACAAGGCATTGCCAGATGGATAGTCAAATGTATTCAGACCTGTTATATTAAAGCAAAAAGAGATCTGCCTATTACGCCAAAGGCGCACTCCACTAGGAAGAAAGGCGCCACAATGGCCTTTCTAGGAAATATACCTATGACAGAAATCTGTAAGGCAGCCACATGTTCTACGCCTCATACATTCACAAAACATTACTGTGTAGATGTGTTAACAACACAACAAGCCACGGTAGGACAGGCTGTTTTACGAAAATTATTTCAAACAACTTCAACTCCTACAGGCTAAACCACCACTTTTGGGGAGATAACTGCTTACTAGTCTATGCACAGCATGTGTATCTGCAGCTACACATGCCATCGAACGGAAAATGTCACTTACCCAGTGTACATCTGTTCGTGGCATGAGACGCTGCAGATTCACATGCGCCCTCCGCGTCCCCGGGAGCCTGTAGCCGTCATAAGTTGATGAAACTTGTACATTTATAAATTTGTAAATATATAATATTTTTTATACACATTATGTACATACATACTCACTCCATTGCATGGCCACTTTTACTATATACACAACTCCTACCTCACCCTCTGCGGGGAAAACAATCTAAGATGGAGTCGATGCCCATGCGCAATGGAGCCGAAAGGGAGGAGCCCCTCGGTCTCGTGACTCGAAAAGACTTCTTCGAAGAAAAACAACTTGTAACACTCCGAGCCCAACACTAGATGGCAGGATAATGCACAGCATGTGAATCTGCAGCGTCTCATGCCACGAACAGATGTACACTGGGTAAGTGACATTTTCCATCTCTGGCACGGTTGTCTAATTCATCACACTATGAATATAGATGAGCCTAACTCATCATAAAGAAGATTGAGAGACACATAGCCGCTCTCCCTTTTTTCCAAAGGTGGTGTGATACTGCTCATCCCCAGATCTAACTATGTATTTTTTCCCACCCCCCAAATTGGATGGTTTACGTCACATCCTCTAGATCAGCCACTGCACCCAGCACCAATAGGTGGTACTTTTTTAAGATTTAGAGGGTTTGGTGGCACATCCCTTCCTAAACTTAGTACCCCCAATCCCTTGCGTTTGGCTCCCATTGGTTTCTGAATGCTCAGCCTGCTATACTATGGTTTCCTAAGGTACCATGTTTCACACACCAGAGGAAACTGGTAGATATTAGCAGAAGTCAAAATATTGCAGTGGCAGATCTCATCGGGTACCATGGGTTAGCAACAGGATTATGGTCCTGGGCAGGTATAGTACAAAGTGAGTTGCACAGGTGAATTTTTCGTCCAATCCAGTTTTCATGCATGATTATTATAAGATTGTTATACGGTGGTTCTCAGTACACAGGAGGAGGCACGCCGAAAATATGATCCATTGAGAGACATCTGGGTACTTTTAGGTACAGCTTTGGAGGCCACACTAGTGGAAGGCATACGGAATGGAATTTCAAATAACATCCTATTTTGCAAAAAAAATAAAGTTTTTAGGTTTTTGCTTGTTTTTGCTATTCAGTTTTAAAAATCTATAATTGATAGGATTCTATCTCAGAATGTTGTTTCATAGTATGAAGTTGAACGGACTATGATGGTGATGTTTACCATTTGGATGAGGTGGTCAGCTGATAAGATGACCAGATGCCTTTAAACTTTGAAGATCAGCTGCTGTACCTATAAGGCAATAGCTAGGGAGTCAATCTTTGGTACTGCTGTGAGCGATGTACTGTCTGGAATTTCAAGCTGCTTAACCCTAAGGTGTCTGCTTTCTTTTGACAGGGGGAAGAAGTACGATAGACGTCACATTGCTGTGTTTACTGACCTGAGCAGCCCATTCAGCATGGACCAGGTGGACATCATCATTGCCAACATGAAGAGTGCTGGGATCTCCCTGCAGTTCTTGTAAGAAACTGTTTAATTGGTATTATGTGAGGTGCATTATTAGTAGTTTTTGTCTGGGTGGTGAGTGCTGCGTTAAATGCTTGACAGGTGTTGTGGTATCAAAGGCCATTATATCAGAGGCTGTGGTGTATAAGCGTAACACATGGAGCAGAAAATTGCCAAGCTAGTGAAGGATAGTTGAGCATGATGGACCTGAAGTCTTTCGCTGGGAGACTGGATCTTACAAAAGCAAGTTCTAAACACTACCTTGCACTTCATTGATCAGATCTTGTCTGAAAAGAATGTCTACAGGTTAGATCACCAGAGGGACATTTGCTCATTCAGACATTTATCAAAAGAACAAACAGCAAAGTGTGTGGCAAATGGTGTGAATTAGTGTTTAAGTGGCTACTGTGTACTTTCCGGAGCACAAGGGTGGGATTTTATGATGGTGTTGAAGTACCTCTATAATCAATGTATATTTTCAGGGTTGTAAAGCATGCAACCATGCAGGACAGAAGGCCAGCCACACGGCCAACCCCGTAGGCTCATTAGCCTTTAGAGTCTATAGTACAAAAGCAAATAATCAGCTTAGGAATTGTAAAATGCCTGCAAGTTGCACATTTAACCTCTAAGATTTCTAAAGAAACCTATCCGAACAATATTATCATTGTAAATGTGAGTGCTCGTTCATGGTTAACATACTTCTATTAACTGATATCTTACTAATGAGAGGCATAGCTCACAGAAACCTAATTGTTATTTCTTTTAGAGGTAGAGTTCCTACAGGATCCTGCCTATAGAAACAAAACAGACCAGAAGATAAACAAGGAGATGCTACAATGGTTGTGAAACAAGGATTTAGGGTGACTGGTGAATCTCTCCCCAGTATTTGGGATGTAGCCTGCTTATTTGAGTATATCACCATTCTCCAGATAATGACATTCTCTTCCTCACTTATTTACCCCTCCCTTCCATCTTAATATCTTGAAAGTTGTCCTTTTGACTTCTCAGAATTCTTAGTCCTTTAATGACTTATACTACTAGATTAATTAAAATTAGAGACTTGAAATATTGGGCCAAAAATGTTGACTCTGCCAAATCTAAGGAATTTTGTGGTCTGCTGATATCATTTAACATGACACAAAAAGTACACATAACAAGGAACATACCCTAGATCATGTGTGGACCTACAAATTTAATATAAAAGAGCAAGACAAACTTATGGACTGACTATTACACCATAGATTCCGTATGCCTGTGAACAAAGCTAGAAACAGCTTTAAAAGGCAATGTTCCCTGGTGCAAAAGTGGAACAACCTGGACACTTACGTTTTTTCAAACATATTTAAATGCAAACCTGCCTCCTCTAGCATTTAATAGTGAAGAACAGTGTAGAGTGTACAACCAGTTCATTACTCAAACAACCAGTATGATAGTTCCTCTTCAGACCAGAGTGATAAAGAAAAATGCAATCATTTAGCTCCTTAGTTCTCCAGTGAGATTCAATTTGTCAAAATGAACTTTAAACAAGCTGAAGCAAATTGAGACACAAATGCAAAGAAGCTGATAATAATTACTTTCAGAAAATCCATGGCACATTATAAAGTTTTAATGAAATTAGGTAACCAAAAATACTTCTACTTCTGATAACCCCCAAGAAGGCAATTTTTCAAATAGTTATGGAACTATGATAAATCTAGATCATAAACGACACCATAAATTTGCAATGATCTCAACAATGTTTTTATTGACAGAATTCCTCATCTATGACAACAAATCGAGAAGGAAAACGTTCTACCTGTGATTTCAGAAACCTATCTCATTATCTCTTTTCAGTATTAAACCAGATAGCTGCATAAGACCTCTGTGAAACTTTAAACAAATTAAAATATGGTGCCTCTTGTGACCTGTGACCAGCCTCTGTTATCAAACTTTCAGAAAATGTAAATGTTTACCCACCCCTGAAGGTAATAAACTTATCTTATGCACAAAGTGTTGTATCTAAAAGTTGCCACGGGCAACCCGATATTGAAGTACCTGACTTAGATCCTAAAGTAATGAAACATTTCAGCTCTATATCCTTACTACCTGTTGCTGCAAATATTTTAGAAAACTGTGTAAGTTTACAATTACGGAGCTGTTTGTTGTCTAGAAACCAGTTGTACCTTATGGCTGTGGCCAAGGACCTTAGAGTTGAGGCTGATGGAGGCAACATTGGCTGATTGACTTAATTGGGCTTGTCTGTGGCTTTTGATTTGGCAGACGATTCCTTCCTTGCAAAATGGCCAAGCGCTGCAGGCATTTCCCATATTTCACTGAAATGGTTCATATAATTTCTAGAGAATTATTTTCAAGCCATTAGTTTCTCATTTCACATCATATGAAGTAATTATGCTGCACCACATGGATCTGCATTGTCATCTCATCTGCTCAACATGTATACGTGCCCTTTAGCAAAACTCCTCCATTCTGAAGGGATGAACTAGTACATGCAGATAGCATACAGCTGCTTGTCTGTCTAAATAGAGATCTTGCTTCAGCTTTCACTTCAAGCAAAGTGTGACTTTCACCTGGAAACTGATTGGTAGCGATTTCATAAAATGTAACACAGAGTAAAGAGGAGTCATGGCCATTAATGGATGCTGTGACCTTGGCTAAATTCCTATTGTCCTTCACAGATGTGTGAGATCTCTGCCCCTGTAAGTACTGTAAAAAACCTAAGAGTTAAGCTTGATAGTGATCTTTTCCTCCGGACTCAAAAATCTACGTTCGTCTCCTCCTGCTCGTTCCACCTCAAAAGTCTTACAAACGTTATTCCTTTTCTTGATGAGAATGGAGAAAACAAAACTGCCATTACAGGAAAGATCAGCTCTTGGTTTTGCTATACGAATTCTCTTCATGTGGAACTTCCATCTAAATTCATTCGAAGTATCTAAGCCATTCACAATTCTGCAGGATGACTGGTTATCGGGGTCCCCTAGTTTTGTCATAAAAACTGTTGCTATTATTATTAAAGTTACGCTGGTTCCCTCTGCAATATTGTATTGAATTTCAAGCTGTGTGCATCACCAAGAGGGCTTTCTATGGTTCTAGGGCGATGTATTAAACAATGTGAGCCTCTGAAAAAAACCTCTGATCCACCACTGCCAAGTTAGTAACAGTTCCTAAAAATATGGTTGAAGCTGTTTTCCTGCCACTTAATCCTGGAGCTCTCTTCTAGGTGATCTCCACTCTGTTTCCCGCTTCAGTATTTTTGGACGAGTGTTGAAGACTAGAGGAAATTAATGACTATCTTTTGCAAGGTTTCCCCCCAATTTCTGCCCTATCTATTTTGTTGTTTTAGAACTCTGTATACTTTATCCATGCTAACCAGGAATAAAATACCTGTACTCTCCCTTTAAACATGTCGAAAATACCTCAATCCTAACTGTCACATGTAACTTTCCTAAAGGGTATGTGGTGGAGAATTATACCGATAATACGGAACGTTAATTGCCACTTGTGGACTGCAGCACTGATTGTGCCATCCACTAAAGTGACAGAGAAAATATGGCTTAAGGCCTACACTATGTAGTCTTTGTGCAGCAACATAAAATCTGCTGTACAGACCTGCCAAGATAAACCATTTTGACAGGCTGGAAACCTTACTGTTAAATATTTGTATGTCACTTTTAAGTACAACTTGTCACCCACAAGGTAGAGTGCCTGATATTTAAAAGTGGAATGTGTCTGAAATTAAAATAGGCATGTTTCTCCAGTGACTAGACCCAAAAGATATTTTCACTGATAAGGCTATAGCTTAATCCTACAAATGTCAAAGTACTTATAAACTTTATCTGTAACTTTTGACGGAAACCGCTACAAACGTCATTCAAAGACACCTTTTTAACATTTAGCAAAAGCCCAATTTAATGATAAATTAAGATGTTCATTACATTTTTAGGAAAAGTAACATTTAGAGCCTCCCTGAACCTCTAGTTGACTAATTAGCAGTAGCCTATTGACAGCTGATCAGCCAGTGCTTGGCCTTAATGAGACTGAAAAATGCTGCCAGAACAGGAAAACGACCTTGGTGTAGGGAGGTGTTTTTCTTCCCCTTGCAGGAAGACAAGTCAAACTGGACCAGGAACTTCATTAACTGGCCTTTCACAAATACATGTAAGGTCAGACTTGGAGGAGGCAAACCTTTGTTCCCCAAGCCAGGCTGGCACCAAACACACTGGCAGGGTAGCTACTCCCAGAGCCCATTTTGTGAGACCACAGAGGAGCTGACAGTTTGTTTCTTTGGCCACATCTCTGGAAGACTCACAGAATCTGCACAAGAGAGAACACGTTTCTCCATCTTGACTTCTATGAATTTGAGAAGTAAGGCACACTGTGGGATTGTTTGCTGTAGTGCAAACATGAACTGATGGAGAAGTGGGTAGGGTTCCCCTTGGTAACTTTTGCCCCATTGGTTAGGGCAGAGCCAAAAATCACTTCCACACACTAGCTGGTGCCAATAATAAACATGGCACCCTCCTCAGAACATTTTCTGGACCTACAGAAGGAAACTAGTCTCTGCTTGCTTTGACCTTGAGGAGCCCTGAAGGATTCGACCTGCTCCCTCCTGTACCCAGGATAAAGGGGCGGACACCAAGGGCGAATTGGAGGACCTCTGGTGTGGCTACAGGGGCAGGAAAAGGTGCAAGAGGCTGTTGTTTTTCTTAAGTGACCAACACCAACTGAACCTGAACTAGACCCTGCTGGTGGTCTCTGTTGGAGTGAGTCCTGACTTTTAAGTGCTGTTTCTGAGGTCTTTGGACTTTGAGAAGTGACCCAGATGAGCTGCTCCAAAAAACATGAATAATTGGGATTTTCAGACTTGCTTTGCTGGAGGACTTTGGGTTCCATACAAATGACTAAGTCAGAAGGTAAAATCTTTGACCTGAAAGAACCCGCTTGGTGTGTTTGTCCTGCATTCCGTACCATTTGGCCTGAAATAACGCCTTGATCCCGGTGTACCACTTCCATAGACTCCCCTTGGCGCTTAGTGCTTTTTGGTGCTATTTTTACTGAAAACTAGGGTTCCCAGTTTTCGATTTTTACAAATAAATGCAGATAGAAAACAGTGTGTTTTCTGTCTGTATTTATTTTTAAATGTGGAAAAATGCTGAAATTTGAGTTTCTTGTGAGTGAATCTCCATCCTGTGCTTCATGAATTAAGGCAAAATGCTGAACAGATAGCATAGGAAGTTAAAAACAGGATGAGATTTCCTTAAATACCGGCTTGTTAACATATTTGTGTATGTAATGCTAATAGTTACATGAGAGTGCTGTATTGTTTATACTTGGCTGCTTAATTTGCTGAAACGTGACTGGCATTAAAGTAGGAGTGTATGTTGATCAATTAAATAAATGCGGAAATATAACATTTTATTGCTCCATTTATTCTCCAAAAACAAAATAAATACAGATAAATGCCAATTACAGCCACAAAAAATAAATATGGATAAATACTGACAGAAATGTTAAAAAGAAATACCATAAAGCCTGAGCCCTACTTGTAACTTCTAAAATTCATATCTCCGGTTCCCCTTATTTTCTTTTTGTTGTTTTGGTGTCATTTTGTTTAAGTTTTACTCGTTTTTTCTATTTTGGTTTGGGATTTTTATTGGGTGATGTTTTGACTGCAATACTGTTTTGATGCTGTATAAATAATTTCCACATTGCCTTAAGTTATGTCCTGTGTAATAGCTACCAGCGTGGGCAAAATAATGATGGATTAAACCGAGATCTTTGTGACTGGGGGTGAATGTCTGCATTGTTCAGCATTGTGTCCATTGTCTCTTCTTTTTGCTTCTCATGCATTGTCATGTTGTTATGATTTGTAATGCCACCCATGCATGAAGCGGACACTGGCGAGGGATTCGAAAGGGAAGGGACTCGGTTGCAGTCAGACTCCGAGCCAGCTGGACGTGGCCTGTCCTGGGTGACTATAACCTGTGAATAAACAGCTAAACCTGAATCTTCACTACGTGGATTACTTACTACATTTGACGACGAGCGGATGTCACCCACGAGGCAGCATCATTTTGGTCCTTGTTTGACTTCAGGCATGCAAAGCCACAGTGGCCAGACTCCCGGGGCTCCCGTTACAGTGGGGTGCGAGACAGGTGTGTGCTCTGCTATTTCGGGAGGAGGCGCACGTGCACACCAGCATCCTTGAGCACGCATTCATCAGCACATAAACTCGTGATGTAGGCAGTCACCGAACTGACAGCAAGGGGCGCAGCTTTAGTGGGGTGTTTGGGGTGTTACACCCCCTTAATGGATATTGTAATAAATATTTGGGGGAAGGTGCTTTCAGTCAGCTATCGTGATGTGTTGGGCGGATTTCACTAGGAATGTTTACATACACAAAGACAAAAACGCACACTCTTCCCCCTATTTCTGTTTGCAAAGACTACAAAAATGTTGGTTATTTCACAAAATGTGTTTTCTCTCACTTAGTACCCGTCTCAATCCGCATTCGTCTCTTTCACTGCCTCTTAATCCCCTCTGGTGTGCCATGCTTGTCGTATGATGTATTTTAACAACCTGTGCCAGCATGATTGTCGGGAAATCTGAATCTAACACCCCCATCATACTAACCAAGCCTTGCCCCTGCTGACAACCACGTGGGGATGCTCTGGTTCGGAGCTGTGCGTTGCACAATGTGTGCACAATGCAGAAGTCTGTGGCAGCATCGTGTGCAAATACGAATCGGTGCTTAATTTAATCCGGTGGTTTCCGTTGCGGGGCACCAGCACTTATTTTTCTGCCTCAAGCATTTTCTGCAAGCAAAAGACCCTTGTGGGAAAGGCGGAGGAAGAGAAAAACGAAAAAGCTTCACAAATGCAGAAAGTTGCAGGATGAGCTGAAGGGGCAGGGAGTGGCTGTAAATGGATTGAAGAGCCCCGAGATGGTTTTAGGATCACTCTGCCTCAGTATTGCGTGTTCGCACATTTAATTGCAGCAGCCGCATGTTTCAGAGATGAGTTTGGGCACCGACACGTTTTTTGTTTACAAATTAAGCACTGAAACGAAGAGGCCACACGGAGATCTCGGCTGCTACTAAGTCACTCACGCCCGAAGTGAAGTGAAGTGAAAATTCGCCTCTTTTTTTTACCGACTTCAGGACGGCTCGTGCTTTGACAGGTCAAAGTTTACACGACTGACTTCTTAAACAATTACAACTTTTAAAAAACGTAGACACTGAATGGTACCAGAGAAATGAGAATCACCGAGTTTAATTTCAAAGACATTTGTGGCAAACGTATTATCCATTTAAATACCCTCATGAGCTCGTTACCAGACCGTCCATTAACCAGTGAGGGAACTCTTACCGCTGCGTTGCTGTAACATTGGGCATATGTGTCGCCAAAGCTGTTTACGTGGCTGGTAGCATTTTGTTTTCGTTTTCTTCGATGGAACTAAAAAGACTGATGCACCGACTAAGAAGAGCCATTTGACATTTCGAGGATGTCAGTTTAGACTTCTATTCTTAAATCTTTTTTCAGGTTCCTTACAAAAAGTTTGACCTGTGAATCGTATTTATGTGGATGGCGCTCCCCCTAGTGGCATATCCGTTCAATTGTTGAACAATGAACACTCACTTCTTCACACCTTGTCACAGGGTGTCCTTTTGGCTCCCCGCCCCATAGGTCTGGACCAGTGGCCTTCAACCTTTTTAAACACCCTCCTCCCCCCAAGTGCTAAAAAAATCATCGGGGCCCCCTCCGAAATTTTCACATTTATTCTATTAAATTTGCAATGTTTAAATACGTCTACACGTATATAAACATTGAAGTTTTGGTACTGTTTTAAAAATGCAATCAAATACATGATGCCAAACATACTATTCTGGTCAGGCAGGCCTTACTAACGTGTACAAGTATCCACAGTGTGATTATTAGAAGTGGCGGGGAGAAGTGTTTTGAAGAGTATTTGGAGCCCCTTCCCTTTTGACACATACTCCCAGCTTGGAAATAAATGACAAAACATGTTAGTGATGGCCTTTACAGAGCGGTTTACTACTGCTCATTTTTTCAACTTAAAATAAAGCCCTGTTATTAGCATAATGCTTATTTTGGCCAGACCTCTACAAGCCCTCGACTGCCACCCTTATGCCATCAATGCAGCCCTCCGTCGCATGACAGACCTAACTTTTTGGCCCTTGGGGAAATGTTTGTGAGTACCAATGCTTTAAGGAGTCTGACCAAATCCCTCAGCAGTGGGAGGTCAACTCATGGATCTGGCTCTGCCGCTTTCCCTCTTTGGTTTATCATTTTTGTGTGCATTCCCAGCAGTGCTAAGATAGTGTATGTAAATTGTCAAGTTGTAGCACTTCTGAGCCACAAAATTAACGTTTCGTTCATATATTTAATACACTGCCATATATAGCCAGAAGTGCTATATATATATATATATATATACATATATATATATATATATATATAAAACTGATGAGGGAACGTATGTCTAGCTATTTGACCGAGCCACATTGATTGGCAGAGAGTTGCAAAAATAATATTTAAAATCCCGTGCATGGGACAAATAAACAACCTGGGTTGTACAACTTAAACTGAGGAGCTAAGCTTCATGCCAAACTCTCAGGTCGGTTTCAAGACTTTTTGAGTGCAAATAACCAGAGTGCATAAACAAAGGATGGTGGTAGATCTTTTGCTCACTTTGAAACTAAGTCATGGAACAGCCTGCCACTTTCCATAAAGAGAGTCAGTCTGCTACATTTTCAGGAGGAAACTGAAAACCTGGTGTGGCCTTCAGTTACTTAGGGTCGAATCCCGTAGTGCATTAAGCTCTTTGTGATGCTATAAGTTGACGTTCTCGGTTTGTCAGTTGCAGCTGAAGTGGATGGGACTCTGTGAAGAAAACCACATCTTCAGACCACTGCTGTGTAGTAGCATCTTTTAAAAGCGGCTGAGTGTGGAGGAACACAGCGCCTCAACATACCAATACTGTTATCTACCACGACCATATGTTCATTAATGTACACCGGAGATATGAACCACCATGAGAATAATACAAAAGAGCAGAAGATCCGTTTACTTCAAAACAAAGAGTCTGCCCACACATCTCGTGACATTAATCATGGCAGAGGAAGTGAAACCACATACATGTTGGCTCTGCAGGAAAGTTCTTTTAAAACTTCTCCAGCTCTTTGGACTGCTCCAGGCCCTCGAGGAAGGTGGTTTCTGAGTGGATAGTGACAGGAAGCAGAGTACTGGATTAGTAAGACTGAAGACAGTGAAAGGAGTGTGAGAACTTTTTCCAGGGTCAAGATGTGTTTTTTGCAACCATCAGAGTACATTAGCTCCAGTGTCCTGGTGTTTAACCTTACCGTTGAGCCCAAAACTGAGCACAAGCACATCCCTTTAACACTTAACCCTCAGGGTAGTGAAGTCGAGCGGTACTTAAAATAAAAGTACTTTACCTCAGTCTCACTGCACAATACTGTACCTAAAACATTAAAGGGCCAGAACAGTGCAGAATGCAGTTTTCATTGGGGACAATTACTGTGTGGGGAAACCAGAGATTACGAACAAACCTTACTGTAGTAATGTCTTAGCCCACAGTTGTTTTATTGCATGGGAGTAGAAAAAGGTATGTGAATGTTACAGAGCAGTTTTTAAAATACTGGAAATGCATGATCCTTACAGTGCAAACCCAGACACATGTCCTGTGATGAACTAGGTTGGGATAGGTCTTCTGGCCCCCCTCTCCAGTGTTCCCCTCATTGTATCTACTGCTCTGCAAAACAAACCCAGTAAGTGTTGAATTAGTACCCATCAGTCTCAAAAAGACGAATATTCCAGCTCCTTTGAAGCAGTTCCCTAGCACCATGCCTTAGTCCTTGTAACTCCAGGTTGGATTGGTCCACTCTTGGTTGTGGTTGAGGCCGGCCCCGCTGGTGTGTGGTCCTGCATTGCCCACAGCTGAAGCAGGCTCGGCACAGATGAGACTGGTGGAGCCTCATGCCCAATATCCAGGGCACAGGTACATGCTCCGGTGAGTGAGGCAGGGTGGCACGGGCCTCCATGTGAGGTGCTCGTATCCACGCAGGCGCGTGCCCCGGTGAGTGAGGCAGAGTGGCACGGGTCTCCATGTGAGGTGAAGGCTGTGATCTGCCGGTGGCTCGGGTCTCCATGTTATGTGAAGGCTGTGCTCTGCCGGTGGCACGGGCCTCCATGTGAGGTGAAGGCTGTGATCTGCCGGTGGCTCGGGTCTCCATGTGAGGTGAAGGCTGCGCTCTGCCGGTGGCACGGGTCTCCATGTGAGGTGAAGACTGCGCTCTGCCGGTGGCACGGCCCTCCATGTGAGGTGAAGGCTGTGATCTGCCGGTGGCACGGGTCTCCATGTGAGGTGAAGGCTGCGCTCTGCCGGTGGCTCGGGCCTCCATGTGAGGTGAAGGCTGCGCTCTGCCGGTGGCACGGGTCTCCATGTGAGGTGAAGGCTGCGGTCTGCCGGTGGCACGGGTCTCCATGTGAGGTGAAGGCTGCGCTCTGCGGTGGCACGGGCCTCCATGTGAGGTGAAGGCTGTGGTCTGCAGGTGGCACGGGCCTCCATGTGAGGGGAAGGCTGTGCTCTGCTGGTGCTGCTCGTATCCACGCAGGTGCGTGCTCCGGTGAGTGAGGCAGGGTGACAACAGGCCTCCATGTGAGGTGAAGGCTGCGGTCTGCCGGTGGCACGGGCCTCCAGGTGAGGTGCTCGTATCCACGCAGGCGCGTGCCCCGGTGAGTGAGGCAGAGTGGCACGGGTCTCCATGTGAGGTGAAGGCTGCGGTCTGCCGGTGGCACGGGCCTCCATGTGAGGTGAAGGCTGTGCTCTGCCGGTGGCACGGGCCTCCATGTGAGGTGAAGGCTGTGCTTTGCCGGTGGCACGGGCCTCCATGTGAGGTGAAGGCTGCACTCTGCCGGTGGCTCGGGCCTCCATGTGAGGTGAAGGCTGTGCTTTGCCGGTGGCACGGGCCTCCATGTGAGGTGAAGGCTGCACTCTGCCGGTGGCTCGGGCCTCCTTGTGAGGTGAAGGCTGCGGTCTGCCGGTGGCACGGGTCTCCATGTGAGGTGAAGGCTGCGCTCTGCCGGTGGCACGGGTCTCCATGTGAGGTGAAGGCTGCGCTCTGCCGGTGGCACGGGCCTCCATGTGAGGTGAAGGCTGTGATCTGCCGGTGGCTCGGGTCTCCATGTTATGTGAAGGCTGTGCTCTGCCGGTGGCACGGGCCTCCATGTGAGGTGAAGGCTGTGATCTGCCGGTGGCTCAGGTCTCCATGTGAGGTGAAGGCTGCGCTCTGCCGGTGGCACGGGTCTCCATGTGAGGTGAAGGCTGCGCTCTGCCGGTGGCACGGCCCTCCATGTGAGGTGAAGGCTGTGATCTGCCGGTGGCACGGGCCTCCATGTGAGGTGAAGGCTGCGCTCTGCCGGTGGCACGGGTCTCCATGTGAGGTGAAGGCTGTGGTCTGCCGGTGGCACGGGTCTCCATGTGAGGTGAAGGCTGCGGTCTGCCGGTGGCTCGGGTCTCCATGTGAGGGGAAGGCTGTGCTCTGCTGGTGCTGCTCGTATCCACGCAGGTGCGTGCTCCGGTGAGTGAGGCAGGGTGACAACAGGCCTCCATGTGAGGTGAAGGCTGCGGTCTGCCGGTGGCACGGGCCTCCATGTGAGGTGAAGGCTGCGCTCTGCCGGTGGCACGGGTCTCCATGTGAGGTGAAGGCTGCGGTCTGCCGGTGGCACGGGCCTCCATGTGAGGTGAAGGCTGTGGTCTGCCGGTGGCATGGGCCTCCATGTGAGGGGAAGGCTGTGCTCTGCTGGTGCTGCTCGTATCCACGCAGGTGCGTGCTCCGGTGAGTGAGGCAGGGTGACAACAGGCCTCCATGTGAGGTGAAGGCTGCGGTCTGCCGGTGGTACGGGCCTCCAGGTGAGGTGAAGGCTGCGGTCTGCCGGTGGTACGGGCCTCCAGGTGAGGTGAAGGCTGTGCTCTGTCGGTGGCACGGGCCTCCATGTGAGGTGAAGGCTGCGGTCTGCCGGTGGCACGGGCCTCCATGTGGGGTGAAGGCTGTGCTCTGCCGGTGGCACGGGCCTCCATGTGAGGTGAAGGCTGTGCTCTGCCGGTGGCACGGGCCTCCATGTGAGGTGAAGGCTGTGCTTTACCGGTGGCACGGGCCTCCATGTGAGGTGAAGGCTGCACTCTGCCGGTGGCTCGGGCCTCCTTGTGAGGTGAAGGCTGCGGTCTGCCGGTGGCACGGGCCTCCATGTGAGGTGAAGGCTGCGGTCTGCCGGTGGCACGGGCCTCCATGTGGGGTGAAGGCTGTGCTCTGCCGGTGGCACGGGCCTCCATGTGGGGTGAAGGCTGTGCTCTGCCGGTGGCACGGGCCTCCATGTGAGGTGAAGGCTGTGCTCTGCCGGTGGCACGGGCCTCCATGTGAGGTGAAGGCTGTGCTTTGCCGGTGGCACGGGCCTCCATGTGAGGTGAAGGCTGCACTCTGCCGGTGGCTCGGGCCTCCTTGTGAGGTGAAGGCTGCAGTCTGCCGGTGGCACGGGTCTCCATGTGAGGTGAAGGCTGCGCTCTGCCGGTGGCACGGGTCTCCATGTGAGGTGAAGGCTGCGCTCTGCCGGTGGCACGGGTCTCCATGTGAGGTGAAGGCTGCGCTCTGCCGGTGGCACGGGCCTCCATGTGAGGTGAAGGCTGTGCTCTGCCGGTGCTGCTCGTATCCACGCGAGTCATCTCCTCAGTCCCAGTCACCATAACAAGTGCCCTCCCCAGTAACAGGGATGCTTCAGCAGAGGTTGGTGCAAGGCCACTGATTTCAGAGGCACACTTGTGGTTGGGGCCGCTCTACCAAAGCATTTTGGTTTCGTTTGTGATAGCGAATTAGAGCTCAGAAAGTGTACGAGAATGTGGCAGAGTATGTTACAAAACTACAACGATGTACAGCATTTTGTAAACGTGGTGGGCAAAGTAAAGAAAGAATTTGAGACCCCTTTATTGTACATTGGGGGATGAACAAGCATTGGCTAAGCCAGTATGTCTGGCCTTGACAGGCTAGTCCTATGATTTTTTTATTTTTTTATTGCAAGCCTGTGTCACAAAAATAAGTAATAAATGTGGTGCTAGATGCCTGTAATAAAAATAATTATATTTGAAAGCATTGACTCATGTAGACGATTTAGTAGTGATTGTCACCAAAACCTTTTTGTGGTTCCAATTGTATTATTGACAATGAGCAAGAATAAATCACCACACAACCAAGCACCTGAATCACAGATAGTTTTAACACTTTTAACAGCAGCAACTTAAACAAGCATTTGTAATGCAACGGGTCTTGCGTTTGCTCATGTTAGAGCTGATAGCGTTGTAAACTCCTAACCGACTTTTCACCTATCGGGCAAAAGTGCATTTATATACGTAACTTGAAAAAGTGCAATTAACTACGTAAAGCCCTCGACTTCTGCCAAGCGAGATCGCGCTCGTAAATTAGAGAAAAAGAAGTCCACGAGCCCGATGGAAAACAGCGAGCCTCGCATGTTTTCTGTACTTGGTAGCTGCGCTCGAGGAAGGCTAGCCACCGGAAAAGGCATGACGTATGCGTGCCTTCAACTAATGAAAGCAAGCAGATTTTATTAGGCAAGCCCACGAACCAATTAAAAACATTGACTTGACGTTGACAGGGCTCCGAGCCCTTTTCTGAACACTAAAGAGTCTCGCTGCGATACGCATGCGCGAGCTCATGCAATGCAGGCTCGACCCTAAAAAGGAGTAAAAAATGAATCCCCATTTGACTACCACTGAAGAGAGGACCAAATGAGAAGTTTGTATTTAAAGTTAATATTAAACAATAAATGAAATAAAAAGCAAACTTTGAACCAGCTCTGTCACTGACTTAACGGAGCTGCTTTTAGGCGGATATGAACAATGTGCACAGACTTTTTCAGTCTCTCCAGATGGAGGCAACGAGTGAATAAAGTGGGCGGATCCACTGCCCGGTGCTGTGCTGGGCAGAAGCAAAATGTGCATAGCAATGTACCAGACCGATGGTGACACCTGCTGGCCAGAGCACTCTTATGCATCTACATTATGTGTGAACTGGTTGGAAAAACAACAGCCTTGTGAGACGGCTGAAACTGTCCCACTGGGCCAGAGCTAAAAAGAGTGTGATTGAAAGCTGATCTACTGATTATAGGTGCTAACAGTGGCTATGTGAGTGTAACACGCACACCATGACCTGTGGGGATGAACTCAACAAGGATGTGGAATGAAACATTCAGGGCCTAATTCACTAGAATGGATCCTAAGGTTATTCTGACTGCTTTGTAATTGCATTTTGAACCTTCTCTAGGTTTGCTCTGATCCATACTCCTCTAAAGGCTTTCCTATTCCCTTTCTTGTATCTCCCCATTTTCTCTGTCTTCTCTCTCACAAGCCCCAGCTCAGCCTTCGCTTCATTGGGGTTCAACAGATTCCTTGCACCTGGCGCTCGCCCTGCATCTGTGCTCTTCCTCTGACCCTCCAGCTGTTTGATCCCTGTGAGCCCGGAAGGAAGCAGCTCACAAGTGTCATCTACTCAGTCTCCTTGTGCTCCGTCATGTTCCTGCTGCTGTCATTCCAGGCTTGTTGTTTGAGTCTGTTTCCCTGGTGGCTTAGTGGACTAATGCATCCACTGTAGGGGCCTGTGTTTGACTTCATGGCCACAGGTTCAGATCCCAGTGGGTCCACTCAGCCTTTAATCCATCTGGGGTCGATTCAATGAGTACCATTGAACTGGGTAACAATAAACATCTGTTATTCAGCACCAAGACACCTTTCTGGGTGAACGTGCACTTTACAAATACACATGCTATTTCCTGAACCTGTTTTCCTGATTTGGGCTATTTCGTAGTATCTGCTTCTGTCCTTTTTCCCCCTACACCTCTGTTCCTGTGTTAGCTGTTATTTATAGTCTCCTCCCTGCACTCTTCTTGATCTTCCCTGTTCTATGCAGACTCCTTGCCTATTTGCATATTTTTTCTTTAGCCTTGCTTGCGTGTAGATCTTTCCTAAGCTTGTTTTCGGTATTTCGGCTCTGTGTGTTCCAGTCCTGTTACTGACCCTGAAACCAGTCCCGCTGTTCCCAGAGCTGAATTTCTGTTTTGTTGTTCCTTGACCTGGTCCCTGTGTTTTTTGTGTGTTGCATTATAGTCTGGATTATCTTTGTTACCGAGGGTGCCAGTGTGTTTTGAGGCCTCTTTTTCCTTAAGAGCTGCTGGGTGCCCCCCAGAACCTTGTGAGATTAATCCGCTCCTGGCCTTCTTGTAACATCTTTTTTCAACTCACAGAGAGATCACTTCAGAGGAGCAGACAAACTATAATTTATGAAAGTTTGTCTGTTGTTTCCCTGCTTTAGCTTACTGTTGTTTTACTTGCGTTATCTTCACAGTTTTTCTTGCAGACTTCCATTCCCCTCTTCACTTCCATTTCCACCTTCCGATTCTGTTTTGCTTCCGTTCCAGCCTCAGGTACTTTCTTGATTATTTTACCCCTTCAGAGAACACACACAACCTCAGTTATCTATTCTTGCCCCGATCTTACCCAGCAAGTCCCTTAACGCATAGTTGATACATATAGTACTAGAAATATGGTTATTTTGCAATGTGTACTTTGATAGGTGTTGGTCTGGCTTACATCTGTTCACATGTTTTTTGTCATTGAGCTCTAGGAAACCCTTCGGGATATCAGTATGCTTTATAAAATGAATTCCCTAATTAATCATGGAACGCTCATGGGGATCTCTGAGTGTATGTGTGTGTCCGTCTCCCCCCTGCCCCTCCAGGCAAGACATGTTTTGGCCTCTCCCTTCCCCTGTATCCACATATAATTTGTCAGCTTTCTGCTAAATGTAGAATGCATAATGCCAAAAAAATATTGCATTCCAGATTAAACTTTCAGATACTATGCACATAAAAATAGCTGAAACCTCATGCTTTGCAGCGTCTTCCGGCCAAATGGGGACAAAAGTAAGCTTGAATAAGCATTGATAAAACATTTTCTTTTCAGTTTTGGATCTAGATTTTGTTTGCTTTGAAGGAATTAACCTTTTCAGTCCTTCTAGTTTTGACAGTTGCAGTTTTAATTTTAGTGGACTTAAACCCACATATCTTAAAGTAGATTTTAGAGGTCAAGGTTAGCCGTAAATTATATGATGGCTTCAATAAGTTTAGCAGCATTCAGTACATTGATGATTAAAGGAGACCATCATTCCAAGTTTGATTCGTAAAGGCTCCTGGAACATGGGCTGTTGTATGCGCCAACACTTAAATCGTGTCTAAAGAAAAATAAAAAGCATTTTCAATGGAACGGGTCTCGCATTTGTTCGAGTTAGAGCTATTAACGCTGTAAAGCAAAAAAAAACGCAGCGTGATCGCACTATGTAAAATGCACAGCGATCGCTCTGCTTGGAAAATAAACAGGTAAAGTAGTCCGGACTTCAGGCTGAAAACATCGAGCCTCGTATGTTTTTGGTACTTTACCGGTGCTGTGCAGGTGGGCTAACACCGGAAAAGGTATGACGTATGCATGCCTTTCACAAATGAAAGCAAGCAGATTTTAACAGGCAAGCCCACGAACCAATGTAAGTGACTGATGTGGCAGGGGTGTGTTTTCAAGCCCAAAGAGAGATTACAGAATGGACGGAGCACTTTGTGCTCGCCCATAAAAAGGAATGAGTATCCAGAGAGGAAAGTGGCAAATTAGCTAAAGGTAGACCCTTGAGAAAGTTAATATGTGCCTGAACAAAGAGACCTATTGGTCAGGCTATGCATTAACTTCTAAGAGTACTCAGTGCTAATAAAACAAGCATTTGCAATGCAACGGGTCTCACATTTCTCCGAGTTAGAGGTATTAGCAGTTGTAAACGCCCAGCCTGACTTTTCTTGCCACATTAAATGGAAACAGAAGAGCACAATCACGCTGCTACAGTTCACTCGTAGTGAAACCTATCGGCAAAAGTGCAATTATCTACGTAACCGGCAAAAGTACAATTAACTATGTAACAGGGTCGATGTCATGGAAAGCGCTCGACTTCTGCCAAGCGAGATCGCGCTGCGAAAAAAGATTTAAAAAAATAGTCCATAAACTAGATGGAAAACAGCTAGCCTCGCATGTTTTCAGTACTTGCCCGCTGCGCTCGAGGAGGGCTAACCAACGGAAAAGGCATGACGTATGCGTGCCTTCCACTAATGAAAGCAAGGCAATTTTACCAGGCAAGCCCACGAACCAATGAAAGACACTGACATGACATGGATGGGGCTCTAAATGAGCCCTTTTCTAACTCCTAAAGCATCTTGCAAGCAAAACGCATGCTCAAGCGCATGCGACGCAGGCTCGACCCTAAAAAAATTGCTGTGGATGATAAAAGCACAAAAAATTAATTTCAAGACAGTCAAATACTTTGTTTAAATATACGCAATACATTTCTTAGGAAGTTACTGGATTCCAACAAGTCTTATTACATCTCATGGAATTATTAACCTTGTAAATGTACTAGAAAAATTAAAATAATGGTAAAAACTAGTATTTTGGTCACTAAACCGGAGTTCCAATTTAGTCTAAGTAATAATGTTAGCCAACAGAGTTAGGGAAACAAAGAGATAATTGATGACTGAAAAACAAGCTTTAATGAGTTACATGGGAATAATATTGTGCTTGAGGGTGGAGAGCTTTAGGTTGAAGACACTCATGTAAGTTTACAAGAGTCTTCTGTATCACTAGATCTCACAGAGCCTCACCCAGTCGACCAGATCTCCAGTTCTTACTCGGTTGCTCACAAATAAATAATTCCAACTCAAACATGTTAAACTGTCACCTAACTTTACACTGAAGTTGTCTGCTAAAATTACTGATGAAAAATCAGAACGACCATGTTTATCAGGTGATCAAATAAATCAATCCAACTAAGCTACGAGGTAATATATTGCTAAAATTACTTAGATTAAAATTGTAGACATTAAGGGCCAGATGTAGCAAAGGTTTTTACCCATTCTGTGTCTATGGGAAAAAGTGTTCGTACATATGGCCCTAAGTAACAAAAAACTTTGGTCCAATTATCCTTGAATATTAAGGATAGAGTGTTAAGTCTTTGAGAGGATATATTGGGGATGTTTAAACCTAATGAAACAGCAGCCCATTCTGCAAAGCCACCCTTGGCTCGCCCTGAAGAAGAAGAAGGAATAGCAGCAATTCCAAAGGAGGAAAAAACATCTATAAAGGTATTGGAGATGGCTCAGGTTTCCTGGGAAAAGAGGATATTGTACTGCTTATTTAGGGAGATCTAATTGTTGTTTTCGAATTGAGAAGACAACCCCACAGTATTCTAGGAGAAGATCTAATCTGCTCATTTCCTAGAGAATTAAATGGTCCTTTCAGTGGTATTTACTGGGTTATAGGTGTATGAAGATGTATCTTACTTCTGTAATCACCAGGGCCTGGTGAAGGATAGGAAAGATCTGGACTTTCCAGTTGACAAGGAAATCAGTCCTTATCCTCCTGGGAGGCTGGCGGGGTAAACTGTTTAGGCAGATTTAGGAGGTCTTACAATAAGTGAGGTAGTACTAATCTTACTAATTAAGGGAAGGGAAGGTTTTGAGGGAGACGGCCTATAAAAGTAGCATGATGGGATACGTTTGATCATACTGGGACCAGTGCTTTAATGGTACAGTTAAAAAAAAAAAAAGTTCTGCAACTGAACTGGGTTTCTAACATTACACAGTCCCCGCTCTCACACAGTGAGATGATTTCTTTAGTTGATCGTAGCTGCTATTTTTCTATGGCTAGAGGTGGGACCTTAGTCAAAATCGTTGCAGATAGATTGGAGGGGAGCATTAACAACATTTTGTTTTATGTGGTGATGTATTGCTACATGCACTACATGCAAGGTAAACAGTGGTGCAGTGTAAGGGCAACAAAATAATGCATGGTAATATACGATGGACCTTGGCCTCTGCTTCTGTTTTACATTGGCTCAAGACTCCATCTTGTCGAGTCTGGTTCTGTGCGTGAAGCACTGTTCTGTGTTTTTCCACAAACTTCTGCAAGCTTCAGGGTGGGGTGTTTTTCTGCTCAGCTTTGCTCCATCTGCCTGGTACAGAGGGCAGTATTTACATTCCACGAATCAGTTAGGACAGTGGGATGCACCTGTACTCAAGGAGGAATGCAAGCTTCACCTTGGAGCCCTCTTCTGGGAACCTGGCCCGTTCCGCAGAGACTTCTCGAAGGGTGAACAAGGTACCACCGATTGCACAATTTGTAAAGGAGGGGGTCTTTTTCTCAAAGACTCCTGGGCGGTAGTAAATACTATAAAGGTCAGGAGCCCTGATGGACTGGTTTTGGAACTCTCTTCTGGGTTGTACGCAACACCAGGAGGACTGATTGTCCCGAATGAGACTCCCTGCGCTAGTCGATTTGGGTTCCCCGGCTTGGTGTACGGCGGAGGGATGCAGAATCTGTTTTCGGTGAAGCCTTTCATTTTATAATCATTTGAGCATGGTGTGTGTGTAGGTGTAGTATGCATTTATTCTTGCAGCTTCTTTCATGTTATTTTTCCTGATATCACAGAGTGCTTATATTCCTGCAGTTATTCTCATGTTATTTTTCATGATATTTTAGTGTGGTCAGTTTAGCTATATGAGAACTTGTCCCATAAATAAACTTGATTATTCTACTTATTAAGGTGTCTGGGAGTGATTGTTTCACATTGTGCCCTAAATGGTCCTGAAGTGCATAGTTATGTTATTCTGAAGTGTAAAGCAACACAGGTGGCCCATTAAAGAGGGTGCTTTCGGAGAAAGACAATAATTGAGCTTCAGAAACACCAGCATTAACCAAGGGGTTGGCTACAGGTTGCATGGGGGTTGTTAACAGTAAGTCAGCTTGGGAAGTGGTAGCATCACGGGAGACCTTGATGTGTAAAGAAGCATAACAAGGACAAGAAATAGCATTTCCAACATAGACATTCTTTCCAATATATTTGTCAAAATAAGGCTTAATTAAAGATAACAATTTACCAAAATATCACGTTTAGATTGAATAGGAGTCCCAAGATTTCATACAAGCCTCTGCTGGGCTTTTAGGGAGAACCCCTGGTTTTGGGTGGACCCCTTTTCCTTTTGGAGGAGGAGGAGTGATGGAATGAAAGTTTGAGGAAGCACATCATGTATTTCAACCTCAATAGTCAGGTTAGCTTCACTTACATAAGCGTTTTCTGTCCTGGCCTGGGGCTGGATCTGGAGGAGATTTGAAAGTTCATAAGCTCACGGTTAATCAGTCTTGAAGAAACAGATAACCTGCCTTGGCCCATTAATGATTCCAACTAATGGTCCCCACAGCATGTTCCAAAAAATTGTCGGTGGTAGATACTTAAAGACAAATACATACTCACTCCTCAGTTTCCTGGTGTCTTTCTTTTCTCCATAGTAGAGACGTAAGAGAACCAAAATTCACTGTTAAAGTTGAGAGAAGGCAAAAAGGGATGGCCCAGCCTCTGAAGGGTCGTAAATGGGTCCATGCAGAAGGAAGGATGAACGCTCCATAGTGCAGTAGAAGCAGGCAAGTTCCCCTCCCCCCATCCCTCCAGTGCAGCTTGGGAGATGTAATCTCCCCAACTCAGGCCAACAAACAAGCAGCCAGGTGTCCCACATAGGTGCAAAGATGAATGTGCTAGAGAGCAGTGTGGGAGCTCGGAGGTTGCTTCTCTCGCCTTCCCTGCAGTTTAGCCCGGGAGATGAAGTCCCCTCTCATTCAGGACAACAAGGTAGAAGTCCAGTTTCAAGTTAAATCTTTTTGTCCAACTTGCTGAAGAGATCAGTTCAAACCAGAGCCTCCACCCTCCTCCGCAGACACTGTTGTGCAAAATGGGTCATCTGTCTCCTAGGCTTCTGTATCTAGACCCTGGGTCTTCTAACTACTGGCTTCATTGCTCTGAGGGGCTGCAGAAAATGTCTTCTAGTGGTGGTGCACCTCTTCAGTCTTCCAGACCCCTGGATCAGGTTGATTGTCAGAAATCAGAAAGAATACACAACTTTGATTTCAGATGTTATTACCACATCTTCCACCAATTAATGTCATTTTGGTGGTTAAACTTTAACTTGTCATCTTATAAGGGGGAAATGGGAAAGGGAATGGTAAATAAGGCATAGGGGGTAAAGATGAGTCTCACATTGGTCGGGGTACTCTAAACAATACATTGATAGGCTCGCAAAATCAAGGCACTACACTATGAAGAAAATATATATGTACTTGATCATTGGAAGAACACAAAGTACATGTACTATTATTTACCACCCTGCCACCAAGATCTTGCAGTTCTTTCCATTGAGGTGTCTGCTGACAAGCTTCAGGACCACCGGGAATGAGTAAATCCTCCCAGAAAAGGTCACACACTGTGGTGCAGAGAGTAATTAGGGGAGACAAATACTTCATCAAGTATCTGACCCCACCAGTCCCCCGGGGAAATTCAAAAGTGCTGGGAATGCAATGAGTTCGCGAACATAGCAGCCACATAACTGCAGCAGATCTGTGTATGTAGGCAGCAGGGCACTGTGTAGGGGCTATACAAGCATAAAGTAACAACTAGTAGGAGAAGTAGCTGGTTTGTGGACTGTCAATGCATTGCGATGTAGTGTTCTTCAAAGAGATGCATCTTCAACTCTTTCCTAAATTGGAGCAGTGTTGGGGTGGCCTTGAGGTATATGGGGTTATGGTTAAAATTCTATCCTAGTTCACACAATTTGAATAATGGTTATAAAAGTAAAAAGGATAGCGACAATGACATTTGTGAATAAGCTCAATAGCAGAAAATACTGTGACAATATGGTGGTATATTAGGGTCTCTAAATCATTAATCCCAATCCCAATCCCTTCCCTCTCTTGGCTAACTAAGCTGATCTTAGCACCAAAGAGGCGCCTGCTGGAGTTATAGACAGCCTACACCTGCATACCTTGTCCACACAAAAGAAACAGCATTCCTTAAAGAGAAGCGTTTCAGCGACAAGGTTGTTCGTAAGCCACTTGGAGGATGGTTTGTGTCGCTTCCTCTACCTTCAGCAAGGCCAGGTACTGCTTGACCCTCAGCCTGGATCATGGTTCCTCTCGATCAAGTAATGCTTCATTCCATTTTATATACTCTGGCTGAACACTGTTGAATATTCTTAAAATAAACACTCAGTAAAGAGACCCATCTATTCTTTCACCTACTTAAATTCTTTCAAACATTATTTACTGTTAAGAAAATAAGTGATCATTTCAGTGAAATACCTTACTGACATCCACTCGCTTTTGAAAACCTACACCTGACTGAATGCACATACATTGTGTCCCAGCAGCTGAAGGCTGGTCTCATCCCCCACACCCCAGCTCCATGTGCTGATCTCCCATCTGCACCATGTCAGCTGGGAAGTGTATGGGATACCAGTTGGGTATTTCATAACATTAATATCCAAAAAGTTTCAAGTTGCTATATCACAGCTGACAAATATGTTTAAATCCGTGTACTTACTGTGTGCTGGTATTTACCCTTAAAAGCCATCAGTCTGAAATCTCCCTGAAAAAGATCAAGTAGACTGAGCTAGGGGAGATCTAAAATAATTATTTCCCACCAACTACTTCCTGCTGTCTCATTAGTTGCACATTCCAGGAATCTACCTGGCCTTTTAGTTGTCCATCTAAAGAGACTGGGGAATCTAGTGATTTCGGTCACCTTCCTCTTCCTAGTTCATTCAAAAATAACCATCCTTGTAGAATTTGGAATGTATCTCTGTAGTAGAGCATCAGTTCTCAGTGAACAAAATGGTGCGCTCTCCTCATTTATGACAGCCCTGGAGCTTCTTGTCCCTCATTCAAAATAGCCAAGAAAATATACTGTTAGAAAGTATTTCACCAAACCAATATGAAACAGTTATTACAGAATACAGCCACTGACCTCCAGGTGCATCTTATTTGGTGTATGACACAGATGTGTGTAATAAGGCAAAAATTATGTTTACAAAAAAAAAAAGCCATCTTTTATTTTCTGTTGTTCATGTTCTCTGATGAGATGGGCTTATTGTAACTAAATTCAGATTGAGGCATCTGGGGGCGCATCAGAAATAGAATAGTCTTCATGTAAGATTTTGAATTGTGTAAGTGGTTGTATTGGTGGGTTCACTAGGTTGTTGTGTCTGGGACCGTGTGTGTGTGTGTGTGTTGGGGGAGGGCTGGGCCAACATTCAGGTGTTAGGAATGTACCAGGGTACATCGTACTGCATCTTAGACCGTAGGGAATGGTGGTCTATGTGAGGATGTTTATGTCCTATACAGCAATGTTGTCTGGTGGTGAATGGGCTGACACAACATTCACACCATACTGGGTTGGAACAAACGCTTACCACATTTTGTCATCATTTGCAGTGTACACCTCATCAGAACAACCTCCCTCTTTTTCCCTCAGTTTGCCCTTCCCAGTGGACGAGGAGGAGGATGATGAAGATGGAGCTGGAGGTGGAGACGGCTACAACAGACCTCGAAGTGCCCTTTATGGGAAGGGATTATCGGATCAGCAGAATGAGGGAATAATAATGGTTAAGAAAACGATGATGTCCTTGGATGAGGAAGATGGCCTGGATGAAGTGTACACCTTTAGGTAAAGTGCCATCAAGGTCACTGTGCTAAGAGTGCATAATGGGTTTGCTGCAGAGCAAGTAAATTGCTTACTGTCCACAGATGTGTCCAATATTTGTCCTCCATATGGGAAAATGTCAAATTGTTGGTTATTCCCACGTGTGCCCTTGAATCCCCCTGAATCTAACACGTGGAAATTAAATGAGTCTGTAGAAAAGTCTCCCTTTCTGCACGGTGACCTCTTTGACGCCCTACTTTTACTGTTATTGAGACTCTAAGCGCTGTAAGACAACAAAACAGTGCTGCAGTGCGTGCGCTCTGGTAACGAAATGGTACTTTCAAAATTAATCTCAACCAAGTGGTCTCTTGAACTTTCCTGTAAAGCCGTGGTTGATGGGCTGGAATTGCATCCGTGAGGTGTAAGTTAAATGCCCTATGTAGTTTGCAGTGTGTAATTACCCCACCCACATATATGACAAAAATATGTAGCTGCCAAAGCCACTGTTGTAATCTGGCTGGACTACATTTTAAAATCCTGCATTGCAGCAACACATGGAAACAAAACCTGCCCTGGAGAAAAAACTATTTGTTCGTAGCCTTTGTGGCTGTAGATACTTATGCTCTGCATACCACTGCCAACTACTGTTGGGACCGGATGTTTGCAAGTTATTTTTCTTTAAGAAAGCATTTTGCTTTGGTCCACAATGCGCAATGCTCCATCATGTACTTTTTTTTTGCGGGCATCTTTATCAAACACTGAGCATGCTCTGAGTTTGTGCACCTTACACATTTTTAGGGCCCACTGGTTCAAATTGGAAACCGAAGTTTCGGATTATCAGCCTGCACTTCAACAACCATATTGCTCTACTCTGCTGCAAACCTCTGGACGATGGCCGACTACCGCTTGATGCCCCAGACACCGGGGGCCTTGTCTCAGCCTTTGGGAACCAAATGTACTCCTTCGACCATTGACTCTGGAGAACGCAGACCAGAATGGGAGCCAGAACAAACAGTCTTCAAACATTGGCTCCTGTGCAATTTGAAGGATCCATGGTGATATCACCCTGACATCTGTAATCTGTGCCTTTCCACTGACCATGACCGTGCCTCTTCTGAACCCTTCTTCATCTTCCATCTAAAGAAAATCATAAAGCACTGCAGAGAGAAGCGCTGGGCACACTGCAAAATGTACCAAAAAGCATCTTGAGACTCTGGACATTTTCAGGGAAGATGATCCTCTCAGTGCAAAAGAAGGTGGTGAGGCAGGTCCATCAAGAGTCCCAGCAGCTGTGCTAATGTCCAGGCCAGAAGCGGTGTTGTTGAGCGATTCAGAATGTAAAGAAGAGAAGGAAGTTGAACTGACGCAGCACACATCTGGCTCTTGAACCAAGAAGAAGCCCAGGGTCGTAAGTACTGCACTCGTCTCTGAGACCCACATGACCAGACCAGGCTGCATAAAAAGTCCCGGACGTAAGTAGAGCGCGTGTCCTGTGGAAGTCCCCGACGGAAGTAGACTAGCGCCTATAGGGCCTCTGATGCACTGGGGCTCTGGTTGGCACTGAGAAAGTGGTTTGGAGGCGACCAAGTCTCTGCCAAATGACATCCAACCTCACTCGCGAGAACAATATATCTGCACACCTAAAATCATACACCGTCTTCTACTGTTTATGGAAGTCTGTCTTGCGTGCTACACTGGGACGTGCACTGCCCAATGCACGAACCGACGTAAGCAATGAAGATTCCAAGCCACCAGACCTGGGACCCAGTGTGCACAGCAGATAAGAAATGTTTGCAATTTTACCAAATTAGTTAAAAAAGTATTAACCTATTAGTACCAGTTGAGATATATTTAATATACACACAAGGCTTTCAAATGGTGTCCCTTGCACTGTGTGCAGCCATGTTTGTAGGCCCGCAGTGGTCTCCATTGCTTTGACAGCCAATGCAAGGTGCTGTATGCAGTCCAGTGCGCTGTATCATATTACTACAGGAAATAAACATAATTAAATCTTAAGGTCAGTCACTAATGGGGCTACCAGTGGAAAACAAAGCAGTTCTCTTTGGAAATATACGTGTGTTTGAAGGCCACGTTTAAATTGGAAGTCTGCTTGCTTTATCACTTCATGACATGAAGGTCTGCTGATGTCTGACCAAGCTCAGTGCTGCAAGGCTTGACGAGTAGGGAGTGAACTGCACACTGGACAGTCATGAAAGGATAATGCAAGGTCACTGACAAAAAGTCAATCACAAGCGGTGCCCACAGCCTCCAAGAAGATCCTGTGGAAGGGTTGCTTTAGTTTCTCCTCTTCTTGGTACTTTACGCTGCGTTTTTCTACTTGAAGATTATTTTAAATAGTTTTCCTCTATTGATCTCCCATCGCTGGACAAACTATTTGTTGTGGCTGCTTAAGAATGTTGGGTACAGTCTGGAATCTCTGTCATTGAGATTCTAACTGAGTGGTCTCGAGGACGGTCTGCGGAGTGGAGAGATACTGGACGGTTGAGGAAATGGGAGCTGACGCTGCTGTTTGGGTTGGTGGTTTTTGAATAAAGCTCTTTACACTAAACTACCGTGTCAGAGCTTAACACTGGCGACGAGGTGACCACCAACCCAGAACCCACGGATTTCTACTCTTCTGTCGCGACGCCATTTCCCAGGGACTTGCTGCGTTTTTCCTACCTGATCGAACGAAAGTGCCTGTTTTCCTGGTTGAACGGATGGTCTTCTCCGTGTTGTTGGCAGAGTGGGCGTCTCCGGCGACCTCCATCAAATTTTCCCTGTGTCAGCGGCAGCGTGGACGTTTTTCGCGGTCTCCACTAGGTGGGGGTGAGAACACGTTCCAGGAACGATTTCTGTCTGCTCTGGACAGTGGATTTGTTTGTGTTTTTGTCCTTTCTTGCCGGCTACAGTTTTTTTTCAGTTCAGCGCGAGCCTCCAACGGACCCAGCGCGCTCGAGTGGGCACGCACATTTGTTGCTACAGGAGCCTAGCAACGCGGCCCTGGCAACGAGAAGTATACGGAAGGCCCAATAACGCGAGCCTGCATTGCGTGCGCAGCCATAGCAACGCTGCCTAGCAACGCGCTTGCGTCTCAATCGTCCAAGCCAGATTTATATATATATATATTTATATATATATATATATTTTTTTCCTTTTTCTCCTCTTCGTTGTGCAGTGCTACATTGTGGAACAGTTTAAAGGGATTTTCTTCTACAGTGGACTTAAGGCGCGTTACAAGTTATGGCTACTCCTACAATGTCTCAGCCTCCTCCTTTTCTAACGGATAAAGGCGACCCGATTCTTCTGTGGAAGCGTTGGAAGAATCTTTTTGATTCCTATTTAATAGCGATAGGTGGGGAAAAGTTCTCTCCTGCAAGGAAACAAGCAGTCTTGTTGCACAATTTAGGAATTGAGGGCAGGAATATCTATGATAGTCTAGAGACCTTGTCCTTTGGAGGGGCAGAAGTTGAACCCAGAGACTGTTATGAGATGTCTGTGGCCATTTTAGCAGCACACTTTGAATCCAAACTCAATGTTGTTCTTGAGAGACACAAGTTTTTTGCACGCTCACAAGGGAAGTCTGAAAGTGTGGGTAATTACATTGCTGTTTTGCGCACGCTAGCACGCACTTGTGATTTTGGTGACATCACGGATTCCTTAATCCGTGACCAACTCGTCCGATGTACTAACAACAAGAGAGTTCAGGAGAAGCTACTGACGAAAAACCCAGGCTTAAGAGAGGCCATTGCAATTGTTGAAGGGATGGAGAGCACCAATAGTTGGATTAAGGAGATGAGTGGAGACAATGATTTGTGCATGGTTCAAGCACCGCATTTTCGCGAGGAGGTCTTGAGGGTTAGCTATGACAGTGACAGTAAAACCCCAGGATTTACCCAAGAGAGGAAGAGAGAGCCTAGACTTCAGCGTTGTTTCCGTTGTGGTAATACAGGACATGCTGCGAACAGTCCTAATTGTTTCGCACGGAATTCTCAGTGTAGGAAGTGTGGGAAAAAAGGGCACTATGCTAGAGTCTGCAATAGTGACAAGAACAATATAGATGCTGTCACTGAGAATGTTAACAAGATGATCCTATGCATTGATTCGGATTCCGGCAACATTGTGAATGAGTCTGGAATGGTAGATGTAGGACCTGTAACCATGCCTGAGTGTGCTATTGAGCTTGATGGAAAAATAGTAACAGTATTAGCTGATTCGGGTTCTCCTTATACTATGGTGGGTGACAAGAATTACCGGGCAATTTTTGGGGAGGATTTCCATTCGTTAACAGCACCTGATATCAACCCTGTCAGTTATGGGGGGTCTAAAATAGAAGTGATAGGCTATAAGATCATGCGTATTCAATTCCAAAGTAAGGCCACTGTAGGGAAAGTTTATGTAGCAAAACGTGGGAACAATCTACTAGGTTGGCGTCACCAACGTGATATGGGGATTAAATTGGACCCCAATGCCAAGAGTCAGGTTATGGTAGTGAATGATAGCAACTTGGATCTTGATATTCTGAAGGATTTCCCTACTGTGTTCAGAGAAGAATTAGGTTGTCTGTCCAATTTTGAACACAGAATTATTCTTAAGAAGAATGCCACTCCTTCTGTGCATAAAGTGAGAGGAGTTCCAAAATTAATGTTAGAACCTCTCAAAGTGGAGCTTAACAAGCTTTTGGATGCTGGTGTGATTGAGGAGATAGAGTCCTCTGAATGGTTGGCTCCCATTGTTCTAGCGCCGAAGGACAATGGGAGACAAATTCGCATGTGTGTGGACCTCAGAGACCTTAATAAGCATATTTGGGTTGATGGCCAACCCCTGCCCAATATTTCTGAGGAATTGTCAGGGCTTGGTGGTTCAAAAGTATTTAGTGTACTAGATTTGTCGTCAGCATATCACCAGGTTGTTTTACACCCAGACTCTAGACACCTCACGTCATTTGTAACTCCGCAAGGAGCTTATCAAGTTTCGTAGAATGCCTTTCGGGCTATCCTCCGCTGCTGCCTGTTTTCAACGTATTATGAGGAAAGTTCTGGAGGGGGTTTTGGGTGTCCTAATCTTTCAAGACGACATTTTGGTTCATGGCAAAACGTTAGAGGAACATGATGAAATCCTTAGAGAAGTATTGTGTAGACTGGTTGGTTCTGGCCTCACGGTTAAGAAGGAAAAATGCAAGTTTAGAGTTTCTTCTGTGACCTACCTTGGTCATACTATTTCCAGTGAAGGGATTAAACCCAAGCTTGAGTTGGTTGATTCTATTGTCAGCGCCCCTGAACCCAAAGACAAGGAGGGTGTGAGATCCTTTTTAGGGCTGGCAGAGTATTATTCTAAATTTGTTGCCAACTTTGCGAGCGTGACACAACCTTTGAGATCCCTGTTGAAAAAGGGAAACACATTTGCATGGTCTAGAGACTGTGCAGCTGCTTTCACTTTTGTGAAAGACTGTATTGGGAAAATGCCCACAATAGGCCATTTCGACACACACGCTAAAACCTTCTTGTACACTGATGCTAGTGTAACTGGATTGGGAGCAGTGTTGATCCAAAGAGAAAATCAAGAGGAGAAGGTCATTGCCTTTGCTTCCCGTTCCCTGAAGGGGTCAGAGCAACAGTATTCCGTTATTGAGAGGGAGGCTCTTGCGTGCTCATGGGCAGTCAAGCATTTCAGATTCTATCTGTGGGGTTTACCCTTTGTTGTGAGAACTGATCACAGACCCCTCGTACAAATTTTTTCTTCAAAGAAAAGTGAGGGATTGAGACCTAGAATAAAGAGGTGGGTTGAAGGGTTAATGGAGTATAATTTTTCTGTTGAGTATGTGCCCGGGCCGAAGAATACGGTAGCTGATTTCTTGTCTAGGAGTTCGATTGATGGTCATGACGAAAGCGAGGATGAGGGTGTCATTAGTTGGGTGAATGAGTTGGCTATAAGTGAAGATGAGTGGAAGACTGCTGTGGATCAAGATTCCATTAGACATGATCTTGCTGGTTACATTGTAAGAGGGTGGCCGGATTACAAGGACATTCCTGAACCTTTGAAGAGTTACTGGAACATTAGGGATGAACTGTCTTTAAGTGGTCGTGAGGTATTAAGGGGTACTAAATGCATACCTCCCACTGGTTTAAGAAATAAGATCATCAATTTGGCTCATGAGGGTCATTTGGGCAGGAATCTCACCAAATCAAGGTTGAGATTGATATATTGGTGGCCAGGGTTGGATCGTGAGGTCGAAGCGACCGTTAAAGATTGTGTGACATGTGCACGAAGTGACAAGAGTAAAGTGGTATCGAAACCCCCACTTTCCCCAGTTGCTGTGCCAGAAAGGCCCTGGGTGAAGCTAGGTTTAGATTTCATGGGCCCTTTCCATCTTCTCCCTGCTAGTGAACGGTATGTCATTCTCATGGTGGACTATACTTCAAGATGGGTAGTGACCAAGTGTGTTAACTCCCTAGATACCAGGACGGTGATTGAGTTTTTAATGGAGGAGTTCTCACGAGAGGGTGTACCCAGCCATTTGGTTACAGATAACGGGGTACAGTTGACATCCGTGGAGATGAAGTCCTTCTTGGACTCTTTAGCTATTGTGCATTTGAGAACTGCCTTGTACTTACCCCAGGCCAATGGTCTTGCAGAACGTATGAATAGGATGGTGAAGTACTGTGTCCAGGAAGCAGTTGAGACGCGAGTTTCTCTTGGGAGTCTCCTAAGAGACCAATGGTGGGCATATCGTAATACTCCCAATAGCGTTACGGGAATCGCCCCTTTTGAGTACATGAGGGGAAGGTTGGGTTGTAACAAGATGTTCCCAGCATGGTTCAGAGATAAGTTGGGATCATGTATTTCAGAGAAACTTGACCAGGAGAAACTTGGTAAAGCGTCCATGCGTAGGAGCGATCATCAACAAAAGTACAAATTGCGGTATGATTTCAAATCTTGTGTGTCCGATGTTGCATGGAAAGTTGATGACTTGGTATGGTTGAAAGACCCTAATTACAAAACTAAAGGGAGGTCAAGTTTCAAAGGCCCTTTCCGTATTAAGGAGGTGAGGGAAAATGTGGTTGTGCTGGATAATGGTGAAGTGTGGAGTATGTCCAGAATTGCAAAATGGAACTGTCCCAGGATTGATTCCGATAATCTGTCTAACCGAGGAGCGAACCACACTGCAAGGACAGAGTCCAAGGTAACACCATGCAAGACAACTCCTGTCAGACTCCGTTCTAAACCAGTGTGGTGGAAGGACTATGTTTCTTGAATTCTGATGTTATTCCTGCATACTTCTGTGCAATTTAAATATTCTGTATTATCCTGTTATTCTGGCCATTACATTGTCATATTGTTGCTTATTTGTTTTATCCACACACATATGTTATATTTTCTTTTTTTTCCTTTTTTTGTTGTTGTTCCTTTTATGCATTCCATCTCTAGTGTAATAAGGGGGATGTGTTGTGGCTGCTTAAGAATGTTGGGTACAGTCTGGAATCTCTGTCATTGAGATTCTAACTGAGTGGTCTCGAGGACGGTCTGCGGAGTGGAGAGATACTGGACGGTTGAGGAAATGGGAGCTGACGCTGCTGTTTGGGTTGGTGGTTTTTGAATAAAGCTCTTTACACTAAACTACCGTGTCAGAGCTTAACACTATTCCATGTGCATTGCAATGCACTAGGCTGTTGTGGGGAGTCTGGCAAACCCTCTTAAAGGGGCACATCCACATGGAAAAGCACCAACCCCGGCCTCCCTTGTCCTTTCTAGGTACCTGTCATGAAGCATGCTGAGGTCTGTTGCAGAAGAACTAGGTGGGAGCCCACATTAGGGGGTTTGGCTGTCTGCCTTGAGGCCTTGTGATGCTCAGGTGCCAATGAGGAGCCTGCGGTGCCCTCAGCACAAGAGCCCGCGGTGCCCTCAGCACAGGAGCCCGCGGTGCCCTCAGCACAGGAGCCCGCGGTGCCCTCAGCACAGGAGCCCGCGGTGCCCTCAGCACAGGAGCCCGCGGTGCCCTCAGCACAGGAGCCTCATTGCCACCTTAAGCAGGGAGGGGTACCGGGTGAGGTTGCATAGTTTCAGGCACAGGTCGATTAGTGTTCAGTTGAATGCAATCTGCTCCACAGGATGAAAAACCGAAGAACATGTATGTGTGAGGTGGGACTGGGGGGCGCTTGCGACTGATGGCGAGGATCTGGGTAGGAAAGGGAGGACCTGTATTGGGTAAGTCTTTCTCCACTCCTGATGCTCCCGCTGACTTCGCCTCCTCTGTCTCTTGCTCCAGGGACAGCCTGCAGCGCCTCTCCATCTTTAAGAAGATTGAGCGCAGGCCCATGGCTTGGCCCTGCCAGCTCACCATCGGCAGCCACATCTCCATACGAATCGTGGGCTACAAATCCGTTAAGTATTGTTGCCTTTTGCTTCACTTTGTTTTACATTTTTATGTCTAGTTTAGTTTGTGTTGAATCTGAATTTTCTCAATTAGAATGACAATTTTAATTGTGCTTCATGGCTGGTTGGGAGAATTGCAACCTTGGCAGAGGGTCGCACAGTCATATGTCTGACACCCTGAAAGGCAGGTGCAGTTACTTTAAAATGAGGGGGTGGTGATCCAGCCAGCTGCCCCCACGTGCCGTGAAGAGATCATGGGCAAGCGGGCACCATGGACCAAGGTGACAATGTCTGCCTGATGCGTAATCCACCTCCTGCCACCATGTGGGACCTGACGCAGGGAGGTGCGGGCTTATGGGTAATGTGGATCGGAGACACTTACGATTGGATGTCATTGGTTCAGTCACTTAAGGAGATATAAACAACCGGAGGAGTCTCAGGGAGAGATTCAGAAACCACGTGCCATGTGATGAGAAAAATGTACTGCTAACAGTTAAAGCTTTAAGAACAGAAACAAAATTAGCATGCAATGCAGCACAACCACATGGTGAAAAGGAAAGTTACTCAATATTTATTTAAGATTTTGTTTTATACAGTGCTCCTCTTATTCTGGGAAGCCTCAGTGGACTCTACATGTGATAAAACACAAGGCTGAGGTGTCAGAAATGCTTAAAACATAGAGAAACCCCAAGGGAAATGTGTTTTCGGCATCGAGTCACCCACAGCACAGAATCCGAGAATCATCCAGGCTCTTTTTTTTAGCCTTGCGGGGCTGAATTGGCTATAGTACTCGACATGAATTAGCAAACACGTGTCTTGCAGCTAAAGTGTATCAGATAATATCACGAAGGGAGAAAGATGGCAGGTGCCACGAGTTTGGTTTGAATATTAGTACTTGGACTGTTAGTTTGTCCCGTAGCTTCGATGATTGGCATATGTTTAATTCTCCCATATGCGCAACAGACAAGTCACTTAAGAGCAGCTGATGTCTTTCATAGTAACACAGTAAACAACAGACATCCCCAGAGACCAGTTACAACTGCCTTTCTCAGTGAAGGGTTACACTACTGCTGTGGTGTTTGCATCATACCTGTTACATGCTTTGACTTCGTCACCGTCAGGATTAGGGGCTTTATTGTATTGTAATAGTATTTATATAGCGCTTACTACCCCTGACGAGGCGTCAAAGCGCCTTTCAGCGAGTAGCACACTACTCCGGAACCCAAAAGGAATTAGTGGTGGATTAGTATAGGGAAATATGAGTACAGTTTTATTATGGGTTAATTTGAGCTCCGGGTATGTGAGTTTGTTAGTTGGATTTACTGGAGTAATGGAGGGGTGGAGGAGGAAATAATCCAGCAGTGTTAATTGGGAGTTTATAGTAATAGGATGAGGCTTGGGATGAGTAAAGGTGGGATGGAGGAGGGAAGAGTCTGTGGAAAAGGTTATGGAGATCATAGTAGCAGGAGTGGTTTTGGATGAGTCAAAGGTGAGATAAATGAGGGAGAATTTAGTAGGTCTGTTTGGAAGATCATGGTAGTAAACTGATGTTTGGGTGAGTTACACGTGGAACAGAAGGGAAGAGCTTAGGCAGGGTTATTTAGGAGATGAAAATAGTTGAATGGGTTTGGGATGAGTCAGGGTAAAGGAAGGATGATAGATTGATAGAGACATGACATATGGTGATGGGTAGACAAAGTAAAGCTTACAGGAGAGTAAACCATAATATTTTTGTATTTATAATTTATATATATATATATGTACATATATACACACACACATTTTTGATCATTATCTTTATTTAATTTAATTTATTTATTCATTATTATTAATATTTTTGTAATTATTTATAATTTGAATTTTATTTATAGATTTTATTTTATGTTTAATTTTTCTCTAGTACAGTAGGACTAGAGTAATAAAAAAATAGATATATAAATACAAAGTAAGGGAATATATGTTCAAGGAATATAATGGGTGTAATATGAGAAGAAAAGTAGTATTGTATAAACACATACTTTCATGATTTGTAATATTTGAAGTTAATGAATAAGTGTACTTTTCTAACATCTATCTTCACTCAATTTTTGAATAGCCAAATGCTTATGATAATAAAACATTTGATCAGTGTGATATAAAATGATCAGGAATTCATAAGTATCTAATATAACAACTTATCTAGGAGCTATGCAATGATCTATGAACATGTTAAGCAGAGAATAACACACACACACACACACACACACACACACACACACACACACACACACACACACACACACACACACACACACACATATATATACACACACACACACACACACACATACATACACACATGAATACACACACATATATATATATATATATATGTTCGATGGCATGTGTAGCTGCAGATACACATGCTGTGCACATCCCGCCATCTGGTGTTGGGCTCGGAGTGTTACAAGTTGTTTTTGTTCAAAGAAGCCTTTTCGAGTCACGAGATCGAGGGACTCCTCCCATTTCGGCTCCATTACGCATGGGTGTCGACTCCATCTTAGATTGTTTTTTTTCCGCCATCGGGTTCGGACGTGTTCCTTTTCGCTCCGTGTTTCGGGTCGGAAAGTTAGTTAGAATCTCTGAAAAATCGTCGGTATTGTTTGCGTTCGGTATCGGGTTAGTTACAACAGATCGACACCGACTTTTGAAGAGCTCCGGTGGCCCTTCGGGGTTTTTTCGATCCCCCGTCTGGGCCTGGTTGGCCTGGCCACGTGTCTCTTCAAGGCTGATCGAACGGACCCCATTCCGCTTCTGCCCAAAATGTCATAACAAGTACCCGTATACAGATCAGCATCTGGTCTGTAACTTGTGTCTGTCTCCAGAGCACAAGGAGGATACCTGTGAAGCCTGTCGAGCGTTTCAGTCGAGGAAGACATTAAGAGACCGAAGAGCAAGAAGACTGCAGATGGCGTCGGCGCCGACAGGACAAAGGCGTTTCGAGGAGGAAGAAGAAACCTTCTCCATCCAGGAATCTGACTCGGACGAGCTCGATCCAGAAGAAACGCCGAAAACCGTGAGTAAGACGTCGAAACATAAAACTCACGAGAAGACAACAAAAGCCCAGGGGACGCCACCGCCAACAGGCCATGGCTTAACCCGAAAAATAGGTGACCGATCATCGGCACCGAAAAAGGGCATGCATGTGGCGAAGTCATCCGACTCCGGTCGAGATACCGCCACACAGCAATCTCGGGCCCGAGACAGCGGCTCCGAGCAGATTCGGCACCGAGACAGTGGCACTGAAATGGTTCGGCACAGAGACACCACGACGCCGAAAATAAAGAAGGTTTCCTCGGAGCCCAAAAAGGCGACCGAAAAGATTTTGGTTCCGAAACATCCAGCCTCGGAACCGAAAACCGGTTCCTACACAGAGGAACAGGGATTGTCCTCCCAAATGCAAGGACATAAGTTCGGAGAGGAACTTGAATCAGCTGAGCCAGACTACACTCAAAGAAGGCTCCACATTCAAAAAGACACAGGGAAGATAAGCACTCTTCCCCCAATTAAGATGAAAGGAAGACTTGCCTTTCAAGAAAAGGACAAGCAGCCACAGGCAAAAGTGGCAAGACAAACAACTCCACCACCATCTCCACCACCATCAATGCACACATCACCGGTAGCCACTCCACCACTGATGCAATCCCCGACTCATACTGCAACGAGTCAGGATGATCCCGATGCATGGGACCTTTATGATGCTCCTGTATCAGATAACAGCCCAGACTGTTACCCTGCAAGGCCGTCACCACCTGAAGACAGTACATCCTACACGCAGGTGGTCTCAAGGGCAGCTGCTTTTCACAACGTCACCTTGCATTCAGAACCAATTGAGGATGACTTTTTGTTTAATACACTATCCTCCACTCATAGTCAATACCAAAGCTTACCTATGCTCCCGGGAAAGCTAAAACATTCCAAACAAATATTTCAGGATCCTGTAAAAGGCAGAGCCATAACTCCAAGGGTGGAAAAGAAGTACAAGCCACCGCCAACCGACCCTGTTTATATTACGCAGCAATTACCACCAGACTCTGTGGTTGTTGGGGCAGCTCGCAAGAGAGCAAACTCTCATACCACGGGAGACGCACCACCTCTAGACAAGGAGAGTCGCAAATTCGATGCTGCTGGTAAAAGGGTTGCAGCACAAGCAGCAAACCAATGGCGTATTGCCAACTCACAAGCACTTTTGGCAAGATACGATAGAGCTCATTGGGACGAAATGCAGCATTTCATAGAACACTTACCCAAAGAGTTCCAAAAAAGGGCACAACAGGTGGTAGAAGAAGGACAAAGTATCTCCAGTAATCAGATACGGTCAGCAATGGATGCAGCAGATACAGCTGCAAGGACAGTAAATACTGCAATAACGATAAGGAGACACGCATGGTTGCGTACGTCAGGATTCAAGCCGGAAATACAACAAGCCGTGCTGAATATGCCCTTTAATGAACAGCAGTTATTTGGGCCGGAAGTCGACACTGCTATTGAGAAACTCAAAAAAGATACTGATATGGCAAAAGCCATGGGTGCACTCTACTCCCCACAGAGCAGAGGCACATTTCGCAAAACACCATTTAGGGGAGGGTTTTGAGGTCACCCTACAGAGGCCACAACCTCACAAGCAAGGCCCACTTATCAAAGCCAATATCAGCGGGGAAGTTTTCGGGGGCAATATAGAGGGGGACAATTCCAAAAGAATAGAGGGAAGTTCCAAAGCCCCAAAACCCCTCAAAACAAGCAATGACTTCCAAGTCACACATCCCCAACAAATAACACCTGTGGGGGGAGACTAAGCCAATTTTACAAACATTGGGAGGAGATAACAACAGACACTTGGGTACTGGCAATTATCCAGCATGGCTATTGCACAGAATTTCTCAAATTCCCTCCAAACGTCCCACCGAAAACACACAATATGTCAAAACAACATATAGATCTCCTAGGACTAGAAGTTCAGGCTTTGCTACTGAAAGAAGCAATAGAATTAGTACCAAACCAACAGAAGGGAACAGGAGTTTACTCTCTGTACTTTCTCATACCCAAAAAAGACAAGAGTCTGAGACCTATATTAGATCTCCGAACATTAAATACCTACATCAAATCAGATCACTTTCACATGGTGACATTACAGGACGTAATCCCACTGCTCAAACAACAAGACTACATGACAACACTAGACCTAAAGGATGCCTGTTTCCATATACCGATACATCCTTCACACAGAAAGTACTTAAGGTTTGTATTCCAAGGGGTACATTACCAATTCAAGGTGTTGCCATTCGGAATAACAACTGCGCCAAGAGTTTTTACAAAATGCCTGGCAGTCGTAGCTGCACATATCAGAAGGCAGCAAATACATGTGTTCCCGTACCTAGACGATTGGTTAATCAAAACCAACACGCTACAACGGTGTTCACAACACACAAAGTATGTCATAGAAACCCTCCACAAACTAGGTTTCTCAATCAACTACACAAAGTCACACCTTCTGCCGTGTCAAACACAGCAATACTTAGGGTCGACAATCAACACAGCAAAAGGGATTGCCACACCAAGTCCACAAAGGGTTCAGGCATTTCACAATGTAATACAGGCCATGTATCCAAAACAAAAAATACAAGTCAAAATGGTGATGAAACTCCTAGGCATGATGTCCTCATGCATAGCCATTGTCCCAAACGCAAGGTTGCACATGCGGCCCTTACAACAGTGCCTAGCATCACAATGGTCACAGGCACAGGGTCAACTTCTAGATCTGGTGTTGGTAGACCGCCAAACATACACCTCGCTTCAATGGTGGAACAGAATAAATTTAAACCAAGGGCGACCTTTCCAAGACCCAGTGCCACATTATGTAATAACGACAGATGCCTCCATGATAGGGTGGGGAGCACACCTCAATCAACACAGAATCCAAGGACAATGGGACACTCAGCAAAGACAGTTTCACATAAATCACTTAGAACTACTGGCAGTATTTCTAGCGCTGAAAGCATTTCAACCCATAATAAGACACAAACACATTCTAGTCAAAACAGACAACATGACAACAATGTATTACCTAAACAAACAGGGAGGGACACACTCAACACAGTTGTGTCTCCTGGCACAGAGAATATGGCATTGGGCTATTCACAACCACATTCGCCTAATAGCACAATTTATTCCAGGAATTCAGAATCAGTTAGCAGACAATCTCTTTCGGGATCACCAACAAATCTACGAATGGGAGATTCACCCCCAAATACTGAACACTTACTTCCAGAGTTGGGGAACACCACAAATAGATCTATTTGCAACAAAAGAAAACGCAAAATGCCGAAACTTCGCATCCAGGTACCCACAAGATCAGTCTCAGGGCAATGCGTTATGGATGAGTTGGTCAGGGATATTTGCTTACGCTTTTCCCCCTCTCCCACTCATTCCATATCTGGTAAACAAGTTGAGTCAAAACAAACTCAGACTCATACTGATAGCGCCAACATGGGCAAGACAACCTTGGTACACAACACTACTAGACCTCTCAGTAGTGCCTCATGTCAAACTACCAAACAGACCAGATCTGTTAACGCAACACAAACAACAGATCAGACACCCAAATCCAGCATCGCTGAATCTAGCAATTTGGCTCCTGAAGTCCTAGAGTTTGGACACCTAGACCTTACACAGGAATGTATGGAGGTCATAAAACAAGCTAGGAAACCTACCACTAGACATTGATATGCAAATAAGTGGGAAAGATTTGTTTATTACTGCTATAATAATCAAATTCAACCCTTACACGCATCTGCCAAAGATATCGTTAAATACTTACTGCATTTGCAAAAGTCAAAGCTAGCTTTTTCTTCCATTAAAATACATCTCACCGCAATTTCAGCTTATCTGCAAATTACGCACTCAACTTCACTATTTAGGATACCAGTCATAAAAGCGTTTATGGAAGGCCTAAGGAGAATTATACCACCAAGAACACCACCAGTTCCTTCATGGAACCTCAACATTGTCTTAACACGACTAATGGGTCCACCTTTTGAACCCATGCACTCTTGTGAAATGCAATACTTAACATGGAAAGTTGCATTTTTAATTGCCATCACATCTTTAAAAAGAGTAAGTGAGATTCAAGCATTTACCATACAAGAACCATTTATTCAAATACACAAACATAAAGTAGTTCTACGAACAAATCCTAAATTTTTACAAAAGTCATATCACCGTTCCACTTGAATCACACAGTGGAATTACCAGTGTTCTTCCCACAGCCAGATTCTGTAGCTGAAAGAGCACTACATACATTAGACATCAAAAGAGCGTTAATGTACTACATTGACAGAACAAAACTAATTCGAAAAACGAAACAATTATTTATTGCTTTCCAAAAACCTCATACAGGAAATCCAATTTCTAAACAAGGGATTACTAGATGGATAGTTAAATGCATTCAAACCTGTAATCTTAAAGCAAGAAGAGAGCTGCCTATTACACCAAAGGCACACTCAACTAGAAAGAAAGGTGCTACCATGGCCTTTCTAGGAAATATTCCAATGACCGAAATATGTAAGGCAGCTACATGGTCTACGCCTCATACATTTACCAAACACTACTGTGTAGATGTGTTAACGGCACAGCAAGCCACAGTAGGTCAAGCAGTACTACGAACATTGTTTCAAACAACTTCAACTCCTACAGGCTGAACCACCGCTTTTGGGGAGATAACTGCTTACTAGTCTATGCACAGCATGTGTATCTGCAGCTACAAATGCCATCGAACGGAAAATGTCACTTACCCAGTGTACATCTGTTCGTGGCATTAGTCGCTGCAGATTCACATGCGCCCACCCGCCTCCCCGGGAGCCTGTAACCGTTTAGAAGTTGATCTTGAACATTTGTAAATTTGTAAATATATTAATTTAAACTACATTATGTACATACGTATTCACTCCATTGCATGGGCACTATTACTAGCATACACAACTCCTACCTCACCCTCTGCGGGGAAAACAATCTAAGATGGAGTCGACGCCCTTGCGCAATGGAGCCGAAATGGGAGGAGTCCCTCGATCTCGTGACTCGAAAAGACTTCTTCGAAGAAAAACAACTTGTAACACTCCAAGCCCAACACCAGATGGCGGGATGTGCACAGCATGTGAACCTGCAGCGACTAATGCCACGAACAGATGTACACTGGGTAAGTGACATTTTCCATATATATATATATATATATGTGTGTGTGTTCGATGGCATGTGTAGCTGTAGATACACATGCTGTGCATTATCCTGCCATCTAGTGTTGGGCTCGGAGTGTTACAAGTTGTTTTTCTTCGAAGAGGTCTTTTCGAGTCACAAGACCGAGGGACTCCTCCCTTTCTGCTCCATTGCGCATGGGCGTCGACTCCATCTTAGATTGTTTTCTTTCCACCATCGGGTTCGGACGTGTTCCTCTTCGCTCCGTATTTTGGTTCGGAAAAGTTAGTTAGCTATCGGCAAATTCGATGGTATTGTTTACGCTCGGTACCGGGTTAGTGCTAGCACATCGACACCGAAGAAAGAAGCGCTCCGGCGGACCTTCGGGGCTTCCACTCCTCGGCGGGGCCTGGTCGGCCCAACCACGTCTATCTTCAAACCTCATGGACCGGACCCCCTTCCGCTTCTGCCCCAACTGCCACGCAAAGTATCCATATACAGACCAACACTTGGTCTGTAATCTGTGTTTGTCTCCCGAACACAAGGAGGATACTTGCGAGGCCTGCCGGGCATTTCGATCCAAGAAAACACTGCGGGATCGAAGGCTCCAGATGGCGTCGACACCAACCGGACACATCGACGTCGAAGAAGAGGAGAGATTCTCCATTCCAGATTCGGACTCGGACGAGTCCGACAGTGAGCAGCTGAAGACGCAACAAACCGTGAGTAAACCAGCCCCGGGGAAAACTCACGCCAAAATAATGAAGGCCAAGGGGACGCCACCGCCAACAGGCCATGGCTTAACCCGAAAACACGGTGACCAAACATCGGCACCGAAAAAGGCCTCCCAGCAGCCGAAGACATCCGACCCCGGTCGAGATACTGGCTCCGACCAGACTCTGCACCGAGAGTTCGGCACCCCGAAAGTCAAAAAGGTTTCCTAGGAGCCGAAAAAGACAGTTGAAAAGATTTCGGTGCCGAAACATGCGGCCTCGGAACCGAAACCAAGCTCCTATACAGAGGAACAAGGCCTTTCCACACAATTACAAGGTCACAGATTTGAACAAGAACTGGGCATGGGAGAGCCAGACCAAACCCAGAGGAGGCTCCATATACAAAAAGACACGGGGAAAATCAGAACTCTTCCTCCAATAAAGATGAAGCGGAAGCTCGCATTCCAAGAGGCGGAAATGCAGCCAAGAGCGAAAGTGGCTAAAGAAAAAACACCACCACAGTTTTCGACACAACAATCGCCAGCGCATTCACCACATCTGTCCCCGGTAGCAACACCCCCAATGATGGAGTCACCAACACACACAGGGAATGAGGCAAGATGACCCGGATGCATGGGATTTGTATGATGCACCGGTCTCAGACAATAGTCCTGATTGCTACCCGGCAAGGCCTTCACCACCTGAGGACAGTACTGCTTACATGCAGGTGGTTTCCAGGGCAACTACATTTCATAATGTAGCATTGCATGCAGAGCCCATAGAAGATGACTTTTTGTTCAACACCCTGTCATCTACGTACAGCCAATACCAAAGCTTGCCAATGCTGCCAGGCATGTTAAAACACGCCAAACAGGTGTTTCAGGACCCAGGCAAAGGCAGAGCCATCACGCCTTGGGTGGAGAAGAAATATAAACCTCCCCCCACTGACCCTGTATACATCACACAACAATTAACTCCTGATTCGGTGGTAGTAGGAGCAGCCCAGAAAAGGGCAAACTCACAAACGTCTGGAGACGCACCACTGCCCGTCAAAGAAAGTCGGAAATTCGATGCAGCAGGCAAGAGGGTGGCAGCACAGGCAGCCAATCAATGGCGAATTGGCAATTCTCAAGCTCTACTGGCAAGGTACGACAGGGCACATTGGGATGAAATGCAACATCTCATTCAACACCTTCCCTTTAGAGTTACAGAAACATGCCGAACAGGTTGTCGAGGAGGGCCAAACTATCTCCAACAACCAAATAAGGTCGGCTATGGACTCAGCAGACACGGCGGCCAGGACAGTAAACACGGCGGTAACCATTCAGAGACACGCATGGCTACGGACCTCCGGATTCAAGCCAGAAATTCAGCAGGCTGTGCTGAAAATGCCTTTCTATGAGCAACAATTATTTGGGCCGGAGGTGGATACGGCAATAGAAAAACTGAAAAAAGACACGGACACGGCCAAAGCCATGGGTGCACTCTACTCCCCTCATAGCAGAGGCATTTTTAGGAAGCTGCACTTTAGAGGGGGGTTTTGTGCTCAAACCACAGAGCCTTCCACCTCACAAGTCAGACCCACATATCAGGGCCAATATCAGAGAGGAGGTTTTCGAGGACAATATAGGGGTAGACAGTTCCCTAAACCAAGAGGGAAATTCCAGAGCCCAAAAACCCCACAAACGAAACAGTGACTTCAATGTCACAAACCCCCACCACGCAACACCAGTGGGGGGGGAGACTTACAGAATATTACCACAACTGGGAACACATAACTACGGACGCGTGGGTCCTAGCCATTATCCAACATGGTTATTGCATAGAATTCCTACATTTGCCACCAGATGTGCCTCCAAGAGCACACAATATGTCCAAACAACACTTAGGCCTGTTACAACTAGAAGTCCAAGCATTGTTACAAAAACAAGCAATAGAACTAGTACCAAATCATCAAAAAGGAACAGGTGTATACTCCCTGTATTTCCTAATTCCAAAGAAAGACAAAACACTGGGACCCATATTAGACCTCAGAACACTGAATCTTTACATCAAATCAGATCACTTTCACATGGTGACACGTCAAGACATGATCCCCTTGCTCAAACAACAGGACTGCATGTCAACATTAGATCTCAAGGATGCTTATTTCCACATACCCATACATCCTTCACACAGGAAATACTTAAGGTTTGTAATACAAGGCGTGCATTACCAATTCAAAGTATTGCCATTCGGCATAACAACAGCCACAATGGTATTCACAAAATGCCTTGTAGTTGTAGCTGCTCACATCAGGAGGCAGCACATGCACGTATTCCCTTACTTAGACGATTGGCTAATAAAAACCAACACTCAGCAACAGTGTATTCTACACACAAAATACGTTATAGAAACCCTACACAAACTAGGGTTCTCTCTAAACTACCAAAAATCACATCTACAACCGTGTCAAATACAACAATACTTAGGAGCAACAATCAACACACAAATGGGGATTGCCACTCCAAGTCCACAAAGGGTACAAGCCTTCCAAAATGTGATATTAAACATGTACCCAAACCAACACTATCAAGTGAGGTTTGTGATGAAACTCCTAGGCATGATGTCTTCCTGCATAGCCATTGTCCCAAACGCAAGACTACACCTGCGGCCCTTACAACAGTGCCTAGCAACACAATGGACACAAGCACAGGGTCAACTTCAAGATCTAGTGTTGATAGACCGCCAAACACACCTCTCGCTTCAATGGTGGAATCAAAATTTAAACCAAGGGCGGCCATTCCAAGACCCAGTGCCTCAATACGTGATCACAACAGATGCTTCCATGATGGGGTGGGGAGCACACCTCAAACAGCACAGTATACAGGGACAATGGAACGTTCAACAAAAGCAACTGCATATAAATCATCTAGAGCTGTTAGCAGTGTTTCTAGCATTGAAAGCATTTCAACCGCTAATAGCCCACAAACACATTCTTGTCAAAACAGACAACATGACAACAATGTATTACATAAACAAACAGGGAGGGACACACTCATCACAACTGTGTCTCTTAGCACAAAAGATTTGGCATTGGGCGATTCACAATCACATCCGCTTAATAGCACAGTACACCGATCTGTTAACTCAACACAAACAACAGATCAGACACCCGAATCCAGCATTGCTCAATCTAGCAATCTGGCTCCTGAAGTCTTAGAATTTGGACATTTAGACCTTACACAAGAATGTATGGAGGTCATTAAACAGGCTAGAATACCTACTACAAGACATTGTTACGCGAACAAATGGAAAAGATTTGTTTATTACTGCCATAATAATCAAATTCAACCACTACATGCTTCCGCCAAAAACATTATAGGCTACTTATTACACTTACAAAAATCTTAACTAGTATTTTCTTCTGTTAAAATACATCTCACAGCAATATCTGCCTACCTGCAGATTACACATTCAACATCACTATTTAGAATCCCAGTCATCAAAGCATTTATGGAGGGTTTAAAAAGAATCATACCCCCGAGGACACCACCAGTTCCCTCGTGGAACCTCAATGTTGTATTAACACGACTCATGGGTCCACTATTTGAACCCATGCACTCTTGTGAGATGCAATACTTAACCTGTAAAGTAGCTTTCCTAATAGCTATTACATCTCTTACAAGAGTAAGTGAAATACAAGCATTTACTATACAAGAACCCTTTATACAAATACATAAACATAAAGTGGTTCTCCGTACAAATCCCAAATTCTTACCAAAAGTTATATCACCATTCTGCCTAAACCACCTAAACCAAACAGTGGAACTCCCAGTTTTTTTTCCACAACCAGACTCAGTAGATGAAAGAGCCTTACACACGTTAGACATTAAAAGAGCACTAGTGTATTACATTGATAGAACAAGACAGTTTCGTAAAACAAAACAATTGTTTGTAGCCTTCCAAAAACCGCATGCAGGAAATCCAAAATCCAAACAAGGCATTGCCAGATGGATAGTGAAATGTATTCAGACCTGCTATATTAAAGCAAAAAGAGACCTACCTATTACGCCAAAGGCGCACTCTACTAGGAACAAAGGCGCCACAACGGCCTTTCTAGGAAATATTCCTATGACAGAAATGTGTAAGGCAACCACATGGTCTACGCCTCATACATTCACAAAACACTACTGTGTAGATGTGTTAACAACACAACAAGCCACAGTAGGACAGGCTGTATTAATAACATTATTTCAGACAACTTCAACTCCTACAGGCTAAACCTCTGCTTTTGGGGAGATAACATGTATCTGCAGCTACACATGCCATTGAATGTAAAATGTCACTTACCCAGTGTACATCTGTTCGTGGCATGTGACGCTGCAGATTCACATGCGCCCTCCCGCCTCCCCGGGAGCATGTAGCCGTCATACGTTGGATGAAACTTGTAAATTCGTAAATATATACTATTTGTTACACACATTATGTACATACATACTTACTCCATTGCATGGGCACCTTTACAATATACACAACTCCTACCTCACTCTCAGCGGGGAAAACAAAATAAATATACATTTAGTAAATATACATTGGTTAAACAGGTTTAACCCCTTCGCTGCCAGGCCTTTTCCCCCCTCCTGTGCCAGGCCTTTTTTTGCATATTTGGAATAGTTCTTGCTTAGGCCCTCATAACTTTTTGTCCACATAAGCTACCCACGCCAAATTTGCGTCCTTTTTTTCCAACATCCTAGGGATTCTAGAGGTATCTAGACTTTGTGGGTTCCCCTGAAGGAGGCCAAGAAATTAGCCAAAATACAGTGAAAATTTCGTTTTTTCAAAACAAATGGGGAAAAAAGGGCTGCAGAAGAAGGTTTGTGGTTTTTCCCCTGAAAATGGCATCAACAAAGGGTTTGATGTGCTAAAATCACCAGCTTCCCAGCTTTCAGGAACAGGCAGACTTGAATCAGAAAACCCAATTTTTCAACACAATTTAGGCGTTTTACTGGGACATACCCCATTTTTACGATTTTTTTGTGCTTTCAGCCTCCTTCCAGTCAGTGACAGAAATGGGTGTGAAACCAGTGCTGGATCCCAGAAACCTAAACATTTCTGAAAAGTAGGCAAAATTCTGAATTCAGCAATGGGTAATTTGTGTAGATCCTACAAGGGTTTCCTGCAGAAAATAACAACTGAAATTAAAAAAAAAATGAAATTGAGGTGAATAAAACAGCCATTTTTCCATACGTTTTACTCTGTAACGTTTTACTGCAATGTCAGATTCTTGAAAGCAATATACTGTTAAGTCCGCTGGACTCTTCTGGTTGCGGGGATATATAGGGCTTGTAGGTTCATCAAGAACCCTAGGCACCCAGAGCCAATAAATGAGCTGCACCTTGCAGTGGGTTTTCATTCTATACCGGGTATACAGCAATTCATTTGCTGAAATATAAAGAGTCAAAAATAGGTATCAAGAAAACCTATGTATTTCCAAAATGAGCACAAGATAATGTGTTCAGGAGCAGTGGTTATTCGCACATCTCTGAATTCTGGGGTGCCCATATTAGCAGGTGAATTACAGGGCATTTCTCAAATAGACGTCTTTTTTACACACTGCCTTACATATGGAAGGAAAAAATGTAGAGAAAGACAAGGGGCAATAACACTTGTTTTGCTATTCTATGTTCTCCCAAGTCTCCCGATAAAAATGATACCTCACTTGTGTGGGTAGGCCTAGTGCCCGCGACAGGAAATGCCCCAAAACACAACGTGGACACATCACATTTTATCACACAAAACTGGTGTTTTTTGCAAAGTGCCTACCTGTGGATTTTGGCCTCTAGCTCTGCCGCCACCGAGGGAAATGTACCAAACCTGTGCATTTTTGAAAACTAGAGACCTAGGGGCATCCAGGACAGGGTGACATGTGGGGCTCTCACCAGGTTCTGTTACCCAGAAACCTTTGCAAACCTCAAAATGTGGCTAAAAAAAACACCTTTTCTTCACATTTCGGTGACAGAAAGTTCTGGAACCTGAGAGAAGCCACAAATTTCTTTCCACCCAGCGTTCCCCCAGGTCTCCCGATAGAAATGGTACCTCACGTGTGTGGGTAGGCCTTGTGCTCGCAACAGGAAGTGCCCCAAAACAGTATCTGGACACATCAAAATGATCAAATACAAAACTACCAGTTTTTGCGGGGGTGGGGGCACCTGCGTTTTTGGTCCTTGGCACAGCAGCCATCTAGGGAAACCTACCAAACCCAGACATTTCTGAAAACTAGACGCCCGAGGGAGTCAAGGGAGGTGTGACTTGCGTGGATCCCCCAATATTTTCTTACCCAGAATCCTCAGCAAACCGCAAATCTAGCTAAAAAAATCAAATTTTTCCCACATTTCCTGTGTGGGATCACTGCACCGGGACAAATTTCCTACCACCCAACGTTCCCCTCAGTCTCCCGGTAAAAATGATACCTCACTTGTGTAGGTAGGCCAAGTGTTTGTGACAGGGAAGAGCCAAAAACACGTCGCAATTGAGGGGGAACCAAAGTGGGTCCAAAAGGGCAGTTTGAAAAAAAAAAAATTTTTTGGCTGACAAGTGCAGCAGACATTTTATCGGTATAGATGAGACAATGCTGGGTGGCTTACTGCAGATTCCGGAAGGTTCCATCACAAAAATGTGGGGAAAATGTTTTCTTTCCAGCAAAGTTGCAGGTTTGCAGGGCATTGTGGGTAAGGAAATGGTGTGGGTGCATGTGAAGCACACCACCCTGGAATCAACTAGATGTTTAGTTTTCAGATGTGTCTAGGTCTTGTGGATTTTTCTACATGGCAGCATCCCAAAGTAAAAAAAATGTGCAGCCCTCACCATTCCAAGTGGGACGATTTTGAGAGTTACCAAGCTCTCATGGCCCACATGTAAAACAAAAACCAAAAATAATCAAATGTCCTCTTGCTTGCCATGGGATAAGATGTTTTAGTGTGCGGGGAGAGCTGAAAGACTGTTAGCCCCTTCAGTTCGGGTGGGGGCATAACCAGGCCCATACTGGTTGGTAGCCACCACCCCACTATTTTCTTTTTTTTTTTTTATTCCCTGGCATCTAGTAGACTTTCTGTCCCCCCGGGGTGTGGATCGGGGGTAATTGCTCAATCTGCCCACTTTGGCCCCATTTATTTCGGGTGCGGGTATGGCCATACCCCCAACCTCTTATTTTGAAAAAAAAATCTTCCCTGGTCTCTGGTGGTCTTTCTGCCCCCCTTGGGGACAGATGGGCCTTCCAAAATAGGCCAGTCTGCCCAAAAGGGGGGCAGTTATGGCCAACAGTAATGTGCCCCCATGGGGAGAGACCCTTGCCCAAGGGGCTGCCCCTCCAAACAAAACACACACATACACCAATCCATGGTGTCTAGAGGTTTCTGCCCCAAAGGGGGCAGATTGGCCTTACAAAAATAGGCTGATCTACCCCCAAAGGGGGCAGAAATGGCCTAAATACAATTTGCCCCCCAGGGGAGCCACCCTTGTCTAAGGGGTCGCTCCCCATACATAAAAAACCTAAGGTAAATAAAAAAATATATATATCCCTGGTGTCTGGAGGTTTCTCCTAGAGGGACAAATCCGCCTAGTTATATTAGGACGATCTGCCTCCAGGAGAGGCAGAAAAGGCCTAAAAATATTTTGCCGCCCCCGGCGAGTGGCCCTTGCCAAAGGGGCCGCTCCCCTTACGCGTTAGTATAAATAAAATAACAATTCCCTGGTGTCTTGTGGTTTCTGCCGATCTGCCCCCAGTGGGGGCAGAAATTGCCTAATAATAACTTGCCCTCCACCCCTGGAGCGACCCTTGCCCAAGGGGTCGCTCCCCAAACATAAAAAAAAAAAAAAAAAAGAACATTTTCCTGGTGTCTAGTGGATTGGCAGAGCAGCCTAATATTAGGCCGAAATGACCTAGAAATAATTTGCCCCCGAGGAGCAGCCCTTGCCCAGCCCCTTACTTCAAATAGCCCTCAAAAATAAATAAATATTCCCTGGTGTCTAGTGGTTTCTGCCCCCCCGGGGGCAGATCGCAAAACCGATCTGCCCCAGGGGGGGCAGAAATGGCCTGATAATAATTTCCCCACTCTTGCCCAAGGGATCGCTCCCCAAACATACAAAATACAAAAAAAGAACATAAACAGCCAAAAAACAAATTGCCCTCCTGGAGAGCGGCCCTTGCTCAAGGGGCCGCTCTCCTTATTTAGTGAATGAAAAAATAAAAAAATCCCTGGTGTCTAGTGGTTTCTGCCCCCCTTGGGGGCAGATTGGGCTAATAAAAATAGGCCGATCTGCCCCCCAAGGGGGGGCAGAAATGGCTTAGAAAATGTTTTGCCCCCAGGGGAGCGACCCTTGCCTAAGGGGTCGCTCCCAACAAAAAAAAAAAAACAATCCCTGGTGTTTGATGCGATCAGGCAGCAGAAATGCTCAGAGAAGCCTGGAAGGAGAGGAAAAGCCTTTCCTCTCCTTCCAGGCCACTCTGACCCCCATCCACGTGATCGGAGAAGAAATGCTTTGCATTTCTCCTCCGATCCGTCACTGGAAGGCCTCTGATGAGGTCAGCACGCAAAAGCGCACTGACATCATCAGACGCCACGGGGGGGGGTTACGGGGAGGGCGGGGGTGGAAGGGGAAGCGATTTCCCCTTCCATCCCTGCCTAGGGGAGGGGTGTGCCTGGCCATCGGGGGGAGCGATAGCGCTCCCCCCGGGGGCCCATAGCAGGACAAGGTGATCTCGTCCAAGGCACCGGGGAACCGGCGCCTTGGACGAGATCACCTCGTCCCAGGCACACGAGTGGTTAAAGAGTGTGTGTGATATTTATTGTTAAGACATAGTAGCAATACATATTTCCTAAAGAACTATACATATCTAGAATATACACATAATCAGATTAAAAATATTTATCAGCAGTCCGTAGCTGTTTGAATATGGTGGTTATGAAGGAAAGAGACAACTCTTGAGTAGTCTTCTGAAGACAAGATAGTTATCTGTGGATCTTATATTTGGGGGTAATGAATTCCATAGTTTGGCTGCTTGAACAGAGAAGGATGTACCACCTATAGTCTTTTTCTTGTATGGTGGTGTTCTAAGGCGGGGTGCCAATAATGAGCAGAGGTTTCTTTGTTGAATGTATTTGGTTATTTTGTTTCTGATAAAGAGCGGTCCTGTTCCATGTATAGATTTGAGGATGATGCAAAGCAGCTTGAAGGTGCATCTTCTGGCAACGGGTAACCAGTGTAGTGCTCTCAAGGCAGGGGAGATGTGGGCTTGTGGCTTTACATGTAATAGTAGCCTGGCTGAAGAGTTCTGTATACGTTGCAGTTTTTTCATAATAGATAGAGATGATCCATGGTAGAGGCCATTGGCATAATCCAGTTTCGTAGTACAAGCAAGATAGTAGCCTGCACCTTGTGTGGAAATCCGAGGTGGGGGCAGATGTGTCGTTGAGTGTTCAAGGTGATGAAGCTTGTTCGTGCTAATTTGTCCACTTGGGCATTCATTGTTAACTTGGAGTTCATGGTAATTCCAAGGTTTTTAACCTCCTCAGATAATTGAGGAGGTGGTCCGAGATTGCCGGGCCAGGCGCACAGTGGGTCATAATTTTCCAATCACCACATATGAGTATTTCTGTTGTGGATGCATTTAGTTTGAGATGGCTCCAAGTCCTCCACTGATCAACCCCTCTGAGGCAACTGAAGGTTTGTGAGTTTTCAATGTCTTTGGGGCATTCCAATTTAAGTAGTATTTGTGTGTCATCTGCATAGTTGTAGCATTTGAGTTGAAAATCATTGATCAGTTCTGGCAATTATATCATGTAGATGTTGAAAAGCAAAGGTGAGATGATTGATCCTTGGGGGACCCTTGCTTTTGTGAGGTAGGGTTGGACGAGAAGGGGGAGAATAGATGATATTAGTACTTTTTTGAAGGTAGGATGTAATCCAGTCAAGAGCAGTCCATTCTATGTTGGCTTCGTGGAGTCTTTGAATTAGGGTGTCATGGTCAACCGTATCAAAGGCAGCCAAGAGGTCCAAGAGAAGTAGTGCAGCAACTCCATTGCGGTCGACTGTGTTTTTAAGATCATCCCAGATTACTAGGAGTGCCGATTCAGTGCCTCTTCCTGGGTGGAATCCAGTTTGGTAGTCTGAAAGTATGGAATTGTCTTAAATGAACTGTGACATCTGGGCGAATGCTGCTCTTTCTATCTGTTTGCCCAGGAAAGGTCCAATTGTGATTGGTCTGTAGTTGTTGAGGTACTGCGGGTCTAGGTTTGTTTTCTTTAATAACGCTTGTATGTATGTTTTTTTCAGGTCTACAAGAAAAGTTCCTGTAGTTAAAGAATTGTTGATGATTATTCTTATATGTGTGGCAGAAGAAGTAGATAATATAATGTTCTTGAAGATGTGTGGTGGGCAAGGGTCAGAAGGGCAACTGGAAGGTCTGCTTGCTTTGACCAAATCCATAAATTCACATTGTGATATTTGTTTTAACGACTGTAGAGGCTGGATTGGTTTATTCTTAGAGGGTCTTTTGGGAAAGAGATTGGTGCTGATGGTTTTCTTCTGTTTTAAATTGGAGTCCAATGTGTCTGCCCTGGTTATGTAATGAGTTGCCAGTTTGTTTGTGAAATCTTGAGAAGTGGGATGACTTCCTTCCATGCATTTTGGTTTTCGAAAATTCATTGAGAATTTTATCAAATTCTTTGGTTGCAGATTTAGCATTTGAATTCTGAGTAGTAACTTTTTTTAGCCTTTTTGATTGATGATTTGTATATTCTGTTAAGATTGTGTAGCTGCAGTTTGTCTTGACTGTTGTTTGTTTTGAGCCAGGTCCGCTGCAACTTTCTGATTTGTTGCTTTATCTTTTTAAGTTCTGTGTTTCTCCAAGGTGTTGGTTTTCTTTTGTCCTGTTTAGTTTTTTGTTTAGTTGTATTAGGATATCAAAAGCTTCCTGTAGCCACTCATAAAGTTTTGGAACAGAATTAATTGCATCTAGATCTGTGTTGGCTGTTAGTTGTGTTTCTAAGTCACCAAAATTGAGTTTGCTCCAAGGTCGATAGGTCCATGTTGGAAATAGTTGTGGGGTGTGTTGATTTGTGGTGTTTTATGTCGGAAAGTTATCAAATGGTGGTCTGACCATGTGATTGGCGTGATGCTTTGAACGGTAACTAGTTCAGGCTTGGCAAAAATGACATCTAGGATGTGTTCCGCGATGTGTGTGGGATTTTGTACAATATGATGTAGGTTCAGTGCGACTAGGCCAGTGGTGATAGCTTTTGGATGGGGCCTGTTGGGTTTGTCAAACCAAATGTTTAGTTCCCCAAGAATGCAAAGGTTTGAGTATAATGAAATAAGGTTTGAGACTGTATCTAGAAAAGCATCTGGGAATGTTGAGTTGTTAGGTGGAGGTCTGTGAAGGAGGAGAAAGTTACAGGAGGAAGTTGGAGTAGGGTGGCATCTGGTGAGGGGGGCTTCAAAACCTTGTACGGAAATATTGTCTGTTTTACTGAGAGTTTTTGCTTATTTGAATATAATAGCTAGTCCACCTCCTCTCTTGCCTATACGGTTTTGTGTGATGGTTTGATAGTCTGGAGGAAGGGCTCCATGGAACACTAGGGCCATGTCATCACCCAACCATGATTCTGTTATGAATAGTAAGTCAGGTTGTGTGTCTGTGAGCAGGTCATAGATGTGGTGCTTGTTTTTTGAGAGTGACTGAGCATTTATGAGCTGGCAGTTTAGAAAAAGTGTGTTAGTGGTGGTGTTGTTTTGTTTAGGAGAAGGGTGAGCAGTACATTTTGAGCTTGTAGCAGGTGTGTTGTTGTGATAACTGTGTGAGGGTCACAGTAGTCTTGTTTTTCAATATAGTGTTCTTCTTCAAGCAGGCTTAGGGGGCATTTTGTTGGATCTGTGTGTGTGGGTGGTGGACTTGGTGGCCGAGAGAGACATGAAGAGTGTACTTTTTTTTAGTAGGGTAGCCTTATGCAATAGACAAGGGGATGCAAAGTTGTTACGAGTGGCATGTTGTTTATTTTGTTTGCGTCTGTTTAGTGTGGAAAGAGTATGGGTTGGGGGTAGTGGAGGAAGATGTGGATCATTATGTAAGGCTCTAAATTATTCAGTGGATGAGAGGCGGGTGAATGAATGTTGCTGTGTTGGAGTACTTGTGGTAGATGTTTGTGACGAGTGAGAATGTAGGGGTAAAGATTGGTCAGGATTTGTATTCTTTGTGTAGTCATGAGGGTGGGAGTGGGTGTGGCGATAAGTAAAATGAAAGTTTGTGTTGATTTGATCTGATGTGTGTGGTCTGTATTGTTTTTGTGAAATAGTAAGAGGGAATATTGATGTACTGGTTTTCTGTGAGGGATTTGTATGTGAGTTAGTGCTGGTGAGTGGAATTAGAGTATTACAGGGGGTGCTGATGTGTTTTAGAGATGAGTGTATGAGGTGTGTAAGGGGGATGGATGTGTTAGGGGAGTTTGTGTTAGTTGTGATGACTGGAAGAAGTAATATGTGTGGTGGAGTGTGAGGATTGTATGGTTGTGTGTAATTGGTGAAGATAGGGAAAGGGCGTTTGTAGATGGTGTGTTGGAAGGCTGGGTTTAGGTACTGTCATGATGAAAGGGGGGTCTGTGTTGAGAACAGGAAGTGTGTATCTGGATGGCTGAAAGTAATGTTTAATGTGGCTTTGTGTTGTGTGGGCGATGGCAGGTTGTGTTGGTGGGAGTGGACAGAGTAGTGTTTGCTGTGAGAATGAAGGTGTTTTACTGTTGTAGTTGTGGTGGATATGTGTATAGGTGTTGTTTATGGGATATTGTGTTGGATGATGAGACATTGCAATCTCTGTGTGGTCAGTTTGTGATGCAGGAGTTGGATGTCTTTGCAGATAATGTGTTTGCATGTTGATGGATGTGTAGGGAGTATGTTCTTCCCAATAAATGGGAAATTGGGAAGCATTTCTGGCCCTAGGCCTGACCAGTCCCGAAAAGGCCCAAACAGACAGCTGCCCTTCTCCTCTCTGACCTTCGCCTCGACGCCTGCGCTGAGACGCCCTGAGCCCTAGGCTTAAATAGCCCCACTGGCCAATAGAAACCTAGTCCTAACCCTAACCAATCAGATTTGTAACCCTAAATCGCACAACCAATGGTAGACCTAATCCTAATCACCAATCATACCCCTATTACTGACAACCAATCACAACCCCAACCCTAGAACCAGAAACCAATAGGAATCTCAACCCTACTACCAATCAGAATCCCAACCCTACTACCAATCACAAACCCAACCTTAATAACCAGGAACCAATCAGAATCCCAACCCTACTACCAATCACAAACCCAACCCTAATCCCTAAGCAGTTAAAATGCCAGCCCCAAACAACCTATCACAGCACCATTTCAACAACCAATAGAAACTTATATAAGGGCCAAGTTAACTGAAGCCCAAGTTGTTGTCTTGTTAGTTTCATGTATATTGCCTCCACAGCTGCCCTTTCTGGCACTTCCCCAGTCCAGCTGCTTGCCTCGGGAACCTCCGTTGGTAACTCTCCCAGCCGGGTAAACTCTGCCTTTACACAAGCCTTAGTTTTTATACTCAATGTTGAGATGGTGTTATGTTCTACTGTGTGATAGACTGGTAGAATGCTCAGCATGTGACAGGGAATGCTGCCAATTGATAAGTTCTTTTACTGTGTAATGAGAACTTTGGGGGCTGAAGGTTCTGGGGCAGTTGATGCGAGCTCTTGGATGATCTGCCTGCTCCGGTTGATGGTTGCTTATTAAGGACTTCGACTAACAACTTATATGTGACAGTCTTTGCAACACTTACAATCCGGGCCATGCTCCATACGTTATTCTTGTCTAAAACAACCACATTTCTTCTCACTTCTTTGGTACGGAACGGACCCATAAATCCTGAACTACCTTTCCTCCCAAAACCATTTTTCTTTACCAACACATTCTCACCCACAACCCATTTAACCTCAGAGGCACCATGTTTGGAATCGTACCTAGATTTATATTTTTGCTGATAAGCTCTCCTGAGCTCAAGCCCCCTGTTAAATTTCTCACCTCCTTGTTCCAACTGTAACGGCATCCTCTTCATCCATGCTGGATTCATTTTTGTACAGCCCTTCCTGCCTCTCAAATACTCAAAAGGGGCAATCGCAGTGATGGCATTAGGAGTATTGCGACATGCCCACCACATCTCTCTAAGAAGGTCAGACAAAGGAGCCCTTGTTTCTACAGCCTCTTGAACACAAAACTTTACCATCCTATTCATGCGTTCAGCAAAACCATTGGCTTAAGGTAAATACAGAGCCGTCCTCGAATGCACCACAGCTAATGATTTCAAGAAATCCTGCATCTCCTGGGATGTCAACTGCACTCCATTGTCCGTCACAAGGTGACTAGGTATACCTTCTCGAGAGAACTCCTCTTTAAGAAACTCAGTCACAACTCTAGTATCTAAGGTGCTCACGCACTTTGTCACCACCCTTCCCCTGTTGAGGTACCTGAGAAACCCTGGATGAAGTTAGGGCTGGACTTCATGGGTCCATTCCAGTTATTACCTGCCAATGAGTGCTATGTCATACTTCTTGTTGATTATGCCTCAAAATGGATGGTGACAAAGTGCGTGAGCACCTTAGATACTAGCTACCCCTCTAAGCCACTCTGTAAATGGGGGTAGGCTTCCCGAGACCTCAGTGACTCGCAAAGTCATGTTTTGTAAGCAAGCACCCTACATTTATCAATTGCCTCTGTTCTGAGTTGCTAGTCTACTCAGGAAAACACCCCCAGTATTGCCATCTTGGGGTCTCGATCAATTGCCATTCCAAACACTTCTTCCAGTGTGTTGAGGATTGTGGCCCAATATCTTTGGATGACAAATCATTCTCACATCACATCCAGCAGGGTACCCCCTTGCTATCCTGCATCGAAAGCATTCAAGTCCACTGCCTTTCCCCATCTTCCACAGTTCTACTGGGGGTGTAATAAATCCTGTGGGAGTATTTAAATTGAATAGGTCTTAACCTGGCAGTGATTACCAATTGTTTTGATGCCACCTTGGCCCCAACCCATTCTTCTTCATCCAGTTTACCCATATCTGCCTCCCAACACTTTCTCAATTTTACCATGGGAATTTGGGACATTAATCACCACGATTCTGTACAGATGGGAAATGCCCTTTCCCTCTTCCTCCACGGTGCGTTTAAATTCCAGCGTCCAGTGAATTTTGAATTGGGTGGAGGCGCCCTCTAGAGGCCCATTCGACCAACATGAAAAAGGCAACCCTTAAGGGGTATGTATGACTGCTCAACCTAAAGATAACTTATTCCTTGACACCCATCTGGTGTTTTTTATAGGACTATCAACCTCAGTCAGAGACAGGTTTAATCATTGAGTCCGCATGTCCATGTTCCAGCTGGTTTGGGGTCTCTAGAGATATTCATTCCCAGGTATTTGCAGGGTCATCAGTCACAAATAAAGGAGCGAGGACCATGGGGTAGGAGTGGGGAATTCCCACCAACAGGATAAAAGCCGATTTGCACCAGTTCGCCTGTAGGCCAGGTGCTTCTCCATAGACTTTCAGTAATTGTATCTGCTTAGAGACAGATACATCAGGCTGTGTACAGGGAGATGTCATCATCCCACCGTAGCCCCCATAGCTGAACATCTCTTTATATTCATTCATCTAGGAACTCAGTGGTTTGGACGAAGAGGAGGGTGGGGGGAAGAGGGCAACATAGGGGGGTGCCTTGCCTTATCCAGACTTCCCTAGACACTGCACTGTTGACACAGAGTCTTGCACATGTGGCACAATATAGCAGCTTTGTACAGTTTCAGAAGTATGGATCAAAGTTCATCCTTTCCAATACTTTTTGAAGAAAGGGCCATTCAGCAGAATCAGACGCCTTCTCACTATCTGGTTCTATCAGCTGTTGGCTCCGACACAACATCCAGTTGTGTGAACAGTATGTGGAGTCTGCAGATACTGTCCCTGTGCCAGCATAACAATTTGATCTTTAATAACTAGAAATCTCACTAATTTCACCAGTTTGTTGGTCAGAATCTTTGCCACAATTCTGGCCTCTGTGTTGAACAGTGAGAGCGGCCTATATGAGGTGCAGCCTGCTAGCGGTTTATCAGGTTTAACCATAACCACCACAGTGGCCCTGCAAATGTCCAGCAGTGATACCGTTGTCTGGAGAGTTTTTCCAAATATTGAAAATAAAGGTGGCATGAAGCTGGCTGACAGTTTTTTTAATATATTTGATAGGGAACCCACTATGGCTTGGCGCCTTCCCATTTTGCATGTCCAGCATGGCCAACAGTTGTTCCTCTTTTGTGAAAGGAGAAGCTAAATCAGTCCTGTCGGCTGAGGAAATCGAAGGCATTATCAAATCTCAGGCTAAGGGGTGTTGCCTTTTGACCAGCTCTGCTGGGTGTGGTTGGTAAATTACTTTGCAATAATCTGCAAAGGCCTCCGCTGCCTCTAGCGTCATCATAAACTACTTTCCCCTGATGGCCTGCTTATGTTGGGTACAAAACCAAACTCTATGTTCCTGTTAGCTCACCAAAAGATCAGTTTCCCTGCCTTGTCCCCTAGCTCATAGAGCCTATGTTGCGGTTGTGTTGGCGCTTTGGTATTGTCTAGCATTTGTTATTTTAGGGTAATCCTGGATGCCTCCAATAGGTACCACCCCTTCTCCCTCCAAAGTTCTTTTTTTTAAAATCTTTTTATTGTAACACAACAATCAAACATTAACTGTGAATAGCACATATTGCAGCATTAAAGCAGAGATACCACACAATAGTTTCACATTTATCTCCATAGCCCAGCTGTCCGCCCCAGCCCCTTCCCGTTTGATCAGTAGGTAGCATCAAAGACTGAACGCATCCGATGTGAGATACTCATTTGTGCCTATAATTGTTGCACATTCGTTTGGGCAACCTCTACTTTCATAAACCTCCCTTTCTGCCAACATACACCAGTCCATATCATGCTTCCAATCAGGTAGGAGTGGTACCTGTACTGCCCTCCACATTTGTGCTATGTTGCATTTACTGACCATTAGTCCCAGTATCATCCAGAGCTGGCCCACATGGCTGAGGTCAGTAGTGTCCCAGATGTTAAGAAGGCACCACTTTGCGGACACCCCCGTATTTCTATTACAAATGTTATTGAGTATGCAGATTCTCAATATTACTGAGGCATCGGGCACGTCCAAATCAATTGGAAAAAGGACCCTTCCCCCTTACATTTCCTAGTACACATTGTGGTTTCTGCTTTGCCCAGCTTGGCCATGCAGGAATAGTAAGATCGGTATAGGATTTTTAACTGTATAAGATGGAACCTCAACCTTATAGCCACTTCACTTGGAGATGCCACTCGTCATCTTCAATACCGTTGAGATCTTGTAGCAAACATTCTCGAAGGCGGGTTAGTGTGTCAGGGGATTTATTTAACGGTTTGTGGTAATTGAGAGAAAGCACTTTTTTAGACAGATGGCCATCTAGCAGTCTGTCCTCAAGTGGGGATGGCTCATGAAGGTCTATGCCCCTCTGTAAGGTGTGCCATATTTGTAAATATCTGTAGATTTCTGTGGACGTCAGTTGATACTCATTCTGTAGCTCGGCATAGGAAATCACCCCATCCTGAGTCCATTGAGTTTCCACCCACGACAAACCTATCAAGTCCCATTTATTGAAGCCCCACTGTGTATCGAGAGTGCCTAGTTGTGCGGAGTCCCACAAGGGAGTGACTTGGGTTATCTTGCTTCACCAAACTAGGGCACTCAGTGCAGTGTGCCAGAGGGTAATTATAACTGCGGTAGGACTGGGGAGGGATGCTGTGTGGGTATTGCCATAGAGGGCTCCAAGATATTCCCCAGGAGTCATGTTTTACCTGTCCATCCCGAGGGCCGACTCATCCTCAGGAAGGTGCGCCCAGTAGTTGACGGTGACCAGCTGTGCTGCCAAGTAGTATTTCTGTGTGTCAGGCAGTACTATCTTGCGGTTGTGGTTCCAGCTCCTGGTTAATTTCTTGAAGACAGTGGGGGGGGGCGCCCACATTCCAGAGCAAGGAACAAATTATACTGTTAATTGCTAGGAAATCTGTGTGACAGGGTAAGGTGTGTTTTGTAGCACATCCAAAAAACTGGGTAGAGCCATTATTTTATATAGGGTTGCTCTTCCCGGGAGGGTTAGCTGTAAGGTCTGCCAGTGTTGTACGTCTCTTCGCAGGCGCATAAGTAGGGGCTCAAGGTTGTGGGTATAGAAGGTATATGGATCTCTAGATATATAGATCCCTAGGTATTGGAATCCTTCTGTAATAATCTGGGCGGCACAGCCCCTGAGTAGCTTTGGAATGGGCCATGAAGGAGGTAGATCAGTGACTTACTCCAATTAACGATGTAGCCCCAGTATTCTCAGAATAGAGCAAGTATGTGCATTATTCTGTCTAATGTTGGCACAGGGTCAGCCACGTGAAGCAGGATGTCGTCTGCTTATAGGGAGATCCTATGTTCCCAACCTGCGATCCATCTCAGTCCTTTAACAAGAGGGCTCCCTCTGATCCATGATGCCAACGGCTCCAGAACCAGGGTGCAGATTAAGGTGGGGAGAGAGCATCCCTGCATCGCACCTCTCTGCATCCGTAAAGTGGGCGATGATACTCCTTTAATCGCCACATGGGCCAGCGGACCAGAGTACAATATCTGTTTAAGTAGAACCTCCAACATAAAGGGCCATTCAGTGGTGTTGACAGCTATTTTGGGGTCCAGGGAAAGCACAAGGGCGTTCTCCTGTATTGTGGCCGCACAGCCTAAAACTCCATGTAGTTGTCTCAGATTGAGTGAAGTGCTCCTCCCTGGCATGAAATCCGACTGGCCCAGATGGACCAGCATCTGGATTTCCTGTACTAGTCTTGTGGCCGGTAGCTCTCACTCCAAAGTTTAATTTATTTAGTTGTTCTTGGATCATTATCTGCTGCTCCTGGGCTTCAATTTTCTGCTCTGTCCCTGTTCCCTCCAGCCAAGTATGATATAGTTGTGTCCCGAAATATGGCTTTAATGGATACCTAGAGTGTGATGTGGGATATTGCAGAGGTGGAGTTAATTTTTTTCTTGTATTCATCTATCTCGCCTTTAACACAGTCTTAGAACTTGACCTTCTGTCCCCAGGCCTGCAGTCCTGCGTTTCCTGCAGATGCTCCATCCTGCAAAGTTATAGGCTCTCCTACTATCACAATGGGAATCTTACCCTAGTTGAGAAAAAGAACCAAAAGTCTGGGGTGGCTCACTTACCCCTTTGCAACGTTTGTTCCAGGTCATTGTTTCAAGTGTTATTCATTGGATCCTTCCTTAGAAGATTCTTCGCCCAGGTCCATTGTTCGCCAGCGTGAGCCCTAGGTGTCTTCTCTTCCCTCTTTTGGGATGTCATTCTCTCTGTAGAAGCTCAAGGCCCGCCACCTTTTTGTTCTGGGTTGACTTTAGCTCTACTGTGGTTCTGGAGAGCAATTCACCTTTAATCACCAGTCCCCATGCTGACTTCGGGCTTTCAAAGAAGAGTGACCTCCCCTGGATAATGACCTTTAACTTTGCTAGGTAAAGCAACATATATTGAACTTGCACTGCTCTGAGCTTTTGCTTCACTCCAGAAAGGATTTTCTCTGAAGCTGTAATTTGGTTAGATCATCTAGTAATATCAAGAGTTTTGTCATGCTGCAAAGGACTCCTAGCACACCATTAGGATGATTGTGTCTCCGTCAGCAAAGTAAAGTACCCTTATTATTTAGTGTAAGGAGAGCACCCTTGTGCACCCTCTCAAGCACAAAGCAGGACTATAGTCCCATGCCTGTGACCAAGGGTGTAAATCAGTCAGTGAAGAATATCTCAGGTCTTGGGCCTTCTTCTTACTTGGACATCCCCACCAAGTGAAGGTTGTTTGTGTGTGACAGGCTTTCTGTGTCTTCTGTTTGCATGACATGGCACACCTCCTGGGTAGACAGTTATTTAAGTTCATTAGTAGACACACCCACCTCATCCTCTGTGGAGAATCTTTGTTCTGCTTTGTCCATCCGAATGGATATGTTTCTCAGGTCTTGGCAGAGGAGGGACACAACCATCCCCCTCACTGTGGATTTTGGCATACAGGTGTTTGTGGGTATCTTTTGTAGCTTGGAGTATTGTGGCCAGGGAGACTGATACTTCCTCCAAGGGAGGGAGCCACGCTCCCACACCCCCTGCCCCTTTCAAGAAATAGGTTTGTTTTAGTGAACTTGTCAAATTTATCAGTTTCCCCCTGGTTAGAGAACACTAGTGTCTTGCCCTTCACCATGGTGCTTGGAGTTTTTAGATTACAATGTGTATGGGCAGGCCACAGGAAGTTGCCAGGGTATATTCGTTTGATGGCACAGTCCCTGGCTGGCAGTCCCAGCTGCACATCGGTTGTGCAGCTGCACCATGTGCTTGCTTCAGCGCATGCAGGACTTCTTCTTCAGATATTGTCCGATTGGTCTTGGAGATGATTGGCCAGGCTTCCCCTACTGTGGTATTGTTTGTTAGCCACGCATTACTCATCTGCGTGCCTCGGAGGGGCCCACTTGTCCCTCTTACCCCACCATGCAGTCACCTGGCGAACCAGAACCCAGCCACTCTTGAGGGACGATTGGAATGGGGTTGGGGTGGGGGCAACGCAACACCCAGCCACCATAGTCACTTCAAGCCACTCACTGTGCAGCCTTAGCACAGCACTACCCAGTACTACTGCTCTCATGGTCTCCTCCAGTGCCAGCCTTGGCCCGCCTCTGAGGATTCTCTCCTTGCTGGGGCTGAACTCCTGTAACAGGAACTGATGTTCTCTCCCCAGCTCTTTTGCCCAGGCCTGCCCAGTTCCAGCTCCCCTCGGATCACCCCACCCCACCCATGGACCCTTGCCTCCCTGAATGGGGAAAAAAAACAAAATGAAGGCCACCTCCTGGCCCGCTGCCTATGCCTGAAAGTATTTTTGAAAACTCACTTCTCTCTATTTGTAAGGCCAACTGCTGGCCTTACTGCTGTATTCTGTACTTTTATGTACTTTTGTTTCTAGTTTGATTGTTGTGTGTGTATGTGTGTGTGTGTGTGTGTGTGTGTGTGAGTGTGTCTGTGTGTGTGTGTCTGTGTCTGTGCACGCCTTTAAGCCTGCACATAACTGAAAGAGTTGATATGTCTCTCTTTAGGATCTGTTTTGCAGAGATACATGTGCAGTGGTGGTAAATAGAGGCGGGGTGAGTTGTGAAGGATGGGAAAGGTCTAAATCTCTGATAAATCAAGACAGCCGAGTTGCATAGTGCAAATCCCAGCTACATCATTGGTTGGTTCAAGACTGTCTGAACATGAAAACAGCAATTAAACAAAACAATGTTGAGAGTAGAGGAGAGTCTGAATAAAGGAGTGCACTTTTGGTACTTTTTAGAGTATCCTAATGATTTTTTTTGATTACCAAAGCCTAGCCTTCTTACAAAGATCAGGTTCGCGTTTTTTTTTTAAGATCGACCCTATAGTGGGGCACTGAAAGGGGCGTAGTTTTAGAAGTCCTGGGCACAGGCTGTGGCCTCTGTCCTTGCACTGTGGTAAAGCAGTATGCACAGTTATTTGTCTCCCAGTTTGGTCATAAATAGCATTTTATGGATTGTGTGTAGTGCAGGAAACCTTGGTGTAAACACTTATGTTTCTTTTCCTGTCCTTTTAAGGTCACAGAGGAGAAAGTGAAAAAATCATGGACGGTTGTGGATGCAAAGACTTTACAAAAGGAAGATATTCAAAAGGAAACTGTTTACTGCCTGAATGATGACAACGAGACAGAAGTTCCCAGTGAAGACACTATCCAAGGTAAGTCGCTGTGCAGAAAAGTCTTTTAACACACTGATGATCTGAGAATAAATATACCCTCTTCAGGTTATACCCACTTTAGGACTAGAACCATTAGACTAAATCATTGATGTGGATATATGTATATAATGTGGGTCCTAACATGAGCCTTACTCAGATTAAGACAACTTAATTGAACTAGCAAGAGTTCTGAGCTTACATAGCCAAGAGGAGCTGAGACTATCATGTGTGGTGCTTTGGCAAGCGAATAGGGTTGTGAAACAAATACAATGCTGTTCTTTAATCCCATGAAGGATACTAATGGCTGTGTAGTAAGTGACTTTCTGAAGCTATTGACATTGGTAGGCTGGTATATGTTTCTGATTAATTTAAAATGTTATGGAAATGATGTAAATATTCAAGATTGTTATTCTAATTGTACGGCATAATCAGTTTACTGTGTTCAGTAACACCTTCTATCAGTACATTGCCAATACGGTGGCAGAAAGCACAAGTAAATTAGTCTGCAGTCCAGATTTTACTATTGTCTAGTTTATATATTTTCCTTTGGATGTGAGAGGTCATCATGCGTTTGTTCCCAAGATTCTGGTTGAATCTAATTATTATGCATTGTTTTAGTTTTTTTTTGTAAAGCATAATTTACCCAGTCTCAATAATCTCTGGATTATTTCTATGAATCTTCATAATTAAAACAATTTGTTCAACCACCCGCCAGGAATAATTGTCCTATTATTATCAGATTACTGAACAGAGTCAGACATCTGCAGATTTTTGGAGATTGTAAAACTATGTGCATAGGAATTTCTTCACTTTCACTCTCTACTCAGTTTAGCAGTTCATTGGTTAACAGATAGACGTATAGGCATTTGTGTTTCGCATGTTATTAATTGACAATTGAATTTCTTATACCTTGCTTCAAAAGGATACTAATCCCCTTGAGAAACAACTAAATCTTTACATTTATGCCTGTTAACTTCGCGTTACAGTATTCAGTTAAATCATCATTGTAGTGTAGTGGATCCTATTTAGTTTGAATGGGACTGAGAAGTTTAGCTTAGCCTTTTGGCTTTCAGGCCTGTGCTCTGTCACCTAGTGACTTTTAACCTACTTAGCCTGCTCCGTCTTAGCCGATTAATTTTATTATTTCCTTCAAAATGGCTGCCATGTTTATAGTTAGAGAAATGTTTTGATTTTACGTTATCAGTGCCACTCTGTAAAGGTGTCACTATCGGCGTCAAAGTCAAGTGATATATGTAGGCATCATAGGCATGCCCCTGAGAGGCAATATAAAATAGCCAACGCTGTTTTGACCCTGTTGAAGACTGAATTTCTAAGTCGGGTCATTATTCATGAATGTAGTATAAAGCTTATGCTCCACTAACGCATAAATTCCATCTATTGGAATAATAACCCTTGATATTCCAAGTTAATGTAGTATATATTTTCAGGCGGCCGTGGAGCAGCCTGGGCCTCATCCTTTTACCTTTTCTGTTCCAGCATCTGTCCTACTGTGGTTCTGCAAACTGAGCCAAGTACAACCAACCATTCATGCCTTAGAATCTGAGAAACAAGGGTGAGCTGTTTCAGGCTTCTCATGGAGGTAGTGTGGGGTTTCTTGTGTTCAAAGGTCAACTGTCAACCAAGAATGTTGTACTCGGTAGTACACACTGCAGAAGTCATCAAGAAATCAGTGTCTCTGTCTCTGGCAGGCGCTGCACCAGCCCCACTGTCCCTCCATTATCTTTTAGCCAGGCTCTGTCCCTTGGTTCTGGGTTCCCTCTTCTCTGGGAGCTATTCGGAAGTAGTGCGAATAAGACTTAGGTGCAGTTTGAATCACTCGTTTTCAAAGTGCTGAGCCTTCAGGCCTTACAGTTTTATCCCATCACCATTGAATGAGTCTTCTTGGAATCAGTGTAGGCCTGCCTGCCACAGCCACACATCTGCAAAAGCAGTGGTGCACCAGCAGTCTTCAAAGGAGTTTCCTGGGTACCGGGCACAGGCCTGAGAGCACAGTCCTCGCCCTCCATCGTAACAAGATTGGGTCAAATACAAAATGGATCCCACTGACCTTCATTACACTGGCTCACTCACACGCCTTCATGTACACACACCGCATGTACCATGGAGACGCTACACACCAACATACTTAATATGGGCTCAGGATGTTAGGGCAAGGGATGTGGCAGGCGCATAAAAGTAAATCTTTGCACTGGTGCTCCAGGAGGGCTTCACTTCAGTGATACAGATAAAAAGGTCTGGTCACACGTTTGATCCTTAAAACACAATATGCGGCCACCACTACTCAATGCACTAAACCCACTGACAAGGACAGTATTCCTCAATTTCAAATGAGGGTATGTTTAATGTGCTCCTCCCAGACACAAGACAAGTCCAGATCTCTCATAGTCTGGGACAAGACTAGGCCACTGCGCACATGCTACATTAGTGTGGCAACATGCCCAAAATTGAAACGTTAGGATACCAGATACTGGCATTCTGGGCAGTGGAACACACCTGTCTCCCATGCAGGGAACATTCACACCCCAACAAGCATTTATGCTCACAACTACAATGGGCTGTTCTTTATTCTGTACACATTTTAAAATATTTACTAAAAGGTATTACCCTGTCATAGGGTTGGTCATTATAGTGTGAGCATATGATTCTGTGGCCACTCCTGACCTGTCCTGAATACTACCAGTCATCCTAGTGCTTTGGGACACCGTGTTTGCTGGGAAGCTATAGTTCTATGACATCAGCTGCTGCCGTTCTAACTGTGGTGTGGATGGTGCCTGCTGAGCCTGGGTGCTAGTATTGCACTGCCAGGCTGGAGCTCAGAGGCCTTATTCAATTCAGCAGTTGCAAATTGGCGCATGAGAAGGTCTACCTACTGCCCTGTGAGAAACATGTTTGCTGTTGAGAATGTGGAGAGGGAATAGGAGGTCTGGGCTTGAGATGATAGGAGCTATCCTGTGCTGGTTGGCAAAAGCGAAAACAGAAAGGTGCTAGATGGAATGCTTGAATTAATCTCAGCTATTGCGAATTGCTCGGGCCGCATCCTAATCCATCATGTCTTGTCCAACGTGCCACCTCAGTTTGGAACGAGCCATATACAAATCAGTGTTGACCCTATTCCTCATGGAAACAGTCCTGCCCAAACAGCCAGGCCAGGTCATCTCTGAACCAGAACACAAGCAACCTAGGACCGGTTTTGCCCAAGTTAGGGATCTTCAGCCAGGCATACCTTGGTTCCATTGGCACAGTGAGCCCAGGACCCACGTCTGAGCATACCCGGTGCACTTAGGGCTGCAGAAGCAAAAACAAGCTGTAGCCTCCTTGACCATTTACTCAGTCTTGACCAATTGCATCCTGATGTATGTACACCTACCATGTGAAGAGTGACTTTAATTATGTGTCTGATATCAACCTAGACCGGTTGTTTTCACCTTTACTGAAGGCAGCTGTGAACGACCTTTGATTTGGATATGGACTACTAACTGGTTGCTAAAAGATATTTGCATCTGTGTTGCTGCTTTTGCTGAAAGTCTAGAGCGCCCCCTTCTCTCAGCTGTGATGAAGGCCTAGGAACCTGTGTGGGAGTCAAGGTGGCAGACAGTCCTGGATAATGATTACCCGGGGAGTGGTTTTAATTTGATGAGGACCTGCCCTCAACCATACATACAAGAGGTGATGGCACTCTTCAACAGAAAGAGTCTGAAACCAAGATGGTGCCCAAATGAGAGACTACACCCAGTAGCCTAAAGTGAGGCGGTAAAAGAACATCACCATTGAGTGGAACTGGCAATGGAGGGATCTTGGACCAACGTTCCACAGTGGTAATGAGAGGCTTGGTGAAGGAGCCTGCCTAGAGGAAGCCCACAGCTGTGCAGTCAAGCAGAGCACTGTCATGCCCCAGCAGAATGAAGTCCTGCACCGGAGAAGAGCTTCTCAGCTTTGAAAAGCAATAGTGTGCTAAAGAGGGAGTCAGACCCCAGTTGGTAGAGAACGTATAAAAGATGATCCACCATGTTCCCTAAGGAGACAACACTATGAGCCACAAAATATAACAAGCATTTGCAATGCAATAGGTCTCACATATATCGAACAAGTTAATTCTCATCTTTTGACAACAGCGCCCGCGAGCAAAAACAAAAAGAAATCATGAGAAGAAACTGAGAAAAGTCGTCTTGGCAACATAAAATACAGTTAGCGTTAAAAAATGCAACTTTGTAATTTTGTGCCTGCTGGGCACGGTTTTGCCAGCCACAAGACTTTTGTTTGCGGGACACTCGAAGTTAAAAACAGCAAATAGTACCTCGATCACGCCGGGAACAGCAGAAGGGCACTAATTAAGTTGCATTAATCAGTGCTTGATCCCTGCGCCACACAGAGAAACAGAAGTGATGCCAGGCGTGCCTTGACGAATTACAAGGCTGTAAAGAAGAGTGCCACGCAAACCAATAACAGCTGGGCACTGCACTCGCAGGCTTGATCCTAAAAAAAGATCTTTTTAGTCTGATGCGTGGGGCACTGATGGAGCAAAAGCACAAATGTGGGAGGTAAGAAGCCAGAGGGACTTGATCTCACCTGGGAGAAACCATTACTCCTGGAATCAGTGGGAGACCTCAGAACACCCATATCAAGACAAAAGTCTCTGCTACAAGAGGCTAAAGGACAGATGTCACATATAGTTTCTTTCTAAGCTGGAGAAGGAGAGAGCTAGTCCAACCTGTAACCCCAAACACAGGGCAGATTAAACAGTGTGCCATCTCAGCCCTGCCCAGATTGGAATTTAATGTGGCGATTGTGGAGAACGCTGGAAGGGTGGCCCGGCTCTGAACCTTTAGAGGTCTCCCTAGGGACACTTGTTGGGTGTTAAATATGTAACAGACCTGGAAGTAACAAGAGTTGTTTGATTAACCATAAGGAATTCTGCTGCCTTTGCCTGTGGAAATGGCTGTTTGGGAGTTGAACCCTTGAACCTATAAATAGGATCAGGGGACTGAACCGACAGCATGGCGCCCAGTCACTGACTGTGGGTGATGGGAATCCACATTTTTTGTGACCTGAGCAGGATGATACTTCAGCAAAAACAAGAGATTTGACTTCTAAAGAAAGACACAGTTAATAAAGGGCTTGTAGCTTCTCTCTTGGTCCCAGCATGGGAGTAAGTGAAGGGGCAAGGAATATGCTTTCACCTGCCCGGATGCAGCAAAGCAGTTCTTGGATTCTTGTTTACACAATTGAGATGAGAGAATGCCTTAAGCTGTTATCTTTACGGTGATATTGTTCCTTCTGGTGCTGACTACATGTGTTTTCTCCTCCTGTGTCTGTGTGAGATGTAGTGTTGATTAGACTGCTGATAGATGTATGACAAGTTTTCTCTCTCATTATGTCCCCCAAACTCTTTCCCCACCCCTTATTTCTTGGAACTAGGTTTGGCAGACAGGGCTTCCTATAGTCCTAAAAGGAGGCATGCAAACCCAGAGACTTGAATCTGAGATGAAACACAAACTGTGTAGATTCAGAGGCTTGCATGTTGTATTTTGACTGTGTGCTATAGTACCAGTTTGTATTATGCACGTGCCACTAAAAGTTAAAAAGTATTGAACCATTAAATATATTTGCAGGACACTGACTCCTTCAAGAGACAATATTTATTTTATTTTATACATATTTTGCATTCTAAGGGCCAGATGTAGCAAGCAGTTTTGCCCATTCTGTGTCTATGGGAAAATGTGTTCGTACATATGGCCCTAGGTTAGACACGTTCCTCATCGCCCTACACATGATTAGTCTGACCTGCAACTCTGAGTATTTGGCTTTAGACTATCTGTGACAATTACCCAAAGCGGAGTTCATTGGCACGGGATAGGTCACCCACTTGTATAACTTCCTAGAGGCTTCAACCTAGTCCTTTATAAGACCTATTTTATAAAAGTGTGTTCTGAGATGTCATATTATAGTACATTACAGTGGATCAGTGAGTGAGATTGGGTTGCAGTAGATCTTACGGCGTGTCTTGGCAAGGTATAGGGGACCCAGGGCTATAAATGGGGTAGTAATTCTTGGAGAATGGCTGAGTAAATGGGAAGTGAAGTGGTGAGTGATTCCATTGTGCTGCCTACTGCACTGCTAGCACAGCTATGCTGTGTGGACTATAGTGAATACTTGCTAGGATGCATAATGAGGGCGATGGATCCAGTTGCATGCTGGCACAACTGATTAGAGCAAAAGGTGATAGGCAGATGCTGATGACGTTGAGTGGCACTAAAGGGGAAATCTGCTACGGGCAATATAACATTAATTCGGTCTTTGCGCAGCATTACTCCCATTTTTGCTCCTTACATTCTCCCCACCACCCACAGACCTGATCACATATGAGGGAGAAGCGCCTCTCCGAGTGCTTACACTTGAGCTGATAGAAACATTAGATACACCACTCACGCAAGCTGATATGAACACCATTAGAATGTTTCAGAGGAGAAAGACCCCAGGCACTGATGGTTTCCTTGGAGAATTATATATAGTGTTTGAGTCCCTGCTGGTCCTGCTTCTGTTAAAATTATATAACTCCTGTCTGTCATTAGGAACTTTGCCCTCACTGACCAAGGAAGAATTGATTGGGGTAGATCAAAAACCTGGGAGGGAGCCGCTGGACAAGTTTTCCTACAGCCAATAATTAATGCTTAACTAGGACTATAAACTATTTGCCAAAGATTGCAAATAGAATCCTGGAAGTATTACTATCTCTGTTTAACAGGGATCAGAGCAAGTTTATTCTTCAAAGTAGCATATCTCATAATCTGTGGAAGTTGTTACATATTAGGTAATAGTCTCCCTGAGGGAGTCAGGGCACCATCTGTGGCATTGTTTGACATCTGAAAGGCCTTCGGTTTCTTAAACTGGGATTATCTCTATGTAGACTTTTGGGCCTCTTATAAAACAATGGATGAAGCTTCTTTATGCCATTCTGCCAGCAAGTCTGTGGACTAAGCTTGTGATTTTTCCTGGCCCACGGTTCAGTAGGGCATACCACTGACCATTGTTGCCATTGTTGTTAGCGCTGGCCATAAAATCTTTGGCATGCTATGTGTGACAAGAAAATGCTGCTCAAGGACTGGGGGTGTATGCTGTATGCTGATGATGTTTTGTTATATCTGTGTCACCATATTAGTGCTGTTGCCCCAATGATTCACTATATGCCAAATGTTGTACACTCTTGGGTCTTCAAGTGAACCAGACCAAGTCATGCTTCCTCCCTTCGTGGCTCGGCATTGATCAGTACTAGTGTTTTCATGATGACGTATTTCTACAGCAGGCAGCTTCAACTGTTAAATACTTTGTGATTAAGGTATATATATCACTCTGCAGCAATAAATACAACACCAAACGTTTGGGAGTGGTGTGGGTGTACCAGGGCCAGTGTCACTTTGGTAGCACCTTCCTCTCGCTGTGATAGGACAAGTAGCTTTGTCTAAGATGGTTATGCCTCCATGTTTGCTGTTTGCCCTTGCAAATCTCCAACTAATTTTGACTCCTAGATTTTTCAAAGTAGCGAAAGCCTTGCTGGTTGACTTGGACTGGGGATATTGTACGATAAGGTTTCTCTTGCAAACCTGATGTTGCCTCTTGCTGAAGGTGTGCTAGGTATTCTGATCTTTGACTATTGATTTCTGCTGCCCAGCTTCAGTGTGCTGCATGTTGGATAGCCCGGAATTGACTTAGTGGGTCGCAGTACATTTGAACTTGCGTTGGAGCCGTTATCCATTGTGGTTTTGATCTGGGACAACCCTTGCAAGAGTCTGACACTCTTATTTAGTACATGTAGAATGTCACTTCTGGAGACACTTCTTAGCCCTCATGGAATGTAGGGGTGGTTTATGCTCATGATATAGTGTTGGTTTTCCAAACTTCTGCCTGTTTAGGGCCCAGGTGAGGCTCTGTGTTTTTGTGCCTGCAAGGTTCCAGGAGGTCATTTCTTTATGCATAACCACCTGAAGCATGGGCTACACCATTCCTAGGGGTTGTGAAAACACTGATCCTCAGACCAAAGGAGCCTACAAACAATCTTGGCACTAGGTGAAAGCTATGATACAAGTGAAAATTGCTTTGAGAGCCATTCATGATACTAGCCTGTCAGATATTAGGGAAAATTGGGTAAATTTCCCAGGCACTGATATATCTTGATGATTGGGACTGACTGAAACTATATGTTGCAAGAGTATCCTGGAATGCTTGCTTTAAAGTATTACCTAAACCAGGCGTCCTCACCCAAAAGTGCCTTGGCGGGATGTATGCGACAGCATCTAATGGATGCACGAGATATGACAGACATCATAATGGCTTTTACCACATGGCTTGGGCCTACCCGAAACTCAAAATGTTTTGGAAAACAGTGACTGATTTGATTTTCATTTCAATGGGCAGACCTGGGCTGTATAACTCTGAGATTTGCTCAATGGTGATAATGACTGAACCAAAAAAAGCTTGTCCAGTGTGAAAGTTCATTATCTTAGCTTTAATGATTGCTAAACGGAAAAAAAGCTATGGTCTGAAAATCTGCCATAGCTCAGAACTTTGTGCACTGGTTATTTGATGTGATCCGTTTGTTTGAAGCGGAGTGCAAACTGCTTAGGACAGTGTGTGCTAAGACAAGCACTAGAACTATGAGCCTCGCATGCGAGGCACGCCTGATTGAAATATGGAAGAATGGTGATAGGTCATTCTAGGCTTTTCTGTGGGTTCTAGAGCATAAAGAAGAACTAGCTCCTTGATGTGGCCTCATCGGGTAGGTCATACCAGTGTACGAGTCATGAGGCATGTGTGTGCCTATGCATAATATCTTGGGTTTAGATCTTGTGGTAGTGTTGGCCACTATTATCTCTGCGTCTCTCCTCTCCCTCTTTTGTCCCCTATGATACTGCTATGCTGCACATATATTATTCAGTATTCTCTGTATCATTGTTCAAACACTCCACCACTGCATGTTTCCCATTGGGAATAGTTTTTGTTATGTTATATGATTTTAATGTATTGAAGTGTTCTCTTTGTTAGCGCCTGAATGTTGTATAATTACAATTACATACCAGCTGAAAAATGTATTTTCACGTTAAAACTCAATAAATATATATTTTTTTAAAATCATAGCTATGATGCCAGTTCAAGACATTCAAATAAAACAGTAGCTCCTTGAAACACTGGTGTACTCCGGGTAGGCTTAACCTGATTTAGTCAATATCCATGAACAAAAAGGAAGAAGCTGCCTTCTGATTCACGCAATTGTAAAAGGAACTGAAATTAAAATAGACTGATAAGGCTTCTAGCAGGAAAGACTTTATTAAATGTATGGATATTGTGAAAACTAAATCAAAATTAATGAATACCATATCAGAAAGACATAGTTCGCATTATTCAAACTAAAGCAGCAATGCTGTGATAATGCAGAGAAGTGTGGTAAATTGGTAGCCTATTAAATCTAACCAAGGCAGGCCATTAGTTGGGGGGGAGGGGGGCACATGTGGACCATTAGTAAAATGTGGTGCCATCTCATCCTGGTACCAGGACTAGAGTGAGAGACTCCGGCAAAAATTGTGTTTGGCATCCCTTAAGTGTGCAAGATGCAGCCACCAGTATGGGAATGTGCTGAGGTCCTCGCTGCTGTCCTGTGTGACTTTGGCCAGCGGAGACACATGCGGTCTCTAGGAGTCTGGAAGTAAATAATAAGGCCACGGTGGGCTGAGGGTGATCTTTGGCTTCTAAAACGTAATTATATATTTGCCCACTTGTTGAAATGAGCTTCTAGATCATTAATTTATTTAAATTATTTAAATTCTTTTGGTCGTTTATAAAGGCTAGGTGTCCACTGCAATTCAGGATGTAAAATAATTCCTTGGGCAGAAAAGAATTGTTTTCTGACTAAATTTTAAACTCAATATGAAATAAATATTGTGGAAGGACTCAATCACTACCTCCCAGGTGAGTTATCCATTCAGATATGCCATACAAACATACATTTACTAGTCAAATTGCTTTAAAGCAGAAACCCGTAGGCTAAATGTAAGTTTCCTATGTGACCTTAAAACAGGCTCTATTGTAACAATAACGTTTGTGTCACTAGATAGAATCCTGTGTAAAATTATTAGCAGTCTTGATATCCATGGTAATGCAACATTTACAATTCCAGGCAGGTAAGTTCTGCTTCTCCTCAATGTGGTCATGCATCTCAAAAGTGTCTGTTCTTGGTTTCTCTAAATTCTCAACTGGAGTACATCTTTGTAGCTTTTAATCCAATGCTACGCTAATGTTTTAGTAAAAACACTGTCACTCTTAAGTGCATCCTGGTGCTAAGAAAATGGTCACTGTACCCACAAAGCAAAAGTCATCAAGAAGGCTTAGGGAAACAGCAGGAAAGAGATGAGCCTTGAAGGCCCATCAAAAGGCACATTATCATTCAGGCGGGGATTGATGGAGTGAGAGTTTCACTCCTTTGTTGCCAAAAACCAGAATGAACGGCCCTCGACTCAGCAGTGTTTGTTCTTGGGACAGCTAGAAGGCGATGAGAAGAGGATCTGAGAGTGGGAGTTGGTGTACTGTACAAATCTTTGTTGAACAATATTCATACCAGAGTGAAAGGCACAGTGGCCAATACAGAGAGCTTTAAACATAATGCAGGTGGGGGATTGGTAACCAGTGAAGAGACACCCCGTTAGTGGAGAGATGAGAAAAGCAAGAAAGCAAAAATATCACTCCATGTACTCTGGACAGTCCAGCTATAAATGAGGAAGGTATGTTCAAATAGGGATAGTTACAGTTGTCTTGGCATGAGAGAATTACTGCCTGGACCACAGTTTGTTGTGCTGCTTAGGGGAGTAAAGGGGTAATTTTCCATAGTAGCCGAATATGGTGGAAGCAGGAGCAATAGATTATGCTGATTCCAGGAGAAAGACAGAACAAGGTTTCCGAATAGAAGCCTACAGTTCTGACTATACGTACCAGCATAAGGTAAGGGTCTAGATCCTAAGGCCTCCAGTTGGGAGGCCGGGTGGAAGTGCCAGTGCTTTACTCTTTTAAGACTGATCCAGTCTTGTTTGGAAAACTACTGAGAATGGGCACAGAACATGGGTCTAAAATGGAACCAGATTTGATTGCCTCAGGTGATGCAGTGAGGAGTACAAAGAAAGAGGGGGGAACAGGTAAGCTAAGGAGTGCTGCAATTGACTGTGACTGTAGAACCAGTCCCGAAGAGCAGAAGGGAAATGTTTCGGGTGGTATTGCTAAGTTTCTTATGAAAATACAGGGAAAGTGGATCACGTAATTATCCAGATGTGGCAATATGAATATTACAACAGGCAGGATTAGTAAGGGAATTGGCTACTTTAAAAATAAATGGGGTTGGGAGAGGTGGTGGCATTCAGCTGGGCATAATCAGAAGCCCCAAATAAACGAGTCTACCTCTTAAGATCCTTAAGCGTGACATTTTAAAGACTGCGCTTGGCACAGAATAATCTATTCTTCAGGCTTTTTGTATTTGTTTACAGCTGAGTTTGGATGAGCTAAGCTCAGGAGTAAACCAAGGTGCCGACAGAAGTAGTCAACATTTCTAATGGTTTTAGTAGGGATGGGTAGGTCAAGAAAATTGATGATCCTGGTATCTACATGCTTTCCTGCCTCATAAGGCAGAAGAAGGGAGGCATTGACATCAGATGGACTAAGTTGATACCAGTGCCTTGTGGCAGTGGGCTGAGAAAATGAAGGGGGACATGAAACCAGGGCAGAGAAGCGAGACCAAACAAAAACTAGCACATAATGATCATTCCATGCCAGTGGTAGAGCATTGTGAAAACTGACCTAGTGGAGCAGAGCCAGAATTAAGTTGGATGTATGCCGGGTGGCATTTGTCAGGCCTGTCGCTGGTTGGAAAAGGAATTGAGAAAATTATGGGCCTCAAATATGGGTAGCGAGACACCCTTGATGTTGAAGGTGCCGACTATTAAAGAGGTGAGAAACTAAGGAAAAGTGGAGCTTGGAAGTTAACAAGAAAAATAAATTGACCGGTGGACAATAGACCACAATGATTAAAAATGAGCAGTTGGTGGAATAATACATTTTAGAATGGATATTTTTGGAACACAGCTAACAAATCTTTAAACATAATAGATGAACCCTCCTTTTCTTATCCTGATGTGGAAGATGGAGGAAGCGCCACCTCCTCACCGTTGTTTCCTTTCCTTTAGCCAATTTCCCCAGCCGCTGCGTCCCCTGCGACCCCTCCCGCCTCCTCCCTCCTCCTCACCCCCTTTTCCTTTAGCCAATTTCCCCTGCTGCTGCGGCCCCTCCTACCTCCCCCCTCCTCCTCACCGTCTTTTCCTTTAGCCAATTTCCCCAGCCGATGCGTCCCCTGCGGCCCCACCACCCCAGCCTTCCCATTCGACCAGCCTTCCCTCCTCCCAGCTGCCACTCCCACCCTCCCCTCCTTTTATGGCAGCCGCAGCACGGTCGCACCGCTGGCGCGCCAAAGGTGCGCCAAAGGCAAGCCTGTCTGTGCCCATCCGCGCCCAGCGCCGGTCCTCTTGGCCCTCTCAGACAAACCTACTCCCCCCTCACCCTCCACTCACTCAACCCAGCCCCACCTGCAACCCTTCCAGCCCCACACACACTCATGGCACCTTCACCTGCCACACCTGTCATTTCTCCTGCTCCTCATCCCTCACACCACACATCAACCATAGCGACCCCCGACAACAAACACAACACCCCCAACGCAATACTCACCTGCTTTGCCCCCACCCCCACCAACCAGCCCCGCCGCACACCAGCCCACAACCAGAACACACCCGCAACAACACCCTCATGCACCACACCAATACCACCCACCACAACCACCTCAGCTGCCTGCTCCTCAACACCTGCTCCCTTCACAAACATGCCATAGAACTCTGGGACCTCATCACATCACACTCACCTGACATTGCCTTCCTCACGGAAACCTGGACCAACCCCTCCTCAGAACCCGACATAGCCATCGCCACCCCCAAGGGATCCAAACTCCAACACAAAGACCGCCTCAACAGACCAGGTGGTGGCATCGCCATCCTACACGGGGACACCATCAAAGTCACCACCAGCTCCCAAGACACTATCGACAACACAGAACACATGAACTTCCTGATCCACATTAACAACAACTCCACCCTCAGAGGTACATTAATCTACAGACCACCAGGACCACGCCCCGCCTTCTGCGACACCATCGCCGACACCATCAACTCGCACGCCCTCACCTCCACAGACTACATCCTCCTCGGTGAGTTCAACTTTCACTTGGAAAACCTACAAGACCACAACTCTACCTCCCTCATAAACAACCTCGCCAACCTTGGACTCAAACAACTGGTCACCGCACCCACCCACTCAGCAGGACACACGCTTGACGCAATTTTCACCTCAAGCCAACACATAGCTTACACCCACACCACTGAACTCCTCTGGACTGACCACCGCTGCGTCCACTTCTCCTTCACCAAACCCCCCACACACCACCATCAACACACCACACCCTACCGCATGTGGGACAAGATCGCCACAGAACGCCTAAACTCCCAACTGGCTCACAACCCCCCCCACACACCAACGACCCCAACACAGGAGTACACAACCTCTCCAAATGGATCACCACCTGCGCAGACACACTAGCCCCCCTCAGAAAACACATCGCCACCTGCAACATCAAGAACGCCCCATGGTTCACCCCCGAACTCCAAGACTCCAAGCGCAAATGCCGCCAAGCTGAGAGAGCATGGCGACTAGAACCCTCTACAACCAACTTCTCCACCCTCAAGACCACCATTTGCACCCATCACCAACTCATACGCACCGCCAAATGAGATCACTACAAGACACGCCTAGTCAACAACTCTCAAAACAGCAAAGAACTCTTCACCATCATTAATGAACTTGCCAAACCCAAAGCCAGCAACATAGACCCCTCACACACACAGCCCCTATGTGACGCCCTCTCCAACCACTTCCACCACAAAATCCTGGACATCCACAACACCTTCATACCACACACACCCACCACACACACCCAACCCAACCCCCACTCATGACCCCCCCACCACACTCTCCACCTGGGCCGCCACCACACACGAAGAAACCGAAAAAACCATGAACTCCATCCACTCCGGATCCCCCTCCGACCCCTGTCCACATCGCATCTACAACAAAGCCAGCCCAACCATCGTACCCATACTCCACGACATAATCAATTCCTCTTTCGACTACGCCACCTACCCAGACCCCTGGAAGCATGCGGAAATCACCGCTCTCCTAAAAAAAAAAAACAAAGCCGACCCGGAGATCCTCTCCAACTATCGCCCCATCTCCATCCTCCTTTTCCCCGCCAAGGTTGCTGAGAAACTAGTCAACGCCCGCCTATCCCACTTCCTCGAAGCAAACAACACTCTTGACCCCTCACAATCCAGGTTCCACAAGAACCACAGCATGGAAACCGCCCTCATCGCATGCACTGACGGCATCAGGACCAAAGTCGACAAAGGCGAGACCGTCGCACTCATCCTCATCCTCCTAGACCTCTCCGCAGCCTTTGACACTGTCTGCCTCCACACACGCCTCCACAACTTAGGAATTCGCCACAAAGCCTTCGACTGGCTCACCTCCTCACCGACCGGACCCAAGGAGTCCGCCTTCCACCTTTCCATTCCACCACTACCAAGATCATCTGCGGAGTCCCCCAAGGGTCCTCACTCAGCCCCACACTCTTCAACATCTACATGATCCCCCTAGCCAACATCCTCCGAGCACACAGAATCCCAATCCTCTCCTATGCAGATGACACCCAACTCATCCTCTCCCTCACCCGCACCCCACCACCACCAAAACCAACCTACATGCTGCTCTCCTCGACACCGCCAACTGGATGACTACTAACCACCTCAAGCTTAACTCCAACAAAACCGAGATCATCATCTTCGGCCCCAACAAAACCACATGGGACGACTTCTGTTGGCCTACCACCCTAGGCCCCGCACCCACCCCTCAAAACCACGCACGCAACCTCGGCATCATCCTGGACCCCTCCCTCTCCATGGCACAGCAAATCAATGCTCTAACCTCCTGCTTCCACACACTCTGCACTCTAAAAAAATCCTTCAAATGGATTCCCCCAGAGACCAGGAAGACAGTCACCCATGCGCTCATCAGCAGCTGACTACACTACGGTAACACCCTCTACGCCGGCACCACACTCAAACGCAAACTTCAGAGAATCCAGAACACAGCTGCACGCCTCGTCCTTGGCCTCCCCTGCCACGAACGAATATCACCACACCTCAAATCCCTTCACTGGCTCCCTATAGACAAGAGAATCACATTCAAGATCCTCATCCACGCACACAAATCCCTCCACAACACCGGCCCAACCTACCTCAACGAAAGAGTGAACTTCCACACGCAACCTCCGATCAGCCGACCTCGCCCTAGCCACAGTCCCCCGCATCCAACGCACCACCACAGGAGGAAGGTCCTTCTCCTACCTCGCCCCCAAAACCTGGAACTCCCTCCCCACCAACCTTCGCAAAACCAAAGACCTCCTGCTCTTCAGAAAAGAACCTCAAGACATGGTTGTTCGAACAGTGACCCTCCCTGCCTCCCTCTTGATTTCCCCCCCGCCACTCCCAGCACCTTGAGACCCTCACGGGTGAGTAGCGCGCTCTATAAAAAAAAATTGATTGATTGATGAGTCCAAGATTCAGTAATAAATAGGATATCTAAAAGGTTGTCATGCACTAGAGCACGAATTTCATTTAATATATATTTTAAAGACCTGGCGTAACTTGGTGTGCAGTTGAGTAATTCAAGAGTGTAGGACTGAGCAGCAAAGGTATGTGTTAACATCTTGGCCGGGAGCAAACAGGAAGAAGAACACTTTACTTTTAGACAAACTATGAAGTTGTCTTGGGCATCCTGCAGGAGGCACGGTTTGCTTGTAAGTGGAAAAGCAGAAAGTTTAGATGGAGAATTAAGGGAACGCAGCGGAGAACAGGAGCAGGCAGTGCCCACGTGGGTTTGCTTGTAGCATGCCACAGACGTGCCAAATGGCGCTTTATATATAGTAAAAAGGTAGGACTCATGTCCTCTCCCCTCCAACTTTCTCCTAGTGGCTTGTCACATCATTCATTAATATGATATGATATAAATGCTACCCATTATTATTTTAGCTAGCACAGCTGTGCTGTCAAGACATGTTGAGGTACATTGTAGATTCCCTTAGATATTTTAAGGGAAATGTAGCTTTTAACATTTCAGTTCTTGTTTATTGCTATGACTCAGAATTGCAGCCATATTTAAACATCTTACAATTTCGCTACAGTTTTTATGCATTCTTGTGGTGCATCCAAGTTGTGCTATCCCTGTCCAAAGGTTTTTTAACCTTGCACATGTTTAGTGGTTCTAGTGATCTCTTCTGCAATTACCATATTTAACCTCTTATAACAAACATGCACCACAGTCTTATTTATCCATCCAAGCTGTATATTTTAAGAGCCTTCTTGTGGGATGTTATACTTGGAATATTTGTTTGAATAACAGCCAACATAATGAGTCTGGTATACGTTTTGTATACCTTTCTATAGATATTCAAATTTCATGGTTGAATATTCAGTGCTTGCAACAATTTAATCTATTGTTCTTTATACTCTGCGAGTTTTGATTGAGTTGGTGAACTTTGTTCAGTCCTTTCTGCCGACATTTCATACCTTTGTTTTACAGAAATAGCATTTACTCCTGAATGTTTTTAATTATTTAAGATCACATCTTATGGAATGAATGTGTGTTAATATGAAGAGAAGCAGGGGATGCTGAGAGATATTTTAGGTTACATGTCAGTGCTGCCCTTTTGCAGTGGTGAGAAACTAAATTTGTCAGGCAAGTAATTAAGTGTAATTGTTCCATCTTTGTGGGCAAATTCCCTTGAAAATGATCGATTTGGAGTTTTTTTCAGCACAACTAAATAGTAAAAAAATGGAATGTATGTATTACAAAGGAATTTCTGGAAGTAGATTACTTTTATTGTAGCTTTGAAGTACAGGCTGTATAGGCATCTCACCCACTGCCCCTCCTGTTCACGTCCTCTCTCCGCTGGTCTCCTTCTTTCAAAACCTCACGTTCCTTTCAGAACCTAAGCAGGGCAGAATTCTATTGTGGAGGGCTAACCTACAACATTAACATATACGACAGCATGCTTTCATCATTTTGCTAAAACAAAACCTGTAAAAAGTATGAATGTTTTCTCAATTAAGGTATTTTTTTATTTTCTAATGTCATTGATTAGAAAAACTTTGCAAATTGCATGAAATTTCTATATTTTCAATAAATTAGTATAAGACAACCCCATCTTTTCACTCAAGCCTGCCTAAAATACAGTGTTCACCTCCACTGTTTGACAGTTTCTCTCCCATCTGCAAAAAATACAAGTTGCATTGCTGAAAACAATGTGTATTAATTTTACTGCATGTACATGTGTTAATTTGGGGCTTATCTGGTTTTCCACTCATGAGCCCTGGAATACTGAAGGTTTCTGTAACATGGCTATGTAAGTGGACTTTAGCGACTCAGAGGGACTGCGAGTATATACAATCATGCATATTCGTGCATATGTTTTAATGTTGTATGTGTACAACTTTCCTAGGCTGTTCTGTGTTATGTCAATAAGGGAAGGAGTTGTAGTTATGTGTAGAATCGTTCTCGGTGGGAGTAGGTCAGTTACTGCTGTGCACAATTGAAAGCTTAGTGTTACTTGGAGGTGATGGAACATTTAGCTTCTTGGAGTTCATTCATCAAAATCTCTCCTTTTTTTGTAGGATTTCGTTATGGCAGTGATATTGTCCCCTTCTCGAAGGTTGACCAGGAACAAATGAAGTACAAAATTGATGGAAAGTGTTTTTCTGTTTTAGGATTCACAAAGTCCCAAAATGTAAGTGCATAATAGAACGGTGTTCCATTTTGTTGGCAGTCTCACCAGAGGTCCAGAGAAGAATCAGTGTGCAGCTTGAGTTGTCTGAGCATGTTCAGTGTGTGCTGGGTGACTGTGGTGACTCTGGACTGCCGATGAAGACTTTTACTTCAAGTGTTTGCAGAACAGTCCTTTTTATGAGTCCTTCATTCTAACAAATACCAATAGTCAATTCAGTTTACCCCAAACAGAAAAAAACATATTGCTGATCTATTGATATGAAAAAAAGCATATAAAAGGAAAGAGAAATGAAGAGACCTGTAAGTCAATCAATCAATCAGCACATTTATAAAGCGCACTACATACCCGCTAGGGTTTTCAAGGCGCTGGGGGGGAGAGGGGTGGTTGCTGCTACTGGTCGAAGAGCCAGGTCTTGAGGAGTCTTCTGAAGGTGAGTAGGTCTTGAGTCTGTCGTAGGTTGGTAGGGAGAGTGTTCCAGGTCTTGGCGGTGAGGTAAGAGAAGGATCTGCCGCCGGATGTCTTTCGATGGATGCGGGGGACGACGGCGAGGGCGAGGCCTGCGGAGCGGAACTGTCGGGTGGGGGTGTAGAAGCTGAGTCTGTTGTTCAGGTAGCCAGGTCCGGTGTTGTGGAGTGCATGGGTGAGGAGCTTGAATGTGATACTCTTGTCTACGGGGAGCCAGTGCAGGTCTCTCGTGGGGTGTGATGTGGCTGCAGCGGGGTACGTTGAGGATCAGTCGGGCGGAGGCGTTTTGGATGCATTGGAGGCGATGCAGGTGTTTGGCCGGGATGCCTGTGTAGAGTGCGTTGCCGTAGTCTAGCCTGCTGCTGATGAGGGCCTGTGTCACTGTTTTTCTTGTCGGGATCCACTTGTAGTCCTCCTGGTGAGGACTGGAAGCATGCTGCGGTGCGGCCAGGGTTGATGTCGCTGGCAGTGTAGCGGCGTCTGGAGGTGTGGGGATTCCGTGGATTAGAGGGGGTGGCGCTGGGCGCGGTCCAGGCACGGGGGCGCAGACGGGCTTGCCTCTGGCGCGTCAGCGTCACGGTTGCACAGCAACCGCCATTAAGAAGGGGAGGAGGGCTGGGAGGCGTGAACGAATGGGGGCTCGAGGGGGGCGGGGCCGCAGGGGCGCAGCGGCAGGAAAAGGAGACGGCTCAGGGGAGCCGAGGTGCTGGGGGGGCAAGGGGTCACACAGAGCGGCAGAAAAGAGAAAAAGACAGGTGCAACAAGAAAGAGGCAAAAGACAAGGTAAACACAGCAATTACAGTCCTACAAAAGTTAGGCGCTTACCACTAGACACCAGGGATGACCAGCAGGAAGCAGCGAGGGCAGGGAGGGGGAACACGGGGACAGCTGGGTGTCGCTGTATGCATGGGGAGTGATCCAGTGGCCACAAAGGTCACTCTCTGTAGCGCGCAGCGACCGCCATTAAGAAGGGGAGGAGGGAGGGAGGAGCAGCTGGGAGGCGTGAACGAATGGGGGCTCGAGGGGGGTGGGGCCGCAGGGATGCAGCAGCAGGAAAAGGAGACGGCTCGGGGGAGCCGGGGCACTGGGGGGGGGGGAAGTGGTCACACAGAGCGACAGAAAAAAATCAGGCGCAACAAGAACGAGGCAAAAGAGAAGGTAAACACAGCAATTACAGTCCTACAAAAGTTAGGCGCTTACCACTAGACACCAGGGATGACCAGCAGGAAGCAGCGAGGGTAGGGAGGGGGGACACGGGGACAGCTGGGTGTCGCTGTACGCGTGAGGAGTGATCCAGTGGCCTCAAAGGTCACTAAGTGGGAAAAAAAGTGATATAAAGACTTAATAATAACTACAAGACAGGGTTCTAGCATTGTTAAAAATATGATAGCAAAGGTGTGTATTCACAGTAAGCAGTGTACAACTCATTCCAAATTGTTTCCGAAAGACAGAGGGGGAAATCAACATAGATCCAGTGCAAAGGCTGATAAATGGTGCTCCCCCTATGCTCACACTAGACCAGCTCACAATTTCTTTCATCCTTGGGTTCAGCTACCTCTACTACCAAATCAGTGTAAGTGAATGCACAAGATGAGATAAAAAAGACTGGAATATTTAGTTGCATTATTTGAGCTTCTCGTTTTAGTGAAGCATGTGAAATCATTTTAGTTCAAAATGTGATTGGGATAGTATTTGGGAAAATGAAATCTTCATCTCTTTCCCATTTGCAGTACATGGTGGACCCTTTGTGGTTCTCTATTTAAAATATCACTGTTTCATAAACTCATGTTTGTTTTTCAGATAAAGACGCATCAGTTCATGGGCAGCCAGGTGCTGAAGGTCTTTGCGCCCAAAGACGATGAGGTTAGATTTAAATTTTATTATTTACTTTCTGTGACCTGCATTTGAATCCATAGATCTGATGGAGGCCGGATTGAGCTGGTTTGAATCAAAATGTACCCACTTTCTCTGTAGTAGTCTCTTGACAGTACCTGACTTCATCACCACGCGACTTGGTTACGTGTTTCGGTACAAATGGGCACCAGAAAATTGCCTGGCAACATTGGAGAACAATGATATAGTCTAATGCAAGAAAACTTAAGAACTGATTATAAACAATAACTACATTAATCGAGAGAATGGATCATGACCATTAGGAACATCTGTACTATGCAGCTAATCCAGCATCACATGGTAACATCTGACTGAGCGCATTGTCACGAATGTACTGAAGACCATGCGGATGTGTTTTCAAGAAGGGAAGAAAAATTCCAAGTGCTGCCAATCAGCATGTCCCAAAATGTTGTGCTCAGTGCCTGGCTGAGCATCCGCGTCACCCATTTGCTGTCACCTAGAGAGCTGTTCCATGAGCTGTCTGGAGCAACAGACATTAAGGGTGACTGCCTAACTCTGGAATTCAGTATGAAGCAAAAGACATCTCACTTTTGGCTCTTCATTTACCAGCTAAATGGGGCGTGGACAAACCAAATAACCTGCCCTTGGCAAGATTGTTTAAAAAGATCTTTGGGTGGGGGGGGAACAACATTGTTCCCACTGAAAACAATGGGTTCCCTTCCTTATTTTGGATATTCAGTGGTATATACCAAGTTTTTCAGTTTGGTCATAGTGCAAAATTATTTGGTTTGTATGCATTGGGGTAACAACCCTTGTTTCTTCATTTCACTGGACTCTGTATAAGCTGAGGCTCCCATGGCAAACAATCAACTCTCAACAACTTCAGAAACACATTTCGGAGGAGCTCATTCCACTGTCCAGGCTTGCCCCTCCTTTTGATTCTCCACCATGTGGCAAACTTTGAGAAATATCCCATATGCCTGAAACCAAAGCACCTTAGAGCTGCACTTAAATACCTTGTTCATTGGCCTGCTCTGCGCCCTTCACTTTGCTGGTGACATCCGAGCCCTACCTGCCTGAAGCATTACAAGAATTACATACATGCACAAGTTGATGAAAGACCACATCTCGTTTCCTGATCAGGTGAAGCTCACTGCTTCACGCGTAAATTCAAAATGTACCCATGCATCCTGGAGCATGTCCTTGATCTTCGTAGGCCATGGACCCTCAGCGATAGTGTATTATCAACTGTATTCCTTTCCTTGTTTCGCAGTTTTATGTATTTATTTTTATTTTGACGTTTTAATCAACTTGCTAATTCTGAACCCAAAGCTGAGGTTCTTGAACCAGAATCAACCTAATTAAACTCCGACATGCACCAGTAGGATTTTAATTTCTAAATGGCGCCATTGTGTAGGGTCTGTATAAACCGGTCAGTGTAGGTGACTGAGATAACACATAATGGCTAACATACAGAGGCCGACACAATATTGTGTTCCAATATTTACTTTGGTGCTGGACTCCAGCACAACAGATGTGGTGAGTAAGCTAAAAGCTCTGGCACAGCTTCTCTGTTTCATTATGTGCTGCTTACGTATGTTGGCCAGCAATGTATCTGCTTCATGGATTACTTAAGAGTGCCAACCAGTGTCACACTCATTAATAGTTCACTCGTATACATGCAGTAAGGAGAAAGGGACACACTCATGTAATGTAGCTTCCCAGTGATGCCCCATCACAAGTGCATTATGTGTACAATCTAGCTGTAGGTGATCGTCTGATCCCTTGGATAACTACATACACATGTAAATATTCTTCACTTTTATTTCCTCAGGCTGCTGCGGTGGCTCTATCTGCATTGATCCAGGCCCTGGACCAGACCGGCATGGTGGCAATTGTGCGATATGCTTACGACCGAAGGTCCAACCCGCAGGTTGGCGTAGCCTTTCCACACATCAAAGAGAAGTATGAGGTAATAGTTGAACACTTTTAATTTAGCCCTTAATTTATGACTTGCAACTGAATTACAATGCAAAATAACTACACACTATTTCTTGATCATTTCCTGTTATTCAAAATCAAAATTATTTCCATATATGGATGGAAATGCATAGTAATCATTTTTAAATTGTAAGCCTAACAACTTCCTAGTGAACCTCAGTTACTGCAGCAGGTACTTGTATGGAAGGCCAATATTAATTTGTTTGGAACAATTATTTCATGCCAAACTAAAAGGACATACTTGCAAGTCATGTGGGGTTTAGTTATGCCTTTTACAGTATGTGTATCTGAGGTCAATATAATAGAAGTTCTGTTGGAAAAAGCATTTTATGTGTGTTCTGTGTTTGGTTGGCTGTTGCTGCTTGTCTGGAGAACCTGGAGAATGTTTCTTGCCTAAACAGATGCCTGATAAGATAGACGTATTTACAGTAATGACAAGTGGTTGTTTATAGGTTACCACAGGGGTTTGTTCTTTATTTCAATGTAGTTGCAGTTCAGAATAAGGGCAGTTCTATAACCTGAAAGACAGCATATGTCTGAGGGGAGGGTAGTCGAACACTTGTCACACAGAGAGGAGGCAGGCGAAAATGTTGAGAGTAACAAATATTCCAGTTCAGTTAAAATGCTTGAAAAGCGATTCAGTCCCAAGAAAACTGTTATATTAGAACAGCATGCTGCCATTTTTTAAAAAGGATATAGACACTAGGCAAGAGAGTGGAGCTGTATATGTAGCCCAGTGGGCATTGAATTAACATGTGGTTAGTGAGATTTTCAGCAAGTGATCAGGGACCAGTTAAAACCCAATAGCAAGAAGTTTTAGGAGAAACATCTATCCACAGAAGATCCTATAGCAGAGCAAGCTTTAGAAATAACATGGAAGGTTTGACGACCTTTTAGAAAAATGGCTTTCCAGTAGTGTAGTTTAGTTTTGATTGAACTTGAAAATATGTAAAAGGGATATGCCATTCAGAATTGATAAATGGATGCACCTTTTTTAGAGTGTTCATTTGCAGAAAAATGGATATAGATCTATTTCTGTGAAGTGATCACAGTTACAAGAGTTTGCGTGTGAGGGGCACAGGGTACAGTATTGTGGAATACAGCAAAACAAAGCAATGAGGAAGGAGTGAGTAGAGGGGCAGACAGGTGATTGTTATAGGTTTAGAAGTAGGTTCCACATGCCTAGTGCTGAAAGTTGTCCGGACGTTCCCAAACTGTGGAAAAATACAAAATGCAGCATCTTACAAGAATGTGTAAAGTGCTCAAGCAGACAGGCCTGTGACTGTTGACTGTGGGAGAGACTCGGGGGTGGAAGCCGGTGATGAGAAAGAGGTATATGTAATGCATGCAGTGGTGTAGTGTTGAGAATGATGGCAGATGTTAGCCCTCTCTACAACGTGGTGTATTTGTTGGAGTGCGGCAAGGCCAGCAGGATGAGTGAGACTGTGCACATGGTGAAGTATGGTTCATGTCCACTGCATTGTTGTCTGTAACGACTTTTGAACATAATTGCTGAATCCCAGTTACCTAGATAAATGCTGTGTGAGCGTGAAGTGGTTAGAGCCAGTATGGCTAATTGGTAAGACACATTTCCTGAGATATTCAAAAACTGGGTGCGGAAGTACCTGAGGCAGTCAGGAATGGGGCTGAGAAGGATTTGGAGAAGATATGTGAGGAAAGTATTACAGACAAAACTGAGAGTCGGGTAGGGCTGGTTTCATCATCAGAAGTTTTTGCTTAAGGTGGTGAAACAAGATCCTTCTGGAGCAGATGAGGTCCGTTCTTGGTTTAACTAGATCTGGAACAACATTGCGTAATCATCAGGGCTGCTCCAATGGTGCTCCAATTTACGAAAGAGTTGAGACTCGCCTCTCTCTTGAGACACTACATCACAATGCATTAATCATCCAGAATTCAGCCACCTCTCCTGCCACTTGTTGCCTTTATGCTTATCCTTGACCCTGTGCAGCCCTTTATTACCTTTTGTCCAAGGTTTTGCTGCCGAAATACCATATACATACATACATCCATACATAACTGAGTTTCACACCAGGTTGGTTGTGCAATTTGCAGAGAAGACTTTTATCTATTACATGTTCTGTTGAAGTAGAATGTGAAGTTTGCGGGAAGTGAGAAGCTCAAGAACACGTTTTAATAGGCGAAGTCTGATATTGTGAATTCCGCACCTTTGAAGACTTTTGACATGCTTGATTGACGTCTTGTATTGACAGATACCAGTCATATTGATTGGGTGTGGTTCTGATGCAGGTAAGGCATGGTGGTTTTAGTAGATGTAGTAACTGTGGGTTAAGAGCCCATAGAGTTGCTGATGATGGACCACAATGCTGTAGCGTGTTTGTGGGTGTACTCCACTATTGACCATATTTGGGAGGCTATAAATCACTTTAAATACAAATCATAAACCTTTAATTGCTTTGTTTAGCACCAAATGAGAAAATCGAGCATAAGAGCACACCTATTTCCAGGGTACCAAGGATAGCAACGTCACAGTAAAGGTTACTAGAGTACTGTTCTGAATTGGACTGTGTTTGTGGAGTTCGCAGTTTCAAGGCATGTTTCTCATCTCATTTGCTGTGGGGAAGACAGACGTTCTGATGAATACTTTGAATGTGTGGTTAATCAAATGAGTATTATATTGGAATTGTACATATTGTTCACCTTTTCAAGATCTGAAAAGATATAGTCCTTGCTATTGTGGATTCGGCAGAGCTTTGTGGGTTGCAAAAGTCAAATCTAGATACCTTATTTATTTATTGAAACACAATAGGGTATGCACAATGTCTTAAGAAAACAACATACTAGATACAACAGTGCCATAAACAATTCCCGGTACAATGCTTCGCTCCATAGCACACCTTATAATGCCTGAGTGATACTGTTGCTGGGTCAAGCTGAGCAGAGAGTGACATCAGAAATCCAAGGGGTGAAAAGCAGGCTGCAGGAGCCGAGGGTCCGCCGCGAGGCCTAAAGTCCTGGCCATAGCAAGAGAATCCTTGAAGCTCTTGAATGCCGAGTCTGCTTTCTCTCCGAAGAGAAGGGTGCCATCAAAGGGCATGTCCATAAAGTTAGCTTGGACATCCCCCAAAAAGCCAGACATCCTCAACCAGGTGTGGCGCCTCAAGACCACTGTCGAAGTAACCGCTCTTCCCAGTGAGTCGGTCGTGTCCAGTCCACAATGGATTGTGAATTTTGCTGCGTCCCTCCCATCAGCAACTGCTTAGAAAAGGACAGGTCGAGCCTCCTCCAGGACCTGTGGCAGCACAATCGTATCCCATAGCGTGTGGGAATAACGGCCCAAAAGGCATGCGGTGGTCACGGACTGCAATGCCATGCTGGCTGCAGAGAACATCTTCTTCCCAAGTGTGTCCAGCCTCTTGGATTCCTATCCGGGGGTGCAGAAGGGCACGTGCTCTGGGAAGTGGAGGCTTGGATAACCAAGCTGTCAGGGGTGGGCTGTTGTGTCAGGAAACCTGAGTCACCCAGTACAGGGCGATGGCGGTGGGCAGCAGTCCTGTTCACAGGAGCCCCTGTGCTTGGTTTGGGCCAAGTACCCAAAAGGATATCCGTAAGGGCTTCAATAAAGGGGAGCAATTGTTCAGAGGATGAAGCCCCAGGCTGAACCACCTCTGTCAGGAGGTTAGCCCTGACTGCCACCGAAGGCAGCTCAAGGTCCTGAACCTCAGCTGCTCTCCGCGCCACCATTGACTATGAAGCTCCCACTTCCATAGCCACGGAAAGGGAAAAGAGCATGCCAGTATTTGGGGAGGTATTTAGTTCACTTGATTCACCTAGGTCCATGGGGTCTTGGAGCTGGTATTCTAAAGAGTCCAGCAACCCCCTTTCTCACTGTAACCTAGCCCATAATAATAAGGCTCAGGATCTGACATAGGGTCCAAGGCCTGTACAACTCCCATCCCATCCATGTCGGAGTCGGCAAGGAGGATGGGGGTGGCGCTGCCCAGGGCGGAAGGCCGAAGTTGTCCGACCAGCGCCGATTCGGATCCATGAATGGATCCCTTGGTGCCCCTTGGACCGGAGTCTGAAGCCGCCGGCGTGGAAGCCGAAGGGGCCCCTTCCTAGACCGCAGGCCAGCTCCCGGAATCTCCAGAAGATGTGAAGTCGGCCCAGACGCAGGCTCCGCAGATGAGACCTCGATCGACAACACGTCTGTAAGCAAATGCCTCCTTGGCATGGTTACCCCCTGACTTTTTGCCTTTGTTGATGCAATGTTTTGAATTGAAAGTGTGCTGAGGCCTGCTAACCAGGCCCCAGCACCAGTGTTATTTCCCTAACCTGTACTTTTGTTCACACAATTGGCACACCCTGGCATCCAGGTAAGTCCCTTGTAACTGGTACCCCTGGTACCAAGGGCCCTGATGCCAGGGAAGGTCTCTAAGGGCTGCAGCATATCTTATGCCACCCTGGGGACCCCTCACTCAGCACAGACACACTGCTTGCCAGCTTGTGTGTGCTGGTGAGGACAAAACGAGTAAGTCGACATGGCACTCCCCTCAGGGTGCCATGCCAACCTCACACTGCCTATGCAGTATAGATAAGTCACCCCTCTAGCAGGCCTTACAGCCCTAAGGCAGGGTGCACTATACCATAGGTGAGGGCACCAGTGCATGAGCACTGTGCCCCTACAGTGTCTAAGCCAAACCTTAGACATTGTAAGTGCAGGGTAGCCATAAGAGTATATGGTGTGGGAGTCTGTCAAACACGAACTCCACAGCACCATAATGGCTGCACTGAAAATTGGGAAGTTTGGTATCAAACTTCTCAGCACAATAAATGCACACTGATGCCAGTGTACATTTTATTGTGAAATACACCCCAGAGGGCACCTTAGAGGTACCCCCTGAAACCTTAACCAACTACCTGTGTAGGCTGACTGGTTTTGGCAGCCTGCAACACTCAAGACATGTAGGGCACACCAAACAAAACAATATCTCTACTTAAGAGATAATCAAATATCTTAAAAAGACCAAATAACGTATCACAATAAATTCCCCTAGAGTGCTGATGGCTATTCATTTGTTTTCTTTATGTTTTGTATATATATGTATTTGTTTATGTATATAAGAAAATTTATTTATTCTCTTTGTATTAAAATTTCTACTTGCACGGACATATTCTTCTTTTGGTTAGTTGTATATTTGTACAGTATTTTCTGGTCAGATTTATGATCGTTGATTTCATTCGAGGAAGAGAGAGGATCAAACAAGCACTCTAGGGGAATTTATTGCGATACGTTATTTGGTCTTTTTAACATATTTGATTATCTCTTAAGTAGAGATATTGTTTTGTTTGGTGTGCCCCACTGGTTTGTTTTTGTAGTATTAGAACGGGTTTATTTATAAACCCGGCTTTACACATCAGGGCAACTATGTGTTTCAGTGTATGAGCACCCATAAGTTTCTTCTTACACAATTAGAATGTGCATTGATTTCAACTAATGAGTTGCCATTTGTTTCTGATTACACTCGAGACATGTTGCTGGCCACATGGGGAGAGTGCCTTTGTCACTCTGTGGCTAGTAACAAAGCCTGCACTGGGTGGAGATGCTATCACCTCCCCCTTGCAGGAGCTGTAACACCTGGCGGTGAGCCTCAAAGGCTCACCCCCTTTGTTCCAGCGCCACAGAGCATTCCAGCTAGTTGTTCCAGCGCCACAGGGCATTCCAGCTAGTGGAGTTGCCCGCCCCCTCCGGCCACGGCCCCACTTTTGGCGGCAAGGCCGGAGGAGATAATGAGAAAAACAAGGAGGAGTCACTGGCCAGTCAGGACAGCCCCTAAGGCAACCTGAGCTGAAGTGACTCTGACTTTTAGGAATCCTCCATCTTGCAGATGGAGGATCCCCCCAATAGGGATAGGAATGTGACCCCCTCCCCTTGGGAGGAGGCACAAAGAGGGTGTAGCCACCCTCAGGGCTAGTAGCCATTGGCTACTGCCCTCCCTGACCTAAACACCCCCCTAAATCTTGTATTTAGGGGCTCCCCTGAACCTAGGAAATCAAATTCCTGCAACTTACGAAGAAGAGGACTGCTGAGCTGAAAAACCCCTGCAGAGAAGACGGAGACACCAACTGCTTTGGCCCCAGCCCTACCGGCCTGTCTTCCTCCTTCAGAAGAAAACTGCTCCAGCGACGCTTTCCCCAGGACCAGCGACCTCTGAATCCTCAGAGGACTGCCCTGCTTCCAAAAGACCAAGAAACTCCCGAGAACAGCGGCCCTGTTCAACAAAGACTGCAACTTTGTTTCCAGAGGAGCAGATTTAAAGACCCCTGCAATCCCCACAAGAAGCGTGAGACTTGCAACACTGCACCCTGCGACCCCGACTCGACTGGTGGAGAAACAACGCTACAGAGAGGACCCCCTGGCGACTCAGAGACTGTGAGTAACCAGAGTTGTCCCCCCTGAGCCCCCACAGCGATGCCTGCAGAGGCAATCCCGAGGCTCCCCCTGACCGCGACTGCCTGACTCTAAAATCCCGACGCCTGGAAAAGACCCTGCACCCGCAGCCCCCAGGACCTGAAGGATCGGAACTCCAGTGCAGGAGTGACCCCCAGGAGGCCCTCTCCCTTGCCCAGGTGGTGGCTACCCCGAGGAGCCCCCACCCCCCCTTGCCTGCCTGCATCTCTGAAGAGACCCCTTGGTCTCTCATTGAAACCTATTGAAAACCCGACGCGTGTTTGCACACTGCACGCGGCTGCCCCAGTGCCGCTGAGGGTGTACTTTTTGTGCTGACTTGTGTCCCCCCCGGTGCCCTACAAAACCCCCCTGGTCTGCCCTCCGAAGACGCGGGTACTTACCTGCTGGCAGACTGGAACCGGGGCACCGCCTTCTCCATTGAAGCCTATACGTTTTGGGCACCACTTTGAACTCTTCACCTGACCGCCCCTGAGCTGCTGGTGTGGTAACTTTGGGGTTGCTCTGAACCCCCAACGGTGGGCTACCTTGGACCCCAATTTGAACCCCGTAGGTGGTTTACTTATCTGCAAGAACTAACATTACTTTACCTCCCCCAGGAACTGTGAAAATTGCACTGTGTCCACTTTTAAAATAGCTATATGTGTTTTATGTAAAAAGTATATATGCTATTGTGATTATTCAAAGTTCCTAAAGTACTTACCTGCAATACCTTTCAAATGAGATATTACATGTAGAATTTGAACCTGTGGTTCTTAAAATAAACTAAGAAAATATATTTTTCTATAACAAAACCTATTGGCCTGGAATTGTCTCTGAGTGTGTGTTCCTCATTTATTGCCTGTGTTTATGTACAACAAATGCTTAACACTACTCCTTTGATAAGCCTACTGCTCGACCACACTACCACAAAATTAGCATTAGTATTATCTCTTTTGCCACTATCGTACCTCTAAGGGGAACCCTTGGACTCTGTGCATACTATTCCTTACTTTGAAATAGTGCATACAGAGCCAACTTCCTACAACGTCTGCTCCCTCGTCTCGTCGGCTGACGGATGAAGTGAAGTCGAACGTTTAGCCTTCTTGGACTTCTTCTTATGCCTCGACTTACCTGAACGACCCAAGGACTTGGAGTTGGACAAAGAAGATGGGGTGGCTACACGACAGAGACCTTCCTCTTGACCAAGATCGTGACTTACACGGAGCCGAGCGCTGGGCAGCAATCCGCTCTAGGGGCCTCTCCCTCAAAGCATTAGAATTCATGGCCCAGCACTCGGAGCATGACTTCGGGTGGTGATCGAGCTCTAGACACCAGAGGCACACGAGGTACAGATCAGTCACGGACATCACCCATTGGCAGAATCCTGAGGGACATCTCTCGATGCACCAGGAGTAGAAACGCTCAAAAAGCTTTGACAAACATTGAAAAGAGACCAGCCAAAAAGTGACTATGGGTTTGCGCTGAAGCTACTCTTAAGAATGTCAGCACGCTGGGGTGGCAACTATATAGAATCCCTGGCGTCATATCCGGTGCAGATGACACCGACGACAGACGCAGAGCCGATCAACACCACTTAACGGCAGACAGTGGTACTGCTCGAGTAAAATCGCAGGATTCAGACTGACACCTGGGGGGAATTCTAAGGTAAGTAATCTGCAACTATATATAGTCTCTACCAGATAAGGCATCACCAAAGGTAAGTGACTTGTCCATTTACGCCCTTCCTGTGTTATGTTTTGAGCGCAACCCAGTAGGGCCGTTTTAGATTATGGTGATCGGAACATATCAGTCATTTCGGATAAGACCTGAAACACTTAAGACCAGTGTGCAGCCACGGGGGCTGGGAGTGGGGAGGGGGGGGTTGAGGGCAGCACCAAGCACTGTGAATAAAGTCAGCCCCTGAGATGCTGCTGCAAACACAGTGAGAGCGTAGTCCCCACATATATAACTGGAGCAGTTTGCGATAAACACAGCAGAGGATCTTAAAATAAATTAGGCACAGACGGCCATTTGGGGTGAGAGCCCCAGTCTGCGCATAACAATAGGACCATTCCTTAGAGGTAATAGTGTCACCCAAATCCCTTTCCAAAGCAGCTCTGGTTTCTGGTGTAGTGACTGGGACGTGGCCTGTATGGTGGTGTACAGGCAAGTGTGTGGGGAACCCCATGCAGTGGAGTACTGCAAAGAGGTAACCCCATTCCACAGAATCAAACGCTTTGTATAGTTATGAATAAAAAACAAACAATATTGGCAACAATAACAACTAATAAAGCAGAAATAATTGCACCATTATAACAGTATTTTAGATTTCCCCAGCATATATTTTCCAACCCCTCCCTTCTTGGCTCTAACTAAACTAAGTTGCTAAGATAGCCTCGCCTTTCACCTGCATATCATGAGCCTTAGGCCAGGGAAAGAGGGCTGGCATTCCAGAATGAGCCTGTGCTGAACATTCCCTTGGGCCCTACAGCACCTCCTAAAAGACTTAAGGACACAGCCACCAGCCCTCATACTTATCCTCTTCCTCCACTGCCACCTACTCTGCAGCCACCTCCACCAGAATTACCCCCTGGAGTCTCCACGGTCCTTTTCAGACACCGCTAGCCCCAGCTTCTGTGGTCCCTCAGAAGACTGCGAAACTCCTTTCTGCCCACGTCCCACAAAGGACCGATAGGACAATTATGACGTGGACACCCCAGGGTATCCAGACCTAGAAGCGATTCCCTTCAGGGCTTCTCCCATGGATGACATTGTAGCATTCCATGAGGTTATCCAAAGAGCAGCATGAAAAGATGACACCACAGAACTCCACGCACACCGTGATTGAGTGGAATTGTGGTGGGCATAGAACTAAACCCAGGTCAGCATTATATCACAAAGTAGATATGCATGCCATACCCAAGGAAGACAACTTCCTCGTCGAGACGCGGACTAAGTCGGTATGCTCTGTGCAGTTCCTGCCCATGTTAAAATATATGCTTAAATCGGCTATCAACCCCTTTTAAGGAGGATGTTAAACCTGGGTTGGTTACTCCCAAACTGGAAAAAAAGTTTAAACCTTCTTCCTCGGACCCCACTTACACCAAGGGAAACATTCCCCAAGACACCCTTGTAGTCCATCCCACCTATAAACAGGCTGCTTTCCAGGGTACAGGCACTGCCCACGCCTGACAAAGAGAGTAAGAGGATAGATGCCTCTTGTAAAACGGTGGTAGTAGGGACAGCCACCCATTGGCATAGTCCAAATTTGTAAGCCTCCTCTCACTGTGCAGTAGGGCAAAGTGGGAGGAAATAGAGGGCCTGTCACACCTCCCTGAGCTGTTCAGACATAAAGGGAAGGAAATTGTATTGAAAGGAAGAACCATCTCTAGTGTCCCCTTATGAAGTGTCCTGGATGCTGGAGAGATAGCAGCCTGATGAGTAAACACCCCCATAATACTCCATCATTACTCCTTGTCATGATTCTCAGACATTAAGTCTGAGGTTCAGCAACACCTCATTAATGTACCATTGGATGTTGAACATCTCTTCAGCCCCCAGGTGAGTGTGATGCTAGAAAAGCAAATAAGAAAGAAACACGGATAGCCAAGTTGATGGATGCCCTCTAGATTCCATCCACCAGGGGCTCCATTCATAAACAATAATAGACAGTGGGAGCAAAGGCCACTTCTCCCACACAGCCCCTGTCAAATCAAAGACTCCAGCAAAAGGGCAGGTGTTACATATGAGGGTTCTACCGGGGTAACAACTCTAACAAGGGCAGGGGTAGAGGTACTCTCAATAAGGGAGCCTTCACGTCTAAACATTAACTTTCCACAATCCCCAACACACACACACACACCCCACACCCACCCACCCCATGGGTATTGCCTACAACTTGTTTCAACCCCTGCAAACTTTCCACCCTGTGTACACACCCTAAGTGCAGAACATCTCTGCCTCCTACAAGAGGGGGTGCATCATGTGCTCCTGCTCAAAGGGGCCATATAACTGGCACCATCATAACACCAAGGCAAAGGGATTTACTCCCCATACTTCCTAATTTTAAAACGAAAAAAGACTGCCTCCTCAGTTTAAACCTCAATCTCTGGATCCTCAACAAAAACATCCTGTCAGAACATTTTCATATGACGACACTACAGGATGTCGTCCCCCTCTTGCAACAAGGAAACTTCATAACTGCACTAGATCTGAAGGACCCCTACTTCCACATACCGATCCACCCAGCTCAGTGGTGCTATCTTTGCTTCATGATAAGTGGCCAACACTGCCAACTCAAAGTGTTGCCTTTCAGGGTTATCCTATCCCCAAGAGTGTTCACAAAATGTCTAGTGGTTGTAACCACTTATCTCAGGAGGGGAGACACCCATGTCTTCCCTTAACTAGACAATTGGCTGATAAAGACCCTCGGCAGGCAGCAGTGCCAAGGAGACACTCAAGCTGAAATCTCCTTGCTCCACAGCTTAGGACTTACAATAAACACAACCAACTCTTTTCACCAACCCCTACAGATTTGGCCCTTTATAGGATCGGTTCTCAGTGCCATTACCAGAAAAACATACCCCAACGGTCAAAGAATGCTAGCCTTTCAGCAGCCTTTGTCACCTCTCAGTCAAAATAGGGATGCACTACCTAGCAGTAATGGATTCCTGCATCTCTGTAGTCCAACTTGCCAGATTGCACATGCGCCTGTTGCAGGAGTGCTCAGAGATCAGACACAGTGTCATCTAGTGTTGATAAGAACTAATGCCCATCACTCTCTGCAGTAGTGGAGCAGCAAGAATCTACTGCAGGACAGGCTCTTCATACACACCCTTCCACACCTGGCCATTACTGCAGACTCATCCCTTTTTGGCTGAGGTGTGAATCTACACAACATAACAATTCCCGGCCTGTGGTCCCCCCAGCATCAGGGAATCCTCAACACTACCAGATGTGCAAAGAGTTTTAGCATTCACAAACCTCTGAATTGGTAAATCAGAGGGTTTGCAAATGCTAAGACTCTTTTATATGTACTAAACACATTTATGGATTCAGAAAAGTTTTTCTTAATCTCTAAATAAATGTGTTTAGAAATGGATACTGATTTGTATTTGGAAGAGGTGTGCTGTAAGCGTGCCTTCCAAATCCTGATTCGGTATGTATCAATGTTTTGAGGCTGAAATCCGACTGCAAAACATTAAAACTTTACACCATCAAAGGAGCTTGTAACCGGTACTTCCTCTTAAATAAACAGAAGAAAAAGAAACTTTCCTTTTTAAACACATCCAGTTTTCTCTTAAGGAAATTGCGCTGCGTTTAAATTAAAGAATGATTACTTTATTTAAAAAGCAATCGTAGACATGGTGGTCTACCAACCCCAGCAGGCCACGAACCTGTGATGGTAACAAATCATAGTGGGTTGCAATGTACAATTGCAATGTGCAATTCGTAATACTAGTTACGAATTCTGACCAGTATTTTGTGACCAGTGTTTAGTACATCCATCCCCTAATTATCAAAGCCAGCTTTCAGAATATTCAGGGGAAATTAGTTCTGGTAAAAACAGAAAACATGACCGCTAAATATTAATTAATATATTACTTGTAGAAACAGGGCAGCACTCCTCATTCACCGCAGCTTTCAGCACTGGTGCAAACATTTGGCCAGTGAATGCACCTCCTGGGAGAGTACTTGTCAAGGTTGGACATCAACTTTGCAGTCCTCCTCAGCAGGTCACATCAAGTCCACAAGAGGGCACTCCACCTCCAAGTACTACACCAGTGCTTCGAACACTGGGTGTTTTACTCAAATAGAACTGTTTGCCCCAGGCAACTCATTCTAGCAATTTAGCACCTAAGGTCTTAGACATTGATTGCCTAAGTCTGCCTCAAGAATGTATGGATATCTTAAAAGAAGCCCGCTGGCCTACTACTAGAGCCTGCTATAAAGCTAAATGGAAAAGGTTTGTTCACTGTTGCACCTCCAAGCATCTCAATCCCCTAAAACCAGTTTACCAAGACACTGTTACTTGCTTCACCTACACAAATTGAAGTTGTTATATACCTCCATAAGACTGCTCCTTGCTGTTATTGCTTCACACATGCGGAATAGGAAACATGCCTCAATCTTTTGAAATCCAGTCATTAAAGAAAGACCTTTAAAGCATTATCCAGTCCAGAGTTCCAACAGCTCTTTTCTAGAACTACAGTCTAATCCTTACAAGGCTCATGGGTCCCCCATTTGAACCACTACATTCTTCCTCTTTGCAGTTCTGGTCTTGAAAGGCAGCCTTCCTTTTAGCTATCACATCTCTAAGGCACATCAGTAAGCTTCAGTCTCTCACCTTACAAAAACATTTGTCACGGTTTCCTACAGATCGGGTTTGTCCCAAGGACAACCCTAACTTACTTCCCAGGGTTGTCTCACTTCCCATCTCAACCAGACAGCTGACCTACCGGTCTTTTTCCTTAAACAAGTTTTGGTAGCAGAAAGATCCTTTCACACATTTAGATGCTAAAAGGGCTCTAACAGCTCTTGTTGCATTAGTGAATCCCCACAAATGTCCCCCAGTATTAAAATCTTGCATATCTAGGTGGTGGATTGACCAGTGCGTCCAAATATGCTACCTAAAAGCCAAATAGACCTCCCTATTTCTTTTAGAACACATTCTTCCAAGAAAAAGGGGGCAGCCATGGCTTTTTAAAGAAATATTCCCATAGCTGACATTTGTCAGGCTGCTACTAAGTCAAATCCACATACCTTTACAAAACAGTACTGTGTGGATACTGTAGTGCAATGGCAGGCAAGGGGTGCCAAACAATTTAAAGAACATTAGGCCAGACATCTGCATTATCTGCTGACTAGCCACTACTTTTGAAGAGCACTGCTTTACAGTCCGTGCACAGCGTGTCTGTCTACAGCCACACATGCTCTGAATGGAAAATATAACTTGCTCTCTAAGCATCTGCAGCCTGTTGTGTTGTACATTTACATGCACCGCCCACCTCCCTTGTGTCAGCCATTTGCTGCAGACCTCTTTCATTATTTACACCTATTACTGTCTTAAAACGTCTGAATGGACACCATGTTCTCACCAATCACAACTCCATACCTACCCTCACCAGCTTTGAAGAAAACAATCTGACACTGGAAGTAGTGCCCATGCGTATTGCCAGATAAGGAAGGAGTTACAGTCCGCCTCGTCACTCAGGCTTTTCTTCAAAAACAAAACAATTTGCATCATCCAAGCCCAACACTAGATGGCAGGAGTGTGCAGAGGTTGTGAATCTACAGCACCTAAAGCTACGAGCAGATGCTTAAAAGGTGACTAATGCTTTCCTTTCAGATTATTTGAAAAGGATGGAACTTTTTTTAATGTTAGCAAAAACAATAATCAGCATACACCTTCACCTGTTTCTGCTTCTCGTTTTAAAAGTAGTGATTGTTTTGAATTTTAAACAAGGCAATATACAATTAACTGTTTGGATTATGTATATAAACAGTTGCTGAACTATCAAATCATACTAAAACAAGCCTTAATCAATATATGTTTGCGAACTAAATCAAATTCATTGTGTGTTTATTTTTGAAAAATATGCTGTCAGATAAATGAAATATGAAATGCAATATGGGCTGTACAAGCAGTAGACATGCGAAGATTACATCGTTTGTGTTATGGAATATTTCCATTGGTCTTACGCCTTCTATCTGAGACTATAAGACTGCTTCTCTTAATTGTGTTATTTGTCCATATAGATTTCCCTATCCAAATCTAGCATTTCCATCACCCAGTTGGCTATTAAGAACGTAATGTCATCCCCTGCCAACTTTTTGAGGGGCGTTGCAGCATCCTTATCTGATTTTCTTTTTCTTTTTTTTGGCTTTCTCTAAGGCTTCCGCCTTAATGCTAAAGGCTTTAGTCTATTTTATTAGGAGCTGTGTTCTGTAGTCTGCTCCTCCAAGTATGGTTGAGCCCTGAGCCTGCTGTCGAATGAATCCTACTGTTGTAATCTCATTGTTGCTTGTCTTGATTGTAACTCTTTTGGTTAATTTGCCAAATTCTTGTCTCCAGATTAGAGGTTTTTTCCTGATCTGGCCAGATGCTGCAAGGGCTAGGTCTCAAGTAGGTGATGACAGGCTACTGGGGATGGCTTTCGTGCTTTTAACAAACATTTATAGCCTTATGATAAAAAAACTCAGAATCTGCTCACTTTTTTTCTCTTGGCTTGTTTTTTGATGATGCCATTTCCTGCACCTGTAGCTTTTTAAGTTGATGCTTGTTTATGGATCTGAGCTAGATTGGGGTGGTCCTTTCAAACCCAGACGTAGTCGCTCCTTCTCCATGAGGTAGGTTTTCACTCCACCCGTCTCCTCGAAGACACCAGAGAGGCTGGAAAACCACTACTTCTTACTGCACTCCAAGGCAAACCGGGACTGTGAGAAAAGGCTTCTTTTTGCATGATCAACCTCTTTTTTGACTGATGCTGCTGTGTTTTTTAATTCCCTGCATTGGTACTGTGCTAACCAGGCATCTGCTCCAACCCCTAAAATAAGCTGAAATTGGCAATACTCCTATTTGACACACCTATAAGTTCCTAGTCTATGGCACAGGATGTACCCAGGGCCTGTAATTTTCAGCACCCATTGTGTCACCTACTACAGTGACAATGCAAACATGATTACAGACCTACCAATGTAGTAGCCTGTTTGTTTAGTTTTAGGCCTGTCAAATTAACTGCTTTTAACAGGCCTAAACCCTGCTTTTAAATACTAATAGGATCATCTTAACTGGCCCTACTGCCCAAAAGGCGCAGTGCATGATATTTAAAAGTAGGGCATGTAAAGGTTTAATGTTAATTATGTCCTTACAATAAAAAGGCACCTAAAGATATTTTACTAAAGCAGGGTTAGTTGTCTGTCAAACTTTTCTTTTTTTTGTGGAAAAAAAAAAACATCGCCAAATGGGACTTTATTTTTTAAAGTAAAAAAATGCTCTCCTCAACAAGGGAGCCCTCTCCCATCGTGAGGGGCGTATTAAGCAGTTTTCACTGCCCCTCCATGCCAGGGCTTTACTGGCAGTGAAAATAGGTGGGCGGACATAGATGTCAGTCTCTGACCTTCCTTACTCTGTCAGAGGTGTGTAGTCCCCACCATGGATTCACCAATAGTCTGCCTGCATAGAAAATCTGGTGGGTGGGCCTTTAACTTGTTGGTAAGGAGTACCTTTACCGCAAAGATATATATCCGGCCCTTATTTTCCAAAGCACAACGCAAGGGGGAATGCTTTTTTGATCAGTTGGCCACTTGTTTATTTTTCTGTGCCTTTCTACATATTTTGTTTCTTCTGAAAACTATTGTGAATCTCATAGGATCCATTATAAGTTAACCCTCATCTGTGAGACTGGCGGCTGTAGTTCCATCATTCTCCCAGTAAATGTTATTTTAGACTATAGTCCCTCTTCTACCTCTTGATGCACTTAAATCCCCACAGCCAGAAGAGCAGTCTGACTATATCAGGCGTGGATGGTAAAAGACAGGGAAAGTGGGACTCTGGAACCTGGACTGTGACGAGGAAGACCTATGAGTAATTGAGAATAAATGATTACTAAGTAATCTGTGACATTAACTCCTCGTCCTGCCATCCTTGCCTCATTAATTATTGAATAAAAAATGCCTGGATCTTGTCTAGTGCAGTGAACATGCTGACACTTTTTTGACATTTTTCAAAATAGGGTCACAAAAAAACAAGCCATCAATAGATTGGCTTTCCTCAGAGGTGAATTGGTACAAATCTTAGGATCACTCATAACAACAGATGATATGTGCCTGTCCATGGACAGCAAAAGCAAAAAGAACAGATGACGGACGGAATGCTGAACAATTCAAACATTCACCACCAGTCACTATGATCTTGGTTTAATCCATTGTTTTTTTTGCTCACCACACCACCCCAGTTTATACCTTATGCAAATCAGTCTTGGCCCTGTACCCTATGGGAACAGTCCAGCCCAGCTGCAAGGCCAGCACCGTCCTGGCCTGGAAACAAGCATTTCTGGGATCAGTTTCAGGGTATCACCCCTCATCAGCCAGGCTAGCTTGAATCCAGTGGCGGAGTGAGCACTGGACCCACGTCTGGGCAGTCCCTTCCCACTTAGGGCAACCAAAGCAAAAAGAACAGATGATGGACGGAATGCTGAACAATGCAAACATTCACCCCCAGTCACAAAGATCTGGGTTTAATCCATTATTTTTTTGACCACCACGCCACCCCAGTTTGAACCCAGCCATATGCAAATCAGTCTCGACCCTGTTCCCCATGGGAACAGTCCAGCCCGAACTGCCAGGCCAGGGCGTCTCTGGACCGGAAACAAACATCATGGGACCGGTTTCAGGATAGCACCCCTCATGTGGGAATGTTTTTGTCAGCCAATCCTCCTCCTATTTCATTGATTCAATACCTCCTAGAAGAGAGGTGTCTTACATTTGTTTCTCGGGAGATTAGTATTTTGGAATGGAGCATGTAGCAAATGTTATTACTTTTTTCAGAGACAAAAGAATTGATTTGGAAGCATAACACTGCTACCGCCCGTGAACTTAACCAGAGTCGCCTTTCAGTGACAAGGATGTTTCCCAAATTGTACCAGCAGCAGCTGAATGGGATTGTTTTGAGTAATAAATTAAAACCTTTGCCGAAGGAGGGTGTATCACTTTGGGGCCTAATTCAAAAAAATGCATGCATTCGGAAACTCAATGGTTTTGCCTTTTATAAAAATCTTTTTGCTTTTTGTTTTTTTATACATTTATAAAAATGTTTGATTGCAGTTTTTATGAAGCAATGAAACATAAAATGGCAGTGCAGCGCAATCACATGGCCACTGAAGGGCCTTACAACATTAGAGCAATCCATGAGGCATGTTTAGACTTTAGACTCATCAAGGGAACTGACTAATTGGGAACAATACATTCATAAAGGTGTTGGTCTGAAGCGCAGTTTTCCATAAGTTTCCCCCAGGACTACTCCCCCATCCCCTGAAATGAGCTCCATGGGGACCAGAGTTTTTCCCACTTTTTAGGGCAGCCTACACCTCTGTATAATGATTTTTCCCCCAACATGCACTTGTCCAGGTCCTTTTTTCCCAGTCGGCCACTACTGGTGTATTTTGCACACCCCACATGCGTGCTATGTTACATTTTGCCACTGCCAGACCTAATGATAACCAGAGCTTATTGTATCTGGGTGGGGGTCATCAGGACGCAGGTTTTTGCATTTTCAGGGATCCCTACTCCCAGGACCTCTCATCAGGCCCTGTAATGTCAACCAATTGGGCCGTATTGCTGGACAAGACCAGAGCATGTAGCAATGTACCTTGTTCCCCCTCATTCCCTGGCGGCAGAGATATCTAGGACTTTGACCCATGGCCTGTATGGTTGTGCAGGAATAATAGGATCGGTGCAAAAGCCTATTTTTATGGCTTCCTCCCATACACCATCTGCAGTCTCCCACCTCGTTTTCCTGTCTGGTCCTCGGGCTAGTTAGGATGTCTGGAGAGTTATTAATTAGTTTCTTGTATATGAGTGAAATGGTCCCTTTAGGTAGTAGTTCTACTGGGTGCGGTCCTTTAAAGGCGAAAAAGTCTTCAACTAGTGTATGACTGGGAATGTGTCAGTACTGCATGGCATATTTGGATGTACTTGAATGACTTAGTAGGTGCTAGCTCGTATTGTGTCGGCATTTGGGTCTGGCTGAGCATGGAATTATTTTTCCATTTGTCTCCTACAGTTGATATACCAATGAGGTTTCATTTTGTAAATCCTCACCTTCAGGATGTCGCTAGACCATATGGAGGGTCATTTCTGTCAGTTTTCCCTTCCAACTCAAAAAGCCAGTGGCTGCCCTCCAGGCTTGCACTACTGTCAGTGTCTGTGGTAGGAGTGGGTCTAAGGCGGCAGGTCTGTAAATTACCCCCTGGTAGCCCTCCTGTCCCCAAGTTATCCTCTCCAACCTAAATGCAGGGTCATCTCACGTTGCAAATACCCAATCTGTAACCACTGCAGACTGATTGGCCCTGTAGTACTTTCTAATGTCCGGCAGGCCAATACCCCCATCATATACTCCATGCATGAGTTTTTGAAGGGCTGTGCACGACGGGCTGGTGTCCCATAGGAGAAGACGGAGTAGATACTCCATCCTCTGGAAGAAACCCTCGGGTACACTGTATGGAGTGTTTTGGAGCACATATATCACCCTGGGTCTGTCATCAATTTTAACATTGCCGCCCTACCCAGCAGTTAGAGCGGCAGCTTCCTCCAGTGCTGCAGATCTGCTGCAAAGCGATCCAGTGAAGGGGCTAAATTTTTTAGGTAAAAGAGGTGCGGATCCGTTTAAACGTTCGCCGATCCCCAGATATTTAATGCCCTTACTAGACATCACTGTAGAAGGTGGGTGTGGGACCTGTGATCAAATGCATAAGGGACTTGCCCCTGTTAATAGTGTACCCAGCATATTGCCTGAAAATTCTGAGGATCTGGGGCAGCCGGGAGATTGTCAGGTGGGGATCAGTAACATAGAACAGGATGTCATCTGCATGTAGGAAAATACGCTCTTCCCAGGATCCCCCTGTGGATACCTCGCACGAAGTGGTCTTGCCTGACCCAGGCAGACATGGGCTCCAAGGTAAAGGCAAATATCAGTGGAGCTAGCAGGCAGCCCTGTTTTATCCCCTCGTGTAGAATAAATCTACAGGACAGCGTCTGGGTCACTGTACAAGAGACTCATCCAGCCCAGGAAATTAGACCCTTGCCCAGCCTTTCCATCACCCCAAACATATAGTTCTACTTTAGTGTGACAAAGTCCATTGAGGTGTCCGTGGACAACCCCATTGTGGACACTGTCTCATCTCTTGACCCAGCCAGCACCCCAAAGAGTCATTGGAGATTGAGTCTCGTCCTCCTGTTTGGCATGAAACCTGATTGGTCCGGATGTGGAAGGGATGTTATATCCTGATGGAGGTGATTGGCTAATAGCTTGGCTTGGTGTTTTAGCTCCATGTTGAGAAGGCAGATGGGCCGATAGGAGCTGCAACTGTCCCGGGGTTTCCCTGCTTTGTGAATTACCACAATTGTGGCTTATCGTTGGTCTTCTGGAAGTTGACCCACATATTTGGCTTCCAACCACATCTTTATTATTTGGGGTTCTAGCTTGTTGATGAGGTGCTTATAAAGCTCAATCACTTTGCCGGAGTTGAGGGACCACAGCGTTAGGCCTGTCTCGTTCAATGTTGAGGAGTTGTCTATGCACCTCTGTGAGTTGGGGAGTGTTATGTCAGCTGGGAAGGCCTTAAGGTCAGAGGGTATACAGTGTGTCTTTACGTAGTTAAGATTTTCATAAAAATCTGCAAATCCTTCGGCTATTCCTTCTCTGTCTGACCTTAACTCTCCCCCCTTGGTGGTGCATTGCAGGACCCAACTACGGGCTCTGTCATGTTTTTCCAGCCAAGCCAGCAGCTGTCCTGATTTGTTGCCTACGACATGGATACGCATCTGAGTTAGTATGTGGCACACCTTTGCGTTGTCATCAGCCAGGTCCCAGTATTCCTTTTGCTTGAATCTAAGGGAGTGTGCGCTCTCTGCAGTCTCTCCATCCCACACCTCCATTTCTAGGGCTGGGATCTCTGCTTCTAGGGTCTTGATTTTCTTGTTTGTTTACTTTTTGCCCCCACAGCAATCAGGGAGTACTCTTGGCCTCAATCTTTGCTTTGGAAGCCTCCCAGAGTGTTAACTGTAAGCTAACTGATCTCTCATTGGTCACAAAATAGGACATAGTTCCCTTTTTGAGTTTGTGCCTCAGTGTTTTATCTGTGAGGTGCCAGACACTAATAGGTCTAGGTCCCATAGGTCTGTTGGACTGCCTCCATAGCTCTAGCCATATTGGTTAGTGGTCTGATATTCCCCTACCTAAGTGGTGGATGTCTGCGACTCAATTCATGTTGGTGGCTTGGGTGAGCTGTGATGTGCTCCGGATAGGAAGGTGTATTGGCGTTCTTCCGGTTGACAGAGGCACCAAATGTCAGCCAGTACTGGTGCAGTGACAAAGGAGGCCAAAGTAGGGTCCCAACAGGTGGATTGAGCCTGAGTGTGTTTGTCCATGTCCTTAGACAGGACTGCATTAAAATCCTCGTGCATCAGCATGAGCAAGATACTGTTAGGCAGTTAAAGAAAGAGGACATCCAGCCCTAGAATCCTGAGCCGCTGGTGGCGAGGTGGGATGTAAAATAGAGCATAAGTTAATGGGGAGTCCATCCCAAGTGCCTGTCTGAGCCATGTATTACCCCAGGTGTCAGTCCAGGTTTTGTGTGGAATAAATGGGACTGTGTCTTGGTAGAATTCCCACTCCTCTGAAGTCGGTATTGTAGCCAGCATGTGAGGTCATTGTGTATCTACATCTCGACAGGGCTTTACAGGAATTACCCAGGAGGTGAGTCTCCTGTAGTAGTACAATGTCAGGGCTGTGTTGCTTGAGATATTAGAGTACCATCCTCTGTTTGATCCTGCCCGCTAACCCATTTACATTCCACGACAGGGCATTGAGTCTGGTGCGACGATTCTATGCCATTGCAGTTTCCTGCATGATGAGTCCTTATATATCTCTTATGGGATGGGTCCCCTGCCCTGCGTGGTGTGTCTGTGATTAGAGTTGTCACTACCCTGTAACTTGAAATTGAACTTCCAATTGTCAATAAATCTCCCCACCCTGCGACCCTGACTGGTGAATTCCAAACTCCCCACCTGTAACCTAACTAGCAGAGTGCCTATCGTCCTTTCAACATTTTTGCTACTTAGAAATGGGGTCAGTCTTGCCAATCAAGCCCCCCAGTCCTTTTTCCCCATCCGATAGCATTTAGTATCTAGGCGCCCCGCTCTGGGCGCAGTATTGTGGTAAAGCATGAGATTGCTAGGTTGTAACCTTGCCCTTGTTATGAAAGTGAAGTTCTGAGCATGGAATTATATCTGGAAGAAAAAAGTAAAAAGATGGGGGTTGGTGGAGAAAAGGGGTCAGGTCCCAGTAGGGTGTGATGGTTGTCTGGAGCGTTTGCCCAGTTTATCCGTGGCTCCACCATTAGTTGTCGCAGGCTCATGCTTGTCCGCTTCACCTCCTGCGTCTCCCCATGTCTAGTGGGGGCCACCCCTCCACCTGTTATCAGGAGCTGGGCGCAAGCCCTCCAGCCATTACCAAGCTGCCTCAGGGGATTCGAAAGTAACACGTTTTCCCCTCAGTGAGCACTTGTAATTTGGCCGGGAAGAGCTGTATGTACTGGTGTCCCTTGTTGTGGAGTGCCTTTTTTACTTCAATAAAGTTGCACCACTGTTGCTGGTCTTTGAGGGTGGAGTCTGGATATAGACTGACTGAGGCGTTCTCTAATTTCAAATCTGGTTTGCGTCCTGCAGCCTGGAGTTTGGTGTTTTGATCTCTGTGGTTAAATATTCTTGCTATTATTGTTCGGGTAGGGGGGCAGCCTGGGAGCAGTCATGGGCACCCTGTGGTCCAATTCCACGGAGAAGAACTTTGAGAGACCTTTTGGTTGGAGAACTTTGAGGATAACATTTTTCGCAAATAAGTCTGCACTCAGTCCCTCTGAGCGGTCAGGCACCCCTACCAGACAAAGATTATTGCACCTAGACCTCCCTTCTATGTTCTCCAGCTTTGCTTGCATAAAGACATTATCTTTCCGGAGGTAGCTCTTTTCTTTTTATGAGCGTAGCGTTGTGTCATATATCTGCCACCTGCTTTTCTGTATCTTGGAGGCGGTCTTTTGTTTTGTTGAAGTCAGCCCTGAGTAGGGCCTGGTTGTCCATCCATGGTTAGAGATTCACCATCTTGCTGCGTTCCCATGGGGACCGTGTATTTGTCCATTTTGTTCTGTTGCATAATTTTGTTTCCCTTTCCACCCACCATTGTGGGCTCCCCCTGTGAGGCACCTAGGAAAGCTACAGAAGGGAGTCCACACTTGTGGACTTCCTTCTGTAGCTTTCCTAGGTGCTAACCTCCTCCCCACCCACCACCCCTCCGCAGGCCCTCTCGGCTGTCTGGGCCACAGCTTTGCCTGTGCTGGAGGGGTTGTGTGAGGGTGGCACCTGGCTTCCCGCAAGAGTCAGTGCCCATGCTCTTGGCTGTATGCCCACCGCACCGTTGGTCACAAGGCTCTCTCACCCCAAAGCTATGAGCGTCGCTGAGTCTTCTCCCCTCTCCTCAACCTCAGACCTGTGTGTCCACTGGTGTCTGGGGCTCGATATCCGTGCCCCTCTTCGCCAATGGGGTTGATTCAGGCAATCCGGTCGGCCTCTTTTCCACTATTAGGACACAACCCTCGTGGCCACTGGCGGTCCTCGATGTGCGCGGCGAGGCCGAGACGAGCAATCTATTTTGGGAGGGACAGAAAGTCCAGAGGTCCTGGGGCCCGCCATGAGCTCACCTCTATGGGACAGTTAATGGTGTGGGAATGGCGAGGTAGACTGCATGCAGGATTGTCTCTCGCAGGTGAGTGCCCTCTCTGCAGGCCTGGTACAGGCCAGGCCTGCCTTAATCCATTTCACCCCGCCTGTGAATGTAAGGGTCCATGGGCTTTAGGTGGTGTTCACAGGTGCAGGGATGATGGGGGAGACTGCTCCTGCGATGGACTTTGGCAGCTGTGGGTCCCCCCTTGCAGGAACGTTCCCAGACTGGGCCACTCCGGCTCAGTTTGCACAAGATGACCACCTCAGCAGGCCGTTCGTCCAGCTACAAAGTTCTCTGCGCTCCTCGTCTGCTGATGTGCCCCGGGTTGGGCCTATCTTGCAGGATCGCTCTTCTGCTGCTGCCAGCTGGTTGTCCAATATCCGCACGCTCTCCGTCTGCCGGTGGCAGCACTTGTGGTATGGCCCAGCACCACAGCGCCATATCCTCAGCTATGTTAGGCCATTATCTTTGGTGCCCCACACCGAATCGTTGTGTGGGGGTCTCCATTGGATTGTCCTCTCTCCTGTGCGTCTTTGTAGAAGCCGATAGAGCAGGGGTGAGAGCGGATTGCGGACGGATGAACTGATGAGGTGACACGAGACCGGGAGCTTCGCTAAGTCGTAACTGCCATGTTGGGCTGCTGGCCACGCCCATTTATGTTGCTTTTTAGGTCAAGCCTCTCAGACAGTGAATGCTGACTCATTGCGAATGATTTGTGGGCTTACCAAGAACATATAGAGCTGTGCAGCCTGCCCATTGGTTAGCTGTATTGTACCTGACATTTGCTTACTTCAAATTTGAAGGCTTCCCACCTCCCAGCAGGTCTGTCTTAAGTTTGTCCCTCCCCTTGAGCATAGTCCCTTTACCATTTCTCTGACTGGCTGGCCTGTATCCTTCCACTGCTTTGTTAGAGAACTGCTTTTTTCTTCTTGCTTAAGTATTGTTTTCCATCTGTCTGCCTTATGTACTTCTACCGCCGACACATACCTGCTTCCCTACACCTGTGTGGTCTTCTCCCTGGTTTTGCAAGCTCTATCTTGTGTGCTTCTCCCCCTAGCAAACTCCTTTCCATCCCCACACTCCATGTTGTATTCTCTCTCCTGTGCATCTCCCCTATGCTTCTCCCCCTGTGTTGTCTGCCTTGTGCTGATTTCCCCTCTTTGCCAACTCCCTGGTGTCTTCCCCCACCTGCTCCTGCCTTGCCCAATTCCATTTTTTTATTTTTATTTACAGATCCATTTAGGATTTGTAAATAAAAGAACATGGCACCTGCTTTATTTTATATGCATGCATGCGCAGTGCCACTCATGCACATACAGAATGACGTGGCTGTCGCTTCATTGCACTTTCCTTCTTTTTGTTCCTTTGGCTATGCTGTTCAGCATCACCAAAAGGCATTGGCAAAGCCAGCAAGCCTCAAAGGTGAGACCCATCAGCTTTGACAGTGCTTGTTTTAATAAGTGTTCCTGTAATCTGCAGTTAGATAATCTGTTGTTTTTTAATGTAATGAGAAGCCAGTGTTGCAGAATCTAGATCACAAGTCAGTAACCTTTTTATTCGCCTGAATGCAAACAGGGGTGAAACTAGTGAAATTGCCTCTGTTCACCTTAAGATATTAAAAATTCAGTAATGTGATTATTCATATTTACTGGAAGCTGGCATTTCAGTTACACAACAGCATTCTTGGCAAATGCTTTGGAATGCCATATGGAAAAACAAGATTTTCAGATGGCTAGTTTGTGAAGTGTGATGAAGCGGACAGCTAATGAATGTTTTTTCAGTGAACATATGTAATGTCTTGAAATAAACCGAACTAGAAATGAAATACCAGATTCATTTACTTTTTAAAAACATTTTCGCAGTGGATGTGTGCAGAAAGAAAAATATCGTCTAGTGGTATTCACAGATATTTTGCAAAAGTTTCATTTTGTCTCATTCTTAGCAAACGCAAGCTCGTATTACTGGAAGCAGATCTGTTTTTCGCAAAGACATCTTCAAATGTAATATAAATGTGTAGATCCACCTCTTTGCCCCCACACCCCCCCTCCGCCACAGAGGGGAATGTCCCTTCTACTGGAATATCTGTTGGGGTGGTATTGGTATTCATCTTTTGCGCCATGTTGTCTTTGTTGGAAACTTAAGATTTAATTGTCCCCTGCACAGAATGGAGGTTTAATTTCATTTTAGTTTTAAATTTTTATATGGTGTGAACTAGACATGAGGGTGCCTGGACACTTTACATTAAATTCCAGTTTCACACATCCAATCATGGAAAAAGCCAGGGAGAAAAAACCGAGCTGCACTTGGCCTGGATAGATGAAGAGCAACACTGCTCACTGGCATCATAAGTTGCAGGTTCCATGCAGTACATATAAGAGATAGACCAGTATATGTTCCACAGATCTCAGTGAGATGCTTTAAGCAGGGTAAGGATGCTGAGTGTGCCTTAGTCCATGAGGTAGTTCTGGATCAAGAAGGTTATTAGCTCTCTTTTTATGGAGGAGTTGGTGTGGATTTCCATGGGGATGGAGTTCCACATTTTGGATGTGCTTCCCAAGAAGCAGAGAGAGAGGTCGTTTTTTGTTTCTTGAATCTAGGTTGTTCTGAAGAAGAAAAGAAGTTGCTCTTTGCCTGGAACAGTAGATGACAGGTGGTGTGCGTCTTTGAGCAAGGTGTTCCGAGGTGCCACATTGCAAGGCTTTGTGCATAATACATGTAACTTTGAAGATGGTTCTAGAGCAAGGGAAATGTGATCATAGTGTCTAGCTTTCATCGTTCAGTACTGCCGTCATAGGGGCCTGCTGAGTTTGGGGAATACCAGAAAGGAGAGCATTACTGTTATTGAATCTGGAGATGACGGTAGCTTGCACAGCATGTTTAAGGTCTAAGTCTGGAATTAAATGTTTAATGTTTTTAGAAGCATGAGTTGGAATTAGAAGTCCATTGTTGTTTGTGTGCTTGAAGATTCAGATGCTTGTCAGTGGAGAGCCAGAAGATTAGGAGCAGTCAATCATTTTGGGATCGCAGCTTAGTGCATTTAACAAAGGTAGCCAATCTTGGACTGAGGCTGAAGTCTTGAGGGAGATGATGAAGAATGTAAAATTCCCTAGCTTTAATAATGGAATGTTTAATTGCTATTAAGCACACGAAGGCGAGGATTATGCTTCACCTTTCTCAACTGTTTGATAGAGCAGCCTTACAACATAAAAAAACTTGCTTCCCCATGAACCTTTTGGAAAGGAAAAAGAAACAACGACGACCAATCAGACTCTCTCTATCTGAGTCTAGTCCATTAACAGTATCTAATATCCCTCTTTCTTTGTGCAACAGATTATCAGTTATACGTTTTAAAGTCCTGTTTAGAAGATTCATTCCCTGCAAGAAAAAAAACTTTGTAGCTCATCCATCGTAGTACCACTGAAGGAAATAACCAAGCGCAATATCAGAACAAATATACATGAATATCATTATTATACTTGACAACATACCAATTTCGCCCCCATCGATCAAATCAAAATATTTTATACTTAGATCATACACCTGTCAGACTCTTATCGTCCAGAGTTTCAATGGGGGAGGGAGGCTTTGCCCAACTCGGGTGGGAATAATCCTCACCTCGAAATAATAGAATTCAAACTTTCCGTTACTAAAGCTAGGACATTTTGCATTCTATATCGGGACCAGAGGCGAGGATTATGCTAGTTCAAATTTTATTGATGACCAGTGTGGCCATGTTTATTAGTCTACTAGTTTAAAATGAAACATCTTGAACATAGAATCAGACAAAGTGTTGGTCGCATCCAAGATATCTTCCAATCTAGCACCTACAGTGAAGGCTTTGGAAGCCATAATCACTCTAGCTGAGTGAGCTCCCAAAACCAAAATATCTATGCCTCCCTCCTGCATGACATACTTCACCCACCTGGCAGTGGTTGGAGAAGAGACTGCCTTAAATGGCTTACTTTAGTAAATCAAAAGTTGGCATTCCCCAGCTGGGCAAGCATCCTCTGTCATAACCTTAAACACATCTGACCACACCTAGTTTGGGTTTTGCAGGGTAGGAGACAACTGTGGAATTAGATTTTGTCCTTCTATAAATGTAGAGAGTAACTCCTTCTGGAGTGAATACCCTACCTGTAATATCCAGGGCTATCACTTCAGATACTCATTTACATAATATTAGACATAGTAACCTGGCCAACTTACCCGACAATTACTTCCTCATAAGATATCTATTATGTGGCCATGATAGAAAAAGGTTGAGAGCCTTATTTACATCCTATGGAACATAATATCTAGGTTCTGGCAGAATAGACAACCTTATTCCCCTTATCAATTTCTTGACCGAAAGGAGTAGGTCCTGCCCATATGGCTGACCTAAACGTGTTTACTGACATATAAGCCAATCCATCCAACACCCAAGAAGATAAAAAATGAGGAATGTGGACCACACTGGACTTCACAGGATCTGTATTCCTCTGAATTCACCAACATAGCCATTGTCCATTTGTTCTATCCACTTAGGCTTTTGACAAGAGACACTCAGGTTCCTCTGAAAGTCCACGATCCTCCATCAACTCCTGTAATCCTCCATGCCATTAGATGGATCATGTCATGGGGTTCCCCAGATTGTCTCAAAGGAGATCCAGCCTGTGGGGGAGAGGGATTGGAAAATCCCAGGAAAATTCCATCATCACTGGAAACCAAATCTGAAACCTACAAAAAGGAGTGATGCCCACCAGTTCCGCCCTCTGGTGTTGAACCTGGGCTAGCATCCGCATTATCATTATGAGCGGGGGGAAAAGTATACTCTTTCTCCACACCCCAGTCCTAAAGGAAGGCATCTGTGGCCGACGCTTATGCATCTGGCCTCCAACTAAAGTACTTGTCTACCTGATGATCCAGACGAGGTCAAACAAGTCCACTGTGAACAGTCTGCAGCGTTTCTGTACTTCCTCAAAAACATCTGGATGAAGTTTTCATCCACTGAGTTCCTGAAGGTTCCGTGAGTGTCAGTTGGCCATATTGTTTGATGACCGTGGGAGCTACTCCACTGTCACAGAAATGTGGGGGTCAAGGCAATATTGCCAGAACTCCTTCACCTGTTCCGTAACATCCTGGATCGGGGCACTCCCAGATGATTAATGTAATGGACTGCCGAGATCTTGTCCATCTTCAGCAGTACACAACAACTTGTCTTATACTTGGCCCAACAGCGACTGCAAAGCTCCAAGCAAAATATTTATATATATATATGTTCGATGGCATGTGTAGCTGCAGATACACATGCTGTGCACATCCCGCCATCTGGTGTTGGGCTCGGAGTGTTACAAGTTGTTTTTCTTCGAAGAAGTCTTTTCGAGTCACGAGACCGAGGGACTCCTCCCATTTCGACTCCACTGCGCATGGGCGTCGACTCCATCTTAGATTGTTTTTTTTCCGCCATCGGGTTCGGACGTGTTCCTTTTCGCTCCGTGTTTCGGGTCGGAAAGTTAGTTAGAATCTCGGAAAAAACGTCGGTATTGTTTGCGTTCGGTATCGGGTTAGTTACAACAGATCGACACCGAATTTAGAAGAGTTCCGGTGGCCCTTCGGGGTTTTTTCGATCCCCCGTCAGGGCCTGGTCGGCCCGGCCACGTGTGAATTCAAGGCTGATGGAACGGACCCCATTCCGCTTCTGTCCAAAATGCCATAACAAGTATCCGTATACGGATCAGCATCTGGTCTGTAACTTGTGCTTGTCCCCAGAGCACAAGGAAGATACTTGTGAGGCCTGTCGAGTGTTTCGGTCCAGAAAGACGTTAAGAGACCGAAGAGCCAGAAGACTGCAGATGGCGTCGACGCCGACAGAACAAGAGCATTTCGAGGAAGAAGAGGCAGCTTTCTCTATCCAAGAATCGGACTCGGAAGAGCTCGAGGCCGAAGAAACGCCAAAAAGCGTGAGTAAAACGTCGAAACATAAGACTCACGAGAAGTCAACAAGAGCCATGGGGATGCCACCGCCAACAGGCCATGGCTTAACCCAAAAAAGCGGTGACCGAGCCAAGGCACCGAAAAAGGGCACGCTGGTGTCGAAGTCATCCGACTCCGGTCGAGATACCGCCACACAGCAATCTCGGACCCGAGACATCGGCTCTGAGAAATTTCGGCACCGTGACAGCGGCACCGAACAAATTCGGCACCGAGACACCACCACGCCGAAAATTACAAAGGTTTCTTCGGAGCCTAAAAAGACCTCCGAAAAAGTTTCGGTTCCGAAACATCCAGCCTCGGAGCCGAGAACAGGTTCCTATACAGAGGAACAAGGATTAGCCTCACAAATGAAAAAACATAGATTTGGAGAGGAACTTCAAGCTGTAGAGCCAGACTATACTCAAAGGAGGCTCCACATTCATCAAGACACAGGGAAGATAACCACTCTTCCTCCAATTAAAACAAAAAGAAAACTTGCCTTTCACGAAAAGGACAAGGAGCCACAGGCAAAGGTGGTAAAGAAAACAACTCCACCACCTTCTCCACCACCATCAGTGCACACATCACCAGTATAGCAACTCCTCCACTGATGCACTCCCCGACTCATACTGCCATGAGTCAAGATGATCCCGATGCATGGGACCTTTACGATGCTCCAGTATCGGACAACAGCCCAGACTCGTACCCTACCAGGCCGTCCCCTCCTGAGGACAGTACATCTTACACACAGGTGATCGCAAGGGCAGCTGCTTTCCATAACGTCACCTTGCATTCAGAACCAATTGAGGATGACTTCTTGTTTAAGACGCTAACCTCCACTCATAGCCAGTACCAAAGACTACCTATGCTCCCAGGAATGCTAAAACATTCAAAACAAATCTTTCAGGATCCTGTTAAAGGCCGAGCCATAACTCCAAGGGTGGAGAAAAAGTACAAGCCACCGCCAACCGATCCTGTTTATATTACAACGCAGTTAACTCCAGACTCAGTAGTTGTCGAGGCAGCTCGTAAGAGAGCAAACTCTCATACCTCGGGAGACGCACCACCTCCAGACAAAGAGAGTCGCAAATTTGATGCTGCGAGCAAAAGGGTTGCAGCACAAGCAGCAAACCAATGGCGCATTGCCAATTCACAAGCGCTTTTGGCAAGATATGACAGAGCTCACTGGGATGAGATGCAACATTTGATAGAACACTTACCCAAGGAGTTCCAAAAAAGAGCACAACAAGTGGTGGAAGAAGGACAAAGTATCTCTAATAATCAGATACGGTCTTCAATGGATGCAGCAGATACGGCTGCAAGGACAGTAAATACTGCAATAACAATAAGAAGGCACGCATGGCTCCGCACGTCAGGTTTCAAGCCGGAAATTCAACGAGCCGTGCTAAATATGCCATTTAATGAACAGCAGTTGTTTGGGCCGGAAGTCGACACTGCTATTGAGAAACTCAAGAAAGACACTGATACGGCAAAAGCCATGGGTGCACTCTACTCCCCGCAGAGCAGAGGCACCTTTCGCAAAACACCTTTTAGGGGAGGGTTTCGAGGACAACCTACAGAAACCACAACATCACAAACAAGGCCCACTTACCAAAGCCAATATCAGCGGGGAAGTTTTCGGGGGCAATATAGAGGGGGACAATTCCAAAGAAGTAGAGGAAAATTCCAAAGCCCCAAAAGTCCTCAAAATAAGCAGTGACTCACAAGTCACACATCCTCATCACATAACACCTGTGGGGGGAAGATTAAGCCAATTTTACAAACATTTGGAGGAGATAACAACAGATACTTGGGTACTAGCAATTATCCAGCATGGTTATTGCATAGAATTTCGCGAATTCCCTCCAACAGTCCCACCGAAAACACACAGTATGTCGAAACAACATATAAATCTTCTAGGATTAGAAGTTCAAGCATTGCTCCAAAAAGAAGCAATAGAATTAGTACCAAAACAAGAACTAAACACAGGAGTTTACTCACTGTACTTTCTGATACCCAAAAAAGACAAAACTCTAAGACCTATACTAGATCTCAGAATATTAAATACATACATCAAATCAGACCATTTTCACATGGTTACATTACAAGAAGTAATCCCACTGCTCAAACAACAAGACTACATGACAACACTGGATCTAAAGGATGCATATTTCCATATACCAATACATCCTTCACACAGGAAGTACCTAAGATTTGTATTCCAAGGGATACATTACCAATTCAAAGTGTTGCCATTCGGAATAACAACTGCGCCAAGAGTTTTTACAAAATGTCTAGCAGTAGCAGCTGCACATATCAGAAGGCAGCAAATACATGTGTTCCCCTACCTAGACGATTGGTTAATCAAAACCAACACGCAAAAACAGTGTTCACAACACACAAATTACGTCATAGAAACCCTACACAAACTAGGTTTCTCAATCAATTACTCAAAGTCACACCTTCTGCTGTGTCAAACACAGCAATACCTAGGAGCAACAATCAACACAGTAAAAGGAATTGCCACTCCAAGTCCACAAAGAGTCCAAACATTCCAAAATGTCATACAAGCCATGTATCCAAACCAAAAGATACAGGTCAAATTAGTAATGAAACTCCTAGGCATGATGTCCTCATGCATAGCCATTGTCCCAAACGCAAGGTTGCACATGCGGCCCTTACAACAGTGCCTAGCATCACAGTGGTCACAAGCACAGGGTCAACTTCTAGATCTGGTGTTGATAAACCGGCAAACATACATCTCGCTTCAATGGTGGAACAGTATCAATTTAAACCAAGGGCGGCCTTTTCAAGACCCAGTGCCACAATACGTAATAACGACAGATGCATCCATGACAGGGTGGGGAGCACACCTCAATCAGCACAGCATCCAAGGACAATGGGACATTCAGCAAAAACAGTTTCATATAAACCACTTAGAACTGTTAGCGGTATTTCTAGCTCTGAAAGCATTTCAACCCATAATAACCCACAGATACACTCTTGTCAAAACAGACAACATGACAACAATGTATTACCTAAACAAACAGGGAGGAACACACTCGACACAGTTGTGTCTCCTAACACAAAAAATATGGCATTGGGCGATTCACAACCACATTCGCCTAATAGCACAATTTATTCCAGGGATTCAGAACCAGTTGGCAGACAATCTCTCTCGAGATCACCAACAAACCCACGAGTGGGAAATTCACCCCCAAATACTAAACAATTACTTTCAAATTTGGGGGACACCTCAAATAGATCTATTTGCAACAAAGGAAAACTCCAAATGCCAAAACTTCACATCCAGGTACCCACAAGATCAATCCCAAGGCAATGCTCTATGGATGAACTGGTCAGGGATCTTTGCATACGCTTTTCCCCCTCTCCCTCTCCTTCCATATGTAGTAAACAGGTTGAGTCAAAACAAACTCAAACTCATACTAATAGCACCAACATGGGCAAGGCAACCTTGGTACACAACACTACTAGACCTGTCAGTAGTACCTCATGTCAAACTACCCAACAAACCAGATCTGTTAACACAACACAAACAACAGATCAGACATCCAAATCCAGCATCTTTGAATCTAGCAATTTGGCTCCTGAAATCCTAGAATTCGGACACTTGCACCTCACACAAGAATGTATGGAGGTCATAAAACAAGCTAGGAAACCTACCACTAGACACTGCTACGCAAACAAGTGGAAAGGATTTGTGTATTACTGCCAGAATAATCAAATTCAGCCATTACACGCATCTCCAAAAGATATAGTAGGATATTTACTACATTTGCAAAAATCGAATCTAGCTTTCTCTTCCATAAAGATACATCTTACCGCAATATCAGCTTACCTACAAATTACTCATTCAACTTCACTATTTAGAATACCAGTCATTAAAGCGTTTATGGAAGGCTTAAAGAGAATCATACCACCAAGATCACCACCTGTTCCTTCATGGAACCTCAACATTGTCTTAACAAGACTCATGGGTCCACCTTTCGAGCCCATGCATTCTTGTGAAATGCAATACTTAACGTGGAAAGTTGCATTTTTGATTGCCATCACATCTCTAAGAAGAGTGAGCGAGATTCAAGCATTTACCATACAAGAACCATTTATTCAGATACATAGAAATAAAGTAGTTCTAAGAACAAATCCTAAATTTTTACCAAAGGTTATCTCACCGTTCCACTTAAATCAAACAGTAGAATTACCAGTGTTCTTCCCACAACCAGATTCTGTAGCTGAAAGAGCACTACATACATTAGACATCAAAAGAGCACTAATGTACTACATTGACAGAAGAAACTAATTAGAAAAACAAAACAACTATTTATTGCCTTTCAAAAACCTCATACAGGAAATCCAATTTCAAAACAAGGCATTGTTAGGTGGATAGTTAAGTGTATTCAAACCTGCTATCGTAAAGCAAAGAGAGAGCTGCCTATTACACCAAAGGCACACTCAACCAGAAAGAAAGGGGCTACCATGGCCTTTCTAGGAAATATTCCAATGAACGAAATATGTAAGGCAGCAACATGGTCCACATCTCATACATTTACCAAGCACTACTGTGTAGATGTGTTAACTGCACAACAAGCCACAGTAGGTCAGGCTGTACTGAGAACATTATTTCAAACTACTTCAACTCCTACAGGCTGAACCACCGCTTTTGGGGAGATAACTGCTTACTAGTCTATGCACAGCATGTGTATCTGCAGCTACACATGCCATCGAACGGAAAATGTCACTTACCCAGTGTACATCTGTTCGTGGCATTAGTCGCTGCAGATTCACATGCGCCCACCCGCCTCCCCGGGAGCCTGTAGCCGTTTAGAAGTAGATCTTGAACATTTGTACATTTGTAAATATATTACTTTAACCTTTATTATGTACATACGTATTCATTCCATTGCATGGCCACTATTACTAACATACACAACTCCTACCTCACCCTCTGCGGGGAAAACAATCTAAGATGGAGTCGACGCCCATGCGCAATGGAATCGAAATGGGAGGAGTCCCTCGGTCTCGTGACTCGAAAAGACTTCTTCGAAGAAAAACAACTTGTAACACTCCGAGCCCAACACCAGACGGTGGACTGTGCACAGCACAGCATGTGAATCTGCAGCGACTCATGCCACGAACAGATGTACACTGGGTAAGTGACATTTTCCATATAGTGTCTGTGTGTGTGTATATATATGTATATGTGTGCATGTGTGTATATTTATATATATGTGTGTGTATATATATATATATATATATATATATATATATATATATATATATATATATATATATATATTCATTCCTTTCTTCTGATGACCATTTCCCTCCTGTAGACACATTTCCGCAACTGGTTCCACAGGATGTTTTGCTGGCATTGGATTCTGTCACAATATCTGTGCTGGAACCAAAGATTGCTCACTCGTTCGAGACCTCCTTGTTTTTGAGCCACCACTGTACCTTTTGTCAAACTTCCTCCTGATTCATCAGTAAGATGTTGTCCAAATAAACAACCATTTGGATACTTCAGCTGCGTAGAAGTTCCACCACCCGCTTTAGAACCTTGTAGAGCACCAAGGGGCAGACAACAACCTGAAGGCTAGTGTCTGGAACTCAAATGCCTGCTGCTGCCACAGCAATTGCAGGAAACGCCGGTGCAGGGGAAAAATCTGAACCGCCAGACAAGCATCCTTAAGGTCCAATCTCACTAACACCTCCAGCCCCAGGTCTCAACAAAATCCAATAGATGGATACACTCCATCTTGACGGTATACAAGCCACTCGTTTAATTTTAGAAGATTTATGACCGGACGATAACACCCCACCCTCCCCCCACCCACCTAACTCTTACTTTTTTCATTCCACCAGGTTGCTTACGAACCCCTTGAAGTGTAAAGTCATACTGACTTTCACCCCTTTGGTCAACAGGTCCGACACCTCTTAAGAATTCCATAGGGAAATATTGGATGCATCTGATGTCAAAGCTTGCCAGTTCTCCAGAAACAGAGCCAAACCCCCTCCCACTCTTAGTTGGAAAGAAAGGAGAGTTCTCACCTTGGTTGGATTCTTGGATTCCACGGCCTCCGCTGCTGGCTCAGAGCTTCCATTCAAAACGTCTGGATGGGAGAAATCTCCCATACTTAGATTGGGCTTGCCACTGCGCAGAGTGGAAGCCTTGGCCCCTTGGACAGGAAGTGGTCGGACAAGCGCCCCTTTTCCACAACCGGCCCCTGCAAAAACTTTAAAATTGAAAATCTTCTTGATGGAGGCCTGCACCTTATCAAGGGAGTTGAAGTTGGCAAGAAACTTGCCCAGTTCTTTAATGAAAGGCTCGCCATATAGACCTCCTTGCGCAGAGGGGCAGGCCAGCTCACCTAATTTTGGGTTGACCTTTATGAGCGAGGAGCAGCGTCTGTCGACAATGGGCAGTTCACAATACCAGAGCTGCCAACTCACATGGTCTCCCAATGAGGAGCCAATATCAAACAGTGGCAGGGAAAACGAGGTGAAAACCACTGTGAACAGTGGTTTTCAGCTCATTTTCGTACACTTTTAACTGCTCATGTCCATTAATGGGTGTGAAAACATCCCAGGACATCGGCAGCCGCCTCAGAAAGCTTTTGTTTATTTTTTTGTTGGGGGGGGGGGAGTTGGGCCGGGTTGGGGCAACAGTCTCAGCACAATACCCCCTCCTCACACTGAGATTTTTGGTGACGTTGGCAGGTCAAAGATGTTGACTGTTTCGCCTCCTCCGCCATGCCCAGAATCTTGGTCAGGGCACCTGTGTCATCCAACAGTTTATCCAGGCACGATGGTAAGGACCTTCTCATGCTAATTATTCTGACAGTCGCAGCCTGGGCCGGTCCTGCAGTGTTAAGAAACTGGTGAGTAAAGTACAGTAAATACAGACCTGCTGGAGCGGGCGATCACTGTTACACCAAAGGGTTACCCGGAAGGGAAAATCACGTAATACAGACCCAAAAAAATATGCCTGGTTTCAGGTTGCCTTCGGGGCAAAGCGACAAGCCAAGGCTCCGCCGTGTGTGTTTTGGCGTTCCCGCTGACAAGGAAACCGGCGTGTGGCAGCGGCGGAGCCCGAGGAGCGACTCTATGGTCCTAGAGCTCCCTTTAGCAGCCTACCAGCTCTACCACACACCTCCAGCCCTGGAAAAGCACCAGAAACCTGTGTGAGGATCAGTGAAAGCAATCTAACAGGCACTGGCAAGAAATATAAAGGACAGCACAAATAGTAGCAATAAATCACAACAGCATAGAAATAATGACAAAATCAAGCTGCACAAGATCAGATTGAGAGAGAGAAGGAGCACTTAAATGAATGGCTGCTGAAGCAGTGAAGAAAGGGTTACCTTGGGTACTGTTGGTGGACTATATTCAGATGGAGAGACTCGGATTGGTCGTTGTTCCTTTTTTTTTTTTCCCTTTTCCAAAGATTCATGGAAAAGGACGTTTTTTGATGTTATAAGGCTGCTGTACTAAATAAAGTAGGGAAAGGGGAAGCATAATCCTCGCTAGAATTGCATTTTAGGAGGGTTCAGTTTAATGTGATTGGAAGATAGCCATTCTTGAATTTTATGATGATTTGACTAGGATGAAAGATGTAGGATATCTTGTTTAGAATGGAGGTTTGCTGTTTCATGTAAAGATTAAAGAGAATCTGCCCTGGTAGACCCATTCATCTTGACTTGTGATCAGTTGACTAAGTAGGAGTAAAACCATTTGAGGACAAATCCATTTATCCCCATTCTGAACTAGAGATTTTGTGATTGACTGTGTCCAAAACGGCAGGTAGGTCTTATAGCATGAGTAGACAGGTATCTTCCTCATCAAATGGACACTATGCATCACCCGTAATAAAAAGTATAGCTGTTCCTGTGCTATGTCCTGGTCTGAAGCCAGGAGGAAAGTTATCAAAAGGTTATGCTCCAAGATCTATTGATTAAGCTGAGTTGCGATACAGCATTTCATAATTTTGGCTAGAAATGGAAGATTAGCTTCTGGGCGAAAGTTGTTAAGGTGATTTGGGTAGGCATTAGGTGTTTTCACAAGAGGAGTCGCCTGTTGTGTTACACTTGTTATATTTCCAATGGTCGTATATGCCAGGTAGTGGCAAGCCTATAGAATGTAGTGAGATCCTGAGAATGTGACCTCACTTATGGAAGGTGGTGGAAAGATTCAGAGGTGAGACAGTTGGGAGAAGGACCGTGTCTATCCTGCTGTTGCAGGGGGTTTGGATCAGAGAAATAAAACATGAACTAACTTTATGAGTCTTTGGTATTATCTCAATAAAACTGGCGACGAACGGTCCAACCCATCATCGAACCCACTTGAGGCTAAGTAATCTTCCTATACGGTAAGAATTTGAATTTCTCTGCGTACGCGCATTGCACTGAATGCTATGCCAAGAAAAGCCTGTGTTTGGTGCGTCCAGCATCAGCTAGGGATCAAAAGTATTTTACCATGCTCATTCTACATACGGACAAGCCGCCACACAATCACTTTTTATAAGGAAATTATGCTCTGATATATTAGACCACATGTATTGGAGCCAGTGCGAGGAGAAGCAAACGGCAACGGCGGTAGCTTGTTTGACTCAAGCAGACTGCGCGAGAGAACATAGTCAGTGCATGGAGAGGAAACGGCGTTAGCGCATGAGGCACCAGCAAAGTGTGCCCAAGAGAAGAATATTCAGCACGACCTTAGTTATAACTCGATGCTCAACCATAGTGTTGGCGTATGGTTACGAACGACTTAACATACCTTAATTCAGCACAAGCTGAATTGGTTTGTGCCTCACTTATCCAGCACAAAGTGTTACCTGTACAGTGCGTTTGAGAGCAGAGTAGTGAACAGAAAGCATCTGTGTGGCAAAACATCCGAGTATACGCCTCCTTTGGAGCTGGAGACATACACGAAAGACTACGTCAGGATTTACCATATTGGCTTGGAGTGATACGAGACAATAAACATAAAGTAGGGACTCTGTAAACATCACCTTTTATTAAAAAAAAATATTTGTAAGCCTACATTTTTGGTGACAGGCACACCATTTAAGTACTGCGTGTCTGTTCTAAATGAACTATTTGCAAGCCTGCATCTGCGGTGACAGGCACCCCATTTACGTACTGCGTATCACCTGCATCTGCGGTGACAGGCACACCATTTAATACACAGATTAAATTTCTGTGACACGCACACTCGTTAGTTGAGGTGACTCAACCTTTATTTTATTTTTTAATTTTAGTGGTCTGGAAAGTACAGTTTCCGCTTGTTACATAATTTTAGCAGTGATATACACACCATTTAACCATTTTAAGAAGTGCAGTATAAGTTTAATTTCGTTAGAAATTCAATATGGCCACAATTAATCTTACTTCTCCACAACCTTTTATGGTAAAAGATGAATTAAGTAATTTAAAATAGGAAGAATGGAAAGATTACTTTATTAATTACATAGATACATTTTGAAGTGAAGATATGACACCAGAAAGGAAAACAACATTTTGTTACGTTGCTTAGGCACAGGAGGACAGAAAGTGTGCAATCACATGGAGAAAAAAAAAAAGCTCGCTCAGGAGATGAAGGAGATGTTTTCACTCATGCTTTGGCAGATTTAGATGCATACTTTGCTCCTACAGTATGTAAAGCAATAGATCGGTATAGCTTCTATCATAAGAAAGAAGGAGCAAATGAAAAGAAACAGGTCTATGTGGCTGCTTTAAGGAAGTTAGCTCTATCGTGCAAATTTGGGGCGTTAGAGGATGAGGTAATAAGAGACCAAGTGATAATGCATTGTAATAATCCAGGTTTACAGGACAAAGGTTCATGGCGAGTCCTGTTTACAAGAAGTCACTGGTATTATAAGTAAGCCTGAACTTACATCTAGATGTGCAAAAGCAGTGGTTTCCGCTAATAAAAAAACTGAGGGTGACAAATTAGTTAGGACTGTCAAAAAGAAAACTTACAAAGGGAAGAACAAAGTGCCATTAAAAAAGAAACAAAGAATATGACAAAACAGAAATTTAATAGAAAAATGGAGGATTTAAGAGGCACATGTTACTGTTGTGATAGTGCAACTCACCTAGCTCAGAATAAAAAGTGTCCAGCACTAGGACAAAAGTGTGCTAAATGTGGTATCAAGGGGCATTATGCCAGAGTGTGTCGTAAAACCAAAATGGTCAAATGCATTATCGAGGAGTGGGAACAGGATGGTGATCACTCCAGTTCGGATGTTGAGAGGCCACACATTTTTGTGTATACAGGAGGGTGTGTTAAAAGTGGATGAACAAGAGCAAAAGAAAAAGAAACCCATTTGTAATTTGGTGGTTGGAGGAGTTCAGGTAGCATTGGTAGCTGATTCTGGGTCACCATATACCATAATCAATAAAAAATAAAAAAACATGGAGAAGGTCATTTTGCAATAAAGTAGGCATGGATTTAGAGGAATCTGACATTCATCCACAAAGTTTCACTGGAGAAACTATTACTCTGTGTGGTTTCTGTAAATTGTTGTTCAACTTCAAAGGGAGAGAGAGAGGCTGAATGCAAGTTGTACGTGGCAGAATCGGGCCCTTGTATTTTAGGATGGTGGGATCAAGGGAAATTAGGGATAATGCCGGATCCTAATAGCACTGACCCTGTTTCAATAGAGTGTGATGACAAAAGGAAAGGGTCTGATGTTGTCGGCAAATATTCTAAAGTGTTCATAGGCAAAGTGGGTGAACTTTAAGGATTTTTACATAAGATTGTTTTAAAAGAAGATGCACATCCATATATACATAAATTAAGGAACATTCCGTTAAGCGCGAAGCAGGATGTTATTAAGGAACTTAAAAAGTTAATTGAGAATGGCGTGATTGAACAAGTGGAATCGTCTGATTGGGTATCTCCCCTTGTGGTAGCTAGGAAGGCAAATGGTTGCATCCGGTTTTGTGTGGATTTGCATGAATTAAACAAAAACATTTTTGTGGGCATGTTTCCTTTGCCCCATATTGGTGAATTGCTATCGGTAACAAAGGGGATGAAGTGGTTCTCAGCTATTGACCTCACATCAGCCCATCATCAGGTGCCTTTACATCATAGCAGTAAACACCTCACTGCATTTATTATTCCAATAGGATGTTTCCAATTTAAAAGGGTACCATTTGGGCGAGCCTCAGCTGCCTCTATGTTCCAACGTCTTATGTACCAGCTATTCCAGGATAGGAAAATGTTTATATTTTTCCAGGACGACATTTTGGTAATGGGAAATGACAAAAGAGTACATGACTTGAAGCTGAATGAGGTACTGAAAACATTGGCACAATATTGTTTAACAGCTGAAGAAACCAAGTGCAGGTTTGCTGAAAACACTATAACATAATTGGGTCATGAAATTAATTACAAAGGTATTAAGCCCAAAACAGAACTGGTAGATGCTATGAGGAAAGCTCCCACTCCACAAAACAAAGATGAGGTACGGTACTTTTTGGGGCTGGCAGAGTTGTATTCTAAATTTCTTTGCAAATTTTCTAGTAAAATGTTCCACATCAGACAACTTCTGAAGAAAGGTTGTAACTTGACATGGTCTGATGAATGCAAAAGGAGTTTTGAATGCATCAAAGAAGAAATTTGTAGTATGCCAGCTATTCAAGGCTTTGATCCCAAATGCAAAAGCATTGTTACTGCTGGTGGGAAAGGTTTGGGACAGTTTTGTCCCAAATGTAAGAAGATGGTACAGAACGTGTTGTTACATTTGCTTCTCGATCATTGACTGTGGCAGAGGAGGAATATTTAGTCATTGAGAGGGAAACTTAGACGTTTTAGACAATTCATTGGGGAACCAAAGTTATTGTTAGAACTGACCACAAACCTCTCACCCAAGTTCTCACTTGGCATGGACTAGGTAATGTGTCTCCAATAATAGCTAGGTTATCGATGCAGCTATTGAATTGTGCATATGAGGTACGCTATGTCCCTGGTGCCCGCAACAAGACAGCCAATTTTGTTTTTAAGTAGACTACCTTTACCCAGTAGTGAAGAAACTAGGAGTGAATGGGATGATTGATTGTTGGTGGCTATGGTATTTGCAGAGGAACTACAAAGTATAGCAGATTTTCTGAACCTTTAAAGGTAATCAACATTTTATTTAACTGCTCTATTCAGTTACGGAAAAGTGTGGCATGTAAAGAGATTCGCACTGTTCAAAGGTGATAACCCCGATGTATTGTCAGGAACAAAGAGTAATGAGCTACAAATTAAACAATATGATTGGATTTATATATAGTCAATACCGAGTCAAGTACCTGTGCCAATTCAAATGAGAGCTCTCAGAGCAAGGTCCTATAATGACACAACAAGAACCAGTGAGAGAAAGGGAGGAAAGCTGTGCTAACAGTAATCAGGGGTTGGGTAGATTAAGTGTGAAACCCAAAAGCTTTGATGACTTTGTCAAGTAGTGCTGGTATATATAGTGTTTACATGCAAAATATAATTGCAATATTTGCTGTTATTTTGCTGTTATTTATTAAGTATTACTTCAATGTAAATAAGTGGAATAATATTGTGTTGTAAGGATTTATGTATCAAATGCCATAAATAGTTTCCTTGTTTAAGATACCTTTACTATTTATTATGGATACTTTAATCAGGTTTTAGATATCTTTATTCATTATGTATTAGATAGCTCTGTTTTTGTATTAATATTTAAGGGGGAGGATGGTGTTGTGTTACACTTGTTATATTTCCAACGGTCACATATACCAAGTAGTGGCAAGCCTATAGAATGTAGTCAGATCATGAGAATGTGAGCTCACTTATGGAATGTGGGGAAGGAATCGGAGGTGAGACAGTTCAGAGAAGGACAGTGGCTATCTCGCTGTTGCCAGGGGTTTGGATCTGAGAAATAAAACATGAACTAACTTTACGAGTCCGTGGTATTAACTCAACATCACCTGCCCTCACTTTAAGACAGTTCGGAATGGCTCGCTGGGGCATTGATCCAGTACGGTGCTATATCATCACCGCATTCTTGAATTATTGCAGGGGGAATCTGGTCAGGTGTGTGTGTGTTTTTTTTTTTTTTTTGATTTAGCGTTTGCAGTAGTCATAACAATCTCACTTTCATTGGCTTATCTGAACTCGTTTCATACTGCATTGCTTTTTGAGGTCAGCCGGATGCTTGATGAAGTAACCGTGGTGGTTGGTAACAATAGTTCTCTCTTTATAATTTTCTCATTGACGAAATCTGATATCTCTTTACTTCTCTCTTTCGTAGGCATGATCATAGGTTTCATTTGTTGCTTGATGGCATTGTATAGTCTAATCGGCCAGTTTCCTGCATGATAGAGTTGGTGGCTTTAGCTTTCCAGACGTTGACTTTGTATTTTTGTCTTGTGGAGCTCAAGATTGAGGGATATTGTTTCCGCCTCTCTTCAATCAGTCCCATTTGTCTTCTCCCCTTCTTTACATATTCAGTTTTATGTTGAAGCTCAATAAAATGCTAACACCTCCAAATGTCATGTTGTGTGATTCATTTTTGAATTCTTCGTCCTCGCAATTAATATGCCCTCATCCTCTCCTCTTTACAGTGTTTGGTGTATGTACAGCTTCCATACATGGAGGATATCAGGCAGTACATGTTTGCTTCACTGAAAAGCAACAAGAAAGCCATTCCCACAGGTGAGTTGGTGTTCTTGGTGCAGTTTTGTGTGTTTGTCTGTAGTTGTAGGTGAGTGTTAGGGAGAATATCAGTTATTGAAAAGCTAAGGGAGGATATGCTGGCACCCGTGACCTGCTGTGAATCAGTGTCCATTTCCAAACCTGTCTGGTGATATGAGTGGATGAAGCTATTGATTTGATGTTAGAAGTGGTTTGATGTCTAATATAAGTCCAATGACTCTTTGGCAGGTTTGTCAGGCTCTCGTAGAGTGCCCTTTGCAGTACTTTGTGTTTGGTGCTGTGTAAGTTTAGTGGCCAAAATAAAAGGAACCTCATGTTTTTCTGCAAGATTTGCAAACACGTCCTCTTCATGTGTAAGCTCTAAAATGTGAAATTTACATCTCTGCTCTTCGTTTGAGAACAGCAAGTCCTATATTTCAACTAGTCTGTTTTCTAGTATGAAGGGACCATTTCTCCAGTTATCATTAGAGTTTTTCAAACATAATTCCTAAATTTGCAGTGGATTTTCATTTAGTTCCATGTCAACCGTTGTATTTTTAAACATCTGTTGTCAGGGCGTCTTAATTTTGCGTTTCAGGTTCAGTGGCTGTAGTGCATTCCGTAGGTAGTGACACTTTTATTAGACAAGAAAAATGAGTATATGCATTGTGGCACCTGAGCCCTTGTACCACCCAATCTCCAGCGTTCAGTCTGTGGGAAGGAGTCTCTCTGTCATATTCACCTGATGAGAGACAGATTTCACCATCAGGAAGACCTTTACAATAATCCAGAACCGTCATTGGTTATTGAAACTAATGCAGCTGAAGGTTCACATACAAGTCTCACTGCTCTGCCCATCATTACTTTGTGAGATGATAAGCTTGCCTTTCCCATCAGGAGCACTTCTCATTCTACAAAACAAGGGGACGAGTGTTGGGTCCTTTCAGACCAGTTGAAGCACAGACTTTTGCCAGTTTATTCTTGAGAGTTCCATTTGTATGCCCCACTGAACCAGAGGATGTGGTCTGTAACTACAAAGAAATCTCTGCTTGAGCTCAAAAGCTCTGTAGATTATCTGTAACACTTCATTTGTAAAGTGCGTACCACAGTCAGTCTCAGTAGAAGCCGCAGGACCTAATCTGGGAATCCACTCCCTCCACATCAATGTGGCAACTCTAAGGCTATCTGCTCTCCTGGTGGGAAACACTGCCACCCATTTGGAGAACAGGCAGACTATTACTAAGACATATTTCACGCCATTACAATGTGGCACCTCAATGAAACCTACCTACCTGTTATCTCCTAAATTTACTTACTGATTTGCCAATGTGATTTATGACCTGAACAGTTTTCTTTCCTTTATTATTTAAATGGCATATCAAATGACGACTGTGCACATCTTCAGCAACATGTTGGAATCCTGTATTTTCCCACTACTTCCTAAAAATCCCAACCAGACTGTTTCTTCCTGCATGAGTTTGAATATGCACATATTTACACATGGGCTGCAACAAAGAGGGTCTAATTATGACCTTGGTGGATGGGAAATTCGTCACAAATGTGACAGATATCCCACCTGCTGTTTTACAAGTTCCAAAGGATATAATGGAACTTGTAATACGGCGGGCAGGATATCTGTCACGTTTTTGATGGAGTATCCCATCCGCCAAGGTCGTAATAAGGCTCCGAGTCTGGCAGGACATATTTGTGCTCTGAATGTATATACAAAACCTTATTCTTTTTATAGCCCAGTTTTTCCCATTTCTTTTTCTCATTTTCAGCAGCATCCTCCTGCAAATCTTAGTCCAACTAAAGATGTTTGCATTGAATCCATAAAGAGACAATTGACATTATTTGAACCCAAATAGTATAATCTGTGAAATCATCATTTCCATTCAACTGACTGTTCTTGTAAGACACTAACTTGCCATGTGATCTGCATATGAATTTCCTAATGTAACAATACCCGTGTGGCTATGCATTTGAAAACGGCTTGTGAACATCTTGTGGATTCTGAATTGCATTTAAAAATAAATCCAATTTATTCATGCTGCTTTTATTGGTGCTCCTGAAGTTGTCATAAATCCCTTTTGGTACTGTAGCCGTCCATAATAATGAAGAACGCCAAAACCACATTGGCTATCTATGTAGATTGTCATATTCAAATTTCCGCATAAGCAGCAAGCTCTCGTTAAGGCAATCAATCCTGCCACTCACGCTGATGTTACATTTGGTAAGGCGGATGCTCCAGGTGTTTGTGATAGAGCACACTGCACGGGCAGCTTTTATACCTCAATACTGGTCTCAGACAAGAACAACCAACAAATAATGTAAAATCTGCTGGTTATAATGGAAGTTCATTTATGTCTGGTCTTGGTTTTGTGCATAATTCAATCACTTCTATACAATCATGATCCAAATCATTATCATTTTTATCTTCCCTTTCTTCATAATTCTTGTTTGAAATTGGAAGAGTTCTTACTTTAGATCGTTTCTGCATGCGTTGTTGGTGTTGTCTGCACCGAAAGTGACGTCAATGATAACTATTTAGGCGCCAGCCAGGCACATTGATGTCAGTTCTTTTCTTTCCTTGCCAGCCAACTCAGATCCGGGAAGAGCTACCCCTTCAGTCAGTTTTTGATTGAGCTTTTTTCGACATTTGTCAAAGATTTTTTGAGGTTTTCCTCCTGGTGTGCATTATGTCATCTAGGAAGGCCGGCTTCAAGCCTTGTGGCACCTATCACAGGTCTATATCACTGACAGACCTGCACCTTGTTTGCCTGTGGTGCCTCGAGCAGGACCCGTCCGACTGCCATGGGATGAACCCGAAGGCTTTGAGGTAACACTCCCTCAAGCTAATGCGGCCTGTCGTATGACTCCGCGCTGGTCGAGAGGAAGGTGATGAGTTCTGTTGCAGAGACTGAGGTTGTCGTCCCATTCAGAATCTTTAGGACACTTTGGTAAGTCCAAACATAAGAAGAGGTCAAAGCGTGCTTCAACTTCTCCGCTTCAGTCGGCTGATAAGACACGGGAGCATCCGCATTCTACACCTCAGTCAGTCGTTAAGCCTGGGCCGACTCCATGCTTCCCTGAGTTTCCGGGAGCTGGAGCAATCCACGCCCAAATCAAGGAGTTATATGATGCCATGTGTGTCATATTTGGGTGGTCCGACCCCTCTGGCGAGCATTCAGGCCCTGCAGGGGCCCCCTTGCGTTCTGTGCCGGCGGCTTTGGCCCTGGAGCCAGTGAGGCTCCATTAATCCACTTCTGGATTTAGACCAACGCTGGTCTTTCCATTTCGACCTTCCCCCGTGCCGGTCCCGATGCCGACCCTCCCTGTGCCACCATCCCCATTTTGATCCCAGACTCCAATACGGAGACAGAGGGGTGTTGCTTTACACCGTATCCTGCGCCATTGGGAGCCTTGCCTCCCAGATCAGATCCTGAGCTCTCCTGTTATGGGGTTGGCCTCGAGGAGGAATGGGAAGGAGTCACTGGACCCTGAAGTCCAGCCTTATGAACATGTCATGGACTGGTGAGAGGAACTGAGTGAAGCCACTCGTCTGCATACTTCGCCAGATGCTGGCATGCTATCTTTCCCTACTGTGGCTACAGAGGAGAGAGAGCGTCTTTTGTAATGGTGGTGCGGAGGTCCTCAACCTTCACTTGCCCTCGGTGGCGATCAAGACTAATGTCTTGACAAAGGTGTTTCAGCCGGGAGTATCCCCATCAGATGTCCTTTTGGGTTCCTGGTCCAAACCCAATACAGGGGCTCCTGCGAACAGTACAATTGCATGTCACCATAGTCCGACCACAGGGGACTCAAGTTTTCTTATGCAGCACTCCACCCCTGAGAGTTTGGTGGACCAGGCTTCAACCTCCCATGTCAACCATGGCGGGTTCCTTAAGGCTCATCTGGATAGGGAGTCCAAGAGGCTGGAGACCCTCGGGAAGAAGATGATGTGGACTCGATACGCACAACTCATTAGGCAGAGCACTCTCGTCAACGTTGGCCCTCCGGAACCATACCTGGCTATGTATTACTGGCTTTTCGGGGATGTCACGTCTTCTTTGTTGTACATGCCCTTTGATGGCTCTGGTCTCTTCGGAGACAAAGCGGACTCGGCGCTTGAGAGATTTAAGGACAGTTGGGCTATGACCCGGTCCTTGTCTTAACTTCCCCCTCCGTGCCATCACCAGTCTGCTTTTCGCTCCATTTATGGCTATGGAAGGGGCTACCAACTGCACCATACCCACTTAGCCACTGTGCCTTGCATGCTCCCCAGCTCCAGTGCGGCCAAGGACATATCTACAAGCCACGTAGATCAGGGAGCCAGAGGTCGGCCCAATCCACCACCTCTCCCGCAGCTGCAGCCTCCAAACCCTCCTAATCTGCCCTTAAACCATCAGGGCACCCAGTTGGTGACAGGATACGTCATTACCTGCCCCACTGGTAGTCCATAACATGGGACAGGTGGCTTTTGCAGTTGGCCCAAAAAGGCTACAGCCTCCCCTTTCTGACTACCACTCCCCCATGCCATCATCTCAAGAAAGGCTGACAGAGGATTATCTTTCTCTTCTCCGTAAGGAAGTTGCACCTCTCTTGCCCAGGGAACCATAGAGAGGGTCCCGACACCAGAAGTAGGTCATGGTTTCTGTTCACCCTACTTTCTGGTGATGAAGAAGGACTGAGGCCTTCATCCTATCCTAGAACTGAGGTCCCTCACCTAATTCCTCAAGAAGGGGAAATTCAAAATGCTCACCTTGGCTTAGGTTCTCTCTGCCCATGAAAGAGGAGATTAGATGGTAGAGTTCAACTTGTAGGATGCATATTTTTATATTCCTGTCCTGCCTGACCACAGGCGTTACTTGTGGTTCACAGCCAGCCACGAGCATTTTCAGTTTGCTGTGCTCCTCTTTGGTCTGACCAGTGCCCCTCTGTTGTTCACCAAGGTGATGGCAGTAGTTGCAGCTCATCTGCAGAGATCAGGGGTGTCAGTCTTCCCCTGTCTCGACAAATTGGCTTTTGAAGGCAGGGTTGCCCCAGGCTGTTATCGCCCACCTCCAGACTATGGAAAACCTCCTGCACTAGCTGGGGTTCACTATAAACTTTCCGAAGTCACACCTGACTCCTGCTCAGATGCTCCCTTTCATAGGAGCTGTTCAGGACTCAGTGCAGTTTTGGGTTTATACTTCCGATCGGTGAGTCCAGGATATTCAGGCTATAATACAGATGTTTCAGCCTGTTTTGTGGATTTTGGTGAGACATACTGTGAGGCTGCTGGGACTTATGGCCTCCTGCATCCTGCTAGTAACAAATGTACGTTGGCATATTTGAGTTTTGCAGTGAGACCTGAAGTTTCAGTGGGCTTGGCATCAGGGGAATCTCTTCAACATGATTTGAAGGGAACTGCAAAAGATCTGCAATGGTGGCTTACGAATCGCGATTAGGTTAGCAGCAGACCCCTCTCCCAGATCTCACAATAGTGGGGAGGCCACCTGGGAGAGGAATCCAGACTCCACATCAATCTGCTGGAATTGCAGGCAATCTGACTAGTATTGCAGGAATTCCTACCTTCCATGCGGGTGCACATGTTCACGGATAACACCACGTCCAACGAACACGTTGAGGTGGGGTTGTGGACCCTATGTCAAGAGGCCCTGCGTCTCTGGACATGGCTGGAACATCAGGGCACTTCCCTGGCAGGCTCTTTGAATTCCAGGGTGGACAAACTCAGCTGCAGATGCCTAGCAGTTAAGGAATGGTGTCTCCATCCGGAGGTGTCACAAGGTGGGGAGGGCTTTAGTTATATCTGTGCGCCTCCACCGAGAGTGTCAGCAGTTTTACGTGCTGGAATTTTCAAGGCGGCTAGCTGTAGATTCCTTACTGGCCCGCCTATTTGAATCCCCCCTCCCGCCCCACTCAAAAAAGATTTTTAGGAACAGGGCCCTAGTTATCCACACCAATAGTCGGTGTTCTTCGTGGCTTTGCACTTGTGGTATAGAAAGTCGTGAAAAGAAACTGACGTTCACACACCTGGGTGGCGCCTATAGAGGTGCCGCGGACATCACTTCCAGCATGGACGATGACGCATGCAAAGCCGAACAACGCCACCTATTGGTGTGCAGGGATGCTGCTCACAAAAAATCTTTCAAATCCAGTCTGACGCCTAGGATAATTCTAAGGTAAGGAATCTGCAGTTAGATATCGTCTCTGCCAGATAAGGTGTCACCAAAGGTAAGAAACGTAATCTGTAGGACATTAAATCTTCGGATGATAATATATTCCTCTGCAAGAATGGTTTTCTCATTAAAATGTGAGCCTACTGTTCAATATGAGCTGTGTTCTATTTAAAAGGATCCCAACTGAATGAGGGGCATAAACAATTAAAGTATGACCCATCACAATTCTTTACTTGTTTCAGTTGCCAAACAGCTGAAGCCGATTTTAAACCTGAAAGATACGCCACTGGTGCCTAACTCCTCCATGTTTGAGTGGGAACTGAAAGTGCACATCCACCTTTCTCAGAAAACAGAAAACACATCATAATTGTAATCAGGTATCCTGAGTGTGGGCATGTGATAGAAATTCTCTTTCAGTTTCTTAAACGCACCAAGACCCTCATCATCACATGGTACCTGATCCAGTGCATGATTGCATGTTAACAATACTAAGGGTTTTGCAGTCAAGGAAACACTGACAACAGTATCCATCAATTCCAAGAAACATCAGAACTTTCTTCTGAAACATCAGAACGCCCTTCTGGGTGGTTAAGTGACTTAATTTCAGAATTGCAGAAACATGTTCTTCAAAGACTTTCCTAACACCTTTCTCAATATGGTGTCAAGATAAATTACCTCTTGTTTTACAATATTGCATTTTAGTCGGGGAGACTTTATGCCCATTCTCAGCTAAGTGATTTAATAAGGCATTTGTATCCAACTTACAGTCCTGTTTTGTCTTGGATGCTGTTAGCAAGTCAGCAGTATATTGGACTGATACTGAATTACATGGCAGCTTTAGATTTTTTAAATCTTTCTTCAGAGTTTGGGAACAAATTGAAGGACTCGCTGTATACCCTTGTGGGATCCTGCACCACACAAGAACTCTCTTCAGAAATTGAAGAGGAACTGTGATTCCTTATGTAGTGGAATTGAAAGGAAATCTTGGCATAAGTCAATAACTGTACGTTCGATGGCATCTGTTGCTGCAGATACACATGTTGTGCACAGTCCGCCATCTGGTGTTGGGTCGGAGTGTTACAAGTTGTTTTTCTTCGAAGAAGTCTTTCGAGTCACGAGACCGAGGGACTCCTCCTCTTTGCTTCCATTGCGCATGGGCGTCGGCTCCATCTTAGATTGTTTTTTTTCCGCCCTCGGGTTCGGACGTGTTCCTTTTCGCTCCGGGTTTCGGGACGGAAAGATAGTCAAAACTTCAAAAAACTACGTCGGTATTGTTTCGCTCGGGATCGGGATAGTTAGAATCGACACCGAATCGTGAAGAGCTCCGGTAGCCCTTCGGGGTAATTTCGATCCCCCGTCAGGGCCTGGTCGGCCCGACCGCGTGTAACATCGACACCGATGGAACGGACCCCGTTCCGATTCTGTCCTAAATGCCACAATAAATATCCATATACAGACCAACATTTGGTCTGTAACTTGTGCCTGTCACCCGAGCACAAAGAAGAAACTTGTGAGGCCTGTCGTGCGTTCCGGTCCCGAAAAACGCTCTGTGACCGTCGAGCCAGAAGACTACAGATGGCGTCCACGCCGACAGAACACCGAGAGTTCGAGGAACAAGGAGAAGAGGAGGAAGCCTTCTGCATCCATGAATCGGACTCGGATGAATTCGACGTCGAGGAAACTGTGAGTAAGACGTCGAAAAGCACACAGCACAAGAAAACAGACAAGGCCCAGGGGACGCCACTGCCAACTGGCCATGGCTCAACCCATAAAGGTGACCGTCCATCGGCACCGAAAAAGGCCGAACTGGTGCCCAGATCGTCCGACTCGGGTCGAGACACAGGCACGCAACATTCTCGGGACCGAGAAAGTGTTGCCGAAAAAGATCGACGCCGAGAAAGCGGAGCCGACGCTGCTCGACGCAGAGACAGCAGCACCGAGGATGATCGACGCCGAGAAGGCTCGACTCCGAAAAAGAAGAGATTCACCTCTGAGCCGAAAACAAAAAAAGACACAGTTTCGGTGCCAAAACAACCAGCAACCGAACCCACTACCGGCTCATATTCAGAGGAACAATCATTGTCCTCTCAAATGCGTAAACACAGGTTTGAAGAGGAGTTACAGACTACTGATGTAGACCATACACAAAAGAGGATCTTCATCCAGAGTGGAACAGGGAAGATTAGCACTCTCCCACCAATCAAGAGAAAAAGGAGACTAGAGTTCCAAACTGAACAACTGACACCACAAGCAAAGGTGGCAAAGAAAGCAACTCCGCCACCCTCTCCTCCACCTGTAACTCAGATATCACCGGCACAAACTCCGTCACATTCACCGGCTCACACCACCATGAGCCAAGATGACCAAGATGCTTGGGACCTATACGACGCCCCAGTGTCAGACAATAGCCCAGAGTCATACCCTACCAAGCCCTCACCACCCGAGGACAGCACAGCGTATGCGCAGGTGGTAGCTAGGGCAGCAGAATTCCACAACGTGTCGTTACACACAGAACCTGTCGAGGATGACTTCCTTTTTAACACCCTCTCCTCCACCCATAGCAACTACCAAAGCCTGCCTATGCTTCCAGGAATGCTAAGGCACGCGAAGCAAATCTTCAAAGACCCTGGAGCGATCACTCCAAGGGTAGAGAAAAAATATAAAGCACCTCCCACAGACCCTGCTTATATCACCTCTCAACTGCCACCAGACTCAGTCGTGGTAGGAGCAGCTCGCAAAAGAGCCAATTCACATACATCGGGCGATGCACCACCCCCGGATAAGGAAAGCCGAAAATTCGACGCAGCTGGGAAAAGAGTCGCTGTACAAGCTGCAAGCCAGTGGCGCATCACAAACTCTCAGGCGCTCCTAGCGCGTTATGACAGAGCCCATTGGGACGAGATGCAGCATCTCATCGAGCATCTACCCAAAGAATTTCAAAAGCTGGCAAAACAAGTGGTTGAGGAGGGACAAAACATTTCCAATAACCAAATACGCTCCTCTATGGATGCAGCGGACACAGCTGCAAGAACAATAAACACTGCAGTAACCATCAGAAGGCACGCATGGTTACGCACATCTGGCTTTAAACCAGAAATACAGCAAGCAGTACTCAATATGCCGTTCAACGAACAACAATTGTTCGGACCAGAGGTTGACACGCCGATTGAGAAGCTGAAAAAGGACACTGACACAGCCAAGGCCATGGGCGCGCTCTACTCCCCGCAGAGCAGAGGCACTTTCGGCACCTTCCGTAAAACAACCTTCAGAGGGGGGTTTCGGGGTCAGGCCACACAAGCCAGCACCTAACAATCAACACCGTCTACCTACCAGGGACAGTACCAAAGGGGAGGTTTTCGGGGCCAGTACAGAGGGGGACAATTCCCGAGAAACCGGGGGAAATTTCAAAGCCCCAAAACCCCAACAACCAAACAGTGACTTACAAGTCACTCAACCCCTCCACATAACACCAGTGGGGGGAAGACTAAGTCAGTTTTATCAATCGTGGGTGGATATAACAACAGACACTTGGGTCTTAGCAATTATCCAACATGGTTATTGCATAGAATTTCTACAGATCCCTCCAAATATCCCACCAAAAACACAAAAAATGTCAAAACAGCATTTAGACCTCCTAGAAATAGAAGTTCAAGCACTACTGCAAAAAGAAGCAATAGAACTGGTACCATGTACAGAAATAAACACAGGAGTCTATTCACTGTACTTTCTAATACCCAAAAAGGACAAAACACTGAGGCCAATCTTAGATCTCAGAATACTAAACACCTACATCAAATCAGACCACTTTCACATGGTCACACTACAGGAGGTGTTACCACTGCTAAAGCAACAAGATTACATGACAACCTTAGATCTCAAAGACGCGTATTTCCACATACCGATACATCCTTCGCACAGGAAATACCTAAGGTTTGTATTCAAGGGAATACACTATCAATTCAAAGTCTTACCGTTCGGTATAACAACCGCACCAAGAGTATTTACCAAATGCCTAGCAGTAGTAGCCGCACACATCAGAAGGCAGCAAATACACGTATTCCCGTATCTAGACGATTGGCTAATCAAGACCAACTCGCTAACAAAGTGTTCACAACACACAGAGTATGTCATACAAACCCTCTACAAACTCGGGTTCTCCCTCAACTACACAAAATCACACATTGTGCCGTGCAAAATACAGCACTACTTAGGAGCGGTAATCAACACAACAAAAGGATTAGCCACTCCGAGTCCACAAAGGGTTCAAAATTTTCACAAGGTCATACAGCCAACACTAAAAATACAGGCAAAAGTGGTCTTAAAACTCCTAGGCATGATGTCCTCATGCATAGCCATTGTCCCAAACGCCAGACTGCACATGAGGCCCTTACAACAGTGCCTAGCATCACAATGGTCACATGCACAGGGTCACCTTCTAGATCTGGTGTTGATAGACCGCCAAACATACATCTCGCTTCTATGGTGGAACAGTACAAACTTAAACAAAGGGCGGCCGTTCCAAGACCCAGTGCCACAATACGTAATAACAACAGATGCTTCCATGACAGGGTGGGGAGCACACCTCGATCACCACAGCATCCAAGGACAATGGGACGTACATCAAACAAAACTGCATATAAATCACCTCGAATTACTAGCAGTATTCCTGGCACTAAAAGCATTTCAACCCATCATCACCCACAAATACGTTCTTGTCAAAACAGACAACATGACAACAATGTATTACCTAAACAAGCAAGGGGGAACACACTCGACACAGCTATGTCTCCTAGCACAAAAGATATGGCAATGGGCAATTCACAACCACATTCGCCTAATAGCACAGTTTATTCCAGGGATCCAAAATCAACTAGCAGACAATCTCTCTCGAGATCACCAACAGGTCCACGAATGGGAGATTCACCCCCAAATCCTAAACACTTACTTCAAAATTTGGGGTACACCGCAAATAGACCTATTTGCAACAAAAGAGAACGCAAAATGCCAAAACTTCGCATCCAGGTACCCACACAGACAGTCTCAAGGCAATGCCCTATGGATGAACTGGTCAGGGAAATTTGCATACGCTTTTCCCCCTCTCCCTCTCCTTCCATATCTAGTAAACAAATTGAGTCAAAACAAACTCAAACTCATATTAATAGCACCAACATGGGCAAGACAACCTTGGTACACAACACTAGTAGACCTGTCAGTAGTACCACACGTCAAGTTACCCAACAGGCCAGATCTGTTAACACAACACAAACAGCAGATCAGGCATCCAAACCCAGCATCGCTCAATCTAGCAATCTGGCTCCTGAAATCCTAGAATTCGGACATTTAAACCTCACTCAAGAATGTATGGAAGTCATAAAACAAGCTAGAAGACCATCCACTAGACACTGCTATGCAAGCAAATGGAAAAGGTTTGTTTGCTACTGCCATAATAATCAAGTTCATCCATTACACGCATCCCCAAAAGATGTAGTGGGATACTTACTACACTTACAAAAGTCAAATCTAGCCTTCTCTTCCATTAAAATACACCTTGCAGCAATATCTGCATACCTGCAGATTACCCATTCAACTTCACTGTTTAGGATACCCGTCATTAAAGCATTTATGGAAGGCCTAAGAAGAATAATACCACCAAGAACACCACCTGTTCCTTCATGGAACCTTAACATCGTCTTGACAAGACTCATGGGACCACCTTTTGAACCCATGCATTCTTGCGAAATACAATTCTTAACCTGGAAAGTTGCATTTCTCATTGCCATCACATCTCTAAGAAGAGTAAGTGAAATTCAGGCATTTACAATACAAGAACCTTTTATCCAAATACACAAAAATAAGGTTGTACTAAGAACCAATCCTAAATTCCTACCAAAGGTTATTTCACCGTTCCACTTAAATCAAACGGTAGAGTTACCAGTGTTCTTCCCACACCCAGACTCAGTAGCTGAAAGGGCACTACATACATTAGATGTCAAAAGAGCACTAATGTACTACATCGACAGAACAAAGGAGGTTAGGAAAACAAAACAACTGTTTATTGCATTTCAAAAACCTCATACAGGAAACCCAATATCAAAACAAGGTATAGCCAGATGGATAGTTAAGTGCATCCAAACCTGCTATCTTAAAGCAAAGAGACAACTGCCCATTACACCAAGGGCACACTCAACCAGAAAAAAAGGCGCTACCATGGCATTCCTAGGAAACATTCCAATGCACGAAATATGTAAGGCAGCCACATGGTCCACGCCTCACACATTTACTAAACACTACTGTGTAGACGTGCTATCCGCACAACAGGCCACAGTAGGTCAAGCCGTACTGAGAACTTTGTTTCAGACTACTTCCACTCCTACAGGCTGAGCCACCGCTTTTGGGGAGATAACTGCTTACTAGTCTATGCACAACATGTGTATCTGCAGCAACAGATGCCATTGAACTGAAAATGTCACTTACCCAGTGTACATCTGTTCGTGGCATTGGTCGCTGCAGATTCACATGTGCACACCCGCCTCCCCGGGAGCCTGTAGCCGTTGGAAGTTATCTTCAACATTTGTACATTTGTATATATATATATATATTACTTAACCTTAATTTGTACATACTTATTCATTCCATTGCCTGGGCACTATTACTAACACACACAACTCCTACCTCACCCTCTGCGGGGAAAACAATCTAAGATGGAGCCGACGCCCATGCGCAATGGAAGCAAAGAGGAGGAGTCCCTCGGTCTCGTGACTCGAAAGACTTCTTCGAAGAAAAACAACTTGTAACACTCCGACCCAACACCAGATGGCGGACTGTGCACAACATGTGAATCTGCAGCGACCAATGCCACGAACAGATGTACACTGGGTAAGTGACATTTTCAATCATTCTGCAATTTTTTCAGTCTTTCTGAGATACCATACAATTCTCCATTCTCCATTTTTAAATTTCCATCAATGTAGTGTTGCAAGGACTACCAATCACTTTTCGCAGAATTCCCTGCTCAAACAGTTTGTCAATATCTGGCTTAATTCCTTCTTTTGCCTCTTTTGTAAGTTTATACTGCCTATTTCTAGCAAATATTGCATTTACTTTTATTTTTATTTTCAGTGGTTCTGCACTTTTAATCAGTCCATTCTCTTTTCCAGTGTAATCCCGTACTTCTTTCACAGTATGTTTTAAATCCAGAGGTAGAAATTATTTTGTCAGAACTGGGTACAGCTCACCTCTTGTCTCTTCTGAACTGAATTTAAAAATGGAATCCTCATCTTGCGTTTCAATTACTACAACATCCGGAGTGCACTATATCATGCTATTCATCTTACAAAGAAGGTTGTTCCAAGTAAATTCACAGGACTTGAATCACATACTATCAACTGATTTTTATTCTCCATTTGCCCTTTTTTAACTGAAGCATCTCCTTTAACCTGATTAACAATTTGCTTATTGTTGATCCCTACAACTTGAACTTCTCTTCGAGAGGGGTTGGTTTGGGACTTCTACAGCACCAACTGTAGAACTGGTAGCCCCTACAGGATGTCCATTGACTTCTATGACAGTACATGAGCCACTCTAGTCTAACTCCAGGACTGCTCCAAGCAAGCAATCCTGCTGCCTCCTCAGGCACTGTCATTGGGAACTAATTCTTGCCATCTCATCAGCCAAAACTATAGTATTTTGTTGATATCTTACACTATATGGCATTTTGTTTCTCATAAAAATGATACCTCATTTACATTTCTGCCCTGAATATTGCATATTCAACATCATATTTCTCCTGTGTCTGCTGAATTTGTTCCATATTAACCTGAATGCTGTTAGGTTCTGGTCTAGAATTCTTTTTTCCAGTGTCCAGTCCTCCCACAACGACACATTGTATTATTTTTTAACATTTCTACAATTGCATTCATCCCTTCTCCTCTACCTCCTTGCATCACTTGATTTATTCCATTAAGCACAAAATTCATATTTAAACCCATTTGATTCCACAACCCTTTTTCAAACTGTTTTGTTTGAACAATCATCATCTTTTTCTTTACCTTCTTATTCCTTGTCTCAAAATAGTCAGTACTATTTTTCGCCAACATCAAAATCCCATCAGTGCCTTTTGTCTGCCAACTCAATTCTCTGTTGAATATGATTACTAATCTCTGATCTCTAACCATTCGCGGAAGCAGAAACAAAACCCTTGACTCCCTCTGTTTCTGCATTTACGGCCCGCTATGTTTCTTGTAAACATGTTTCTACTTCTCATAATAGGAATGCACTAATTCTTTAGGTTCCTGTGCTGTTGTCAAAATCATCTCCAAATTTAGATCCCTCTCTGCAGTTTGCGTTTTAAAATATTTGATCCTAGCCTTTTATTTGTCTGCTGTCTGGTCTGTTTGGCTTTCACTTGTGTTAGGAATTGTCATAGTCACAGTAACGTTTATCAGGGCACTTGGTACAACTCCAGTGGGAACGTGTACTATTGCTGTATCTCTCCTATCAACCCCTACAGCAGTCTGGGTTGCTCCCGCTGATCTATATGTATACGGGAGAGGTCTAACTGTCAACAACTCACTTATGAATTTGTCATCATCATCTCACTCTTCAATTCCTTTTTAGTTTTTTCCCTTTCTCTTTGTCGTACTCCTTTCCAGTAACTATAGGATAAAAAGTTTTTAAAATTCAATCATATCTTCTCTCCAGCCTTTCTCGTGATGATCTAGTTTGTTTTCTAGCCAACTTCTGAATTACTTTTTTTAGTTTTATCTCTTTTCCCTCTCCTTTTCTGTTGCCATGCGATCCCGTTTATTAAGTGCCTCAAACTGTGTAGTTTTAAGCATTGGCCTCCTATCATGCAAGTTTTAGAAAATCTAACTTTTGAATATTAAAGGTATCCTCCATTGGAAATTGTAAAGCCTCGTTATGTGCTGTTATTCATTCAGAATATTCAGAGATATTTGGTGCAGGTATAATACCCAACCTATACGATCCTTTCATATGCTGATGTTCCTTCACTCAGCAACTTCTGACCTTCCTTAGGTTCTCTTATACTTAAATTTGGGTTTTATGAATACACCACCCAGATGTTATACTCAAACAAACTTAAAACAACTTCAAAATCACAATAAAATACTATATACAAACCTAGCAAACCATAACCAATAGCATCATGGCTTTGGCAAAGTTCAGCCTATTATAGCACGACTATGCCAGCAAGCAGCCAGTCAGAGCACAGCTATATGGTGACATCTGATCAATTCCAGAATGGTTCCTGCCTGAGCAGCCAGTCACAACGAGACTTCTTTGTGAACAGGAGGACAATTACAAAACCACATTAAACCACTAAAATTAATAAACCCTTGGTCTTTTAACCCTAGAAAGGAAATAAAAGTTAGATATTAAATAGAGCAACTCAATCAAAAAAACATAGAAACTCAAATACAAGCAATATGAGAAATATGAACAAGAATGAACAGCACAATAATCTGCAAAGGTTCTCACTAGGCAAACTCTGACTAGCAGAAATGTACCTCCATGTCAATGTACTCCACTGCATGCATTCAGGGTAAGTACAATAACTCAAGTTACATCTCCAGACTTAAAAAGAAAATTGTTAATTTAGAGTTCCCATAGATGTGTATGTGGTGCCTCGCTCTACACACCCCAATAAAGACAAATAATCAAAATCTAAAGATCTTGGCTTTTCAACAGATCTGATAACCAACTCATTTCAATTCGATAACAAAATGAGCTTCAAATGGGATTACATCAACACAGCAGTAATCAGTCCACCAACTGGACCCATGATCATCACATATCCAAGCAACTCTGCACAGAAATAGAGATCCATCATTACAAACCCCTACTTCAAAACACACTTACAAGCTCAATTGCTCACTATTGATACTTCCACTCCAAGTTCTCTCAAGACCCACAGTCAGAACAGCTAGTCACATCTCAGGAGGATCCAACACTGAAATATTGGTGAATTTTCATAACTCTTCACTCTTTCGAACTGGGCATTAAAACTCAAAAAACTACTCTAAGTTTTTGGGGACCCATAAAAGAGGAGGCACTCCCATGCTAGCCATTCTCTACTTCCAAAATGTGTGCTGAACCTCAGTATTATATGCACCCTGATTTTTACCTTAGGTATTTCAGCTTTGGGAGTAAAAGTCAGAATAGAAACTGGAAACATTTAATAACTGGGTTCTGGATCAAAATAGAGTTAAAGATTTATTACAGCATTATTAATGAAAACGATACAGAGAAATGTTTAAATTTGCCATGAAGGCTCAAATACAGACTCACAAATCGTATTAAAATCCTATTTAGGCAATTAGATTTCTCTAGAGTCTAAGGGCCAGATGTAGGTAGCTTTCATTTTGCGAGTTGCAACTTGCGAGTACTAGCGACTCGCAATTTTCAACTCGCAAAATGAAATGCAGAAAGGTGTCTCAGACACCTTCTGCGACCCGCTATGGGGTCGCAAAGACCCACCTCATGAATATTAATGAGGTGGGTCGCAGTTTGCGACCCCATAGCGAGTCTAAGCACTCACAGGGATGGTGGCCTGCTGGAGACAGCAGACTACCATGTCTGTGACTGCTTTTAAATAAAGCAGTTTTTTTTTTCTTTTTGCAGCCCGTTTTCCTTAAAGGAAAACGAGCTGCAAAAAGAACAAATACCGAAACCATTTAGTTTCGTTTTTTTCAGAATAGGCAGTGGTCCATAGGACCACTGCCTGCTCTGAAAAATACTTTTTTGTGGCATTCACAAAGGGGAAGGGGTCCCATAGGGACCCCTTCCCTTTTGCGAATGAGTTACCATCCACTTCAAGTGGATGGTAACTGCGAGTTGGTTTGCGACCGCTTTCGCGGTCACAAAGTAACTCAACATTGCGATGCGGTCGCAAATAGGAAGGTAACACCCCTTCCTATTTGCGAGGCGGAATCACATTTTGCGAGTCGGTACTGACTCGCAAAATGTGACTCTGCATCGTGTAAGGCCTTTTGCGCCTTGCAAACTGCATTTTTCGCCGTTTGAGAGGCGCAAAAGGCTTCCTACATCTGGCCCTAAGTGTCAAATTCATAAAGAGTACTGACCGCAACCTAGGGAGGAAAAGGAAGTATCAAAATAATCAGACCGTCTCGGGGAAGAAAATGAAGTTGCCCCTGATCTTTCAAACCAGTGTTTTTTATACACAATGTATTCATAATGATTAATTATAAAACTGCACATTCAGCATGGTATGATAATGTTTAGGTTGCCTTATCAAATCAAAAACAAACAGGCAACTATTAACCCCTTCGCTGCCAGGCCTTTTCCCCCTCAGGCGCCAAGCCTTTTTTGGGCTGTTTGGGGCAGCTCGCGCTTAGGCCCTCATAACTTTTTGTCCACATAAGCTACCCACGCCAAATTTGCGTCCTATTTTTTCTAACTTCCTACGGATTCTACGGGTACCCAGACTTTGTGGGTTCCCCTGGCAAAGACCAAGAAAGTAGCCAAAATACAACGATTATTTTGTTTTCTTAAAACAAAATGGGGAAAAAAGGGCTGCAGAAGAAGGCTTGTATTTGTTTTCTCTGAAAATGGCATCAACAAAGGGTTTGCAGTGCTAAAATCACCATCTCCCCAGCTTTCAGGAACAGGCAGACTTGAATCAGTGAACCACTTTTTTCAACACAGTTTTGGCATTTTACTGGGACATACCCCATTTTTACTGTTTTTTGTGCTTTCAGCCTTCTTCCAGTTAGTGACAGAAATGGGTGTGAAACCAATGCTGGATCCCAGAAAGCTAAACATTTCTGAAAAGTAGACAAAATTCTGAATCCAACAAGGGGTAATTTGTGTAGATCCTACAAGGGTTTCTTACAGACAATAACAGCTAAAATAAAAAAATATTGAAATTGAGGTAAAAAAAATAGTCATTTTCCTCACGTTTTACTCTGTAGCTTTTTCCTGCGATGTCAGATTTTTTAAAGCAATATTCCATCACGTCTGCTGGACTGTTCTGGTTGCGGGGATATATAGGGCTTGTAGGTTCATCAAGAACAATAGGTACCCAGAGCCAATAAATGAGCTGCACCTTGCAATGAATGGGTTTTCATTCTATACCGGGTTTACAGAAATTCATTTGCTGAAATATAAAGATTGAAAAATAGGTATCAAGAAAACCTTTGTATTTCCAAAATGGGCACAAGATAAGGTGTTGAGAAGCAGTGGTTATTTGCACATCTCTGAATTTCGGGGGGCCCATACTAGCATGTGAATTACAGGGCATTTCTCAAATAGACGTCTTTTTTTAACACGCTGTCTTACATTTGGAAGGAAAAAATGTAGAGAAAGACAAGGGACAATAACACTTGTTTTGCTATTCTGTGTTCCCCCAAGTCTTCCGATAAAAATGGTACCTCACTTGCGTGGGTAGGCCTGATGCTCGCGACAGGAAAAGCAACATGGACACATAACATTTTTACATTGAAATCTGACGTGTTTTTTTTGCAAAGTCGTAGCTGTCGATTTTGGCCTCTAGTTCAGCTGTTACCTAGGGAAACCTACCAAACTGTGCATTTGTGAAAACTAGACATCTAGGGGAATCCAGGATGGGATGACTTGTGGGGCGCTCACCAGGTTCTGTTACCCAGAATCCTTAGCAAACCTCAAAACCTGGCCAAAAAAACATTTTTTCCTCACATTTCGGTGGCAGAAAGTTCTGGAATATGAGAGTAGCCACAAATTTACTTCCACCCGACATACCTCACTTGTGTGGGTAGGCCTAGTGCCCGCGAAAGGAAATGCCCCAAAACACTTGGGGGGGGGGGGGCACCTGCATTTTTGGTCCTGGGCTCAGCAGGCATACAGGGAAACCTACCAAACCCAGACATTTATCAAAACTAGACACCCGAGGGAGTCCAGGGAGGTGTGACTTGCGTGGATCCCCCTGTCTTTTCTTACCCAGAATCCTCAGCAAAGCTAAAATTTTGCTAAATAAATCTCATTTTTCCCACATTTCTGTGTGGGATCACCGCACTGGGACAAATTTCCTACCATTCAACGTTCCCCTCAGACTCCAGGTAAAAATGATACCTCACTTGTGTAGGTGGGCCAAGTGCCTGTCACAGGGAAGAGCCAAAAACATGTTGTCGAAACTGAGGGGGAACCAATGCAGATCCAAAAGGGCAGTTGGTAAAAAAACATTTTTAGGCTGACAAGTTGGGCAGAATTTTTATTGGTATAGATGAGATAATGCTGGGTGGTAGGAATTTTGGGGATTCCTGCAGATTTCGGAAGGTTCCATCACAAAAATGGGGAAAAAATGTGTGAGTTCCAGCAAAGCTGGAGGTTTGCAGGGCATAGTGGGTAAGACAATGGTGCAGGGTGCATGTGAAACACACCACCCTGGACTCACCCAGATGTTTTGTTTTCAGATGTGTCTAGGTCTTGTGTATTTTTCTACCTGGCAGCGTCCAAAAGTCCAAAAAGTGCAGCCCTACCATTCCAAGTGGGATGATTTTGAGAGTTAGCCAAGCTCTCATGGCCCAAATGTAAAACCGAAACCCAAAATAATCAAATGTCCTCTTGCTTGCCGTGGGATAAGATGTTTTAATGTGCGGGGGAGAGGTGAAAGACTGTTATCCCCTTCAGTTGGGGTGGGGGCATAACCAGGCCCATACTGGTTGGTAGCCACCACCCCACTATTTTTTTTATTTTCTTTTTTTAATTCCCTGGCATCTAGTAGACTTTCTTCACCCCTTCCCCCCCCTCGGGGTGTTGATCAGGGGTTATTGCCCTATCTGCCCACTGGTGGGAACAACAACTTTGGCCCCATTTATTTGGGGTAGGGAAATGGCCATACCCCCACCCTCTTATTTTGTAAAAAAAAATCTTCCTTGGTCTCTGGTGGGCTTTCTGCCCCCCTTGGCGGCAGATGGGCCTTCCAAAACTAGGCTGATCTGCCACACACACACACGTCCCTGGTGCCTAAGTGGTGTCTGCCCCCTCCCTAAAAATAGGCCTAAAAATATTTTGCCCCCCTGGGTTGCGGCCTTTGCACAAGGGGTTGCTCCCCTTATTTAATAATACAAAAAAAAATTCCCTGACGTCTAGTGGTTTCTGCCCCCATTGGGGGCAGATTGGCCTAATAAAAATAGCCCGATCTGTCCCCAAGGGGGGCAGAAATGGCCTAAAAGTAATTTTGCCCCCCCAGGGGTCGATTTTTGCCTAAGGGGTCGCTCCCCATTTATAAAAAAATAATAAAAAATAAAAAAACATCCCCGGTGTCTAGGGGATTTCTGCCCCCCTGGTGGCAGATCGGCCTAATTATATTTTGGCCCCCTGGGGAGCGGCACTTGCCCAAGGGGCCGCTCCCCTCATGTCAGTAACATACAACAACAAAAAAATCCCTGGTGTCTAGTAGGCATTGCGATTGGGCAGCAGAAATGCTGAGAAAGACATCAAAGGAAAGGAAAAGCCTTTCCTTTCATGCCTTTCTTGGCCCCTCCATGTGATCGGAGGAGAAATGCAATTGCAGAGGGGCAGGCATCAGACGCCACGACGGGGGGTGGGGATGGGTGTGAAGGGGGCAGGGGTGGAAGGGGCAGCGATTCCCCTTCCATCCCTGCGGTGGGGGCACCAAGGCGAGGCTCATGGGGGGAGCGCTAGCTCTACCCCCTATGAGCCAGTCCTAGGACGTAACGGTTCGGTCCTTGGTGCCGCAGCCAAGGACATAACCGTTACGTCCTTAGCTGCCAAGGGGTTTAAGTCTCTTAACACTAACCTATTTCCTCAGGTAATAGAAATCTTTTGCTTTCTTCCTCAGCAAATGCACTCGAGATACCACATATTATTAAACATTTCTCAAGGAATAGCTCATAGAATTATGTTCTTTTGCATAATCAATTTGTTTCAAGTTCATTGGTTACAACTTTATGCATCATTAATTATTTCGCCGTAGTAATGACACACACATTTGCACATCAGAAAAAACGTCTACACCAGGATGTAGTATGTTTATTATATGTAACAGTTTCTTTTAGTGTGATGGTACAATCGCCATTTTGATGGTTTGTCATATAAGCCACAATTAATGACATTATTTAGAATGACCAGCAAAACAATCTGCACAAGAGAATGGTTGGTGGCATGTCTGGTAACTTCATAAAGCAAAATTAGTCTGGGTGTAGATGGACAGATGTGTTCATAGATTGGTAGGAGTGGCATTGAAAGATTGTTTTTTAGTTTAGATTGTTTAGAATTTCAGAGTTTACATCTGTAGTGAATCCTTGCTCCAAAGATCCATTGTGTGAAGTAGATATTAGGAAGGCGGGCCAGATATGTTTTTTATGTGGATTCAACACCACAGTTCTCCTTAGCCTGACAACATGAGGTCTGTCATGTTTAGATGGTCAAGTGAGAGTTTTTCTTTACAATCTAACAAAGAAATGTCAAAAAAGTAAGTGAGAGCAATTGCTTCACCACATGGACATATGCACATGTGAAATCAGATTAAAAATGTATCCTTTTCCAAGACCTCACATCTGCTCATGATCACTAATGGTCCTAAAGAAAAGTATGGGGTTACTACACCACTTTACAAGTGAGAAACGTTGATTTATTTTCAGAATTAATTTCATGCCTCTTGTTTTTAATCTTCCGTCAGATGCAACTTTAATCATTAAAGACAAGACTTTCTGATTCCTGATTACTATTCTATTTTAAATTCAGAAGTCGTCACCTCGTAGTGCTAAACTATGACCCTGGCAAAAAAACACTAACAAATTAAGAAGTGTTATATTTTTTAGGTAAAAATTGAAAAACAACTATTATAAAGGTTGTGTTTTTGAGTGATTGCACACCGGTGCTCATTTAATACTCCTGAAAGGAACCAATAGGAGTTTAGATTAACATAATATAATATATTTGTTTACGTTTTATTGTACTCCATCCTACTCAGGGTGGCCTAGTAATGAGACCAGAGAGCTCAAATGTCAGTATGCCTGCTGTCTCTTTCCTTTGTTCTCATTGTTTCACAGAAGGGTCCATATACAGACTCCGTCCTAAGATAAATTGTCCACTCCCGTGGATACCATCCTTACACTGAGCAAAGTCCAGACTAGGTCTTTTGGAATGCCCAAAGTGATCCACCCTGATGCTCATATTGAAGTGAAACACAGCCTTCAGACTCTTGTGTGAGGGTTAATGGGTGTCAGACACAATTGCATTGCCCAAGCATAAGGAGAAAATTATGAAGGCATGAGCTGATGCTTTCAGTTGTTTAGGAGAAGAAGCTAGATTTTCTTAAGTGATAGCTGATGAAAATTGGCAAGTTAGGCACTTCGTGTATGCCCACAGAGAGAAGCCATACTTTCAACAAAAAAGCTCAGTGCATTTACTGTGGAGATTGGAGTTAAGGAGTAACTTTCTAACCTGAGATCAATAAGAAGTGTTAAGTCAAATATGTTTCTTTTACATTTGGATGTGAAGAAGAGGGATTTCAAATTTTTAGGAGTCACCATCATAATGTTGAGCATTCACTGCTAGAGGTTCATGAGACAAGGTTGAATAGTGAGGATGTTAAAAATGAAAAGTGTTTTAGGTAGATGGTTGTTGCCATCCCCTTACAGGTGGATGGTGACACCGTCATCAACTGAATATATATACCCAGTAGATCTACATATAGATTGGATTCTTTTTCCAGGAACAAAAGATTGCACTAAACTACTGTGAAATATAACGATTTTGGGTTTAATTCTGAACTTCAGGCGGTCATACAGAGTTTTTTTTTGCATTGTTGTGTTGATTGTAATTTTCAAATAGATTGAATGTAACAAACAGAGAAACTTAGTATTCTGACCATATTACAATCATGAACAAATGGAATGGACAGGTGCTAGAAAAGTTGGAAAACAAGACCTTACTGATCAGTAATCCATACTCCTACATCAGCCAAGCTTTCGATTGTAATTGTTTCCAATTCCTGGCTGCCTGCACATAAAAAATGCACAATCCACCTTTTGGACCTACTTACATTTTAGAATGACAGGAAGCAATCCGATCTGGATCTTAGTGTTATTTTTAGGGACACTAAGCTGTAGTTTGTTTTACATTGAGTTGTGATAATAGAAGATCAATAGTAGCCCATTTGTATAATTCCCATAGATTTTGAACACAATCCTTTGGTTCCTGGCTATCAGTGATGAATCGTGCTCTGATGAACAGAGGGCAGAAACTAAATGTGTCCTGGTTTACTCCTTAAGCTATGAATAGGATCATTCTTTTTCAGATTGCCCAAGTAATGCATGGTTTTCCTAGTTGAGCCTAAATTTGCACCCAAGATTCAATGCTCTGGGGCAAAGCATGGCAAAATATGTTTAAAAACTTAAGATGAATAAAGCCTGGTGTGGTATTCACCTTGAAAGTGGAGTTATTTTTTGAATTATGTTGAAATGCATATTGGCTTCCTGTATCATGCAGGGGTTCTTAGTTTATATTATTACCTCCAGTCAGAGAACTGATAATGGAATGCATGTGAACGATGACATCTGATAGATACTTCTAGCCGCAGATTTCTTACCTTACAATTATCTCCAGGCGTCCGACTCGATACGGACATTTTTCGTGAGCACTACCCTTGCACGCCTGTAGGTGGAGTCGTTCGACTGCGTGGCATCATCTGCCCCGGAAGTGAAATGTGCTGTGCCTATATAGGCGCCAACCAGGCGCTGACGTCAATTATTTTCTCTCCACGCCAGTCAGCGCTGATCAGGAGAGCACTAACCCTTAGTCACCTTGTGACAAACATTTTTTGGACATGTCAAAGTCTTTTTTGTGAGAATCTTCTCCTGGTGTGGCAAGGATGTCTTCTTGGAAGACCAGCTTCAAGCCCTACGGTGTCTGTCACCACTCGATGTTGGTGACGGACCAGCACCTTGTATGTCTTTGGTGCCTCGAGCGCGACCACTATCTGAAGGCCTGCTCCTATTGCCATGCCAGGAACCTGAAGGTCAGGAGGGGGTGACAAAACTGCAACACTCTCAGATCCTGGTACCAGGAGCAGTCATAGAATTCCAAGATCTTTGTCACACTCAAAGTCTCAAAATCTCAAAGAAGAAGAGAAGGTAGTTGAAGAGGTCTTTGACTTCACTTTGTTTGTCGGCCGACAAGACGAGGGAGCGTCAGCATTCAAGAACTCTTCTGAGCCAGCACCTAAGCCTTCTCTGCGCCCCCCTGAGTTTCCGGGAGCCGGAACGACCATTGCTCAACTTCAGCCGTTTTATGAAATCATGTGCTTCATATATGAGCAGCTTGCTCCTTCTGGCATGCCTTTGGGCCCCGTGGGTTCCGGTGGGGTCCCTACTTGGATCCACGCTAGTGCCAATTGGGCCCCTTGGATCCACAGCTGCATCTGAACCGGCGCCGGTCGTACCATCTCGCCCTTCCCCTGCGCAGGGCCCTATGCCGCCACTGGACCCTGAAGAATACCAGCCTTTCAACCCCAAACGTGGACTTATGTGAGGATTTGGCGGAAGCCAGGGGATGGGACACTTCTCAAGAGACTGGCCTGCTTTCTTGTTGCTACAGAAGAATGGGTGCCATTTTCAATGGTGGTGAGAAAGACAGCAGAGATCTTGGACCTTAGCCTGCCTTTTGTGGCAGTCAAGACGAATGTCTTGACAAAGTTATTTCAGCTGGGAGTGACCCCCTCAGAACAGCTGCTCCCTTTTAATGAAGCCCTTTCAGATGTCCTGTTTGGGACCTGCACCAAGCCCAGCATAGATACTCTTATGAGCAGGACGACTGCCCACCGCCACCGCCTGAGGTCAGGGGACCCCAACTTCCTCACACAACACCCTACCCCAGAGAACTTGGTAGTCCAAGCCATTATCTCCCACGTAAGTCCTGGCCCATTCCCTACTGCACCACCGGATAGGGAATCCAAGAGATTGGACACCTTAGGGAAGAAGATGTTTTCTTCCACCAGACTGACACTGAGGTCCGTTACTACTGCGTGCCCTTTGGACTACTACTCCTGCACTCTGGGATACAATTGCACAGGTGCTGTCAGTGGTTCCGGAGGAGGCCCATGCCATGCTCTCCCAGGCTGTTGCTGACAGTAGAGATGCAGCTGAGTTCACAATTGGATGTGGACTGGTAACCACCCACTAGCTGGGCAGAGCGGTTTCATTGACATGGCCTTACGGTGCCATACCAGGCTGAGGGCAACTGGCTTTTTTAGGGCTGTCCAAGCAGTGCTTATGGACATGCACTTTGAGGGCTCCCGTCTCTTCTGAGTCAAGGTGGATTCAGCGCTGGAGCGCTTTAAGGACAACAGGGCTACGGCCAGGCCCTAGGGCATTTCCATGGCTACTTACCACCCTCATTCTGCCTTCCTGGCCATTAAAGGCACTTTGAACTCTGTCTCTTTACTCCTAGCCACCGTGGCACGCAAGCTTCCCAGCCTCTGGTCGGCCGAGGATGCAGTACCCACAGACTCTGTGATTCAGTCATCCAGAGGTCCGGCAAGGCCAGTCCGGGCATTATCCCAGCAGCCACAGCCTCCAAACCCTTACAGTCTGCCCTCTTACCATCATGGACACCCAGTAGGAGGCAAGATACGCCATCACCTGCCCCTGGCAGTCTATCACATCGGACAGATGGCTTCTCCAAATTGTCCAGAGGGGATACTCCTTCCCATTTGTGTCTAATCCCCCGCACCACCAATGCCACCCATGTACGACAGGCTGACTTAGGACCATCTATCCCTTTTCCACCAGGAACTGCCAACTCTCTTGGCCAAGGGAAATATTTAGAGGTTGCCGACGCCAGAAGTAGGTCGTGGTTGCTATTACCGCTACTTTCTGGTGCCCAAGAAGGATGGAGGCCTGCATCCTTTCCTAGACCTGAGCCCTCTCAATTTCTTCCTCAAGAAACAGAAGTTCAAAATGCTCATGCTCATTCAGGTCCTGTCTGCCCCTGGACCCGGGAGACTGGATGGTAGCGTGGACCTTGCAGAACACACATTTTCACATTCACGTCCTGCCTGCCCACAGGCGTTATCTGCAGTTCACGGTGGGCCACGAGCACTTTCAGTTCACCATGCTCCCTTTTGGCTTTACCAGTCCCCTTCGGGTATTCACCAAGGTGATGCTTGCCATGAGCTACCAACCACCAGCTCACATGCACCCTGCTCAACACTCGCTCAATCAGCAAACATCCCACCAGGGTCTGGGACTTTATCGACACTTGCGCCCTACATTGTCTTCCTCATGGAGACCTGGCTCAACCCTGTGTCAGCCCTGACATCACCTCTGCCATACCAGCAGGATACAGTCACCCACCACAACTGCATCAATAGCCCAGGCGGAGGAATCTCCATCATACACAGGGACTCTATCAAATGCACCACCACCAATGACAACACCATCCCAGCAATGGAACACATCAGGTTCACAATCCAAACGGACGAGAAATACGCCATTAGGGAAACCCTCGCATAACCTTCACCAGGACCTCAAACCACTTTCTGTAACCTCCATCACTGGTTTCATTGCTCCCCTCACCGTCGTCTCAAAGAACTCGTTTCTGGGTGACCTGAATTCCACCTCGATGACAGAACTGACCCTGACTTTGCCACACTCCTTGCGAGCCGGAATAACATCTGCTTCACTCATCTTGTACACAACCTCATGCACATCGCAGGACACACGCTCAACCCCATATTCACCTTTAACAACTGCACCAAATACAGCCACATCTCACATGGACCTACCACTCAATCGTCCACTTCATCATCACGACCCCTGTGCCCGCCTCCACCCCCGACACAACCTGTCGCTGCCCATCACAGCTGGAACAAGGCTTCAGAGACCGAATGGACCAACAGCCTTACCCTCAATCCTCCCATACACCACAACAACATTAATCAGGATGTCAAAAACATCAAACCAACATCAATGACTGATGTGACATCATCACTACCATCAACAAGAAACACAGCAGATCCACAAAGCAAGCCAGCTCGTACACTGAGGACCTCAGGACAGCCAAGCGCCACTGCTAGCACCTCGAGAGAAGGTGGTGTACCAACAAAGACCCAGCCAACAGAACCTCCTACAAATCTGCATTCAACCTGTACCACCACTGACTATATGAGAAGAAAACAACCGTGGCATTGAAGCGAACCCCAACAACAGTAAGAAGCTCTTTTGCAGAGTCAAGGAATTCACCAACCCCACAATGGCAACAAGCAACATCTCTCTCTCTCTCAGCCTCACAGATATCTTCCACAACAAAATTGACAAAATCTACAGAAACTTCAATCTCCAACTCGAGCCTGTAGACTTTTTCAGCATGTATACACACAAACACACACACACACACACACCCATACCCCCCCCACCCCCCCAACACACACCACTTCCCACACAAGACTAACCACCTGGACCCACCACAGCAGTCAGAACACCATCTTTGGCATGAAATCCATCCACTCAGGGGCCCCATCTGACTAATGCCCCCAGTATGTCTTAAACCTAGAAGCATTCCGGATCGGCCTCAAACTTTCCATCCTACTCAACACCTCATTGGATTCTGACACCTTCCCAGACGACTGAAATCACACATTCAAAACTCTGCTAAAGAAACTTTCAGCGGACCCCACCAAACACAGCAACTACAGACCTATCTCCATGCTCCCTTTCCAGGCTACAGTAATAAAAAATGCCACCAACCAACTACTCACCATCTACCTGGAACTCAATCACCTCTTGACTGATTCCCAATCCATATTCGCAGCAACCACAGAACCAAGACTGCCCTGATCACGGCCACAGATTACATCCAAGCCCTCCTCGACAAAGAAGAGAAAGCCGCCCAGATCCTCCTCCTATCTCTCAGCAGCCTTTGACACCTCTGAACCCACACCAATCGTCTGCAGAGTCCCTCAAGGCTCATCACTCAGCCCCACCCTCTTCAACATCTACATGTCCCTTCTATGCCTACGACGTGTAACTCATCTTCTTCCTTTCTGAAAACTCCACCGCCGCCGGCACCAGCTTCCACCAATACATGACCAGCCATGCCAAATGGATGAGTGATAACTGCCTCAAGTTCAACACAGACAAGGCAGAAGTTTTGATCTTTGGCAGCTACAGCTCCCCCTGGGATGCCTCCTGGTGGCCCATAGAACTGGGGCCCACTCCAACCCCAGCTGAGCACACCAGGAACCTCAGTATCATGCTGTACAGCAAACTAACCATGAGGTCCCAAGTCAACGCAGTGTCATCCTCATGCAAAACGCGAGACGCACCATCACCCAAGCCCTTGTCACCAGGTTAATGGACTATGGAACACCCTCTACGTGGGAATCGAGGCCCACCTAGTTCAAAGACTACAGACCACCCAGAATACTGCAGCAAGACTCATCCTGGATCTCCCTTGTCGCACCCAGTCCACCTCCCACCTCAAAAAACTCCACTGGCTCCTGGTTCAGAAGAGATGCCAGATCATGCTCCTCACCCACGCGTTAAAGGCCCTGCATGGCTACGGACCCTCCTACATTAACCACCGCCTGAAATTTCACAAATCCTGCAGACAATTCAACTCCGCCTCCCTCGTCCTGGTCAGTACCCTCCGCATACAGCACAGCAGAGCAGGAGGACGCTCCTCACACCACTCAGCCAAAGCCTGGGATGGCCTCCTCCCTCCCTACTCTACATTAGTTCCATAGGATGCTGAAAACCTGGCTCTTTGATTGAGACCCTGGACTCTGCCAATGCCTGGATACCCTCCTGGGTGACAAGTCGCGCTCTACAAGTTGGCTGATTTATTTTGATTGATTGTGGCGGTTGCAGCTCATCTATGGAGATCAAGGGTGCCCATTTTTCCCCATCTCGACAACTGGCTGTTGAAGGCAAGCTCACCTCCAGACTATGGTGGAACTCCTACACTCGCTGGAGTTCACTATAGGTGTTCCAGAGTCACTCCTGACTCCATCTCATGTGTTCCATTTTATCAGAGCTGTTCTGAGCATAGTGCAGTTTCACGTATACCCCGTTGAACTGCGAGTCCAGGATATTCAGGCTATGATACTGATGTTTCAGCCTCTATCCTGTATTTCAGTGAGACTGACTCTGAGGTTGCTGGGCCTCATAGCCTCCTGCATCCTGCTTGTGACACATGCCCGCTGGCATATGTGGGTTCTGCAGTGGAACCTGAAGTTCCAAAGGGTGCATCAGGGGAGTCTCTCTGCTATGGTCCAGATATTGGAGGGAACTGCAAAGGATCTGCAATGGTGGCTATCAAGTCCTGATTGGGTCAGCCGCAGACTCCTCTGCCTTCCCCAAGTAGATCTGACAGTAGTGTCAGATGCGTCATTCCTGGGATGGGGCAGTCATCTGGGTGAGGTGGAGATCAGAGGCCTCTGGTCTCCGGTAGAATTCGGACTCCAACTCAACCTTTTGGAGCACTGAGTGATCCGACTGGCCTTGAAAGCCTTTTTACCCTCCATCAAGGGAAGGCTAGTGCAGGTGTTCAGACAACAGGACTGTTTGGCTTGAAATTATTTCACTGGCCCACTTCCAGGGAGATATTTCTTGGGTACCTATTCTAAGGTACGGAATCTGCGGCTAGAACTCTCTATCGGATGAACATGATACTTACCTTTGGTAACCCCTTATCTGGTAGAGACACTGTCTAGCTTTAGATTCCTTACTGACCCACCCTCCCTGCTCTGCAAGCAGATTTCTAGGGACAGAGTTTTTCCTCTTTAAGTGCCGTAGTTTTCCACACCAATGATCAGTGTTCTTCATGGCTCCATTCTCCTGGGGTGCAAAGTCACAAAAAGAAACTGACGTCAGTGCGCTAGGTGGCACCTATATTGGCACCTCACTTCCAGCACGAGCGACGCCATGCAGAACCGAATGAAGCCACCAACCTGCACACACAGGTACTTCTCACAAGAAATCTCCAGATCCAGTCTGATGCCTGGAGACAACTCTAATGTAAGGGATGTCTCTCTACCAGATGAGGCGTTTCCAAAGGGTAAGTAACTTGTTCATTTTGACTGGTGGGGCAAAAAAAGAAAGATGACCGTGGCAGGGATAAATCTTGTACGACCTGAAGTCACTAAATATCTGGTGAGACAGGATAACTATTCTTCGCCAGAGGCTCAAATAAAGACTCCTGCGTGTTGCTGTTTTGTTCCATAGAGGAGCAGCTTTCTGCTGTCGACTCTCTGATTGATTCGATGAGCCTAGTAGAAGATGATGGCGAATCTGTTGAAGATCTATTCAAGCCTAGCAAAATCCCCAACCCTCAATTCCAGAGGTTGTTTCAGGTAAGGCTTGAATGGCTGCTTTTTGTTTGTCTATTCTGTGCTGTTTGGAGTAATTTATGTATTGTGTTGTGAATGAGTCGTATCACGTATGTCTATCTGACATAGAATTTTGACTTTAATTTCAGTAACACTGTCACACTTTTACACTCAGTCTCATCTGAGGAAGAACCTGCAGTAGAAAAATGTAGCCTGTCTATCGGCGATGTTTGGTTTAGATATTTGCGTTAATGTTGTGCTTTCACTTCTGCAATGCCCCCTCCGGCTGCTTTTGTGGAAGATTCTGAAATTAATTGTAGTCTCCTATCCCTTTTTATTGATTTATTCAGTTGGTTTTGTTTTGGTTTGCTGCCAAACAATGAATTTTCTTTGGTCCTGCCACTATTTACTAGTCATTTTTTGAGCCTTGCAGACACATCTTGCTGCTAGAGCACATACATCAGCAAAGAATTTAAATTGAAGGATGTGAAAACCTAAGTACCAGGCTCAACATCTTAAATCTTATTCTATCCCTTACTGCCAATGTTGATGTGTCACGATTTACGACTGGTGAAAAGAGCTTCACAGTTACTATTTGTTACTGCTCTGCTAGTAGTGCAACTCAAGAGTTTTGCAAGATCTGCATTTCCTCCACATTAGTTTAGCATATCCTCACATGAAGGATAGTCTGTTAATCCAGTCTTGCTCCTTCTATCATCATGACATCTGTGCCTACACTCTTGTGGAACACAAAAGGTTGAATCCTATTCAGGTAGTTCCAAACGGTAATAGTGCTCGAGATTAAGTAGATGACTTGATCATAACCTTTAGTTACAAGCTATGGGTTAGTTATGAGCTGTGAATCTGGTGTGCCTCCCACGTTCTTCACCTTGTTGCTTTCAGTGTTTCATCAAGTAAGAATCATAGATATATCTTCCTAACTTTATCGTGCAGTGCATCAGAAATAATCAGCATAAGTGGTGGTTTTGAGTCATTCAGACTCAAGTAGTTGCTATCCATCCGCATCAAAAACACTTCTACCATTCTTCTGTCTTCATCTGGGTCTGCCAGAACAATTTTTAAAATTTAGAAGCATGTGATGTACTTCTTAAGTAGATGTCGCCTAACCTATCTGTCCGAGGTGCAGAGGTTTCAAAGACATACACAAGGGGAGGTTTGAAAGCCCTCCCCCCCCCCTCCGGACCTGCAAAACAAAGCTTTTAAAAACAATATACAAAATGGCAGATTGTACGGTAGACATCACTTTGGTTGAAAGATACGATTCTACAGTCTGTCTTTTGAAAAGGTCGATTTGGGCAGCGAACTCACAAAAAAAGTACAACAAAAAAAACCACATTCGCACTTTCAGTTCACATTTCGTTCAGAACACCTTTGTAACAAGTATATCTTAAATATTCCATCTATGCAGCACTCACTATTAAAATGCACCCATAGACTCTAGGGAGGCATCCAAAGCACCCCCACCCCTCCATCCCTGTCTTTCTGGCCCAGGTATGCTTCATGCCCACTGCCTTAAGGATTACAGATCCCCTCCCTTCAAGCATAAGACATTGCTAGGTTCAGGCTTGTATAAGTGACTTTGTACCAAACCGTTGTCCAGAGATCTTTGTCGTTGCACGTGTCATATCAGGATATCTTCAGTATGCTGCTAGGAAGTGCTGTACGCAGAAACCCAAATTAGAGGGGAGTAGGCTGGCTCTGGGAAGCATTGCCTACCTGCGATTTGTTACCCACAGTTCTGGGCCACAAATGGAAGGAGCACCATTACTTTTTTAAAGCAACACGCTAGAGTTTGGCATCTGCAACCCTGCCCAAAGAACAAGGTTCTGTTTCACCTGTAGGTTTCCTTTAGTTCAGTAAAGTTTCATGGTGCTGAATACCCAGATAATCTCAACAGGACACCTAACTTATAAATTGAATAGATGGGTTTTACTAGTTTCCATTAGTGGAGCAATAAAGTTTCACTGTGCAGAAAGAGGAGGATAATTCCATGTTGTTGCTCTTGAAATAGATAATAGAAATAGCTGAGCAAATCTTAAAAGAGCTTACAAACTTGTGCCACTTAAATGTAGTGGCCAGAAAAAGCTGGAGAAGAACCAGAATGGACATTTTTGTGGCCATTAACTCTGGATCGTAAAGGCAGCCAGTGTCGCTGTCGTAGACTAGGGGAAAAGATGGACTGCTTTAGGGGTGCAGCTAATGAGCTGGCGACTGTATCCTGCACCAACTGAAGGCGGCTAAGATATTTTCAGGAGAAGCTGGATAAATAGCATTGCCATAGTCCATTCATAATTAAACGAGTATTAATCACAGGACTATGAAAATGCGTTTCAAAGAAAGGAAAGATGGAGCTCAGCATTTCAAATAAAAAAACAGGAGTTAATTACTTTACTACCTCAGTACACAGGATACATTTGAATCAAAGTAAATGCCCAATCTACAGACTGAAGAAACAAGAGTAGAAGGCGGTGCCATAACAGAAGGTCATTGAAGGTCTCTAACAGATCTTGAACCTCTCAATCTCCCAGCACCAGTGAAACATAAACCATCTGCCAAAGTGGAGGATGACTGCATGGTACGTGATCATAAAAAGATCACGTTTCATTGGCATACATGGGAAATCTGCCCCCACAACGATTAACTGGGCCACAAGCAATATTGTAACAAAGCTTGAGGGGGTCCCCATGCAAAGAACATGGAGGACCCCCAACCTCTCCACTCTGTCAGGAGCTCTCAGGCCAGTGGCCTGCCACCCGTATTCAGTGTACTGTGCTGAGGCGGCCCCCTGGAGCGCACCGTGGGGGAGTTTGTTACTCCACCGGCCACAGGATGCATATAGATTTTAAATAACAGGGTGAGAGTATCGGCACTTGAGGGACACCACAACTGAGAGCTTTGGTTTTACACCTACATGGGGCACATATTTGTTCAAAAGGAAATTAGCCAGTTAAGCACTGCTCTTTTGATGACTGTATTGGTGATTCTGGTGGTGATGATGGCGTGGTTGATGGAGTTGAAGACAGGAGGTATGTCTAAAAGGACCTGCGCCCTGACACCACCAGAATCCACCTGTCTCCACGAGTCATCAAGTACAGATACCACGACTAGCTTCATACTTTTTCCAGGGCGAAAACCGATTGAAAGGAATGTTGTTCCAAGTAACTGTGGAGGAACTTGGCCAATAAGGTAAAGGTGAATTGGCTCTAAAATTGTTTAAAGCCCAAGGGGAGAGCTCTAGAATATTTATTTGTATTTATTTCTTTTTTTTACGATAAGCTTAACAACATCTGTCTTCTAGCTATAGAGAGTGTTCTTGACACAAGAGAACTATTGAAGACATATGTGAGCTTTGAATAGAGGTTTCATGGTATGCAACTAATTAGCAGAGGAAAGGTCTTAAGGGAGAGCCTGAAATTCTTAATGATTTTCAGGACTGTGCCATTTAGAACATCATAAACCTGAAACATAAATAGAGACACTGTGCAGTGCCGGGAGGAATCGGGGCTATACATGCTAGGATGTGTTTTCAGTGACAGATAATAATTTGCAGATAGAGGAGAGGAAGGTCATATAGAGGAAATAAACAGATATTGTAAGCTGATGAAGGGGTTTGCAGTCGGTCCAGCTCAAAACAAAAAATTGTAAAGGGAACACGACTGGAGGCGCCTTGTGTTGGTGAACCTGAGATTGACGTAAATGTTATTGCGTACTGTGAGCATAGTGTTCGCCAGAGAATCCTTTTTTTCACGGACTTCAAGGCAGGAAGAATACTTTATATTTTTTTTAAAGTAAAACGCAATTGTAACTTCGTTGCCATACCTTGCTAATCCTAGAGTTAAATACTAGGAAGAATTACGTGCGGAAATGAAGCACATGGTAATGGAGCGTTAAACCTGACCATCTGGGTGTGCTTACACCATCTATGCGCATGGTAGTTTGTGGTGGCAAGCCTGTGTTGCGGGGGATGGCTTACTTGAGAGGTGTTGGTCCCTGGCTACTTGCTATATACCAGTATGGTTAATAATAGCTTCTCTTTACACAGTGTAAATGATTGATTTATTAACATGGAGTTCCATGACCATTTTAATGTTCTTTGTTCAATAATCTTACTATGTGTATATGTTTTTAATATGTGAATATTCTAATAAAAATCTGCAGTCTCCAAATGTTGAATGTAAAAGCCTGTCCGGATAAATAACAAAATATGATTTCTTACTAAAACTTCTCATGAGGGTGACAAGTAGATAAAAAGAGGTCCAATTCCTCACTAATGAAGATCTGCAAAGCTGCCTCTGGTTTGTCTAGCATAGTATCACAACTAACTTCCAGGAGCAGTTCCAGTCCCTCAAATCTGAGATGGTAGAAGGAACAAAGGACATAAAATTAGAGAGCCTGCAATTGAGGAACAGACTAATCCTCAGGGAAGGTTGTCTTTATACCATGGACATAACAGCAAAATATTGCATGTATTCATATTCTAAAATTCAATGCCATGTTGGTAGGGCCCTGAGAAAACATTTTCTAAAATTCCAGGAGGCAATGTTGAAAGCTCTCACTAAGGTCCGTGCAAGTTTATCATTTAGTCCAGTGGTTCTCAACCTGTGGTCCGGGGACCCCTGGGGGTCTGTGAAGCCTCCTCAGGGGGTCTGCGACTGCTTAGAAATGTATATAATATTAGCAGATTGGGTCCCCAGCTTTCAGTAATGACTCAGTGGAGGGGTCCCCGGATTACAATAATGATTCAGTGGGGGTCCTCGGGCTCCAGTATTGATAGAGTGGGGGTCCACAGAAGTCAAAAGGTTGGGAACAACTGATTTAGTCAAAGTGACTACCTTTATCACTAAACCCAAATGGAATCTCCATTTGGGTTTAGTGATATAGTATAATAAGTTCACGTTTTTGACAGATTAAGTGTATTGTCAGTGTATATTGCTTTTTCTTGACTGGATGGAAAGGTCAAGGCCCCGCCGAAGTTTGAGAAATTTATAATTCAGGGTTGCAATATGATAACCCTAACTTCCATTCTCAATTAATACTGAAGTCACCTGTTCTCACATGGTGCACATATAAAACTTTGGTAACCCAGGAAACTGTAGCCACAGCTCCCGCCAAAGTCCCATGGTGATCTGGTTGAATGGAAACAACTGCCTGTGTTAATAAACACTAGATGACCCTTTTGAAAGCTCCAGCCAAATGAAGGTATTCCATTGTTACCAGAGTTGTAAAGTGAATTGAGTCAGGTTGTGACTCTCGTGAACCCAGAAGTGGTGCCTCCATATGCTGAAAACGGACTTACTTTGTCAAGGTTCGGTCACCGAGTTTCATACCTGGAGTATCAGCTCCAGACTGCCTAGGAACAGCCTCTGACATCTCCGAGGCTGTTTAACCTCTTGGCTGCCAGGCCTTTCCCCCTCAGGTGCCAGACCGTTTTTTGGCTATTTGGGGCAGTTTGCGCTTAGGCCTTCATAACTTTTTGTCCACATAAGCTACCCACGCCGAATTTGTGCCTTTTTTTCCCAACATCCTAGGGATTCTAGAGGTACCCAGAGTTTGTGGGTTCCCCTGAAGGAGACCAAGAAATTAGCCAAAATACAGCGAAAAGTTAGTTTTTTAAAAAAACAAATGGGAAAAAAGGGCTGCAGAAGAAGGCTTGTGGTTTTTTTCCCTGAAAATGGCATCAACAAAGGGTTTGTGATGCTAAAATCACCATCTTCCCAGCTTTCAGGAACAGGCAGACTTGAATCAGAAAACCCAATATTTCAACACAATTTCTGGCATTTTACTGGGACATACCCCATTTTTACGATTTTTGTGCTTTCAGCCTCCTTCCAGTTAGTGACAGAAATGGCTGTGAAACCAATGCTGGATCCCAGACAGCTAAACATTTCTGAAAAGTAGACAACATTCTGAATTCGACAAGGGGTAATTTGTGTAGATCCTACAAGGGTTATCTACTGAAAATAACAGCTGAAATAAAAAGAAAATTGAAATTGAGGTAAAAAAACAGCCATTTTTTTCCACGTTTTACTCTGTACCTTTTTCCTGCGATGTCAGATTTTTGAAAGCAATATACTGTTACATCTGCTGGACTCTTCTGATTGCGTGGATATATAGGGCTTGTAGGTTCATCAAGAACCCTATGTACCCAGAGACAATAAATGAGCTGGACCTTGCGGTGGGTTTTCATTCTATTCTGGGTATACAGCAATTCATCTGCTGAAATATAAAGAGTGAATAATAGGCATCAAGAAAACCTTTATATTTCCAAAATGGCCACAAAATAAGGTGTTGAGAAGCAGTGGTTATTTGCACATCTCTGAATTCCGGGGTGCCCATGCTAGCATGTGAATTATAGGGCATTTTTCAAATAGACATATTTTTTTTACACACTGTCTTACATTTGGAAGGAAAAAAAGTAGAGAAAGACAAGGGTCAATAACACTTGTTTTGCTATTCTGTGTTCCCCCAAGTCTCCTGATAAAAATGGTACCTCACTTGCGTGGGTAGGCCTAATGTTCGCGACAGGAAACACAACATGAACACATCATATTTTTACATTGAAATCTGACATGTTTTTGGCAAAGTGCCTAGCTTTAGATTTTGGCCTCTAGCTCAACTGGCACTTAGGGAAACCTACCAAACCTGCGCATTTTTTTAAAACTAGACACCTAGGGTAATCCAAGATGGGGTGACTTGTGGGGCTCTGACCAGGTTCTGTTACCCAGAATCCTTTGCAAACCTCAAAATTTGGCCAAAAAAACACCTTTTCCTCTCATTTCAGTGACAGAAAGTTCTGGAATCTGAGAGGAGCCACAGATGTCCTTCCACCCAGCGTTCCACCAAGTCTCCTGATAAAAATAGTACCTCACTTGGGTGGGTAGGCCTAGCACCCGCGACAGGAAATGCCCCAAAACACAACGTGGACACATCAAAATGATCAAATGCAAAACTACCTGTTTTTGCGGGGGTACACCTGTGTTTTTGTTCCTGGGCTCAGCAACCATCTAGGGAAACATACCAAACCCAGACATTTCTGAAAACTAGACACCCAGGGGAGTCCAGGGAGGTATGACTTGCATGGATCCCCCAATGTTTTCTTACCCAGATGTTAGTTTTCAGATGTGTCTAGGTCTTGTGGACTTTTCTACATGGCAGCGTCCCACAGTCCAAAAAGTGCAGCCCTCACCATTCCAAGTGGGACGATTTTGAGAGTTAGCCAAGCTCTCATGGCCAAATGTAAAACCAAAACCCAAAATAATCAAATGTCCTCTTGCTTGCCGTGGGATAAGATGTTTTAGTGTGTGGGGGAGAGCTGAAAAACTGTTACCCCCTTCAGTTGGGGTGGGGGCATTACTAGGCCCACACTGGTTGGTGGCCACCACCCCACTATTGTTTTTTTTTTTTTATTTTATTCCATGGCATCTAGTAGACTTTCTGCCCCCCGGGGTGTGGATCGGGTGTTAATTGCTCCATCTGCCCACTGGTGGGCAGAACAACTTTGGCCCCATTTATTTGGAGTGGGGGTTTGGCCATACCCCCACACTCTTATTTTGAAAATAAATCTTCCCTGGTCTCTGGTGAGATTTCTGCCCCCTCTGGGGGCAGATGTGCCTTCCAAAAATCCCTGGTGCCTAAGGGTTTTCTGCCACCAGAGGGGGCAGAAATGGCCCAAAAATATTTTGCGCCCCCAGGGAGCGGCCCTTGCCCAAGGGGCTGCTCCCCTTATGCGTAAGTATATATATAAAAAATAAAAAAAATCCCTAGTGTCTAGTGGTTTCTGCCTCCTAAGGGGTCGCTCCCTACACATAAAAAAATATATATATATATATGTTCGATGGCATGTGTAGCTGCAGATACACATGCTGTGCACTGTCCGCCATCTTGTGTTGGGCTCGGAGTGTTACAAGTTGTTTTTCTTCGAAGAAGTCTTTTCGAGTCACGAGACCGAGGGACTCCTCCCATTTCGATTCCATTGCGCATGGGCGTCGACTCCATCTTAGATTGGTTTTTTTCCGCCATCGGGTTCGGACGTGTTCCTTTTCGCTCCGTGTTTCGGGTCGGAAAGTTAGTTAGAATCTCGGAAAAAATCGTCTGTATTGTTTGCGTTCGGTATCGGGTTAGTTAGAACAAATCGACACCGAATTTTGAAGAGCTCCGGTGGCCCTTCGGGGTTTTTTCGATCCCCCGTCGGGGCCTGGTCGGCCCGGCCACGTGCGACTTCAAGGCTGATGGAACGGACCCCATTCTGCTTCTGCCCAAAATGCCATAACAAGTATCCGTATACGGATCAGCATCTGGTCTGTAACTTGTGCTTGTCCCCCGAGCACAAGGAGGATACTTGTGAAGCCTGTCGAGCGTTTCGGTCGAGGAAGACGCTGAGAGACCGAAGAGCCAGGAGACTACAAATGCCGTCCACGCCGACAGGTCAAGAACGTTTCGAGGACGAAGAAGAAGCTTTCTCCATCCACGAGTCGGATTCTGAAGAACTCGACGCCGAAGAAACAACCAAAACCGTGAGTAAGACGTCGAAAATCAAGACTCACGAGAAGTCCACAAAAGCCCAGGGGACGCCACCGCCAACAGGCCATGGCTTAATCCGAAAACTAGGTGACCGATCCAAGGCACCGAAAAAGGGCATGCTGGTGTCAAAGTCATCCGACTCCGGTCGAGATACCGCCACACAGCAACCTTGGAGCCGAGACAGCGGCTCCGAGAAACTTCGGCACAGAGACAGCAGCACCGAAGAATTTCGGCACCGAGACACCATGCCGAAAACAAAGAAGGTTTCTTCGGAGCCTAAAAAGACTTCCGAAAAGGTTTCGGTTCCGAAACATCCAGCCTCGGAGCCGAAAACTAGTTCCTATACAGAGGAACAAGGATTAACCTCCCAATTACATAGATTTGGAGAGGAGCTTCAAGCTGTAGAGCCTGACTACACGCAAAGAAGGCTTCATATTCATGAGGACACAGGGAAGATAACCACTCTTCCCCCAATCAGGATAAAAAGGAAACTTGCCTTTCAACAAGGGGACAAGCAACCACAGGCAAAGGTGGCAAAGAAAACAACCCCACCACCTTCCCCACCACCATCAACACATGCATCACCAGCAACAACTCCACCACTGATGCACTCACCAGCTCATACCACAATGAGTCAGGATGATCCCGATGCATGGGACCTTTACGATGCTCCAATGTCTGACAACAGCCCAGACTCCTATCCTACAAAACCCTCACCACCTGAGGACAGTACATCCTACACACAGGTGGTCGCAAGGGCAGCCGAATTTCACAACGTCACCTTACATTCTGAACCAATTGAGGATGACTTTCTCTTTAACACCCTATCCTCCACCCATAGCCAGTACCAAAGCCTTCCCATGCTCCCAGGAATGCTAAGACATTCAAAACAAATATTTCAGGATCCAGTTAAAGGCAGAGCCATAACTCCAAGGGTGGAGAAAAAGTACAAGCCACCGCCAACAGATCCAATCTATATTAAAACACAACTAACACCAGACTCAGTAGTTGTCGGGGCAGCTCGTAAGAGAGCCAACTCTCATACCTCAGGGGACGCACCACCTCCAGACAAGGAGAGCCGCAAATTTGATGCTGCGGGAAAAAGGGTTGCAGCACAAGCAGCAAATCAATGGCGTATTGCCAATTCACAAGCACTTTTGGCAAGATACGACAGAGCTCATTGGGATGAAATGCAACATTTCATCGAACATTTACCCAAGGAGTTCCAAAAAAGAGCGCAACAGGTGGTGGAAGAGGGACAAAGTATCTCAAATAATCAGATACGGTCTTCCATGGATGCAGCAGATACAGCTGCAAGGACAATAAACACTGCAATCACAATACGAAGGCACGCATGGCTGCGCACTTCAGGGTTCAAGCCGGAAATCCAACAAGATGTGCTCAATATGCCATTTAATGAACAGCAATTGTTTGGGCCGGAGGTAGACACTGCCATTGAGAAACTCAAAAAAGACACTGATACAGCCAAAGCCATGGGCGCACTCTACTCCCTGCAGAGCAGAGGCACATTTCGGAAAACACCTTTTCGGGGAGAATTTCGAGGTCAACCCACAGAAACCACAACCTCACAAACAAGGCCTACTTATCAGGGTCAATATCAGAGGGGAGGTTTTCGGGGGCAATATAGAGGGGGCCAATTCCCAAGAAATCGAGGAAAATTCCAAGGCCCCAAAACTCCTCAAAATAAACAGTGACTCACAAGTCACACAACCCCATCACATAACACCTGTGGGGGGGAAGACTAAGCCAATTTTACAAACTTTGGGAGGAAATAACAACAGACACTTGGGTCTTAGCAATTATCCAGCATGGTTATTGCATAGAATTTCTCCAATTCCCTCCAAACGTCCCACCGAAAACACACAATATGTCAAAACAACATATAGATCTTCTAGGACTAGAAGTTCAAGCATTGCTACAAAAGGACGCAATAGAATTAGTACCAAATCTACAAAAAAACACAGGAGTTTACTCACTGTACTTTCTAATACCCAAAAAGGACAAAACTCTGAGACCAATACTAGATCTCAGAACACTAAATACCTACATCAAATCAGACCACTTTCACATGGTCACGTTACAAGACGTAATCCCACTGCTCAAACAGCAAGACTACATGACAACACTAGACCTAAAAGATGCGTATTTCCATATACCAATACATCCTTCACACAGGAAATACCTAAGGTTCTTATTCCAAGGAATACATTACCAATTCAAAGTGCTGCCATTCGGAATAACAACTGCGCCAAGAGTTTTTACAAAATGCCTGGCAGTAGTAGCTGCACATATCAGAAGGCAGCAAATACATGTGTTCCCGTACTTAGACGACTGGTTAATCAAAACCAACACGCTAAGACAGTGTTCACAGCACACAAAATATGTCATACAGACCCTTCACAGGCTAGGTTTCTCCATCAACTACGCGAAATCACACCTTTTGCCGTGTCAAACACAGCAATACTTAGGAGTGACAATCAACACAGCAAAAGGGATTGCCACTCCAAGTCCACAAAGGGTTCAAACATTTCACAAGGTAATACAGGCCATGTATCCAACACAAAAGATACAAGTCAAAATGGTAATGAAACTCCTGGGCATGATGTCTTCATGCATAGCCATTGTCCCAAACGCAAGATTGCACATGCGGCCCTTACAACAGTGCCTAGCATCACAATGGTCACAAGCACAGGGTCAACTTCTAGATCTGGTGTTGATAGACCGCCAAACATACATCTCGCTTCTATGGTGGAACAGTACAAATTTAAACCGAGGGCGGCCTTTCCAAGACCCAGTGCCACAATACGTCATAACGACGGATGCTTCCATGACAGGGTGGGGAGCACACCTCAATCAACACAGCATCCATGGACAATGGGACATACATCAGAGGCAGTTTCACATAAATCACTTAGAACTACTGGCAGTATTTCTAGCGCTGAAAGCATTTCAACCCATAATAACCCAAAAATACATTCTTGTCAAAACAGACAACATGACAACAATGTATTATCTAAACAAACAAGGAGGGACACACTCGACACAGTTGTGCCTCCTAACACAAAAAATATGGCATTGGGCGATTCACAACCACATTCGCCTAATAGCACAATTTATTCCAGGGATTCAGAACCAGTTGGCAGACAATCTCTCTCGAGATCACCAACAAACCCACGAATGGGAAATTCACCCCCAAATACTAAACAATTACTTTCAAATTTGGGGAACACCTCAAACAGATCTATTTGCAACAAAGGAAAACTCAAAATGCCAAAACTTCGCATCCTTGTACCCACAAGATCAATCCCAAGGCAATGCTCTATGGATGAACTGGTCAGGGATATTTGCGTACGCTTTTCCCCCTCTCCTTCCATATCTAGTAAACAGGTTGAGTCAAAACAAACTCAAACTCATACTAATAGCACCAACATGGGCAAGGCAACCTTGGTACACAACACAACTAGACCTTTCAGTAGTACCTCATGTCAAACTACCCAACAGACCAGATCTGTTAACACAACACAAACAACAGATCAGACATCCAAATCCAGCATCTTTGAATCTAGCAATTTGGCTCCTGAAATCCTAGAATTCGGACACTTAGACCTCAAACAAGAATGTATGGAGGTCATAAGACAAGCTAGGAAACCTACCACTAGACACTGCTATGCAAATAAGTGGAAAGGATTTGTGTATTACTGCCATAATAATCAAATTCAGCCATTACACGCATCTCCAAAAGATATAGTGGGATATTTACTACATTTGCAAAAATCAAATTTAGCTTTCTCTTCCATAAAGATACATCTCACCGCAATATCAGCTTACCTGCAAATTGCTCATTCAACTTCACTATTTAGAATACCAGTCATTAAAGCGTTTATGGAAGGCCTAAAGAGAATTATACCACCAAGAACACCACCTGTTCCTTCATGGAACCTCAACATTGTCTTAACAAGACTCATGGGTCCACCTTTCGAGCCCATGCATTCTTGTGAGATGCAATACTTAACGTGGAAAGTTGCATTTTTGATTGCCATCACATCTCTAAGAAGAGTGAGTGAGATTCAAGCATTTACCATACAAGAACCATTTATTCAAATACATAAAAATAAAATAGTTCTAAGGACAAATCCAAAATGTTTACCAAAGATTATCTCACCGTTCCACTTAAATCAAACAGTAGAATTACCAGTGTTCTTCCCACAGCCAAATTCTGTAGCTGAAAGAGCACTACATACATTAGACATCAAAAGAGCACTAATGTACTACATTGACAGAACAAAACTAATTAGAAAATCAAAACAACTATTTATTGCCTTTCAAAAACCTCATACAGGAAAACCAATTTAAAAACAAGGCATTGCTAGGTGGATAGTTAAGTGTATTCAAACCTGCTATCTTAAAGCAAAGAGAGAGCTGCCTATTACACCAAAGGCACACTCAACCAGAAAGAAAGGTGCTACCATGGCCTTTCTAGGAAATATTCCAATGAACGAAATATGTAAGGCAGCAACATGGTCTTCGCCTCATACATTTACTAAGCACTACTGTGTAGACGTGTTATCTGCACAACAAGCCACAGTAGGTCAAGCTGTACTAAGAACTTTATTTCAAACTACTTCCACTCCTACAGGCTGAACCACCGCTTTTGGGGAGATAACTGCTTACTAGTCTATGCACAGCATGTGTATCTGCAGCTACACATGCCATCGAACTGAAAATGTCACTTACCCAGTGTACATCTGTTCGTGGCATTAGTCGCTGCAGATTCACATGCGCCCACCCGCCTCCTTGGGAGCCTGTAGCCGTTTAGAAGTAGATCTTGAACATTTGTACATTTGTGAACATATTACTTTAACCTTTATTATGTACATACGTATTCATTCCATTGCATGGGCACTATTACTAACATACACAACTCCTACCTCACCCTCTGCGGGGAAAACAATCTAAGATGGAGTCGACGCCCAGGCGCAATGGAATCGAAATGGGAGGAGTCCCTCGGTCTCGTGACTCGAAAAGACTTCTTCGAAGAAAAACAACTTGTAACACTCCGAGCCCAACACCAGATGGCGGACTGTGCACAGCATGTGAATCTGCAGCGACTAATGCCACGAACAGATGTACACTGGGTAAGTGACATTTTCCATATTATCCCTAGTGTCTAGGGGTTTTCTGTCACCCCTCCCATCCAGGGGGCAGATAGGCCTAATTATATTAGGCTGATCTGCCCCCATGGGGGGCAGAAATGGTCTAAAAATAATATGCCCCCCCTAGGGAGCGACCCTTGCCCAAGGGCCCGGTCCCTTTATTGATATTCCCTTAAAAAAAAAAAAAAAACACAATCCCCCGGTGTCTAGTGGGCATTTCTGCTGACCGATCGCATTGCGATCAGGCAGCAGAAATGCTGTAAGAGACAAGAAAGGAAAGGAAAGGAAAGGTCTTTCCTTTAATTTCTTGTCTCTCCCGCCCCACCTCCCGGTTGGAAGAGAAATGCAAAAGCATTTCTCTTTCGGGATCGCACTGGAAGCATGCGTCCGGCGCGATCCGAGGTGACGTCTGATGATGTCAGTGCGCAAATCGCGAGCTGACCTCATCAGACGTCACTTTGGGGGGGGAGGGGGGTAGGCGACCATTCCCCCCGTGGGCCGGGTGCAGGACGAGCTGGTCTCGTCCCAGGCACACGAGAACTGTGTGCCTGGGACGAGACCAGAGCACCTGCGGCACCCAAGGGGTTAAGAGGCCGCAGGCGGCTGGTTGTGCGGCGGGTGACATGCATGTCACTACGACCCCCGCAGTGATTCATGGGAAATGTAGTCCAGTGGAGTTATTACCAAATGCAGTCAGGCGCTTTTGATGCCGCAGCGTTGTCTATTCCTTTGAATTTAATTCTTTATAATCAGACTTTCTGAAGTGTTCATATTCTATATGGACTTCATTGTAATATTTTGCGTGAAGCATCCACCCAATAGTGCTTATGACTTTAAAAGTGCTACGCCTTACGTGTTGAATCTTATGCAACGCTGTGATGTTTGGGCATGAGTATCAAAACTTCTTGCCATTATTTTAAATGATTTTTAGATGTTCATGTTCAAATTGTTGCACAAAGGGGTACTACCTTGTAGAAACTAATTGGATACCGTGGGCTAATCAACAAAAGTGGCAGAGGCACTTATAGTATGTGGTAATGAAATCACTATACCTATTGGGAGGGAACTCAATTCAGGATTCACTCAGGACATTCGTTCATCTTATCATGGTATTCGTCTGAATTAAAATGGATCATGAGAAGTACTCCAATATCAGAGTTTAATTAGAGTACTGCACTGACGTGTATGTTAGAGGCAGATATGAAAGATTCATGGGAAGAGCTTGATTTGAAAGGTACATAAGACAGGTGCACATGGTAAGAGCTTGCACTATAGACATCTTTTTGCAGTTCGTTGTGTCCGGGAGTTTTCTTAGTTAAGACTTGTACTCATACTTGACAGTTTGTAAAGAGACACCTGGAAAGTCCTTGTACTACAGAAATCCTCTTCCAGTTAGCTGGGTCCAGGGGATTTCATCATTAAGACCTGTACTCAGACTTGACAATCTGTAAATCCATCTCTGTTCATCTTTAAAAAGTTGTTGTTCTGTAGCAATTTGTAGTTTCTCAGTAAAATATCATGTGAAGTCATTTTCGGAATGGCCTGTGGTCACAAAATAGCACGTAAGTTCAGTGACTTTCCTTTTGCACCTGAAAGTACTCCTCTGTTCATTGCTAAGTATTCTGATTTTCCTCGTTGTCATACATGTATATTTTAGACCACAGGGGCAGATCAGTATACATACACAGTTGGTACTATCGCAATTTGTGTGGCGTTTGAGGACCCATGGTGTTCTTAGGCCAAGATCCAGTCCCTGTGCTGGTTTTGTGCATGAACACACATCGCAGTGACTGTATGGGAAATGGCCTACAACCAGGGGGAGTTTACATAATGTGTGTATCGTTGGATCTGGGGTTCTGGGTGCTCGGTTTCTTTGCTTTTGCGTGGACTATGATCCCTTAAAGACTTACCTTTTTTATATGCAAATAGAGGTTTTTCAAAATCTAGTGGTTCCACATTTAGAATCCTCTAATTTCTCTAAATAAATCTCTTTTTATCTGACTAGAATGTGTGCCAAAAGTGGTGACACACATCATGTGCTCATTTTTTTGTTTTTCAAAGGTTTGTAGTAATAGATCCCTGGAATAATTGCAAGCTCTCTTTCTGGTTTCTTTGATTAAATGGTCTAGATACAGTTTTGCCTTTAGTTTGTTCGATAGAAATTTAGCGTGTTTGTCATAATCACTTCTGTCTGTACAGTTACTGTGTAGTCTCAGAAACTGTTCTACTGGTAGATTGTCCTTCAGTGCTTTTCGATAAAAACTGTCATACCTTAGAGGGTTATTGCAGTCAGTTGCTTTCTAATAGTTCAGGTGAGACCAATAGGCCTCACTATAATGCATGGAGTACATGCGTGCACAGGCAGTGACAGTTTGACAGCCCTGAGGAAGGCCCCAGACCCGGATGGGCTCTTGGCGAGGGCCGAAACATGTTGGCGCAATAAAAGTTTTTGGGGGACACTAATTCCCTTAAAAAACAGATTTATTTTTGTTATCTATACCCATGGAACTCTCAAATAAAAGGAACTCCTAAGGCTATACCAGGAGGTTTTCTTTAACAGTTTCCTTTATTCTGGAACCCTGTTTCTATCCAGTAAGATACTTTATTGAAGAACTCCCAATTCTGGTTGACTCCGCCTTGGTGGTATCATCCTAACGGTTTGGATAGACACCAATAATGAAGCATGCCACTACAAGTGGGTGAGTTGTCTATTTCAATTATTTTGAGACACTAGAGGTAACCCTTAATAGTGGTTCCTTCCATTTATTCTTACCCCCCTTTTTTGCAAGCGTAGTTGCCATTTTGTTTATCAGAGCTCGTAAATTCCCTGCTTGCAGAAAAAGTGGGAGTTTGTCATTTAGTTTAAAAATGTTCCCTTGGAGGATTATTTTGCATTCCTTCTTAAATTGCATGCATTTGCAGACTTTTCTAGAAGTTAACAAGCAGCCGCCTTGAGCATTAAGAATCCAGAGGGAAAGTGCAGCACTGTTGTCACCTGGCCTCTCTTAGGTGAAAGCTCAATTGATCCCTTTTCTCAAGTAAGATGGAGCATAGACATCATAGGAATTAGATTTGGGCAAACTTATACAGAACCTGATCATGTTTGTATTTGATTCATAAACATCAGAAAGCTGACTGCCAACTCCTCTCAAATGTCTTGAAAGATTTAAAAGTGTTTGTGGTTTTATTTGAAGTCTTTTTGTACCTTTAAAAGTGCAAAGGAATTGGTAACACACCTTGACAGTAACCCGTTAGCTGTTGGGCCTTCAACAATTTTCCTATTTTTCGTGCTTTTAACCTACTGCCAGTTTGTGGTGGAAGCCAATGTAAAAACTATATATTTCTGAAAAATTGGCAAAATTCAGAATTCAGCAAGGGGTCGAATGTGTAGATATCTCAAGGTTTTCCCAAAGAAACTAAGTGGACCCGGGGTACCCAGAGCCAACAACTGACCTGCACCGTAAAATCATTTTTCATTGTTTACTGAATATAGACCAATTTATGTGGTGAAAAATGTAGAGTGAAAAATAGGTATCATTGTAACGCATGTATTTCTGAAATGGGCACAAGATATGGAATTTAGGAACAGTGATTATTTGTACATCTCTGAATTTGTGGGTACGCGTAGGAATATGATTTAGAGGGTATTTTTCAAAATGTCTTCTAATTTACACACTGGCTAACATTTGGAAGGCTTATATGCAGCAAGATTGTAATGGTAATAACAAATATCCAACTATTCTATGCTCCCAAATGTCTTTTGATAAAAATGGTACCTCATGTGTGGATAGCCCTCATGCTTGTGACAGGAAATGCCCAAAAACGCAACATTGATACATCACATTTTTCCATTCAAAACTGACCTTTTTTTTTTTTTTTTTTGCAAAGTGGGTGGCTGTGGACTTTGGACCTTAGCTGAGCTAGCATGTAGGGAAACCTAGCAAATATGTACACCTTTGAAAACTAGGCAGGATGGGGTGACTCCCCAAAAACCTCAAGCTATGAATAAAAAATACAAACATTCCTCACATTTCTGTGATCGAAAGTTCTGGAATATGTGGGGGGCAACATACTTCCTTCCACCCAGCGTTCTCCTAAGTCTTCTGGTAAAAATGGTACCTCACATGTGAGGGTAGACCTAGTGCCCAAGACAGGAGACGGCCCAAACACAACATGGATACATCATATTTTTCCACTCAAAACTGATCATTATTTTTGCAGTGTGGTAGCTGTGGATTTTAGGTCCTAGTTCAGCTGGCACCTAGGGATACATAGCAAACCTGTACATTTTTTAAAACTAGAGGAATCCAGGATGGAGTATCCTTTGTGGCTCTCACCAGGTAGTTTTTTCCCAGAATACCTTGCAAACCTCAAACTTTGACAAAAAACACATTTTCCTCCCATTTCTGTAATAGAAAGTTCTGGAATCTGTAGGGAGCCGCAAACTTACCCAGCATTCCTCTAAGTCTTCCAATTAAAAACAGTACCTCACTTGTGTGGGTAGGCCTAGAGCCCAAGACAGGAAACAGCCCTGCAAGCAATCACATTTTCCCACTCTTGCAAAGTGGGTAGCTGTGGATTTTGGGCCCTAACTCAGCCGGCACCAAGGGAAACCCAGAAAACCTCCAAATTTTTTAAAACTAGACACCTGGGTGAATTCAGGATGGTGTGGCTTGCGTGAATCCTATGAGGTTTATTTTACCCACAAAGCCCTGCAAACCTCAAACTTTACCTGCAATCATGCATGTTCCTTAGTTTCTGTGATCGACACTTCAGGAACCTGCAGGAATCCACATAATTCCTACCACCCAGCAACTCCCCACTGTGGTGATAAAAATGCTGCCCCATGTTTGTGGCTAGGCCTAGTGTCTGCAGCAGAGACAGATCAAACCAAGCTAAATGGGATCCCCTACTGGCCCCCCAGCACATATTCAGTGAAAGTAAAATGAGCCGATCGATTACAATTATGCCCACCATATAAATAATCTGTTCCTTTCCCTTGCCTGTTGGCTTCCTCACATGTTCTCCACAAGTGGGCAGACGAGGCCCTGTTCCATTGGAGTGAGGAAGCAGATGTGCTGCCAAGCTATCCATTAAAGGTGCTGTGTGTGCATGTCCTGGCTGCACATTCACTATACATAATCCAGGCCAGCACAGAGATAAATGAAGAGGTGGCAGCCGGTGTCTTCTTGCGTCTTAATGCTCTCCGTACAAAGAAATGAGACGTGTGCATACAGGCCATTACATCACTCAACGCAGCTGAATATTATGGCTGTTCCTGTAAAGTATTCCCCAAAAGCATGGAATCGCCTACTGTGGACAGCAAGGCAGGTCATAAATATGTCTGTGTACAAAGACAATATAAATTATTAAGTGGTTAAGTGCAAGCCTCCATTTAGGGTTGTAAAGATGTCAGACATTTTGTGATTTAATCAAATTTTAAAGAGTTCTCGTAGGGAGCCTGTATGTGTGTAAATTATTTTTTCAAGGTTACACTGTGAACTATATTTGGGAAACTGGATCAAAAGTGTAATCATAAAAGTTAGACCTTATCCAGGGGACTGATTTATTTCCAGGAGTTCCAAGATTAATTTAACTGCAAGCCAAGCGGAGAAAATCTGGCGACAAGAACCCTCTACAACCAACTTCTCCACCCTCAAAACTTCCATTCGCACCCACCACCAACTCATACGCACCACCAAAAGAGCTCACTACAAGACACGCCTTGACAACAACTCCCAAAACCGCAAAGAACTCTTCACCATCATTAAAGAGCTATGCAAACCCAAAGCCAGCGACATAGACCCCACACACACACACAGCCCCTATGTGACGCCCTCTCCAACCACTTCCACCACAAAATCCTGGACATTCACAACAGCTTCATACCACACACACCCACCACACACAACCCTCACTCGCCCAACTCAAACCCCGCTCATGACCCCCCCACCACATTTACCACCTGGGCCCCTACCAAACACGAAGAAACCGAAAAAGCCATGAATTCCATCCACTCCGGATCCCCTCTGACCCCTGCCCTCATCGCATCTACAACAAAGCCAGCCCATCCATCGCCCCCCATACTCCGCGACATAATCAACTCCTCATTCGACTCCGCCACCTACGCAGACCCCTGGGAGCACGCAGAAATCACCGTTCTCCTAAAAAAAAAAACAAAGCCGACCCGGGGGTCCTCTCCAACTACTGCCCCCATCTCCCTCCTCCCTTTCCCCGCCAAGTCGCCGAGAAACTAGTCAACGCCTGCCTATCCACATTCTCGAGGCAAACAACACACTTGACCCATCCCAATCCGGGTTCCGCAAGAACCACAGCACGGAAACCGCCCTTATCGCATGTACTGACGACATCAGAACCAGAGTCGACAAAGGCGAAACCGTCGCACTCATCCTCCTAGACCTCTCCGCAGCCTTGGACACTGTCTGTCACCACACACTCCGCACACGCCTCCACAACACAGGAATTCGTCACAAAGCCTTAGACTGGCTCACCTCCTTCCTCACCGACCGGACCCAAAGAGTCCGCCTTCCACCCTTCCACTCCACCGCTACCAAAATCATCTGCGAAGTCCCCCAAGGGTCCTCCCTCAGCCCCACACTCTTCAACATTTACATGACCCCCCTCGCCAACATCCTCCGACCACACGGAATCACCATCCTCTCCTATGCAGAGGACACCCAACTCATCCTCTCCATCACCCGCAACCCCACCACCGCCAAAACCAACCTACACGCTGCTCTCCTCGACACCGCCAACTGGATGACAACAAACCACCTCAAGCTTAACTCCAACAAAACCGAAACCATCATCTTCTGCACCAACAAAACCATATGGGACAACTCCTGGTGGCCCACCGCCTTAGGCCCCGCTCCCACCCCCGCAAACCACGCACGCAACCTCGGCATCATCCTGTACCCCTCCCTCTCCATGACACAGCAAATCAATGCAGTAACCTCCTCCTGCTTCCACACACTCCGCACACTGAAAAAATTCTTCAAATGGATTCCCTCAGAGACCAGGAAGACAGTCACCCATGCACTCATCAGCAGCAGACTAGACTACGGTAACGCCCTCTACGCCGGCACCACACTCAAACTCAAACGCAAACTCCAGAGAATCCAGAACACAGCTGCACGCCTCATCCTGGACCTCCCCCGCCACGAACAAATCTCACCACACCTCAAATCCCTTCTCTGGCTCCCCATGGACAAGAGAATAACTTTCAAGATCCTCATCCACTCACACAAATCCCTCCACAACACCGGCCCAACCTACCTCAACGAAAGAGTGAACTTCCACACTCCCACCCGCAACCTCCGATCAGCCGACCTCGCACTAGCTACAGTCCCCTGCATCCAACGAACCACCACAGGAGGCAGGGCCTTCTCCTACCTCGCCCCCAAAACCTGGAACTCCCTCCCCTCTTCATTTTTTGGGGCACTGTCTCACTCGTGTGAGTTTCAGGGCTTTAATATCTGGGCAGAACTTTCTGAGCTCACTGAGATGAACTGTTTACTAGACTCCATCAACTCCTTCACCATTCTAAATCTGTGGCCTCTCATATCATATACAACTGATGCAGCTGGCTATAGTCTCCTCTTACAGACCCTGGTCTAACTTTTTGACAGTAGACATAACAAAATAATCCCATTTGAATGTCCTTGGAACTGTACATATCTTTTTAACAGTTAACATTCAAGGGGCTTTGACCTCTGCACTCTGGCTTTCCCTGGATGCAACATCAATTAAAACATCCTGTTTGCAGGTGGAACGTGTGTGCTCAATAATTATGATGCAGATCCTTAAGCCAAATTGCGTCAAAAGCTCAATAACTTTAAAAAGCTCACTTTTTTCACCTGGAGTGCCTGTTATGATGAACTTACATTCAAGTACCGTAAGGCAGTCTGTAAAGTTTGCATTGGCAAGATTACTAGGGATTTTCACACTATCATTAAAGCTGTCCCGTGGACCCCTGTCATTAGCTCCTATTGCGTCAAAATATGCACATTTGTGTTTATTCCACATTTGTCTCTTTTATACTTAAGTAAGATTTGAAAAACACGTTCATATCTGACAAATCTTTGGATTTTCTACCTTATCTCAATTCTTCCTCTCCAGGCTAAGAGGTAGAGAAAACAACTAAGGGCTGCCTTCACCACCTTTGACCACACCAGGTGGATGTGGCGGTTCTGTGAAATGTATGTTGACGCCTATACACCGGGCTCAGTCAAGTCTATTCTGATTAAGAGTGTTAAAGTTGTGTCATTCTGAAGACCATCTCAAACCCTTATGCTTTTCAGTGTTCTTTGGCAGCCCTCAATATATAACATAGGTTCCTTTCGTTGCAGAGGACACCAGACTTCTCATTCAGCTTGACCAAGTCACTAAGTCTTACCTCAGACACTACAGAGAGTCTAGTCTTAGGTGGTCTCCCACTATCTGGGCTCCTGTGGGCTCTCCTCTGATTCTTGTAACCAAACCTCATCCTTTTATCCTTCCCCCATAGGTAGGAGCCAAGGAGCACTCTTCAATGCTCATCCCCCTCCTCTGGAAAATGGGGTCAGCTTGTTTTCTTCTTAAAATGCTTAGGAAGATATTTTTTTTCCTTCCTAAGGGCAAGCAAATGAAAATCCAGATGGTAATCCCTTCATGTCATGTTATGGCAATGCCCTTCAACTGGGCCTTCCAGAATTGCTTGTTCCAAAGCTTTAGACCATGCAAATATTGGCGACCCAAATCTTGCGTGGCCTCAACCATCTTTCCCTAGTCTCTTGTCATCACTGGTGTCCTGAGATAAGAGGAGCTCCTTTAAGTCTGTCTTTTCCTTCAAGCAATTCATGAGCAGCTCTGGCATCTTTGTTAGTTTCGCCTTCTGGTTCTAAATCCTCTTCCATGACTTTCCGAACTATGATGCGCATCGACTATGCCTTCCCTCTGAAATACTCTCTCTCAATGCCTGCTATGTTTTTGATGACTTTCCAGAAACAACTTAAAACCCATATGTTTCTGACATATTTCTTTCTCTCTCACTGGCTTTGCTTCTTCTCACTGACCAAGAAATCCCTGCAGGCATTTCAATATGAAGCGCAAACAAAAACGCATGTTTGGGACCCACATACAACTTCTTCCTCATTTGACCAATTTGCGTTCAACTTTACAAAATAAGTGGGTATATTTTGGGTGTTTGTTTGATTTTTGAGAAATGTGTGCAGGTTCATTCATCGTAAATGGCCATACGTGTATGCAGTTGAAAAAAATGCTGTTCCTGCGACTGCATGCGTCTCACCATCACCTGCTTCCTCCTATGGTCTGTACTTAGGAGTATCTCTTTTAGCATCAAACCTCCAGAGTCTCTGCATATTTTGATGATCCAGTCCAGGGCAACAACATGTCCAGGCTCCTTAACTCTCCCCCCCCCCCCCCCCCCCCCCCCCCCTCCCCCCCACCCCCCCTAACCCCCCCCCCCCCCCCCCCACCCCCACCCCCACTGTCTGGGCACCACATTGACAGTCTTTTATCTGGATAGGGTGTTAATGTGTCTCTTTATAAATAACCTCTCTTCGCTGTGTGCAGGGTGGCATGTACCATGACCTTAAACAGTTCCAGGAAATGATGGCTTTAATATTCACATCCCATGGGGCATAGTTGTGCCAATGACTCAAAGGCCAGACCAAAGTCTTTTTCTCCGCCGTTGTAGCTGGCTTTGTGCTCATTTCTCTTCCCTCTCGAGCCAGGAAACACTTACTGACTGCTCGTGTGAAGTGCCGCTGTTTCACCACTTCTCACGTACTCGGGCCAAGCACAAGAGACTACCACGACTCCGGCTATAAGCGGGACTCAGTACTTAATACTGTAGGAGCGATCCACAGGGGCTTGCTGTGGCCATCTTGACTCGCATTCTGCTTCAGTCTATTAACAGAAGAACTTCAGACTTAGTAACTCAGCTACTTAAGAACTTGTGAAGGAAATTAATTACCGCCAATTTACATTGGTGGCTTTACTGGTTTAATTGAGCATTTCTGTTCAAATCTGAAGTTCAATCAAAGTGTAATGTTATTATGAACTAAATGAAAACGGAAATACGTTTTCAAACGAATGCAGGTTATTTTAAGTAACGCAGCACGTTTCGAGCTAGAGAATTAAAAACAAAACAATTGAAGGACACTGAAGATTTGAATTAAATCCTCCCCTCCCTCTTCCTCAGCGCCTTGAGACCCTCGCGGGTGAGTAGTACGCTTTACAAATTCCTTGATTGATTAAATTGTATGGTGCATTTAGCGCCATCACGTCAACAAGTGCATAGCATCTTAACTCGTAGTGTGTGTTTAACGTTTAACAATTGAGAAGCAAAATCAGAGTTGACTCAGAGGCAGGCACTTTCAGTAAAGGCGTAGAGTGATTTTTTGCACTGGAGCAAGGAGTGGACCAGCTGTAAGTGTCCCATGCACTTAGGACTGTGCAGTGAATGAGCAGACTACAGGCCAGGGGCATTCCTCGGATGCAGTTAGCTCTGTGGAATGGAGGAGCAGAGAAGGGGGTCATTGGAAATCTTGGCATTTACCTTCGAAGTGTGGTTCAGCTGAGCTCCGATAGTCTATTACAGCTTCAGAGTCAAGAATTACTGAGCATCATGTCATCCCAGGCACCACTGCACCAAGGTGCCTTCTCCGTCTGTCCTCCCTCACCTGGAAAAGACCACCCGCCCCACACAGGGGCGCCTGAGGGATAGAAAGAGAGGGGCGTGCCAGCTTTGGAACTGGAGGAGCATACAAGGACAGCTCGCACAATGAAGCCTAGGCCTTTGAAGGGCAGATGTTTTAAATGCTAGAACGAGGGAAGCAAAAATCTTTGCTAAATGTGCAAATGAAACCACATCAGTGAAGATGAAAATGGCATAGCCGTAAAAGGTTCCTGGTGGAGTGCTGCAAATTATATATTTAATTCAACTGAAAGGTAGAATTGCACACCTGACATGTAATGATTTTAAAATAGGTAGAAAATGGGAGCACAGCTACCAGATTCCACAGTATTAAAGAATCTACTGGATGTAGCTTACTTTTGGATCAAGATGGATTTGTGTTCTATAGCTCCTCCTAGAGGGCCCTCTGGTCATCGAAATAACACATCTGCATGACCTTTTGGACCATCTATGATAGCGTTGAATTATTCTTTCACTTCATCGAGAGGTGGTTCCTGAAAATGTGAAGAATACTTTAACGTTCATGCCTGGCCACAGAGTATAAGGCTTTGTGATGTTGAACATCGGAATTGTATTTGGCCAACAGGAATCCATAAACCTTCAGAATGGCAGCGAGGCAGGCTCAGGAGATGGTGTTATCTTTCACCTGCCATGGACCAGTTGTAGACATTAAGAATATACAGCTGCCTACTTCAGCTGCAGTCTAGCCACTGACGGGCGAACAGTTGGGCCACACAATCCTGTACTCTCTCCATATCCCTGTATGTAGTTTACGGGTATCTTGCTTATCGAGAAGATAACGTGGTTGAGTGCTCAAGCAGAAACCCCTGGTGACTAGTGTATGCACATAATTCCCATGTGAGTGGCTCCCCAACTACCTCTGTAGCACCCACAGAGCCTTACAAAATGTTTGTCCCCCATCTCCCCAGCACAATTGGCTCTGGCCAGATTGGACAAGAATACTGATTTAGCAGCAACACCAGTGATCATCTTTAAAACCCAATCTCTAGTCTTGTCAAGACTTGATTATTGTAATGTCATTAATTTAGGCATTCAACAAGGCCCCTTAAATAAACTGCAGAGGCAGCAAAATGCAGCAGCAAGGCTTCCCAAGAAAATCCAGAAAATCTGTTTGGTTTCCAAAGCATTCGAGGAGCTTCTTTGGCTCCCAATAAAAACAGAGGGCGGCCTTTAAAGCACTATGCACAGTGCGCAGAGCTCTCCACTGCACTCATCCGGAGTATCTAAAGGAAAATGTTTACGGTACACGCCAAGTTTGCATTCTTCAACATCCAAAGAGGTGATTGTCCCCAAAACTAAAAGGTTTCCTGGGGTGGGAGGAGTTTTGTCCATTCCTCCTGCCTACTTTAGAATCAGTTGCCTTAACATCTGAGGGATAAGCCAAATTTGAACACTTTTACGAAACATCTTAAATCCTGGCTCTTTTCCTCCTGTCTCTAGTTTCCTTTCTTTTCATTCTATCACATTACAGTTTCTAACAGACATCAGCACCAAGGCGCCCATGGGTATTTGTTGTGCTTTATAAATAGTTATCAATATCAACAGCCACTATTGGGCCAGAACCAGTCATGCCACGAAGATAGATAAAAATATAACCCTGCAAAATTTTGTGGGGTAGCAGATGAATGCCCCAGCATACTTCATTTCGAATCCAACGTAAGAACCAGATGGAAAAACTGTTAACTTTCCAAAAATCAAAAACCGAGTTACTACATAGGACTGGGCATTCAGCAAAAATATGAACTGCATCTGCCCCATCCGCGTCACACCTGAAGCACTGGTCCTCCCCTTTAAGCTTCATAATAAATGTTGGGATGTGCAATAGAAGTTAATGCATTCGTTGTGATGGACCTTGATTCAAGAAACATTGAGGATGGTCTGCACCAAAATATGTAAAGGGACTGCCTGTTGAACCTCATGCAGTTTGCAATGAAAATGCCCTGTGAATTGTAGACCAGCCTTATTGGAGGTGAGACAGTCCTCCTGATCAAGGTTATTTAAAGAGCGCCCAAATACCTCCCTGATGTCAGCTGAATCAACTACATATTCACCCATTTCATTTCTAATCCGCTCAGTAGTATTGGAACTAGTACTGTCCCTTGGTCTAAAGGAGAATAGCTGTCCCATCTCCTCGCTATTTTCAAAACTTAACAGCTGCCTACTACAACACTTTTTGACTGCCCGGTTCCATATATTCTTCTTAGAGATGCTTGTAGAATGGCTAGTTGCTCTGAGAATAATAGCGCCCGCAGCCCCTCCTTGGCGATTATCAGGCTAGCCTCTAAAGAACTGAGGGTTGAGCACATTTGAGCCTCCTCCATAGTGGCTACCCTCCGCTGATAGGCAGCAAACTTCAACGTGTGTCCCCGGCAGAAGGCCTTAAGCTCATCCCAGATGACAGTGGTAGCTGCAGAGGCAGCTATAACCTTTAAGTACTCCCTCAGAAGCAAGTTCATTGGGCAAATATAATGATTTTCCAGGAGCAGTCTTCGCTCAGATGTCCAAACTTGTGCCCAACTCCTTTGACAGTGGTGTTTGTTCCAGGGGAAGGTGCGTCTCCTGGAGAAAACTGTTTGTGGTTTGAGAGTGTGCAGTCTTCCCTGGCTGTCTTACGCTGATGAGGCGCTTTGACCCCATTAATATTCAGGAAAGAATATGCAAATTCTGGTCAAGGCCACTATCATTACCAGACATTGTCACAGTATGTCAAGGCCCACACGCTTCCTTTAAAAACACCGCGCTCCTGCCTTCAGTTTCCCTGAGACTGTTCCCCCAAAGTCAAATGCTCCAATTTGGTGCTTCACGTTTGCATGTGTAAGATGGTGGCTCGCGACTAGTCTCTGGGCCCTCTCAGGACGAATCCTAAAATATGTTAAGCTGTGAGGCTCTCTGCTCCCCGCTCCCTTGTTACATTACCCCGTGGGGGGGATTGGAATCCAGGGCTCCCCTGTGCTTTCACTGGATCTAGGTGACTCAGCTCGGCCGGCGGTCTGGGAAGCAGAGTTGGCATCTTCCCATAGTCTTCAGCACAGCGGAGAGGGAAGTGCCTCTCTCCCACGGCTGAAGGTTTCTTGCGACTCGGTTGAAAGGCGTCAAGTTGGCTACCGTAGTGCTGTCTCACCATCACTAGGGTGCAAGAAACTGTGGGACAGTATTCCTATTGCTCGCTATATCGGCTGTCTTTTCTTTTGCATGCAGAATCTGCTGCTCTCTAGTTTGGTATACAATTTACCTGTATGGGGGTTCCCTTTAAGGGGGGAGGGGGTACTATTTTGTGTTAAAGGCTCTGCATAGAAAATTGGCAGGTGTTATTTCTTTCTTTAGGCTGTGATGCACTTGGAGAGGGCTCAGGCTCTGTGCCTATCCAGGAACCTGAGCTATCTAGCTAGGTGGTTGGGTTATGTGGTTGATGGGCCTTCTTGAAGGACATGGATTTGGGGGGGATAGAGGATCTCTCAGTTGAGGGGTGGGGGAGACTACTTGGTGTCAGCATGGTTAGGTGGGTTTGCTGTTTGAGAGTGGTGAAAGGTGTGAGGGGGAACTGGATAAAAAGTTGGGGGAACTGTCACTCTTAAGAAGTACTTCTCAGTGCTACAATGTGACTACTAATTTTGAAGAAGCTTTGTCATATTTTACATGATGTTTGTTGTATGATTTCCATAGCAGACATTTTCAGGGCTCGAAGACCCGAGCCAGACCCTTGGTTTGGCTATAGCTCGGCTCTCCCTGTTAATTTGTTGGTTCTTCCATCTCTATATGATACCCATATGAATATTAAATTGGCTAGATCTTCTGAGATGCCCATGTATTTATTCAATGGATTATATCTCAAATACCAGGCCCATTTATAGGCTGCCTTGCTGAAATAATTAAGCATTTAGCATGTATTGAGACTATAACTATTACTTTTTATAATCGTTTTTAGTCTCTATACATTATAGTTACATTTTAATTCTCTATATAACTTTAGTGATTACATCATACAGTATTGCAAGGACCTTTTTACATGTATACTGTTTGCTGATCATCTAGCACAATTCATGCAGTAATTATCAAATTATAAATGTGATTGTTTCCCATGCGGCATGCCAGAGTGGCACACATTTTAGCACAATAACATTTAGAATGTTGTATGCATTCTTTTAATTTCAATTAACTACATTTATATTATGGTAACATTTTGTGGACCGGATCTCTGTTTATGTATTAATTCAAAATGTTTGATTGCACTTTCATGTGTCTGCCTTCTGTGTCCACTTTGTGTACTTGCTGCGTGAATCTGTGGCATCTAGTTCAGTGGATAATGAACCTGCACCCTGCTCCATAACTGCAGTAAAAACAATGTTGTCCTCTTTAAACTTCTGCTACCCTTGTACCTCTATTTAAACTGAAAACTGGAGGCCCTAATTATTGGATGCTCCAAGAACATGTACTTTTGCAAATGGTACAAGTTCCTCCTGTGTAGCAGGGGTACTAGACACAGGTGTCCATTGCACACTTTTTTTCTCCTAACCTTAGAGCTCATTCTTGATATGCGTAATAGTAAAAACGTAAAGGTCATCTCATAAAACAGAGATTTCACAATTCCTACTTATGCCAACGAGCTACTAATCTTTCTCTCCAGTTTCCTTCCTGGCTGATGAATATTCTCTCAAGAGATACATGCTTTAATGTTAGTAACATTGAGTTGCTGCATTCCCGTCTGCTTGCTACAGGGATAACATATTAGACCTTGGCCTTCTGTAAAAAAAAAAAAAAAAAAATAGGAATAATGTTACCTGATACATAAAACAGAATTGTATATTTGAACAAATCAAAACCAAATTAATTACCCGCTCACTCCTTAATATGTGTTGGTAGGAAAGGTTGGAAGGCATCAAGATGATGCAGGTGCCTCGTGTGTTATATCCTCCTACCTCTAACTTGTGGTCTTATGAAGGGTATAAAGATGTGAACAACATCCTATCCATAATCTTATGGGCAAACACGTATCCTAGGTTATCAATGAGCCCAAGACATGAAACTGAAAACAACTTTTCTGTTTTTCAGGTGTATTATTACACTTTCTGATTTTAAGTACATCTCTCACTACTTCATGTCTCTAACTTGTTTCACATCTCTTTGGGTTGACTTCAGGCATAATAAGCATTGTGCATGCTTTGATATCTAGAGATGTTATTATTTTCTACTATCTAAACATTTTGAAATGTACATGGTAATTGGGCCTCCCTAATGAGGAACTTAGCTTATGACGAAAAGCTTCCTCTTACTAAATATCGATAGATGCCTGCAATCTCCCCCAGCCCTCACAACATTGCAGCCAATTAGGGAAAGCATCACTGTTTCATAAAATAATTGGAATCTAACTTCCTTGGAAACAGAAATGACCTAAGAATCAAAAAGGATGATGGTTGGGCGTTCAGTTGAATCTTTTTTTTATGGCCGACTTTCCTCCAGACTCACTTCCCTGGATCTCTTCCCTTTTCCTCATGTGCTGGAAACTATGCCATGCTCACCAATCCATGTGCCTGGAATATTTCCTCACAGCCACAGCTGTGCTACTAACTTGTATAGGTGCAAAGGATTAGCCCCTCCATTCCATTCTAGACTGTTGGGCTCTCCTGGTTCTCTTACCTCCCACTAAATAAGGTACCTGGTTTTGCTACCAGAACTCCTGTGCAACACTACATCGGTTTACTGGATGACTCTGCCAGAAACAGGGCCCTCTGTGAATTGCTGATACGTGTATTCAAGGCTTTCAATAACTCACTTCCAAAGGGCATTTGTGTGTCTATATCTCGCTACTATCCCACCCACGGTCTAAGTGTAACCAATCAGAACCTTTTAATAGTGCCTAAATGTCCCTGTGTCGCATCTAGGTTCCAACCATGTTATCCCATTCCAGTGAAACTCTCCTCCTCTACCAAACCAGGCATGAACCCCACTCTAGGGCCCAGAGTCTGATGCATGTCACCCAGAGTCTGATGCATGTCACCCAGAGTCTGATGCATGTCACCCAGCGCAGCAGCCAAAAATGCTGTGCTACGTGACAAGGAGAGAGCAGGAGAGCGCCATATTCTTATAGAGATGGCCCTCCTCTCCCCTCTCCTTAGCGCTGGCGCTGATTTTAGCTGCCGTGTGCCACGCACACACCTTAGCGCTATAGTGCTAGGGTGTGTGCATGAGCTTCGCATAGGTTTTGTACAGGAAGGGTACCCTTTCTGTACAAAATACTATGCCCAGACCAGTGCAAATGTTTTTCCCATGTTGTATGTGTGCTGTACAGTGCAGCACACATGCAAAGTCGGAAAAGCAGGGAGAAATTAAAACATTTCTCCGTATTACACCTGCTTTTCAAAGGCGTTCATTTTTGGTGCTAAATTCTTTCTTCTGCCGTTTCAGACTAGGGTTTAGTATCAAAAAACATGTGTGGCAGCATGGGTACGCCCATGTACCACCCATGCAATGCCCTCTTGACGCATAGTAACGCTAAGCAGAGTTTCACGCTTTGTGTTAATTTGCCACATAAACCAACGCAAATACCTATTTTCGTTGGTTTGTGAACACCCCAAAAAAGTTTTGCATTGGTTGAGCGTTAAAAAAAAAAGCGTTGAGAATCTGGCCCTAGGACCTTAAAACAACCCTAATGTACCTAACTGATACTTACAGTAAAAGAGTGAGCACAACCTACTAATACTAGTTTTGTTCACCTAGTAATACTAGTTTTGTTCACCTAGTAATACTAGTTTTGTTCACCTAGTAATACTAGTTTCATTCATTGCACTGGCTCCTGTGTGCAGTAATACATTTAGAGATGTCTTTCAATTGCATGTCTTCGCTGCTCATATACAGGCTCCTTGCTCATTTTCTTGTTCTTTTTAATCTACTTCTCTGTGTTCCACAAATATTCTTGTTCTAAATACTCTTTGGCCAATATATTAATAAACACATATTTGTAAAGTAGACTGTTCCAGACGCTGCTGGATTGAGGCTGTTTTAAAGTTATTAAACTATCATGCAATAAAACTTGGTGACTGTTAGTTCTAATGGAATTGGCTTAATTCCTTTTGAAAGTTCCACACCTTATGGTACCTCTGTTCTCTCCATGTACTTCTGACCCTTGTTGGATCCTGTGAGGGTGAAAGGCTGCATCCCGATTAACAAAACCTGTGTGGATATAATTTCAACCTCGGTGCGTAAATAGCATGATTTACAGTGTACGGTCAGATTTGGGTTTCACAAAACATGCATTTACACCCTTCAATCTTTTGCATTTCCCTTGCGCCAGACCTCTTTGCCAGGTCTGTTCTGAAGGCTGTGCTGCTCTCCATCTAAGCAGAGAGCCAGTGCTTGACTGACAGGCTCTCCGAGAGACATTGGAGCACCCTGAGATTCATTCATGATGTAGAACAGTGAGGGAAACAGTCCTGCATCAGAGCCGTGAATACCCAGGTTTAGAACCTGGTATTCATGATAATGGTACTCATAGAGAGACCTACATAGCAATTAAAATGATGCACCACACACATGTACAATACCTGATACATAAGAAGCCTGAAGAGCTAAACATTATTAATGCCTATTGAGTATCAAGCTAAACAGTCCCAGTGTTTTATTCCAGTGGTTCCCAACCCTTGGCCTGGGGACCCTTGGGGGCCACAAAGCCTTCTCAGGGTGTCCGTGACTGCTTAGAAAAGGAAATAATATTAACATATTAATAGTGTGTATATAAATAAGTGGATAAATGTACATTTTTTTTTAATGTACTGTAAATGTCAAGTAATTTGAAATTAGAGGCTAAAAATTAAGTTAGTATCCTCAGAATGATTTGTGGGCGCCGTGCTGGTGCGTCAAACAGAATATAGTACGGACGACGTGTGGCTTCAATTGAATTTAGAAAAGCTCCAACCTTCCTATTAAAATAACATTTTTATTTATATTTGTTTGCTAGTTAATTAAAATGTGTTATAATTTGTGTATGTGTGTGTGTGATGAATTATATTTTTCTGTATTTTTTGTGTATTGTTGTGTGTTTCAAATCATTCACAATGTTTAGGTCTGGGTCCCCACTTCCAGTAAGGACTCAGTGGGAGTCCCCTTATTCCACTAATGATTCAGTGGGGGTCCCCGGGTTCCAGTAATGATAAAGTGGAGGTCCACTGAAGTCAAAAGGTTAGGAACCACTGTTTTGTTCTATTCATTATTTTCTAGGGCACATATATAAAAACGTAATTCTCATTTGAAGGAAGCATCCTTAACCGTCTGTTCAAAGAACCCCTCCCCCCCACTTTTTCTTTCTGATTTCACCCTCTTCACTTTGTTATAATCTCTATCAAGTACATAAACAAAAAAATAGATAGTAAAACACAGTGGCGTAGCGTGGGTTGTCAGCACCCGGGGCAAGGCAAGTAATTTGCGCCCCCTAACCCGTGGATTTTAGCACTCGCGAGTGCGAGCGCCCCCCCCCCCCCCCCAGATGTTGCGCCCCGTGCGGCCGGCCCCCCCTGCACCCCCCACGCTACGCCACTGGTAAAACACTAGCCTCATGTAAATTAACAGTAGTCCACTCATCACGGCATTTTTAGCACCGACAGTTTACCTCGTTCAGCCATTGTTCGAAAATTGTACCGAACATCCTTTTGACATCCAGGACACAAGACTGATGCCTTTGGCTTCATTTCCTAATTCGTTCTGCAGCCCATGATTGTCTGGAGCACTTCACTTTTCTCTACTTTCTTGTGTGCATTGATTCCTAGCCCGCATTCTGGGTCCTCTTGTGGGGATTGCATGCTTCATTTTCTGGTCCAGGTTCCTGTTTTTAATGTTATCCCTGCGGTTTGCGAATCCCTGCTCCCTTTCTGTCCCACCACTGTGTGGCTTTACTTTATATTCAGAATTTCCCAATTGCGTCTCTGTTGCTCCTCCTACTACATTCTTAATTTCCCTAACCATTTATCACATTTTACTTTTTCACTAAATGGTTCAGTGATTCCTGTCTCCAGTGTTCCTTTTTCGACGCCTGTAACTCGTATCCTCAATGACGAGGGGAAAAAATATATTTGTTGTAATCCTGACACTCCCAAACAAAACAATGTGACCATTTTGCGCAGCTTTCATCACCACTAGTTTGGGTTTCTTTAGTTTGCAAAGTTACGTAAGAGACCCGGAGCAAAAAAAATTTAAGGACCGAAGCACTTTTCAATGACACTTTATTCCATCCTCACGCGTGGCCCTGGTGAGGCTGTGGTAACTCTTGCATCTGGTGAAAGTGGTTTCAAACTTGCCCGCTCCATCAGCCTCTGATTCCAAGTTTCCTCACTGAGAAGGAGAAGTGACATGCAGACTTTTTACTTTTCACACCAACTCCACATGTCTTGAAATTTAACCAACATTTTTCCGCTGGTAAATTTACTCCGGATGACATGCCAGAATTTACCCAGGGAAGAATACGAGGCATGAGGTAATTCCCACAAAGCGTATAATTCTGATCCGTGTTCAGACAGGCACTGCAATAAGCCGGGCCTTGGTTGATCCATTTCTAGTTAAATCAATCACTGTATTTGTAGAGCGCGGCTATTCACCCATTAGGGTCTCAAGGCATGGGGGGGGGAGGGGGCAGAAGTGAAGGTCAGAGGGGATCAGGTGAAGAGTCAAGTTTTGAGGTGCTTTTTTTTAGCTCAACAGACGCCTCAGCTTCTACGTCCCCACCCGCCCCCTCCGCTCCGCTGGCCTCGCACTTGCTGCCGTCCCTCGCACCCGCCGCTCCACGGCGGGTGGGAGATCTTTCTCCTTCCTGGCGGCCAAGACCTGGAACTCCCTCCCCACCAGCCTCAGGACCACCCAGGACCACTCCGCTTTCCGGAGACTCCTAAAGACTTGGCTGTTCGAGCAGCGATAACCCCCCCTTTCCCCCCTAGCACCTTGAGACCCGCACGGGTGAGTAGCGCGCTTTATAAATGTTAATGATTTGATTTGATTTGATTTAGGTACATGAATTGACAAGTTGAAATGGTGAGGCAGCACATAATCATGTTTCTTACTGTATTAACAATAATGGTGAACACCTGAATCAAGCAGTTGACTGCTGCACCCAGATGACTTAAAGTGGCGGCCAGACTGTGAACGAGATGCAGATGGAGCTACTTTCATCACCATAAGTCCATATAGGTGTCAATCTCATCAAAAGCCATGACTTGCTGTGAAGTTTCCTGTTAGATTTTGGCCTGTAAGATACATATCAGCCTCACGAAGTTGTTGTTAAGACCTGTGTAGAATAAGAACCATCCAGCTACTCTTCAGTTGTTAGCTGGGTGAACATGACTTGAGCCTACATTTTAAAACACGACATACAGGTGTTGGGAATGGTAGACGAACACATGAATGCAATGTGCGTGAAGTTTCAATAGAACCTGTACCACTGCTGTGCTTTGTGCTCAGACACTTATTGGATATCCTTTCCTTTTTTAAATGCTTAAAGACCTGCAGATCAACTTTCTATTGATAGCAATGAGTCAAATGATGGATATAAAATTGAGAAAGGGGGATGAAATGGTAGTTTATTGTGGTGGTTCTTACATACCACTATTCAAATAAATGGCAACCCCAGACAAAAATAAAAGAAGTTAAGATGGGCCTTTCATGCTTTTCAAAGTGTAACACCAGGCGACTCTCTGGCTAGTAACAAAGGCATCGCGATGTTAGTAGGTCATTTGAATAAGAGAGTAGAGGCGTGATGCATGTTGTTTTAAGGGAAAATTAAACACCACTTGGTGTAAATTCCTAATCTCACTGGCACCTACTACAGGAACTGTGATGCTACCAAGCTCTGCTTTACTGGTAGATATTTATGGTGGTACTGCAAAAAATGTTAAAGTGAAGTTATGGTTAGCTTTGGCTGGTATTCCTGAACACATGGCTAAAAACAAAAACTCAAATTCTCTGAAACAAAACATAGTTAAAAGTGCAGTAATGTGTACAAAACACAGCCTAAAAACTGAAATGTACCAGTTATTGTTGGGTAAACTGACCATAACTTGTGCCACTCTCATGTACTGCTTATGAGCCTACTCACTACATCACTTATGACATTTTAAATTACATCATTGATGACAGCACTGATCAATCAGTACATTTGTAGAGCACGCTACTCCCCCGCGAGGGTCTCAAGGCGCTTTTGGGGGGGAGTTAGAGGGGGAATTGCTACTGCTCAAACAGCCAGGTCTTGAGATGTCTCCTGAAGGTCAGCAGGTCCTTGGTTTGCTGTAAGTGGATGGGGAGGGTGTTCCAGGTCATGGCGGCAAGGTAGAAAAATGATCTGCCGCCGGTTGTTGTCTTGAGGATGCGTGGGACGGTGGGGAGGTCGGCGGATCGGAAAACCCTTGGTCCATTTTAGGGGCGGGGGCGCAGAGCTCAGTTCCGTCGCTAGAGGTCAGGCCCCCTCAGTCCATACAGAGTTGGCCGTGCTTATGAGCTCTGCCTGCTTCCCTTTGGTGCGGCCACCTCGCCCCGAGTCTCCTCGGCTGCCGCCGGCATGAAGGCACCCGCGACAGATACCCAGTGAAGGTGCCATTACGCAGCAGCAGAGGGCCTTTCACGAGGCACCTAAGGCCGGGGTTCTGCCCAGAGCACCCCAGAACCCTGAAAAAGTCTGGATGGGCCCGCCTCATGAGAGGAGCCCTTCTGTGGGAGAGGAGCGAAGGCGCCGGTGCTGGGCAGGGAGGCGCTGCAGGAGAGAGCCGCTGCCCGGAGAGGGACCTGCCGCTGGTACATCCCTCAGGATCGCACCGCTGTACGGGGAACCAGAGGGAAGCAGAGAGGAGACCGCCGGCACAGCAGCAGCTGTGGGAGGTCTGAGGGTAGGGGATTGGGACAGGATCCCCGGCTGCTCGAGGGGCCCCTGGAGTCCAGTGTGAGGGGCCAGAGACCCCCAAGTAAGGAGGAGGGGTCCCGCCGCCGCAGAAGTTACTGCACCCAGCGGTGGTGCAGCGCTAGGGTGCTGGACCTAGTGCCGGAGCGCGGAACGCAGGCGCTAGATCCAGTATCGTGGGAAGAGAGGAGACAAGACTCGGTGCTGTGCAGAAGACCCGACGATGCTGTGGGGACCTGGCCGCCAGTACCTGGTGCTGCTGTAGTGAAGAGGGGGCGCGCTGGTGCAGTGCTGCTGTAGGGGGAGGCGGTGCAGAACTTTGGTGCCAGTGAAGAAAGAGAGGCGCTTTACTCGGGGGTCCCCAAAGAAAATTGAGAGCGGATTGGGTGGAACAGAAACAGAGCTTGTAAACTCCGAAGCTCGGAACGCAGCGACCCAAAATGGCGGCCGCAACCCAGAGAGAAGCCGGAGCACCGCTTACCCAATAGACGCAACTCAGACCCCGCTGAGGGTAAGAAGCGATGACAGAGAATACCCTCGGTAGCAGAAAAGTAAGTGCAGTTAACCTCCCACCTTCGGAATCGGAGATGTGTGGAATGGGGGGGAGCATACAGCAACACGCACGGAGGAGCGCCGGCCGTTCTGAGCAGAGTGAGAGGCAGAAATGACTTGTAAAATAGACCCTCCTGCTAACGATCTGAGGGAGCGGTGGGTTTCAGAGACATCACTCTTCTTCCCTGTAACGATCCAGTTGGGAATAAACTGATTTTGGATCGTACATTTGGAACTCTGCACTCAGTAGTCAGAGCTTACTGTTATATGCAATCCAGGGCGGAGCCTGGGGGCCCTGAGTGCTGATGCTACCTGCTTCATTCATCCAAGACTGCTGAGTGGTTGAGTGGGAGAAAATCATCAGAAATCCATACAGGGTAGCTAGCGGCTGTGAACTTGCCCCTTAAGTCGCTCCCTTGACCCTTCAGAGCATTGCTTTAAATACATGCTGTACAGAATAGTGACATCTGTACTTTTGGGGTCACTGAACTCACCTAAATAACTATCTAGTCCCTATTAATTCCACAAGAGCCTGTAGGTGAAACTTTCCTGGAGTGTCTCTTGCATAGCTAAAAACTAGTATATGCCCTCCACAACCAACATTTAAATAACTGAAAGGATAACTCATGCACTGCCACGATGGGAAAACCAAAGAAACGTGAGACTCAGGAGCAAGAAGAATCGAGTGTGGCTAATCCCCGGATCATACCCCTAATATAAGGCTGCTTGATAATCCGCAGAAGCAAGAATCTACTTAGCCAGTTGACCAGGGGGTCTTGGTGGTTTGTAGGGCGCCAGGCCCCATTGTGTCTTTGTGGTGCTAGGAACTGTATTTCTTGTAGTTTGATTTTCAAACCCTGTTCTGGCTATCTCTAAACTGTGTTTTATGATGTTGAGGGTGTCTCGCATACTTTGGGTTATACTAGTGAAACTATGTTCCACCCTGTGTTTTTTGCCCATAATGTTGGTGATACCTAGAAAGTAAGTGTCTAATATTAGACTGTTGAGATTTTGGGCGTACAATGCGTTTGATACCTATCGTGATGCTGTGCTTTATGTGGTTTTTATCGCAGGATGATAAGTACAGTGATTTTCCTCTTTCACCACTCCATCTCCTATCCTATCTTGTTGAATCAGCCCTGTTCTGAAGTAACAACCTATCCCTAATCGCCTCACTTTCCTGTCTCCACAATAACTCAGGTTCCTGCACCCGACGTCTGGATTATGTGCCCCCCCTTGCCCTCATACTTCTCCTCTCCACCACCGTCCTAGTAACACCCTTCCCTTATCCCCACCACCCTCCTCCTCCACAATTTCCCATCATGGCCACCGCTCGAATTAAGTCTGGAATTAATTGCTACAAAATCATCTACCCTTCTAACCTGACTAAAGCTGCAACAAAACGTTTCAAGCATAACACCATTGAAAGTTTCCCTGATTCTCTTTTTGTCGATCAGTTTTACAATGGTCGGTATGGGGGGCTCAAAAACGATCTAATTTTTTTCACCCACGACATACCCTCTTGGTCTACCAGCTTTTACAATTCCTTTAACGTCACCTCCTCCTCCTCTATCCCTCATGGGAAACAGCTAAAAATGTCCCCATCTGTGGGTTTTAACGGTTCCCTCACTATCTCACTCTATAACAACGGTACTGTTATGATCCAAGCCAAAGACTCCTATCTCTCTCTCTTTGACCGCCTCTTCCCTTCCCTACTCCCCTCCCCTGCGACCGGGCTATCCCTTGACTCTCCATCTAGCTCCACCAATTACTCCCTTTCTCCTCCCTTGACCCCCCCACTCTCCAATAGGCTGCACCCTGGGGAGGCACAGGTCGACCCTCTTCTCTCCCCTCGGACCTCCCCTCCCATTCTTCCCCCCTCACAGTATGCCCCTCCCCTCTTCACTTCAGCCTCACCTCTAGCTAACACGCTCCTCGTCCATTCTGCACCATTCCGCCACTCTATTCTCATCTCCTCCCCCCTATCCCTTACGGCCACCCCCCTCCTTAGACCACCTCTCCTCCAGCCCTCTCCCCCTGTCTGTTCCCTACGTTGCCCTTGTTCCCTCCTCCTCTCTGCTTTTCCGCCCACTCCTCCCCTCACTATGTACCCCGATTTCCCCACAAATACTTTCCATCTCTCTCCCTCCCCACTCTCCTCCAGCAATGCTGTGCTACCCCCTTTCCTCCTCTGGTAACCCCTGCCCTCCCTCGGACCGAGCAGAATCGCTTCCTTTCTTCAACTTCCCTTTCTCCCAATCCCCCCCACTCTGCCTGATACCCGCTCCCTCACAGCCACCTCACTTAGCTACCAGGACCTATCCAACCCCCTCCCCTCCCTTCCTTCCATACCTCCCTAATCCCTATGACTCCTCACACTCTTCCCCTCTCCTACCGCCCCACTCCTCTGCTATCGCCCCCTAATTCTGCCCTTTATTCCTATCCTTCTTGCAACGCCAACAACGTCAACTCTCCTCTCACCCCTGGCGCACCAACTCATGCTCTCATCCAAAACCGTTAACCACCTCTGAACCCTATACCCCTACTCCCCTCCCATTCCCCCACCTCTCCCTGCCGTACACTGCCTAGTGCACCCCCTCCTGTTTCCATCGAGTCACCCAACTTGCCGTGCTCTTCCTTACTCTCTCTGGAAAATAAGCTAGGCTCTCTAATCACCGCCATCTCCCAACTTGAAGCTACCATTCTAGTTTTAAGCTCCAAGATCTTGACTTTTCCACACACCTCAATTCCTTTGGCAAACACTCACCCTTCCACGAGATGTACCTCACCCTCACACCCCATTATAGCTAAGCATTGCCTGTCGTCTGCAAATCCACACAAGCACTCGATCGCCACCCTTCCTTCACTTCCACTTCCCAGTAACCCTGTTATCTACACTATTCCGACCATCTCCTCTATCAGAACCACTCACCTACTTAAACCCTCCCGAGCGACCTCATATAAGTACAATATCCCTATCACCCCTCATAGCCCAAGTGCCCCCGTCACCAAAACAGTTGCGTCAGAGCTGCGCTGTTTACTCCACAACTGCAGATCTGCAATAAAACACAAACTTGAAATCTCCGATACCATCAACTTGCACAATATTGACATGCTCTTCCTCACAGAGACCTGGTTCAACGATACCTCTCACTCTATGTTTGATCTCCTTGTGCCCACAGGCTATTCTATACTTAGAAATGACAGAATTGACAAAATTGGGGGAGGTGTTGCAGTCATCTTTAGAAACTCCCTTCAACTTAAGGCTCTTCCTAACAGCTCCTTTCACACCTTTGAATGCCTATCTCTTGAGCTTCAATTGCACCACCGCTCACCCCTCAGATTCCATGCTATTTACCACCCGCCTGGTAGCAGCCCTTCGTTTTTGGAGGAACTCAGGGACTGCATCAGCGACCAATACACACAAAGTGACAATCAGATCTTCGTGGGTGACTTCAATGTCCACTGGGGCTCGCCTCAAGACACCTATGCGAACTTGCTGGCCACCTTCCTCTCTGCAAACGATCTTATCCAACACTGCACAGAAACAACACACTCTAAAGGCTCAATCCTGGACCTTGTTATTTCTAAAGCAGGCTTGCTGACTATCGCTACCCCTATTCATGTAGACTGGTCGGACCACCTCCTCATCCTATTCTCTCTTCACCCATCACACTCTATAACTCTTGGCCAGCCTAAGAGGGCTACTTCCTGGTTCCGTGACACTAAAAATATTGACCTCAGTACCCTCTGTGATTCTGCTTTGCTATCACTTCCAAGGCTAGACCCGGACCTTGATGTTAACGATCTCACCTCCCAATGCCTCACAGTCCTTGCAGTCGAAATCGATAATGTCGCTCCTCTCCAAAGCAAAAAGAAAAGGCCCACTCCCTCAGCACCTTGGTTCAACAAATCCCTCTATGAAGAAAGGAAGCTCCTAAGAGCCCTTGAGAAACAATGGAGACAAGTGCCCTCCACTGAAAATTTGGCCACGCTTCGTTCAGCAAGATCCAAGTACCACAAACTCATCTTCCTTGGAAAAGCGTCGCACTACAAATCCCTCCTTGACTCAGCCAAAAATAGACCAAAAAAACTATTCGACCTCATCAAGAACCCAAACAGCTCACCCCCAAACTCCAAATTGGAAGATTCCACAAAGAAAGCAGAGGAATTTGCTGTATTCTTTGACGATAAGGTAAAATCACTTGTAGATCAGGTCATTCAGCCTACCCCTACAGAGGAGTGCAAATCCCTAACCATTTGGCAAAACTTTGACCCCATCTCTGACGATGCTCTCCTTAAATGCATCCTCGATACAAAGCCCTCTAACCATTCTCTTGACCCCATCCCTAGTGCCATTGCCATTGACTTCTTTACTAATTCTCTTTCCTATTGGACCACTCTGGTCAACCTCTCCCTCAGTCAAGGCTCCCTTCCTGTTTCCTTCAAAACTGGGCAGGTCACCCCTCTGCTTAAAAAGCCCACCGCTGATGCGAACGACCTTAACAACTACCGTCCCATCACTAACCTACCCTTCCTTGCGAAAATCACAGAAAAATGTGTAGCGAAACAACTCTCTCGCCATATCAAGGAAAATGATCTTCTTGACAATTTCCAGTCCGGCTTCATTCAAAACTGCAGCACTGAAACAGCCCTGCTGCTAGTGATTGATGACGCGCTGCGGATACTCGATTCAGGGGAGTCCTGTCTTCTAATTCTTCTGGACCTTTCTGCAGCCTTTGACACTGTTAATCACAACACTCTCCTTAACACTCTTCAACAGAGAATGGGCATGGAGGGCACTGTGCTCAAATGGTTTGCCTCCTTCCTCTCTGATAGATCCCAAATGGTCAAAATTGCGAACAGTCTTTCAGCTCCTTTAGTGGTCAGGCAGGGTGTTCCTCAAGGCTCCATACTTGCACCCACACTGTTCAATCTCTATTTAGAACCGCTGGGAAATCTCCTGAGTAAATCCGGGATCCACTATCATCTATATGCGGATGACACTCAGATCTACCTTAAGGTGGCCTCCACTCACGATCTCTCCTTCCTTAGCTCTACTCTCGACTCCATTCAAAACTGGATGTTAACTCATCAACTGATTCTGAATCCCTCCAAAACAGAATTCCTCCTCCTCTCCTCCTCACTTTCTCATCCCCCAGTGCAATCATGGATGGATCAGATCAATCTAATGAACAATAAACCCATCATTGTCGAGAGCGCAAAATCCCTTGGTGTCATACTCGACAAAAAACTCAATCTACTCTCCCACATCGACTCCATTGCAAAGTCTGCTCGACACCAACTGCGCCTTCTTTGGGGGATTCGTCGCTTCTTCCCGGAGCACGACCTTAAGACCCTGGTCCAATCGCTAGTTCTCTCCAGATTGGACTACTGCAACTCTCTTCTTACTGGCCTTCCCAAATCCCACCTTTCCCCCCTGAAGTCTATTCTCCATTCAGCAGCTCGTTTCATATATGGGGCCAAAAGAAGCGACCACATCACACCCATTTTATCCACCCTCCGTTGGCTTCCCATAGAGGCAAGATCTATCTACAAAACTGCATGTATCACCCACAAAGCCTTGCACGCCTCCTCCCCTCGCTACCTGGTGAATAAACTGAAACTCTCTGGGGGCTCCAGACCATCACGTAATGCAGAAATGTTATTACTTGAACCACCCATTGTCAAGAAGGAAAGATCGATGGCCCAATCCTTTTCAGGCAACGCGGTGAGAATCTGGAACTCACTTCCGCCTCAGCTTCGGACCACCACCTCTTCCCAGGCCTTCAAAACCGACCTCAAAGCTCTCCTCCTTCAAAGACACTTCCAAATTTAATTCAAGCCCTCTGTTTTCTGAAGGAAGTCCTTCCATTATAGGAAAATCTGTTCTCCATGCCTATAGAAGTGCCTTCCCAGGGTGTTTTTGTGTTTTGAGTGTCTGCCATTTAGTGCAGTATTATACCTCTACCTGTATTTTGTACTCTTTTGTAACTTGCACACGGCACCTTTCCTTTTACAACGTATCATTTGCTACCTCTTATTTCTTGTGTGCTTTTGATATATGCACAACGGCCACCACTGCCTCGTGTAACGTAACTATAGTTTTAGTGTTTTGAGTGTCTACCATTTATTGCAATTTTATTTCTTTTTTTACCTCTACGCGTACTTTATTTGCTCTTGTATCCTGCACACGTCACTTTTTCCTTTCGTAACGTATCGTTTGCTACCTCATGTATTTTTTGCTCTTGATACTTGCACAATTATCACTTGCCTCATGTAATGTAACATTTGTTTTTGTGACAGGCACACTTGTAATTTTTCTCTTCATGTATCTTTACTTTGCCTATTGTGAAGCGCTCTGACACCTTCGGGTAAAGTCCGCGCTATATAAAAACGCATTAAATAAAAATAAAATAAAATAAATAAAAAATCGGAGCTGTCGGTTCGGGGTGTAGAAGGTGAGTCATTCATTGAGGTATGCTGGTCCAGCATTGTGAAGTGCTTTGTGGGTGTGGGTGTGGGTGAGGAGCTTGAAGGTGATACTCTTGTTGACGGAGAGCCAGTGTAGGTCTCTCAGGTGGGCTGTGATGTGGCTGCGGCGAGAGATGCCGAGGATGAGGCATGCGGAGGCGTTCGGTATTGTAGTCTTTTCTGGAGATTGCCCGTGGTTCCCGCATAGAGAGCATTGCCGTAGTCCAGTCTGCTGCTGACGAGGGCCTGGGTGACCGTCCTTCTGGTTTCGGTGGGGATCCACCTGTAGATCTTGCGGAGCATGCGGAGGGTGTTGAAGCAGGTGGATAAGATGGCGTTGACTTGTTGTGTCATGGAGAGCGATGAGTCTAGGATGAAACCCAGGTTGCGTACATGGTTGTGTTGGTGCGGCTCCCAGTGTGGTTGGCCACCAGGAGTCGTCCCAGGCGGAGGGGGTGGGGCCGAGGATGAGGACCTCTGTCTTGTCGGAGTTCAGTTTCAGGCGACTGTTCTCCATCCAGTTGGCGACAGCCTTCATTCCTTCATGGAGGTTTGTTTTGGCGGTGGCGGGGTCCTTGGTGAGGGAGAGGATCAGCTGGGTATCATCGGCGTATGAGACGATGTTGAGGTTGTGAGATCGGATGATGTTGGCGAGCGGTGCCATGTAGACGTTGAAGAGGGTCGAGCTGAGGGAGGATCCTTGGGGTACGCCGCAGATGGTCTTGGTGGCTTCAGAATGTAAGGGAGGGAGGCAGACTCTCTGGGTTCTGCCAGTGAGGAAGGAGGTGATCCAGTCCAGGGCTTTGTCGTGGATCCCTGCATCGTGGAGGGGTGTGCGTAGTGTGTGGTGGCAGACGGTGTGAAAGGTGGCCGAGAGGTCTAGGAGGATGAAGGCCGCGGTTTCACCTTTGTCCAGCAGGGTTCTGATGTCGTCGGTGGCAGCGATGAGGGCGGTCTCGGTGCTGTGGTTGCTGCGAAAACCGGATTGGGATGGGTCCAGAGTGTTGTTTTCCTCAAGATGGTGGGTCAGTTTCCTGTTGATGATCTTCTCTGTGACCTTCGCTAGGAGCAGGGAGATGGGCCGGTAGTTTTTGAGGTCCTTTGGGTCCACCTTGGGTTTCTTGAGTAAGGCGTTGATCTCGGCGTGCTTCCAGCTTTCTGGGAAGGTGGCAGTCTCGAAGGAGCTGTTGAGGATTATCTGGAGTTGGGGGGAGATGATGGAGCTCGCTTTGTTAAAGATGTGGTGCAGGCAGGGGTCAGATGGTGAGCCGGAGTGAATGGTGTTCATGACTTTGGTGGTGTCGTCGTTGCTGACGTGGGTCCAGGAGAGCAGGAGGTTGCTGTGGCTTGGGGGCGTGAGTCTGAGGTGTTGGCGACTGCGGGTGGGGACTTGGAGTTGAAGCTGTTATGGACATCTGCGATCTTGCTGTGAAAGAAGGTGGCAAGGGAGTCGCAAAGGTCTTGCGAAGGTGGGATGTTGTTATTGCTGGAGCGTTCCTTCACGATGTTGAAGAGCTCTTTGCTGTTGTGCGCATTGTTGTCGATGCGTTCCTTCAAGGAGGTTCTCTTGGCGGTCCGGATGAGCTGGTGGTGCCTGCAGGTGGCGTTCTTGAGGGCCGCATGTGTGGCCGGAGTCTGTTCTTGCCACCACTTCTTATCGAGTTTTCTGCAAGTCTGTTTGGAGGTCCGAAGGTCGGTGGTGAACCAGGTGGCCTTTCTGGCAGTGCTGTTGCAGGGGTGTTTCTTGATTGGGGCGAGGGTGTTGGCGCAGTCGTTGATCCATTGGTGACCTTGTTCCAGCTGCAGTGGAGAATCGGTTGCGGGTGGTGGCACGTGATGGGTTTCTCGAAGGTGAAGTGGATACAGTGGTGATCGGTCCGGTGGAGTTTGGTGGTGTTGCTGAAGGTGACATGGCTGCTGGCGGAGAAGATGGGGTCGAGCGTGTGTCCGGTGGATAGGGTGGGTGACGTGACGAGCTGTTTGAATCCGAGATTGTCGAGCACGGTGGTGGAGTTGCTGTCATTGGTGTTCTGCAGGTGGAAGTTCAGGTCTCTGAGGAGGATGTAGCCTGTAGATGCAAGGGCTTGAGTGCAGGATGTCGATGGAGTCACTGAACTGTGGTCGGGGCCTGGGGGGTTTGTAGATGAGGGTGCCTCTGAGGGTGGTCTTGGGATTGATGTGAATTTGGAAGTGCATGTGTTCGGCGGTGCTGTGGGTGTCTTCCGTTTTAGTCGAGATTCTGATGGTTTTCCTGTGGACAATGGCAATTCCTCCTCCCGGTCTGTTGGTGCGGTCTCTGCAGGTGATCTTGTAGCCGTCCAGGATGGCTATGGCAATGTCGGGTGCTGAGGATGGGTTCATCCAGGTCTCCGTCAGGAGGGCGACGTCCAGGTAGGATGAGTCGAGAAGCTCCCAGAGTTCGATGGCGTGCTTGTGGACTGAGCGGGTGTTGAGAAGGATGCATCTGAGGAGGTTGCGTCCAGCTCTGGCGGACGGGATGGAAGCTCAGGGGCTAGTGAAGCTGCAGCTTTGGCAGGAGAAAGGTCTGTGGATGAGCTTTGGTGAGGCCTGGAAGCAGGTGTTTGATTGGCCGGCGTTGAGGGCGTGGAGATTGTTGGCGTCATAAAAGCGTCGGGCGACGTGGCAGTCACAGGGGCCAGGGGGTCTGGCGCTGGGTGCGGTCCAGGCGCGGACGGGCTTGACTCTGGCATGCCCGCTGTGCGCAGCCACCATTAAGAAGGGGAGGTGGGAGGGAGGAGCTGCTGGGAGGCGGGCAGTGGAGCGCGAATGGTTGCGTGAGGGGGGCGGGGACGCAGCAGCGGGGAAAACTAAGGGGAGAGAGCGTTTAAAATGGCAAATAAACCGAGAAAGAGGCAAAAACAGGGAACAGCAGTGGAAAAGGCAAAAAAAAGAAAAAGACACACACAAGGAAGGCACAAGATACTTACCACTGGCCACCAGGGATGAGGTGCAGGTGGGAGCCTGCGGGTGGATGAGGGCCTCAGACTCGCAACAGCAGCGAGGGCGGGTAAAAGGTCACGGGTGCAGTCCGGTGGAGCTGCGTGGCGTGGGGAGCTTCTCCTGACCAAGCACTGATGACATGCATGATGCTGATGTTCACGTCAGTTTTAATTTTTCAGATGATGTGAATAATGAATTTAGATAAATTTATATTGGAAGAATAAAATCTGGTTTTGTAATACATTTTGGATCCACTATTTTTGACACAATATTAAAAACAACTAATGAATATAAGTTTAGTAGTCATATGGTATTTTGCATCATAATGGCGGCTGTCTTGTTCTGTAATAACAGTTGAATATCTAAAGTTTATATAGGCCTATGTTGCACTGTGTGTAAACTAATTAATATACGTTTAGTAGTCATATGGTATTTTGCATAATAATGGCGGCTGTCTTGTTCGGTAATAAAAGTTAAATGTATAAAGTTTATATAGGCCTAAATTGCACTGCGTGTGGTTATATGGTTTGTGCCTACTTTCCACTAGTATGCTTATGCATATGAGAATGAATGTTACATGGCGATAGTGTTTGTGGTAGTCCAATTGTACGTTTTTCTTTGTGTTCATCACTGGATGTGTGTTCATATAATACTGGTGTGATTTTTATATTACAAGGAGCGTCTCTATATCATGTTATGTGTGCTGTAGTATGATATTGAGTTTCTTTACAGCACTTGTGTGGTTTACTATATTTTTTGCTTGATGTTATGATAGAGCATTTGTGGTAGTGAGATGTCTAGGTTGTTTATTCCCCATGGTTTCCAGGAATCGTGATCGTCTTCAATATTGCTGCATGAGTTTTAAAACTATTTTTTGCTACGCTTGTAGTAGGTTAGCGTGCAAAGAAGTTATGTTTCTTTAGTAGTGGTTACACTAATATTTCATGGTGCACTCGTAGGCCGCTTTATGTGGAATAAAAGTTCTGCAGTTAGTGTATCAGACGTTGTGATAGTATTTTAAGTGAATAATGATCTATTGAAAAATAATTTTCTTATGGAGAAATAAGGAGGATCATTGCGGCTGCTCTGCAGTTTTCTCAGACATGTCTAGCAGATCAGAGTGTGTTGGATTAATGAATCCAGCCGATTGGAGAAAAAAAAGCTCTCTTGTCCAATGTGTGCTCTTAATTTTTAATTGAGTTCATGAATCCTCTGTGGAATCACAAATCCTCAGAGTATCGGAGAATTAATGTTTCCAGCATGTCTAAAAGTTGTTCCACCTGAAAATGAAGAGGTAACATTTATTTAAACACTGAGTTGTGAGAATGGATTTACACCAGACAAAGGAAAAACACTTGCTTGAGCAAAGTTTTGCTTACATGATGAAGTTTGGTGTAATCATGTAGTATCAAGGAGCAAAGAATTCTATGAGTGTTAAAATGGAAAATGTCACTTTTGGTGGCCCACTCTCCCCCTTTGTCTCTGCCTGACAGAGCTGCAAGAAACTTGCTATAAAGGTTCCAAAGTTAAAGGACTTGAATTTCATGCAAATCCATCCAGGAGAGGAACAGTTAAGCGGGGTGGGTCAAAAAAGTGTTCATATGCTAATTACTTTAGAACTGGTCAATAAATCAACATGTTATTGACAGGCTGTTAACAAGTTAAGCTCACTGCAAGATTCTTAAATGTCAGGCGGATCTGACAAATGGAGAAAAGTTAAAGCCAAACTCTATGCAGTGCACTAAAGTTATTGACACATGAAAATGTTTTAGTCCCTCCTTTGAACTTTGACCCCCGGGATGGATCTTGCTGTATGTGCTGAAGGCTAACATTTCTGAAGGTCTCATTTTGTATAGATTTGTCAAATGATGTCAGCAAATTAACACTATTATAATCGCCTCTTAATTATGCCCCTTGACAAATCTGCACAAGTTTAAAAATATAAAAAGTGATTTAAATATGCTTAGTATACTGGTTTTTTTTTGCAGATTCAACAGGGAGCTAAATTAAAGTTATAAGCATATCAAAAATAACATTTCCTCCCGTTAACTTATCTAAGAAATGTAACCTTTTTATGCCCAGAGTAGAAGGGTTTTTAAACACCAATTTCATTAAATATAGTGGCCAAATTCACACCAAACCAAGCAAAAGCGCTTCCTTGAGTGAAATTCACATTACATGCCAAGTTTAGTGTCATTTTGTATCAAGCAGCAATAATCCTCATGGGAGTTAAAATGAGAAAATTCACTTTTTTGCCCTCCCACTTGAAAGATCCCTCTGAAACTTGCCATAACAATTTTTTATCGGAAGGTTACAACACAAAAATTAAGACAGTAAAAATACTTGGACTCCTATAATCCCAGTGTTAAAACCTGCCTCTAATTTCCTTATTACAGTTTGTGAGATGTGTATAATTTCCTTACTACATTTGAGTTTTGACATCTTTTGTTGCCTATAGTAATAAAATTACATAGCTGTGTAACAGTAATAATGTATTCATGCCATGAAAAATCAAACATTTTACAATACCTGCAGGTCTAGTGACTTGAATAATCTACTCAACCTGACTGGAATGTGCTTCACCCATAAACTTGTTTCAAATTAGGTGATCCTAAGCAAAAGGTTTCCTTTTTCTTAATTATCAGATATGAGAGCACCTTCAAATATGTGGGTTCAGCATGTCTTCTGTGCAAAAAGCACTCTGTTTGATTTAATAGACGAAACTTTTGCTCCAAGTGTAAAGAAGTCTAGCCCTCATATAGGGTACACGTGAACCCTGACTTGTCTCAGTTTACTAATAGCATTGTCATCAAGGCAGGGGAGGAATGTTTCTCAGTTCATATTTAAAAACTCTCACTTTTAATCAATATATTACTAAAGCATGATGTGGTAGAGTACTGTGATTCATAAGTCTAAACCAAAAAAGGGGGGGAGGGACCGGGAGATTATATGGTCCAGTGTACAGTCTCCCAATTATGAGGAGCAATTCCCGATGATGATGCTAGTCATCCATTGTGATGTTTGAGGGCTCTCGCTCCTGAGACCACTGGTCTCCTAGGTTGGCAGCCTTTTTTGGAACAGTGTATTTTATACTTATTTACTGTGATTCATAGACAGATATTTTGCATTTAAATATTCAGACTTTCCCTCTCACATACAGTTTTACTAATAAAACTGTGTAGCGTACAAATGATGATGTGTGGAAATCGGGTTTCAACAAATATTTATCCCTTGCAAATCACCTAGTGAAGTATTCCTATTTGTTTTGATACTATTAAAATCTTTGTTTCCATCTCACTTCAGAATTACAAAAAAGGCTTCCCTAGCTACTGCAATATATTTTGGAATATTGGTACAGTTCAATCTGATAGAGACGTCTAGCCTTAGGTTCCTTACCTTAGAAATATTCCCAGGTGTCTGACTGGATCCAGAAATTTTAAGCAGTACCCCTGTGGGCCAGGAGGTGCTGTTGTTCGGTTCCACATCAGCATAGTCGGCGCTGGAAGTGACATATGTAGTACCGATATAGGCACCACCTCACCACATTGACGTCAGCTCTTTCCTTTCCGTGCCAGATAGCGCAGATCTGTGAAGAGCTTGATAGTTTGTTGAACACTTTTTGAGAAAAATCCTTTCTTCTAGTGTGACAACGGTGTCCCTCAAGAAACAAGCTGTTTTCAACCCATGTGATGCCTGTCACAGACAAATGTCTGTGACAGACTCTCACGTCTATGGTGCCTGGGCCATCCTCATCATCCTCAACTCTGACATGGAGTAGGACTGGCGTCGTCGAGCCATGCTTTTTGGGTCAGAGCCAGGGGCTTTTGTCTTGAACGGTACAGGGGTGGAATGGGAGGGGTATGGCGACCCTGATGAATATCACCACACATTGGATGAGACAGAGGACACCTGGTATGAGGGTCTGGCAGATGCCAGTGGGTTAGACACCTCACCTGGCATGGCCTTGGTCTCCCCTTCCTGCGATGGCTACAGAGGAGGGAGCCTCTTTTGCTAAGGTGCTGCATAGGGCAGCTGAGGTCTTGGACCTTTAGCCACACTGAGTGGCAGACAAGCCTAACTTCTTGACGAACGTGCTTCAGCCAGGGACTGCCCCCTCCGAACCCTTGCTCCCTTTTAACGAAGCCCTCACCAGTGTCCTCCTCAGGGTTTGGTCCAAGCCCGGCACAGTGGCTCTTGTGCACAGGACGATTGCCCACTGCCACCATCCTGCTCCAGGAGATCCCAGTTTCCTCGCCCTGCACCCCACCCCAGAGAGCCTGGTTGTCCAGGCATCCACTTCCAGAAATAACATGTTGCCTTCCACTCCTCCAGTCTAGCACTACAGTCAGTCAACACCCCATGCCTCTCACCCCCAAACAATCTGGAACTTGGTTCTGCAAGTGCTTCCAATGGTCTCGGATGAGGCCCGATCCATACTGTCTCAGGCTATTGCTGACAGGAGAGATGCAGCAAAATTCGCCATTCATTGTGACCTGGACATGACAGATTTGCTGGGCGGAGTGATTTCTTCATCGATGGCCCCTCAGCACCACGCCTGGCTGAGGACTACTGGTTTTCCAAGCATCGCTTATGGACATGCCCTTTGAGGGCTCCTGTCTCTTCAGAGAGAAGGCATACTCATAGCTAGAGCGCTTTTAGGACTCCAGGGAAATGGCCAGGTCCTTGGGCCTCTCTATGGCTCCTCGCCACCTGCAGTCCACCTTTCACCCCTTTTGTGGCCATGGAACAACCTCGTTAGTACTCTCCCAGCCATCACGGCCAGCAAACTTCACACCTTTTCATGGCCGAGGACGCAGTTCCCGCAGACCATGTTGGACAGGTAGCCAGAGGTCGAGTCAGACCACCATTCCCCTGACAGCCATAGCTTCCAAGCCCCTTTAGTTTGGCCTCCTACCATCTTGGGCATCAAGTGGGGGGATATGCCTTCACCTGCTCCACTGGAGGTCGGTAACATCAGACTGTTGGGTACTACAGATTGTAAAAGGGGACTACTCCATCCTCTTTGTGGCTGCCCCTCCACCCATGCCACCCACTTGGGAACGGTTGGCTGATAATCGTCTTTACTTACGTCACCAGGAAGTGTTGGTTCTCTTGGCCAAGGGAGGTATTCCCTCTACTTTCTGGTGCCCAAGAATGACGGAGGCCTTTGTCCTATACTAGACCTGTGCTTTTTAAATCTCTTCCTCAAGCAGGAGAAATTCATAATGATCATGCTTGCTCAAGTTCTGTCTGCCCTGGATCTGGGACACTGGATGGTAGTGCTGCACTTGCAAGATGTATATTTTCACATTCCTGTGCTGTCCGTCCACAGACATTACCTGCGGTTCACGGTAGGCCACCCACATTTTCAGTTTGCTGTGCAGTCCTTCAAGCTTTGCCAGCACCCCTCTGGTGTTTACCAAGGTGATGGGTGCAGCACACCTGTGGAGGTCTGGCGTGGCAGTTGCCTCCCATCTCTGGACTACGGTGAACTTCCTGCACTCGCTGGGGTCACTGTCAACGTGCTGAAGTCATGCCTGACTCCCTCTCAGTTGCTCCTTTTCATCACAACTGTTCTGGACATGTGCAAGTTCTGGCTTATCCTCCCAAATGGCGGGTCCAGGATCTTCAGGCTATGATACCGATGCTTCATCCTCTATCCTTGGTTTCGATGAGACAGACTGTAAGGCTGCTGGGTCTCATAGCCTCCTGCTTTCTGCTGGTAACCCATGCCCTTTGGCATATGCGGGCTCTGTAGTGGGACTTGATATTCCAGTGGGCGCAGTATCAGGGAAATCTCTCTGACATGGTCCAGATCCCGAAAGGAACTGCAAAGGTAAGGAATCTGCAGCTAGATAGAGTCTCTATCAGTTAAGGAGTAACCAAAGTTAAGTAAATGAAGTCCTTAACATTAACATCAGTCTTTAGCTTGTCACATAATGTGATGAGTCAAAGATTGCTAGAAGCGCAGTCCCTCATGAGCGCTACCTGGATGCATGCCAGGATGACCCCGTTAGACGATTGCTTCACCTGTAGGTACACTTTTTGAATGTGTGGACCTGTCGACAGGCCGATACATCAACCCTGAGCCCGAAAAATATAATCCTGAATGTCACTGGTTGAATTCATAGTTTTTACATATGTTGAGGCAACTTGAGAATGCAGGTTGAAATTGGCGCTATTCCTCTCTTTTAACAATGCCAGCTCAAGAAGGTTTTTTAAAATGTTAACCCCAATATAATCTGTGGATTTATTTGTTCAGCCCCATCGCTTTCCTTTGTGAACCCTATCCCGCGCCTGTGTTTACAGTTTCTATCCGTTCGCCATATTGGTGTCACTGCTGTTCTGCTCAGGCAGACTGGCACTTTACAGACACATTTGTTTTTGACAGAGTTCTTTTTTTAGTCGACTAATGACTGTTTTTTATACTGATAATGTATAAATCCAGTGATTTTAACTGCTTATATAAGGTGTGTCGCTGAATTACAGTCTTCCCGTCATATCTGCAATTTCAGCTGTGTGTACACTTTCTGGCACTGTTCGGCACTTTCTAAAGTGCCTAAGTAAGCTTTAGTTTTAGATAACATTTTCTTTTAAGTTTCAATATAGTGAATCTGTACTGATTTTATCTTGTTTCTTCGCTCACTGTTTGTCTGATTGTAGTTTTTTTTATTTTATTAATCATGCAGTAAAACTTTATATATAGGTATACATACATACATATATATATATCTCTATATAGATAGATGGATAGATATATCCTCCTCTACCACCTCGTTTGGATATATTTGTCCTGCTACTTAACTTTAACATGCAACTGATACACACGTGATCTAACTTTATCAACCATTCTCCTTATCTCACTCCTGAAATATTTTCCTGTGTGGTATAGCATTCATATAATTACGGGTAATTAATATATTTGTGGAGTCTAGGTTTGAGTATGTTTCCAAATTAATAATTTCTACCTGGAGAGGGTGTATTCATAGCCCTGTGTTTAGTTTTCTTTGAAAGTGTAAGACAGGTTCATTCTGCAACAGTTCCCGACTCGATTTTCTTTTGAGGCTCTGTCAGGGGTTGTATCCTGTAAAACGAGCATCTTCTGTCCTATAGGTCTTGCCGCTTTTATACTTGACATGTTGTCAGCCTCCCCCGAGCATCCTGAGACCTGTCGAGCACACAGGGGAAGGAGCTGTTATCTGAGCGCTGCTGGAACTGGTATCCTGGCAGCTCATCTCAAGTCCTGGTGACCCCTGGGCCCACCCCTCATCCAGCAGCAACCTGTGCAGAGGATGGGAATGTGGTTCATGGAAACCCATTCGCTGCCTCGGGAAACATGGGATCTTTAACAGAATGAGCATGGACGTCACTTAGGGGTCGCCAGGGGTCGTAGCTGCGACCCCTGCCCTGCCCTTGCGACCCCTGGCGCTGCCTTTGCGACCCTGGCCTCAGAGGTAGCAAAATCAGTGCCAGGAACACAGGGGCTGCTCGCCCTAATGGACATCGGTTGGGGTCCTTTCTCCCTGTTTTGTCTCATTTTTATTACACTAATAGTGAATAATGTTTAATTCTTCTCTATTAGTGTAATAGAAAATTGAGTACAGCTAACTGGACTATGGCCCTCCCTTGTAGCTGAGGTAAGTAACAAAAACAAAGGGTTTTAAATGTATGTTGAGTGCATGCTGGTGAGTTTGAGTGTGTTTACGTGACAGAATGTGTCAATGTGCGTTTATGTAAGCACGTGTGAGAGTAAATGTAATTGAAGGTCAAAGGGCATGTGATAGGGTGACCGGATTTTGAGGATCAAAAACCGGGACAGGTCAGACATAAAAGAAGGACTAAGTACTTTACTCACTCTTATGTCTGGCCTGTCCTGTTTTTTTGCGTAGCATTGTGAATGTGTGCTTAAACATGTGTGCGTGTACACACACACACGTATAAAACTCAACCTCCCACACTGCACCCACCCCCCACCCCCACTCCTTCTCTCTGTTCGGAGCAGACAGGTGACTGTGTTGCCTGACAGTAACAGGTAAAATACTTTAATTATTTCATATTTTGTATGCCTCTTTAACTTATGGCTCACTCGATAATCTGATCTTCGTCCCAAAAACCGGTACATTTATTTAAAATTAGGAGAAGCGTCGGGACCCCGGGACAGCCCTCTAAAAACCGAGACTGTCCGGGGAAATCCTATGTCTTCCGCTATTCCTAGCATTTTGGTGAATTGAAGTTCATGAGAATAAGCCTGAGAGGCGCCCGACTAACTTTCAAACAAAAGCTGAAGTAAATACTGTCCGGGCTTTAAAAAAAACAAAACACTAAGTGGTGGATCAGCATGCTCTCTGCTGGAGCAGTCACTCACTCCTTTGTCAGCACTTTACTTCCAGCGGCCGGAGACAGCGTCAGCGAAGTAGCGCCTCGCTTGCACCACCGCCTTCAGTGCGCTGTGTTCACCCTCCGCCGCAGCGCCGCGCGTGGGGGGGGCTCTCTCCTCATTGGCTGTTGATACTCCCTCCCGCTGACTGACTGCCCGCAGCCATCACGCCGCTCACGTCCCACTAAAGCGCACATTAGCCTTTCCCGGCGAACTCATCAGCGCATCTCTTCGGGCTCGGAAACTAATTAGGAAAGCGCCGCAGACAGCAGAGGAGGGGGCGGACATTCACTCGGGCAGGAGGAGTGACTCACTCCTGTTATTGTTTGGTGTGGATGGGGGGCGTGGGGGGTCCTGAATGTGTGGCTAGCCCAGGGGCGCGCCCATGCAGACATGCTGCATTTACACGAACAACGCGAAAACTGCAAAAGATGTGAACCCAGGGGATGGACAGGCCCAGGGCCTAGTTAATTGGCATTTTAAGAAATTAGTCCTTTGCCTGCTGACGTAGGTGTTATTTGCCGGCAAAGGAACGTCGGTGGAACCTCACCTCACACCCTGGGAGGATGAACGCCAAGCACACCCCTGTACTGCTGACTAAAAGCGCCAGTGACGGTGAAACCACTTCTGGTTGGACGGTGAATGGGCCTCATTTCTCGTTCTGTGAGGCCCCTCCACTGGCACCAGCCTGGCCCTAGGTGCGAGCACTGGCACAGGCCGAATGTGTAGTTGAAGCAGTTCGTTCACCCAGGAGACAAGACCCTAGAAGACTTGCTGTCAGGGGTCTTTGCAGCAAGGGCTGTGCGTGCACACGGCACTGAACCAGTCACCTGCTCCAAGGAACCTCGCGTTTAGCAGTTATTGTCCCTGCAGAGGATCACACATTGCCGTGCCAGCCACCGCGCTGTAAATAAACTACATTTCGGTTCATAAAGAGGTAGCACTGACACTACCTTGCAAAGTACTATGTATTATTGATGTATTGTCTATATCCGAGTCTGAGTACACAAGGCGGACACAGCCAGACTGCCAAACATGGAGGTGAAGGGGCAGGCTGCTGGGTAAGCTTGGGGCGGGGGAGGTTTCTAGCGCTGCAGAGGCGTGGGAGCAAGCTGCTGGGTAAGCACAGGTATGGGGTAGGCCGTTAGGCAGGCACGCTTGGGCGCAGACTGCTATATAAGCACGTGTTGTGGTCGGCTGCTATGTACGCATAGGCGTGGCAGCAGACTGCTAGGTAAGCAGATGCGTGGGTGCAGGCTGTTAGGGTGCAAGCACAGATGTGGGAGCAGGCTGTTATGTAGGCAAGCAGAGGTGCGGGAGCAGACTGCTGGAAGATGGGGTGCAGGCTGCTAGGTAAACAGAGCTGGGGAGTAGGCTTTTAGGGTGCAAGCACAGATGTGGGAGCAGGCTGTTATGTAGGTAAGCAGAGGTGCGGGAGCAGACTGCTGGAAGATGGGGTGCAGGCTGCTAGGGGCTGCTGGAAGATGGGGGAGCAGGCTGCTAGGTAAGCAGAACTGGGGAGCAGGCTGCTGGGTAAAGACTAAGTAGGTCGCTAGGCAATCAGAGTCATTGGAGAAGGTTGCTACACTAGCAGATTTGTGGGAGCAGGCTGCTATGTAAGTTTCGGTTAGGGGGTGCTAGGTGAGCAAAGGTGATGGGGGGAGTAGGCTGGTAGTTACGCAGCAGAAAGAGGATATTCTGCTGGGTAAGCAGAGGTGGGACATGCTAGTAGGGACGCAGAGGTGTGGGACAAGCTAGTAGGGAAGCAGAGGTGGGACAAGCTAGTAGGGAAGCAGAGGTGGGACAAGCTAGTAGGGAAGCAGAGGTGGGACATGCTAGTAGGGACGCAGAGGTGGGACAAGCTAGTAGGTAAGCAGAGGTGGGACAGGCTAGTAGGTAAGCAGAGGTGGGACAGGCTAGTAGGTAAGCAGAGGTGGGACAGGCTAGTGGGTAAGCAGAGGTGGGACAGGCTAGTGGGTAAGCAGAGGTGGGACAGGCTACTAGGTAAGCAGAGGTGGGACAGGTTAGTGAGTAAGCAGAGGTGGGACAGGCTAGTGGGTAAGTAGAGGAAAGGGAGTATTCTGCTGGGTAAGCAGAGGTGAGACAAGCTAGTAGGTAAGCAGAGGTGGGACAAGCTAGTAGGTAAGCAGAGGTGGGACAAGCTAGTAGGTAAGCAGAGGTGGGACAGGCTAGTAGGTAAGCAGAGGAAAGGGAGTATTCTGCTGGGGGTAAGCAGAGGTGGGATAGGCTGGTAGGTAAGCAGAGGTGGGATAGGCTGGTAGGTAAGCAGAAGTGGGACAGGCTGGTGGGTAAGCAGAGGTGGGACAGGCTAGTGGGTAAGCAGAGGTGGGACAGGCTAGTGGGTAAGCAGAGGTGGGACAGGCTGGTGGGTAAGCAGAGGTGGGACAGGCTGGTGGGTAAGCAGAGGTGGGACAGGCTGGTGGGTAAGCAGAGGTGGGACAGGCTGGTGGGTAAGCAGAGGTGGGACAGGCTGGTAGGTAAGCAGAGATGGGACAGGCTGGTAGGGAAGCAGAGGAAAGGGAGTATTCTGCTGGGTAAGCAGAGGGAAGGGAGTATTCTGCTGGGTCAGCAGAGGTGGGACAGGCTAGTAGGTAAGCAGAGGTGGGACAGGCTAGTAGGTAAGCAGAGGTGGGACAGGCTAGTAGGGGAGCAGAGGTGGGACAGGCTAGTAGGTAAGCAGAGGTGGGACAGGCTAGTAGGTAAGCAGAGGGAAGGGAGTATTCTGCTGGGTCAGCAGAGGTGGGACAGGCTAGTAGGTAAGCAGAGGTGGGACAGGCTAGTAGGTAAGCAGAGGTGGGACAGGCTAGTAGGTAAGCAGAGGTGGGACAGGCTAGTAGGGGAGCAGAGGTGGGACAGGCTAGTAGGGAAGCAGAGGTGGGACAGGCTAGTAGGGGAGCAGAGGTGGGACAGGCTAGTAGGTAAGCAGAGGGAAGGGAGTATTCTGCTGGGTCAGCGGAGGTGGGACAGGCTAGTAGGTAAGCAGAGGTGGGACAGGCTAGTAGGTAAGCAGAGGGAAGGGAGTATTCTGCTGGGTCAGCGGAGGTGGGACAGGCTAGTAGGGGAGCAGAGGTGGGACAGGCTAGTAGGGGAGCAGAGGTGGGACAGGCTAGTAGGGGAGCAGAGGTGGGACAGGCTAGTAGGGGAGCAGAGGTGGGACAGGCTAGTAGGAGAGCGGAAGGTGGGACAGGCTAGTAGAGAAGCAGAGGTGGGACAGGCTAGTAGGTAAGCAGAGGTGGGACAGGCTAGTAGGTAAGCAGAGGTGGGACAGGCTAGTAGGGGAGCAGAGGTGGGACAGGCTAGTAGGGGAGCAGAGGTGGGACAGGCTAGTAGGGGAGCAGAGGTGGGACAGGCTAGTAGGTAAGCAGAGGTGGGACAGGCTAGTAGGTAAGCAGAGGTGGGACAGGCTAGTAGGGGAGCAGAGGTGGGACAGGCTAGTAGGGGAGCAGAGGTGGGACAGGCTAGTAGGGGAGCAGAGGTGGGACAGGCTAGTAGGGGAGCAGAGGTGGGACAGGCTAGTAGGTGAGCAGAGGTGGGACAGGCTAGTAGGTAAGCAGAGGTGGGACAGGCTAGTAGGGGAGCAGAGGTGGGACAGGCTAGTAGGAGAGCGGAAGGTGGGACAGGCTAGTGGGTAAGCAGAGGTGGGACAGGCTAGTGGGTAAGCAGAGGTGGGACAGGCTAGTGGGTAAGCAGAGCTGATGGGACAGGCTAGTAGGGAAGCAGAGCTGATGGGACAGGCTAGTAGGGAAGCAGAGCTGATGGGACAGGCTAGTAGGGAAGCAGAGCTGACGGGACAGGCTACTAGGAAGGCAGAGGTGGGACAGGCTGGTAGGGAGGCAGCGGTGGGACAGGCTGGTAGGGAGGCAGAGGTGGGACAGGCTGGTAGGGAGGCAGAGGTGGGACAGACTAGTTGGGAAGCAGAGCTGATGGGACAGGCTAGTAGGGAAGCAGAGCTGATGGGACAGGCTAGTAGGGAAGCAGAGCTGACGGGACAGGCTACTAGGAAGGCAGAGGTGGGACAGACTAGTAGGTAAGCAGAGCTGATGGGACAGCCAACCAGGCGAGCAGAGGACGGGGAGCAGCCTGCTGCATAAACACAGAAGGGGCAGGAGCTAACTGCACAGCATGTGGAAGGGGGGAGAAGCCTGGTAGGATACCCGAGGCGGAAGAGCAGGAATTTATTTACGCAGACTTGAAGGAGCAGGCCTGCAGGGAAACCGAGAAGCAGGCTGGAGTTAAGCAGCAGAAGCTGAGGCAGAGTTCAGAAGGTTTTGTAGAGTAAAGAAGAGCATAGTGAATGCCAGGATGCAGAATCCAAAATCTCATGACACTGACTCATAGTGCACTTCTGCTCAAAGCACCTGCTGTCCGTCATTGCAGGGTAGTGACAAATTAAGCAAAGATCTTATTTCTGATGGATTCGTCCAATCGCAGATTCCTCATCTTGTGAATATCCGTAGGTGCATGAATTGACCCAGAAACTGTTGCAATATCTTCTGTATGTCAAGTTGCACTGGGAGGCTGCACCAGGGCTCCATTCAGATCTGTCACTATGGTGACAGGTAGCCACACGTATGGCTGACACCCATGCACCAACATCAGCTCCTCATCACAGGGCCCTTCGACACTCATCCAGTCGTCACCCTTACCAATTTCAGTTGCAACTGAAGCCCTCTCGGCTCAATTTGTTTTTAGGGTGCAGAAGTTTCAACCCTGAAGATGACCGGCTTCAAGCAATATTGCATGTGTCAGAAGCTGATGTCGGTTATGGACCTGCATGACCGCGGTCTCTGTTATCTTGGCCCCCTATATGGATCCAAGACCTGTGACTGATGCTTACTGATGCATCCCAGAGCCATCAGAGTGGGAATGTCCCAATCCACATCTCCCTTGTGAGGTAAAGCAAACTCAAGAAAAAAGTTTTAAAAAAAGTATAGGAAGAATAAACAAGACACGTCGACCTCCAGACCTTCCCACTGTTGGGAGAGCCCACGGAGTGTGAGTTCCAGAAACCCAACGCCGGCTTTGTGTTCTTCTTTGGATCAAATGCTGCCTATGGAGCTTCAAAGGCCATTGTTGATTCCAGAGCAGATTGTGGCCTTAGAGGACACTTTACTGCAGATCTTCTAATTTATCCCTGCTCCCTCTCGTGTCTATCTTCTGGTGTCACAGACCTGGTGAGGCCTCCAGTCAAACCTCCACTGACGTGAGGTTTTCTGCTGCCGGCTGACCCTGGACAAAGTTAGCCTGCTCTGGGCCATGCGTCAACACATTTGTTATTGGACTCTAGTCAGTTGTCTATTAGTGCTGCCTCTTAGGTCTCCAGCCCCAGATTCGGATCCACCTTCAGCAAGAGTTCACCCCATGCTATGCAATAACATTACCAAGGCATAACCAATTGTATACTGACCCTTCAGTCCCTCTACCCTGGCAGCAATGCTTCTGGAGAAGGGAGGACATCTTTGGGTTGGATTATTGTTGTATACAAGACCCTCTGCCTGCCCAGCGTGATGATGATAATGGAGAGGCAGATGGCTTGTCGACACCTCAGCACACTGATGCTGAGGTATATCTCGACCCGTGACTGCTTCCAGTGGCCTAGCCACCTCCCCAGTATCTGTCTTGAATACTTCTTTTGGGGGACAATTGAAGAAAGTGCCTCTTTCCTTGTTATAATCAGAAGTCAACCAGAAGTTCTGGAACATCCTCTTCCCACTTAAGAGACTGTGACTGATCATCGGACAGATTTTGCAACCTGGGTCGTCTTCTTCAGAGCCTCAGTTGCCGTTTAACAAGAATGTGGTTGACTTGATCATGGTGGATTGGTCAAAACTGATTTCCGGACCAGTAGTTAATCTCTTAATTGATAGGCGCCATCGGCCATCACAAAAGGGCTATTGAGTTTGGACCCGAGATGGAATGAAAGATGGCTGCTGCTTCCATTTTGTCCTGGACACCAAGTAGGACACAGGTTTGAGACTAATCTTGATCCTCCGATTACTGAACAAGTTTCTCAAGAAGCGGAAGTTCAAGATGACCCTTGTGCCTGTTGTGCCGACCTTAGACCACAAGGACTAGATGGTGTCCCTGGATCTGCAGAACTCGTACTTTCATGTACAATCCTGCAGTCTCATAGGAACTGTCTCAGTTTTATCAAACCACTTCAGATCATGGTCTAAACTTTCAGCCTTAAATCGGCTTCTCAGGTGTTTATAAAAGCCATGTTCTGGGGTGACCAGATGTCCAGAACAAATAAAAGGGACAGCCATAAATGTTGACACTGCAGTGACCAGTGCCAGCATTTAGTCATATATATTTATATAAATAAATATATATATATTCTTCATAACAATGCTGCCACACACCGCGACGCGCTCATCAGTTGGTGCGATGATCGAAAGCTGGCCGAGCCTTCACTCAATATTTTAAACAAAGACTTCTGGCAGCACACTCCGTTAAGGAAAATGTTCTTGATTTATTAGTGCAGTAAACAAAAAGAACAACGTGTTTCGACTTAACAGTCTTCTTCTCGGTTTGAAAGTCCTTTCTTTCTGTTACTATTTATACGTACAAAATTAGTGAGTTTTTACAATGCATTATGAATATTGCAGTGCACTGTTTCTTCCAAAACACAAAACTATTCTTTTTATGCCTATTCATAATAACTACATTAACCAAAATATAACAGTATTTATACTTCAAAACATTTAACCCTTCATTTATCAACATTTTTTACAAGAAAGGAACATCTCATTAATATGATAAGAATACTCTAAATATAATTCATCAATCCACTCAAATATGGTAAGTCATTTTTACACAATTATTTCAAACTTAATTAGTAAGTACTTTCATTTAATTAGATTATGGCCAATTTATATAGCTGTAAATTATGTTTTATATGATTACTTTTCAATGTCATTATTTTAATAATCATTGAAACAACATTGCTCTCATCCTTAATATTCAAAATAATCAAAGATGTACAAAAAGTTCCTCATCATTGTTGATCCCAAACGGTATCTTAGTTCTTAATTTAATGTACCTGGATTCTAGTTGCCTTAGTTTCCTAATCCTGTCACCACCTCTTTCATGTTCTGGAATATGGTCCAAGCCAAAATACCTTAACGTTTTCCAATTATTGTTTCCATGTATTTTTAAGTGTTTAGTAACTGCATAGGATAAATCATTATGTTTAATTGCCCTGATATGCTCTAAGATTCTCTTTCTCAGCATACAGATTGTACTACCCACATATTTTGCGCCACAATAAATATATAATGTGTGTATGTATTGTATGTATATGTGAACCTTCAAAGCACAGTGATAAATGTCTCCTGTATGCCTTTCCACCTAGGCCTCTGATTCTGCAGGTGCTGAAGTAAGTCAGATGGTACGGCGCATAGCTCATGATGATAGCTCCAAACTGGCCTTGGAGGGTACAGAATTCTGAACCCGTGACTGATAATATGCCCTCCACTCCAGCTGCCGCTTCAGGTTCATCTGCTGTCCCAGTAACAGGGCAGAGTTTCACACCAGAACGTCCCAATTCTCCACCGCCAAATGTGCAAATTGATCAGAACCAACTAAGTGTTTTTGATCTTCCTTTGGGAGTGACCCAAACAGTATCTGAATGCAATTTGCTACAGGTAGAGGGAGACCTCTGGACTTAGACATAGGGACACCAGCTGGACACCAGATGGATGCACCGTACTGAGGGCCATTGATTCGTCCAAGAGCTGGTGATCTGTTCTCAGACTGGAGTCCGGTACGATGTTGAAGTCTAGTAGCAAGGGACTTAAGATCTAGTCTGTGATGGATAATGGGTACAATATACCAAACATATTGTTTTGGTTGTGTTGGTCTCTGGAGGTCAGAGTCCCCACAGATATGTTAACGTTTCATGGAGTGGCTCTGTGAAGAACCTACTTTTAGTGGTGCAATAAGTGTGTTTAAATAGAGTAGTGAGACACACATACACATTTATTATTTGTAAACGCCATACATGTGTCTGTCCCAAACGATTGTATTAGATGGTGCTTGGTCGAATAGTCAGCTCGTGCTAAAACTGATTCCCCCAAACAATCGGCTGGTGATTAGTCCAATATCAAATTCCTTTCGCCCCGCTGTGTATTAAATGGATCCAGACACATTACCATTTTACATGGCTTCATCTCAGCAGTATGTAAACGTTGAGCGTCAGTTGTGTATACTCTACTAAACTGAGTGATGTTGGAAAAGAAGACAGTGGAGTTTTTCAGAATATTGTAGCCTCAGTGGGTGGAATCTTCTAATGCACTTTTAGCCCTTGACGTTTGGCCCCACCGGTTAAGAAAGGCAAGATAAGACCCCAACACCAGTCAGTGATGCTATATGTTTTTTTTTATTTGAACAATAAATGTTGTGAAGTTGCATCTATGTTACTTATCATTGGCGCATTTCAGGGCAGCACCGCAACTGCTGGGACAAAAGTGACTATCTTAGTAAACTATCTTTCTTGTACATTTCTTGTAATATAAGACATTTGGTAATCTGTGTTAAGTACTACACACCTGATTTAGCAATTTTGTTTTCTAATATGCTGATGCTCGATTTGCAGCCAATAGATAAATGAAGTGCGTTGTCAAAACAAATGTGGGCCACCATTCCTTAGCGACATGAATTGGTGGTAATGAGACTTCAGTCCTGTCTTTGTTACAAGAGGAATGTGTTTGAGACTTTAATTTACTTTGTGTTTTGGGATTTCTTCTTCGACAGTGCTTGCAACACAAAGCCTTTAATCCTGATGAACCGATCCCACCAATTGACGACCATATCACATACATGTTGGACAAACCTGAGGAAGTGACGGCGCAGTGCCAGGCTCCTCTGGCGAAAGTCAAATCGCGATTTCCGCTGCAAGAGGCAGTGAAGAAAAAAGATCTGAAGACGGGGCAGGATATCTTCAAAGACGCGTAAGTAGTGCTATTTGGGTATGGTTTGGGGAAAGCATAAGATCTTACATGTGCAGAAATGTGACATTTTCCCAGGAACAGCTCTTTTTTAGTACCCACCCATTTGTGGCAGGAAGAAACCTGCTGCTGCCAGTCTGGGTAAAGCTCAAGAATGTAGTGTCAAGGGTTCCATTTGCTAGAAAGGCTTGACAATTACAATTTGTACAGCTAACGTAGAGCTGCAAGGTCTGGTATAGTCTACCTTCAGATAATGCATGTATTTAATTCAGTGGTACTTATGTGGAGTGCCATCCATACATTGTGGATTAGGTACAGTGTTTCACGATCTACACAGAGTTTATGGAAAGCAATTAAACATCCCTGTAGATTGTAGAGAGAGTCTTCCATGTCTTTTGGTTTTGAAGATTAAGAAGGTTACCTGATCACCTGAACCTGGGCAGGTTGAACTTTTTTGTTGTCCGTCCTAATGAGCACAATATTTGCGTGTATTGAGGGCAGTGGAACCCATGCCTTGGCAATGGGCATGGTTCGTTTCAACCAATAATCTGTTCTCAAGGTATTCCGTCTGTCTAAGGATGGAGTAGTGTTCGTTCCTCTGTGATCCAACGGTGCCACCATCACTGACTGTGCTAGAAGGGGGAGGCTGTGTTTTACTTCCTAGCTTCCAAGTTGACTGGTAGGCTGAACATGTCTGGCTCACCTGAATCTATTGTTAGTATGCCCACAGGGCCTCCTAATGCGTCAGTCATCTGAGAAACCATGTGCAGTAGTGGGAAAATTATGTTTGCTGACTTTGGATTCACGAGTCAAGGGCTTCTTATAAAGGAGCACATCTTCTCAGATGACGTTAGGGCGTCCAGACATTTCTTCTTCACACTCCACCTGGGTATTGAATTGTAACCATTCCTGCGGTTAGCAGATTCCTTGTTGGCTAGTCCTCCCCCTGGCAGGCATCTCTTGCAGTTTGGGAAGACGCTCAAGGTTAAACACTAGGGAGTCTTGCTTCTCAGCAGCTTTCCCCCGTTTAAGGGCTTGCAACTCCTTGGTCCTTTGGATGGCCTAGCAGTGGCAGTGTCCTGTTCACCAAGTTTTCTACCCTCAGTTAAGTCTCCGCTCTAAAATGTTGCACATAGTCGGGCTGAGAAATACTCAGAATGACATCCACCATTTCCAATTCGATGAGGTAATTTCTCAGTCAATTGAAAGGATGCCTTTTCATGACTTCACTCATCACTGACGTGGTGGGCCACTGGTACATTTGTTACTTTTAGATCCTTTGGCTTAGGATCTTTCACTCCGTAGATCTCTCTCATATTCAACAAACTTTAAGATCACAGATGGTGATGCCGCCCTTTGATTCCCTGGGTCGGTGAGCCATTGTCCTTTAATATGAATAGTCTGAGAAAAGGATGCATACTTCTGGGTAGCGTCCGCTGAAATATCTGGGCCTTTGGCCCGTAACCCCAGAAGACTGTGGCTACCTCGGCAGTGCTCCCTGCTGTGAGTCATGCCGCCATATTTCCAAGTCCAAATAGTGGTGCAACCGGAGGTGCTGTTGTCACCATTACATGACTTCCTGCATTGCTTAGGTCCACTTTTTCATTGTTTCTCACCTTGCTAAAATCAGTAGGGGTTGCGAGTACTCAGTAATGTTTTTTAACCTAGATCTCAGAACAGGTTCCCCCTATTTACTGCTGGTTACAGTTTACCCTACTCAGAGGTATTTACTGCACTTTATTTACAGTGATACAGGTGTTTCCCAAAGTCCTGTTCCAGATCTCATTGGTAGCTGCCAATGTCATGCCTTTTCTCTCGACCCTGTCTGTAGGCAATACTGGGTAGGTTCAAAGGTGTAACCAAATGCATAGCTTTCTTGGCACTAGCAGTGCTGCATGATTCTAAACACTAGATCTGCAATTGGTAGGGCCCTCTATTGTCCTCTGCTTTTCAGTGGTGGCGGTAGGCACTGGTCGGAGCCCAATATATAGGAGGTGGTGTGAAGGCTGTTCCCATAGGAAAGTTGGTGTTCTTTTAGGTATAATATTATTTTATTATTATGTATTAGAGATCAATGTCTTTATTGTTAACCCCGGATAAAAGTGCAGTTACATTGATGGTGTAGTTCAAAAGGTACGACCTGCCATCATTGTTACTAGAAAGTAACCTACCTAGGAGCGACAGAAGTTGATGTCTGTTAAATGAATGACACTGTGTTCCTGTGAGGGCCTGGCATCCTAAAGCATTGACTAATCTCTGCACAGTCCTTACCTTCACCTGTGGTGGACAGTCAGGAGGCCAGTATTACAGTGGAGGAGTACAGATAAGCCTGAAGCAATACTCTTCTGCGAACGTGTCGGTAGGCGACTGACAGACTTTGGAGATGTAACACAAGCTGAACCGACGTTCATTTAAAGTCTGTAGTGGCATGATTCCTGATAGGGTTTTACTAATGTGTGTACGATTTGCAAAGTATATCAAAGTTTTTGAAACAGGGGTTTGTACCCATTTCTTTGACTGTAGATTATCATAGTTAATATAGTCCTGTGCCCATAGGTGGCCCAGAGCATCATTGCGCTCATAGGTATGTTTTTAGGTGACTGAAGGCCAAAACATGGGAGTATGTCAAGATCCCTATTGCTGGGTTAGGGAGCTCGAGTCAAAAACTGGTACTGCTGGTCGCTGCTCATTGGAGAGCTACAGGGTTCAGTAGGGCCGGTAGGGAGGCTCAGCAGTGATCGGGATTGGGAAAGCGTCTGCTCCTCAGGCAGGCATTCCAAGTTAAGATTCTGAAGGACAGACAGCTCACAGCTCCAACATCCCCACTCTTCGGGGCCTGCAGGTCTGTGCTCTTCTCCATACTGGTTCCAGTAGGAGCCCTGCAGGAGGCCAGCTCCTGATAAGCAATGATCTCGGTATAAATATTTTGGCAAATACCTTATCAAAAGGAGCATTTTTTTGACAAACTGGCTTCAGTGAGCAGTATGTATTCCAGACCAAAGTCAAAACTATCTCAAACTGCTTGGAGAAGGATTTAATGTCCATAGATTTAACCCCTTTTGAGGATTAGTAGACCTCAAACATTCATTCGAGTAGGGATAGTCTACGTGTAACATTGCAATCTTCACACGCACTCTGGGGAGCGAGGAAGGGCTCTGAGACACTGCATGAAATTAACACCGGATGTGCAGCAGAAGAACGGTCTGTGGAAGAGCAGAAAACCTGTCTGTGGTATTCTGCGCTATGCCATTGTTTTCATTAAGGATGTGGGGTTCCAGGGTTCTTTGTTTGGCAGTTGCGGGTGGTCCCCCTCCTTTGATAGATGTCTTCTTGATCCCAGAGCTCTTTAACCCACCTGGTGGTGGAAGCCATTTCTGGCTGCCCTAGAAAGGTTACATTGTGGCCTTGATAATGTATACATTGGCTGAAGCCACACCATGGACAATGTCCAAGGTCAGTGAAAGGAGATGAACTTGATTGTTTGTTCAAGCTTGTGCAACTACTAGTAGAGTCATGTTTACACTACAACGATAACAAATGCACTCAGAGCAGTAGGTTCTTCTTCATCCATCAGTGAACACTGCAAAGACCATGGCATCTCTTGTATGATAAAAGTTCAGTTCTCCATGACCTGATAACCCCACAAATGGTGTTGTCTAAGGTCCCTTGTAGATCTAATCCAGCAGATGATTCCTCGGTCTTCAGAACACTCTCTGTCCCTCCCCCTTTTCTCTATTCTTATTTACTATACCATAGAATAGTGCTGTTCCATTGGCCCGCCACCTTATTCTTTTAAGATAATCTTGCTTCTATACAAAACATCAAGTAGAGGGTGTGCGCAGACCAATTGTCAGCCCAGCATCTGGCTGTATGATAATTCCCCTTCTGGACTTCGTATGGCACCTTACGGTTGAGTGTTCCAGGCTCTTTAATGACCTGCCCAGTTTCCACCAACCCCTATAGTTTCCTGGCATTTGTCACAGTTTCATTTTTCCTGTAGACGCGCTGAAGTGTGACTTTGAGTTTTCTCATACTTTACCATTTGTCCATTCACCTCATACCCCATTCATCCACTGAGCACCCCGGCGAACCCCTGGGGAGACAGAGATCTGCAGCCTCACAGAAGCCAACCGGTGGCTCCTCTGGCTTCTCTTGAGCTTGTCCCGCAACAGGCTGCTGGTGTAACCACGATCCATCTTGGATTGCGATCCCGGCAGGTCCGATCACCTTACGGCACACTGGCCAGTCAATAACCTCAATGCGTGCTCCTGATATGAAATGTTCACACCATAAGACTGTTGTTAACAGTTGCACTAGTTAGTATCCTCAATGCACGCTTTGGTCCTTATGAAAACATCTTCTGCCGAATAGGTACCATCTTAGTGACTGCGTTCCAAATACAACACATTTTTAGAGCAGACCAAACCTCTTTCAGGAATTCAAGCTCCTAAAAAAATAAAAACAGTTTTACATTTGGGGATAGAGTCACAGGGATGATTTCTTGCTGTGCCTTTCAGGCCACCATTCCTGTGTTTGCCAATTACAACCTTACTAATAATTATTAATTCAGGAGTTCATCCTCCAGTCCATTCTCACGACTCTAACCCCCCCCCCCAAAACCAATTCTGTATTTTGTGAACTAACCTATTAGCACATAGAATAGTTACCAGAATAATTCACAAAAAGTCGGTTCACCTTTTGCAACTGCTTTTTGTAAACTGATTCTTAGTACATATGGCTCTAGTTATGTTTTTCTACTGGCCTGTTTTCTGCGTACAAACTTCTCTGTTTATGAAGCATTAACAAAATAATAATGTAGGTAACTGTAGTACCGCTGCTGGTCAGTCTCATCTGAGAGTGTTCCTTTATTCATGGAATGGCCTCAAAAAAAGAAAGTTGTAATCAGTAGTGCTGTCGCTGGTCCGTATCCCCAGTACAAGCTTCTGTATTTGTGGACTGTTTAAAAAAGAAGACGTTAGTTAACAGTAGTCAAGCTTTCTATATTTATGTAATTGTCACAAAATAATAAAGTTAACAAAATAATATAGTGAACATTTACCCTGTTGCTGGTCTGTGTGTTCTATTTCGATGAGGACCCTCTGCGTTATCAATCGAGACAGCGTGTAGCTGTATTTGAAGGCTTTATGAAGAGACCAGTTACCCATACTAATAGCGAAGTGACCACTCCGATCATATTGCACTTAATTTCCGGAGGTGTGCTGGCATTTTGCCTTTGGGTGATATGGGGCACATCAAGACCACTGACTCCTTGTATGTGTGAAAAGGGCCACGTTATTGAAACAGGTGCGCATCACAAAAACAGCCTCTGCCTATTGCCTTACAAAACTAAAACCTCTCTAAACATTTGTTAACCTACACTTCATCCCTAAACCTCCCCCATAAACATAACCCTCCAGATTTGACATCATGACGTGTTAGCATTTTGTGCTTTTATCACTTAAAACTTCCCCTCCTGCTTAACATTGAACCAATTAACATTTGCTCAACTAGATATTCCTATGTCAAAACCTTTAACTTCTAGGACTTACGGTGCTGGCTTGTTGACACCCTCCCTTTCCGCCTGCCTAGCCTATGTTAACCAAAATAACCTTAAGTAAAGGCCTACAAACTTGTGGGCCAGCTACCACCAGAAACAGTCACTCCCTGACTTTTTCTGCCCCCCCCCCCCTGCTGCCCTTTCACCCCTGTCTCTTTAACATCCGAAGCAAAAATTCCATAATCTCCAACAAATATAACTTCGTCCCGTACAGTGAGAGATGCACCCTGTCGTCCCTGAAAAATTCCACCACCTTGTAATGCAGGTTTACATGCTCCACTCTGCCCAGGCCTTCCTCCATGCAAATATGTCTGATTTCCCTGTTAACCTTACACCAGGCTCGGTATATAGCCGAAGGCCTGTCTGCCCCTCACCAACACCTTCTAGGAATCCGCTCTGTCCATGCTATAACACACCTTGCCCACTGAGATTTAATTTCTTTCAAATCATGTTTCATAGTCTTTAACAAGGCAATCCCCTTTTCGACTACCATGTCCTTTTCCCTTAACTGTATTAATATATCAGGACAGACACCCCTTTGCATGATCCTATTCAATGTGTGCAAAAGCTCCCTCCACCTCAAGCTTCCTTTATACTATCACTCTACCGACAATGTGTTAGTGGCGAAACCTCGATTCCTTCCCCATGCATTCTTCCCAGATGCCCAATGTGCCCACTTTATGAATGAATGCCTGACGATTCACACCAACAAGACAGCAGCCAGCAGGCCTGGAACCACACTTGCAACAAAAAAACTGAATCAGAAACCAATTATGAGCTGAGCATCCGCCCCTCCCTGCCTGTGCTCCTAACATACCTCTTGAAACAATCAGATGACCATCTACCCATACCCAATATTTGCTCCCCTGACCACCCTCTCCTGTCTGCTTCTGTCGCTGTCCTGATACAAAATCAGTGTGTACCAAAATCCGTGGCCACCAAACCCATCTTATTTACTGCTGTTCTCATGATAGCCAAAAGTTGAAACACTGTCATCCGGCTACCGTTTTGGTGCCAGAACATCATACCTGTGTTTTCCAAAACCTGCATTCTCAGTTGACTACCCTATGTCACTGGGCAGAGTGAGCCATTTTACTCTGTCAAGATTACTGTTGCTCCCCTTGCCCTTTGGTCTGTTTTGGACTTACTCAAGCGGATTACCAAATCCCCTGGCTTAAATCAAACATCTTCCCAAAACAGACCACATTTGCTGCTTCCCCCCAACAACTCTGAGATCCTGAAAGATCTGAAAAACATCCATGTCATTAATGTGCAAAAGAGCACTTTTTCCTCCTGGGATGAGCAAACTGCTGGCAGGTGGCTGATCAGCCAAGTTAAGATCTGCCAAGTGAGTTGCCTTCTCTGATGTCCTACTCTACCTAGCTCCCTAGCCCAACCCTCTAACATTCTATTACATAATTCCCCTGCTGCTGGTACATAACCCCTTAACAGTTTCCCCATAAAAGCAATGCCCACCAGTTTCACCGCAATTGTGACTCTAGATAGGCCTTTTTCTCTCAGCCACAAGCTGAGCTGTACTGCGTCCTCTACTCTTTTCCCATTCCCTAACACGGTGACACACTTCTGTGCTCAAAACGTCCTCCCAAGCCTGGTAACAAGCCTTCCTAGTAAATGTAGCCAGAGACCCTACTACCAGCTGAAACATCCTCTGACTCCTATGCTCCAGAACTCGGTGGCATGCGAGTCCCGTCCCTGACCGTGTCCGTGGGAATGCGACAAAGTGTCCGCAATGTCATTGTCCACACCATGCACATGCTGAGCCTTAAATGAGATATCTTGCCGCAGGCATTCCAGAACAAACACCCTCAGCAGCTTGAGAACCTGTGGCTCCCTGGCAGACTGCTATTGACCACTTAAACTACTGCCATATTGTCAGTTCTGAATAGTAGCTTCTTATGCGCAAGCAATCCACCGCAAAGCGTGACCGCTACTACTAGAGGAAACTGCTCAAGGAAAGCGATACTGCCCTGCCTTCCAACTATCTGGCCACTCCTCCACACCCACCCTTCCTTGCCAGTACAAACCAAAGCCGATACCTGCAGACGCGTCTGAGAATATCTGAATGTCCCAGTCTGATTCCTGCTTTATCAAAATTGGAGTACCAATAAATAATTCCAGGAAAAAGCACCACATCCTAAGGTCTTCTTTTACCCCTGAGTGCCAATCTCAATTTTCTGCAAAAATGTCCTACCATCCCTCACTACCCGACATGCAAAATTCAAGGGCCCCAAAAGCACCTGCACGTCCCGCACAGTGACTTTGTTTTGTCAACATTGTGTCCAGCAAAACCTGTATCTCCAATTTTTTTCTCCAATGGCAGGCGAGCCACCATCACCTCTGAATCCAATTCAGTTCCCAAAAAGGGCATGCATGTCACGAGTCCCACCATCTCCTCTGGTGCTAAAAGGACACCAACATCCTCCATGACCTCCTGAAAACTTACCAGCAAATGCTGACAGTCCGCAAAGCCTGAATCTGTCAAAAAGAACAAAAAATGAAAGAAAAAACATCACCTAAGTAATGTGTTATGTCTCTGTGCCCCATTTCCTGTGTGAAAAGCCATTGTGGGAAAGTGACGAAATTCTCAAAAGAGTGCATGAGATACAGCATCCCATTGTGAGTCCTTTGTCAACATACCAATGCCCTTCAAGTTGAATACCCAGTTACTGAAGGTCGTCTGGGTGCACTGATAATAGTCTGAATGCAGATTTGATGTCACATGTTGCCATATAAGAGCCTGTCCCTGCGTGTTCAGCCATGGGCTACAGCCATAGACTGACCTTCCAGCCACAACAGATGTTGAATCAGTATGCATTGCCCCTTCTACTTCTTGGGCACCAGCTCTATCGGTAAAACAATCAGGTTTTCCATTGCCCACTCCACAAAAGGAACAGCCATTCTCCCTTTGCTTACCTCAGTTTGCAACTTGTCCCTCACCACCTGCAAGAGGGCTTTCAGAGATCATAAATTCTCTGCCCAGCGTCGCACCCTAAAACCATCATACCCCATCCTCAATCCCCATGTAAAACACTCCAGTAAAATTAATGCGCCTCTCCCTATTAGAGTAGGAGCTCAGCCAGAATCCGGCCCAGTCTACTTTAACCAGTGTAGGAGCCTTTTCCATTAGGTCCACATGGTCCCCCAACCCTCTGTAGCTACCAGTGCTGTGTCCTCCTGCTCCTAAGCTCTGTTGCCAATGTGAGTTGTTCCCCCCTGACTGACTTCCCAGTGCCCAACCTGTGCCTCCATAACACTGGACCAACGCATGTTTCCTCGTGCACTTTGAGCATTCATGTCGGAATCAACAATACTCCTTTGTGCACAATTCTTTATTGAAATCTCATCACGCTCCTTGCGCGCTGCCCTAACTTTAACTTTAGCTCCCACCCCTCCTCAGGTGGGGTGGCCTCAAAGGGCCAAGAAACTATTGGTAAACCACTAGCTGTAAATATGCTCTTCCCAAATTTGGCTGGGCCCGTGGTTTGTTGTAATAGATAATGTCGATCTCCACCCATTTTGCCTCAGACTCGTTATACTGTGCTCAGGCATTACCCTCAAATGATATTTGGGCCTTGCTGTTAACGCCATACATTTTAGAAATGCAGCACTTCTTTCTGAATATATTTTTCACAATAAATGCTGGCGTAGATTAAAAACGGCGCCCTTCAATTTCCAGTGGTCATCAGCACCTTTGCGCGCTTGTCCAATTCATACTCCTCTTCTTTCGAGCCTTTCTTGGCCCGAAGTCCCTGTAGAGAAGTTTAAACATTTCAACATACTCACCTTTCCAAATCTGCTCCTTTGTTGATAATGGTAGGTGTGCCACCAGTGGCTTAGTAACCCCCATGTACAGCAGTTTACTTATCTTAAGCGCTTTACTCTTCATGCCTTCCGTGCCAACAAATCCTGTTCTTCGGTTGTCCAAAGATTCTTTCTGTTGTCTATCCCTTGGGCATTACATTCCATCTCTGATTTTTGCATCAGTGTCTGCGTTTGTCGCGCCTACACCCTCCATCCTCTCTCCCCCCTCCCCCCTGTGCTTCCTGACATACTTACCCTTCTGCAGTCTTGTTCCCTCCTGGTCCAATCTGCACCCCGCATCAATACCATCACCAAGGGAGACCCTGCATGCTGCATTGTAATCTTACATGGCCGTAAGGTCAGTGCCCACTGAAGCTTGCTGTCTTGCCAGCGGAAGATGACGCTGTGACTCTGGCCTATCAACCAACCGGATCATTGCCTTCTTGGGAAGCTGTAAAATATCACTAGATGTGGTATTAGTTCCCCCCACTCCCTTTTATACGTCCCATCCTGTCACCATGGGGCCAATGGCCCCGGGCATTCATCATCCACAGTCTCACCCTTCTCTAGGGTGTCATCACCCTAATCAACTCCACCTCTTGCAAATTAGCAATCTCCAGACCATGCTCTATAACATCCATAATGTGCATTTGCCGGGGGCCCACCTCTCGGGCTACACAAAGCTATACGCTAAGGGCTGCACTAAACCCTCTCTGATGCTCTGGCGAATAGGCCCATCGTGACCCAACGGTCCCCCTTTCAATGGTGTCCGCTCCATTCCTGCGATCTCTGTGGCGAGTCCTCCCTGGATCTTCATGTGCTATGATGAGCTGCGTCACATGATGCAGTCGGGCTGGCAGTACAGGGCCATGCCTTCAGGTCTCCTTGGAGTGTGGGAGCCGCAGTTAGCTCTTCCGGGTCCGTAAGACACCTTGCAGGGAAAGCCTGTAAATGAGAAGGCAGGCCCGGTGTGCAGCGCCCCAAGGCTTCATCCCTATCCTCTAACTGCCCTTTCAGTCTGCCCCCTTGGCCCCTTAAAAATCATTCTCACCCTCCTGACTCCCCCTCCCTAGCTTTGTTGCTGTAAATTTCCTTGGGACGGATAGAGGGACCAGCCTCCCCTATCTCCGCTGAATCACTCCATTCAAGCATGGTGGCAACAATGTCTGAAGCTGCGCCCCTCATGACTGCTTGATCTGGCTGGGACTCTAAAAGGTTGCTCCGCTCCTCCTGTGAATCATCTGATGTCCAGGCCCCCACTTTGTTTGACATACCCCCTGCCAAGCCTCACGAACCCCTTGTTTTGCTCTTTGCAGCCACTCACACTCCCCCAAGTTCACCTTTATCTAGTACCCAATCCACCCCGTGCCTCCTGGTTATGTCCTTCCTGCCCACCGCCTGCTTGCTGTGCCTCACCCTTGCCGTATCCTGCCGCCAACCCAGGCTGGGCCCAGTCGTCATGGTCAATGACCTGCTCCAACAGTTTGTTCCTATGCCCCACCCTGCAGTGACATAGGCGGAGAATGCGCCTGCGCCTTGCGTTGTCCATTCATGCTTAAGACTGCCTTGTGCTTTTCTTGGGCACCCACACCACCACGCTTTGCAACCCCCATGCAGCTTTTCTCGAGCTGCCTCTCCCTTTGTGGGCATTGTTCATGCCCCGACCCGCCTGCCATGTCTGGACCTCCCCTCTCCCTGAACTTTCTCTAGTGTTGCCACTTATTCCCCGCGACAACCCCAAGCCCCCATGACCTACCCCTGCCAGAAGCCACTGAAGCTGCCATACTGTGTTCACGCGGACAGCCCTCCCACTCAGCTGAGCCTCCCTAGTTACTCGGGCTGTGCAGCTGCTGCCACACCACTGGGGGCCCCGCTGTGCTGGCTGAAGGGCCCCACCGCTGCCCACCAAGAGATCCAGGCGCCCAGCTTCTCTCAACAGCCAGAGCGCCTCCTGCACCTTTGCTTCCGACATCACTGGCTGAGTACACTCTCCTGTTAACACTGTGCTGAATACTACTAAATATACCTACACCACTAAATTGTTGAACTGGTACTTATGAGGGCATCTGTTGCTAAGGGGTTTCTCTACCAAATTTACTGCTGTCAAAGTAGCAAAGAGAATTAACTGGCGCTGGCCAAGTAACTAGAAAATTAACTGACGCTGCCACTGTGTACACCTACCAACAAAATGGTGGGTGGCAGCCCGAAATGGCGGCCATATATCTATTGGGCTACATTCTTTAACGGATGTAGCCCAAGGTGTACAGCTAATCTAGACTGCGCCTAATCCCACCATGCCACCGGGGACAGACCTCCCTCTGGTTGGCGGTACCCCCAAAGCCTGATTTTCCCTCTCTTCTCCCGAATTTCTGAGATTATTTTGAATTTGGGGTCCTTTGAAGTATAGAGGAGATTCTTGAGTGTCTGCACAAACACCCTCACAAGAAGTGAGAGATTTTAAAGAACTACATTAAAGGTCTTCTGGCGATAAGTTTGCGATTGGACTTTATGTGGCTTTCCTGATGAAGGCGTGTGCCGAAACATGCGTAGATATTAATAGCCACTCAACTAATATAAATAGATGCATGAACTAAGCAATTATCTGCAGAATATATAGGGCCCAGTCACTACAGAGCTTTGAAAAAATTGAATTGACTCGTGATATATTGAGGAAAGAATATTGACAAAGCATTTTTGATTAGTTTGGCGTTTTTGATTCAGTTGTCAACTTGTGAGATATCATAAACGGTTCTTTTCACTGGCTGTAAGAGTGTGGAGTATAGGGGGGTTAGTATGACTGTCATGCCTGGCGTGTGTGAATTCTGTGTTAGTGAGATTGGAGGGCTGCATTTTTAGGATGTCTCTATCACAAAATTGAAGAATTTATTAAATGTATTTCTAAAAATGTACTGCATGCAAAAATAATTCTTATGTGTTCATACAAAAAGAATAATGAAATTTATTGAAAAAAATTAAATATAATTTGTAATAAAAAGACATGTATGTACAATTGAACCTTTTCAGCGTGTGGTGTACAGGCATTGTTGGTAGGGTTTTAATGTAGGAGAGTTTAGACGGGGGTGTTCTTGTTAATTTGTTAGTCTGTGTGACGTTATCAGTATAAGAATAAAGTAATGTTACATCGTTAATAATAGAGCTATCTCTATTTTGTGCCCTGATTGTGTTTCACCGTTTCTGGAATGTTCTCGAAATAAGAATGTAGCGCACAGAACTGCTATCGCCGGCTCCGCAGAGCGCGCTTCTTCAGCCGCCCTTAATTTCATTCACAAAGTTGAGTTATTCACAAACCTGGGGAAGAAAAAAAAATAATTGCGTCCGGCATTGAATTTCTAGCGGAAATTAAACGAGGCCGGTTATTGGTATTGCATGCTTGAGAATGAATGTTGGAAATGAGATTATATTCTTTTACCTCGTGCGTCCGCACCCTGGGCCAGAGATGGTATCTTTTAATTAGCGCGCGCGAGGGGGCCTCTCCGGGCCGCGTGGCGCGCGCTCCCTCCACCGCCGCGCCTCTGCCTTGTGCCGCGTGCGTGCACGCGCGCGCGAGAGGGAGCAGGAATCCTGTGTGGATTATTTTATGTGCAAATGCACTAGTTGTGCGTCCGAGCAAATATGCAGCCTTTTTCCAGATTATCTCCCTTGAAAATGTCCAGCTTCACAATTCATCTGGTGTGTGCTAAGGTTGAACATATCGCCACTGTGCGTATTAAAATGTTTAGTTTGAGCATCAAAGCGTAATTATTAGGTTCACTGAAAGTCTTTCCCTGGGTTGCTGGATTTCTGTGCATCTAATTTTCCCTTCGCGGGCCTCTTAGAGTTCACTCAGTGTCACTTCACAACTTTACTGTCTCATTCTTACACAGGCAAGGTTGCCACCTTCCCAAGAGAAAAATATTGCCCAACCCCTTCGCTGCCAGACCTTTTTCCCCTCAGGTGCCAAGCCTTTTTTGGGGCAGTTTGCGCTTAGGCCCTCATAACGTTTTGTCCATATAAGCTTCCCACGCCAAATTTGCATCCTTTTTTCCCCACAGCCTAGGGATTCAGGAGGTACCCAGAGTTTGTGGGTTCTCCTGGAGGAGACCAAGAAATTAGCCAAAAAACAGCAAACATTTAAAAAAAAAAAACTTTTTATTAAAAAGATGGGGGGGAAAGGGCTGCAGAAGAAAGCTTGTGTTTTTTTCCCCCTGAAAATGGCATCAAGAAAAGGTTTGCGGTGCTAAAATCACCACCTTCCCAGCTTTCGGGAACAGGCAGACTTACCAGAAAACCAAATTTTTCAACTCAATTTTGGCATTTTTTTGGGACATACCCCATTTTTATGGGCGAGTGCAAAGTGCTCCGTCACATTCTGTAATCTCTCTTTGGGCTTCCAACTACGCCCATGTCATGTTAGTCACTTTCATTGGTTCTTGGGCTTGCCTTTTAAAATCTCCTTGTTTTAATTTGTGACAGGCATGCATACGTCATGCCTTTTCCGGTGTTTAGCCCACCTACACAGCACCGGTCAACTACTAAAAACATATGAGGCTCGATGTTTTCAGCATGGTGTCTGGACTACTTTATCTGTTTATTTTCCACGCAGCGCGATCGCGCAGCGTTTTTTTTTCTTCACAATGCTAATATCTCTAACTCGGACAAATGCGAGACCCGTTGCATTGAAAGTGCTTGTTACTATTGTTTGTGCTTTTAGCCTCCTTCCAGTTAGTGACAGAAGGGGGTGTGAAACCAATGCTGGACCCCTGACAGCTAAACATTTCTAAATAGTAGACAAAATTCTAAATTCAGCAAGGGGTCATTTGGGTAGATCCTACAAGGTTTTTCTACAGAAAATAACAGCTGAAATAAAAAAAAAATTGAAATTGAGGTTACAAAAACAGCCATTCCAAAAGGGCAGTTTGGAAAAAAATGTTTTTAGACCGACAAGTGGGGCAGAATATTTATCGGTATAAATGCAACTATGCTGGGTGGTTGGAATTTTGTGGATTCCTGCAGATTCCGGAAGTTTCCATCACAAAAATGTGGGGAAAATGTGTGATTTCAAGCAAAGTTGGAGGTTTGCAGGGCATTGTGGGTAGGAAAATGGTGTGGTGTGCATGTGAAGCACACCACCCTGGAGTCACCCAGATGCTTAGTTTTCAGATGTGTCTAGGTCTCGTAGATATCTCGAGATGGCAGCAGCCCAAAGTCCAAAAAGTGCAGACCTCACCATTCCAAGTGGGACGGTTTTGAGAGTTAGACAAGCTCTCATGGCCCAAATGTAAAACCAAAACAATCATATGTCCTCTTGCTTGCCGCTGGGATAAGATCTTTTAATGTGCGGGGGAGAGCTGAAAAACTGTTAACCCATTTGGTTAGGGTGGGGGCATAACCCCACTGTTTATTTTTTATTTTTTATTCCCTGGCATCTAGTAGGCTTTCTTTCGCTATGTGATCGTGCTGCAGGAATGCTCAGAGAGACATGAAAAGGGAAGGAAAAGCATTTCCTTCCCTTTTCATGCCTCTCTGCCTCCCATGCCCCCGTACAGAAGAGAAACAAATCTGTTTCTCCTCGGATGGGAGGCGACCTCTGATGAGGTCAGCACGCGATGGCGAGCTGACGTCATCAGATTTCATTGGGGGAGGAGGGGTGTAAAAGGCAGCGATTCCCTTTCCAGCCCTGCCCTGGGGGGGAGGAGGGAGAATGCCCTTGGGAGAGCGCTAGTGCTTCCCCTGAGGGCCTCCACCAGATGTAATGGTTACATCTGTGGCGCCTCAGCGCTGCACCACTGGACGTAACCATTACGTCCGTGGCGGTATAGGGGTGAAAAATGCATAGGGCCGCCCTGACATGCTACTTAAGTAAAATTTTACACAAAATCATCTGTATTAATTTGTAACGTGACGTACTGTCTTTATTTTCTTCGCATTATTAGTCAAGGAACATTAACTCAGCCCTAGAACACAGGTTAATGTGCTTTCTTCATATGTTTTCTGTTTGAAGTGAGTACTGATAAGGGTGTGAAATACCAGCATTAGGTGATTTACATAATGTTTGTACCGACTCAGACTTTAAAATACATTCAAATACTGGCCATGCCGGTAGAAAAACGGATAGGAGGCAATGCTGCGCAGAGGCATCGTTCACCGGCCGAGGGAAATGCCGAGGCTGTTTGTAGATGTTAACCAGGAAGGCTTACCAAGGCTCTTCATTGATTGCTACCTAGAAATTCCGGCATATGATTTTACTGACCAGTATTGATTGGAAACGAGACTCATCGTGCCCTTCGATTATAAGAAGGTTTTTCTCATGCTTTTTTCTGTGAAGGCTCTTTGACTTACCTATGTCGGAATTTGGAGGCTATCAGGATCCATATTGACTTTTCATCTTTGAGTAACACATTTGTGGTACAGGTTATTGCCTTGAAGAAGTCTCCTATTAGGGGCGAAACACGTTTTGGCTGAATCTCCAACTCGACTAAGAACACTAACACAGATTGCAACTTCCACTCATACTATGATGGATACAAACCATCATTCTACATACATTCTATGTGTAAAATTAATGTAGGAGAAAGTTGGGTTCTATGTAAATTGATGTTTTCCATTGAACTATAGGAGTGTGTTCCTCTTATTCAATGTATATGTCAAATTAAAGCACAGTGAAATATTTCTCTACAGTTTTGATTTTTGAGTATTCATATATCATTATCTGAGTGCCCTGTTACCTTTTGTTGGTATTAGCAGTCTAAACGGAATTGTTTTCTGGTTAGACTTTTCACATCAGGGCAACAGGTGTGTTGTGACATGTGAGCACCTAGAATTTAGAAGAACATTTTGGAAGACAAACGGGATGTTCATTACTTTGGACCATTGTTGCCTTTTCTATGATAACCTGAATCAAAAGGCCTGCTGCCTTGTCTTTTTCTTCTTTATACTTCATAGTCTCTTATCTGAAGGTGTCCTGGCAGTGAGTGTGCTGAGAGCCTCCAGAGTTGGCGATCATATCCCAAAGATAAATAGGCTCTTGGTCATCATAGCCTTGTAAATAATAGATCTGCTTTTGAAAGTGGTGCGGGCTAGAAAGGGGAGCTACTTGAGTTCTATTAGAATGGGGTGATGTGATCATATGTTCCATTCCTGAATGAGATGTGCTGCAGCGTGGGGTGCCAGTCTGGAGGAAATGAAGCAGAGAATTACCACCATCCAGATACCGGAGTACGAGGGCTTGAATAACAGTTTTGAAGTCACTTTCCGGAAGAAACAGTTTCACTTACTTTAGGTGAGGACGCTGGTACCAGGCGATATTTGCTTTTTTGCCAATGTGTTCCTTGAGTCTGAGATTGGTTTGTAAGGTGGGCCCAAGCGACCTGACATTTGGTGAAAGTTGGAATCCATCAAGTTGCTGATCATTGCCAGAAGGAGGTCAACGTTGGTCGTGGATTCACAAGCTTCTTAAGACCCTTAAAGGGTCAACCAGCATGAGCCTTAGCCTCATTCTGGCCTAGACCCAAGGTGAACGTGTGCTCTGCATGTGCCTGAGAGAGACAAGACGCTGCCCAAGGTAACAATGAATCAAGCTGTACAGTGCTGTCCAGGCAATGAGAACGACCACACAGTGCCCTATCATCACAGTACTCTGCCCTCGCTCTTAAGCAACCCGCAGGGGCCTCGCCTCGCCTTGAATCACTCTACAGTGCTCTGTCCTCCCGCTTAAGCACCCTGCAGCGTTCTGTCCTTGATATTATTCACTCAATGTGTTCTTTTGCTGTCATCTTGCCTTGAATCCCCTTGCAGTGCTCTCCTTTTCTCTAACTACTGCTTAGGGGTTTTTCTTCCCCTTTAACAGCAATACAGTTATGTGGCATCGCTGTCTTTGAACTTGTTCGCCCTACAGTGAGGTGTGATTGTCCTTAATCACTCTATGGTGGTCTCTCTTTGCCCACATCTACCCTCCAGGGCCCTCACCGCTTTCTTAACAAGCCTTCCGTGTTCTTCTAGCCACACAATAGTGCCCCTCCTGCCTCTTAACCAGTCTACAGTGCTTGTTCACGCCAGAACCCGCCTCTGGGCACTGTGTAAGTCAGCTGACTTCCATCTGTTTCTTTCCAGGCTCTGTCACTTATCTCTTATGGAGGGTAGTCTTTCAGCTGAATGAATGGTGAAGTCTAGCCGTAGGCAGGCGGTAATGTGGTTCCATCTTTTGCGTTTCTCTCGGTAGGACCCCAGCGCCATATGGAGTTGGCAGAAGGTCGTTTTTCTGTTTTCTGTGAGAAAGGTTTGTCATTGAGTACTGAAACTCGTGCTGTGCATGTTCAGGGCATGGCAGGGCTCGATGCCTCTCCTTGTCACCTCTGTCTTACCACCCAAAGCCTGGAATCAGCACAGCAGCTGCCAAGGTTTCTCCTACTTTATGTCCTGCCTTGAACCAGTGGTTCAGATACACCAAGGGCATTCCAGGGCCCACAGTACCTTCGCTGTTCAGATCGGTGAGGCGTCCTCTGTTGCCGTCTCTCCAGGGGCGTAGCTTCGTAGGGGTGGTGGTGTTTGTGGTGTTACACCCCCTCCCCCCCAAAATAAAATATATATGATATAGTAAATAGTCAGTTACCAGGTGCTTTCAGTCGGGTATAGTGAGGTGGGTGTTGGATTTTTATATGCCCACACGGGAGGGGAGGGAGTCAGTGTCTCTCTCCCTCTCCCTCTCTCTCCCCCCTCCCTCTCCTTTTCTCTCGCTCTCTCCCTCCCTCTCCTCTGTTTTGAAGGCCTTAAAAATGATTGGTTTGAACAATATTGTGTTTAAGTACCCCTAAAAATGTCCATTCCTCTCTCTTTTCACTTCACCTTAAGCCCTTCTCATGTCTTGCTTGCATATAATGTATTTTAATAAGGGACTCCAGCGTGATTGTTGGGAAATCTGAGGCTCACCCCGCCCCTGTGCCTCTCCGCTACAGAAACTCTTATGGTCGAACTGGGACAAAAGGTAGGCCCGGGCAAAAGTGACTCCCAGTAAGTCAGGCGCCAAAAAGGTGGCCCACAATTACAGGTCGGGGCAGATTTAGTTGGTTTGCAAAGTATGACAGACTAGAACCATTTGTGCTTGCTGCAGTGTTTGTGGTAATATTAGAGAATTAACAGTTGAAAAAAAAAAAGTAGCCAATTCATCAAACAGTCAGTAAACCATCCCAGACGCTGATCTGCCTGACCAGCCCTTCTGGCACTGCCAAATTGCCCCCGGGGATGGCCACTTAAATTATCTTACATAGTTGTCTAAATTACGCAACAACAAAAGGCAAATGTGCAGTGTAATGCAGCACATACTGTGATAGTATTACTTCATTATTTGTCATTTTTACACTGGTTAATTTTGTCTGGACATTGCACCTCGTTAGTACCAGTTTAACACAAAAATATAGCAATACTCAAAAGAAAGTTAACCCGTCAAACTTCGCCTACTCGGCAAAACGCGTCGCTGCGGTTTTCGTAACTTTTTAACCGTTTACGCTTGAAACTATTTTTTTCTTCAAATCTGCAGATTATGGGTCAAATTATGTATCATGTGGCAAATGCATCAAATCTATAAGTGTGCAAAAAAGCATCAGATTCACAATAACATAATTCCAGTTGCCCTTCCTATGGGCAAGTCCAGCCCTGCTGTTAGTTCCAGTTCTTTCCATCCCTGGTTTGTGTTTTTGTAATCCAGAAAGGTGGTTGTCACGATCTCTTCACTACCAGTCCACATTTGGAACTTGTGATGTTGCAGCACATCCTCTGGCCTGTAATCCCACCTTTGTATGGTTAGTTGTGACCCTGACCCCTGCGGCTCTCCGGCGGATCTCATTTTCTGCTCTCTTTGGGCTGCAGACCTGCTGAGGCTGCACAGAGAAGGATCCGAGCGTTTTCATCAGTGACGTTCAGTGGGTCATCCATCATCATCCCTGGAGGTAATTATTTAATTTTACAAGTGCTGCAGCTGCCATCTCTATTTTGTAACTCACTGATCAAATCAGTGCTCTCCACTACAGGCTCGCGTAGAGGTTACCCCCAAAGTAATGCAATCTGTAACCCCTTCCAAGCTTCCAACGAGTTGTTCTTGAAGATGGGTTTCCTCTGATGCCCCTGATTTCCAATCATCATTTTCATTTTGGGCGCCTTTCTGCTAACACCATTCTGTGCAGAAAGAGCTGAATTGTGAGATGGCTGTTTGAAGCTCATCTTCTGCTCTGAGACAGTGATGAGTTGCATGTTTCCCGCCCCGTCTGTGTCCATCCCTTGCCATTGACTTTCCAGATGCTGTTTAGAATTGGCCATACATAGAGAAGGCTTGCAAAGGATGGAAGGTAATTAGAGGGTCATTCAGTAGGAAACAAGGAGCGGGAAACAATCAATAGTTTTAAGTTGAGGGCAATTTTCAGTACAGGGTTTTAGGAATATAGTGGGAGAAGGATTTTTGAGAGAGCATACTATCTAAGAATGGACACTGCAGATAGAAACATTATTTTGTGAGATTGTATGTTGTATAGTAGCATTTGAAAAGCACTTTACTCACATGTGAGGCACTGATGTGTTTATTCATATGGACAGCATGTGGGTGTGTGGTTGAAGGTTTGTTCTCTTTGCTTTGAGATGATATGAAAAGTGTTTCCCTGGCGTGTGCAGTTACCACAGTGGTGCGATATCACGCTATGGAACGCAGCGCTTGGTGGTGGTATGGTGGATGAGGAAGTGCATTTTCTTTGTGCTAAGCTGGCAGACTGATTAGTTCTGTATGTCTCTTTATTGTGTTGGTAATTTTTCTTAGTTCCTATGCTGACAGTGAGAGGAGCTTGTTTACGCTGCAATATTATGGATCTGGGGAAAGTAACAGGTGTGGAGAAGTCGCGAGTGGGAATTAGAGCTGCTTGGGTAGACTGCATTAGATTTCTCTGTTATAGGATTGTGGTTATGCAATGTCAGATGCAGAGATTTACCACGGTAATGTCCCCTGCGTGGCTAATGGATATGTATACCTAACCTGATGTCTGCCGGTCTCCTAGGGGTGAGGGAACATCCCCTGAAGACTACAGCTTGCTAGAGAAGCTGAGGAGGACCCTAAGCACCTAGAAAACTGCTGGTTCAGAGAGGGAAAGAGAATGCCTGGCCCTGCAGGGGAAGAGTCTGTCTAGGAGGAGAAACTGTGTGTTTCCATAGTGTGGGGAATCCAGAGGTAACTAACTGTTAAGAAGGAGTGACAGTGGCGGTTCGCGGGACGCAGGCGGGGCAGCGCGGGGGGATACAAATTAAATGAAGAAAAAAAAACGTAACTCCTCCGTCGCACCGCTCCACTGCTGCATGCAAGCACAGGCTCCCAGCCTGCCCTGTGGCCAATCCTGACGCTGTTCTGAGCAGTGTCAGGATTGGCTGGGAGCACCCAGCCAGGGCGCTCCCAGGACGACTGGGAGCCTGCGCAGGCTCTCTTCAGCCCAGCAACAGTGTTGCTGGACTGGAGAGAGCCCTGTGCGCTTGTGTGATTGGCCGGCCAAACATACATGCGCAGTGAGGGCGAGTGCTGTGCACTCCCCCTCTGTGCACATCACCCACGTGGCCCCGCCCCTTTCAAAGAAAAGGATAATGAACTTAGTTTATTATCCCTTTTTTTTTAAAGGTTTTGCAGCTGCCTCTGCTGGCGGGGGAGCAATGCTAATGGAGGACCCGACCCTGAGGAGTGAAACTGGTTCATAGTGAGAGGAAGCGCTTAGGTACACTCTACTTGTGCCTGTTTGTAGAAAGAAAAGACGGGCTATGTAAACAAGAAGGCGATCCTGTTGTATTGAGCAAACTCTGACAGAACAGCATTCCCCTCCCCCCACCCACTCCCACTGCCCTCTCTGGAATAAATGGCGGGGTGTATGCTTTATGGACCATTTCTTCCACTCAGAGCCTGTGACATTTTTTTCCCTAAATTCTACACAGTGGGGAACCCACAAGGCTGAGACTGGCTCAGCTTCCGATGGAGGCTTGAAATGAAGATCTAATACTGAAAAAATCCTAAATGAATACAAACAGTGGGGCTGGTGCAGCGGCTACGATGTGTATTTATTTAACATTTTTATGAAGTACCCTTCTACTAGGAAGGTATTAGCACACTGGGCATAGGACTACTCGAGAGATGGGTCAATGTGCCACGAAGAATCAAAAGGAGTTTCTGGTGAACCATGCCTTGGTGACTACTGCCTGCAAATGAAATAGATGTTCAAAAGCCCCTTTATCAGATCTTACAAATCAGTGGGGGCACTCAAAGTCCAGAAGAAAAAGTACCTCCAGTAGTGTGAGAAGTGGAATGACACTGGGTGAGAAAGCAGTACTTTGGCTATGCTGCAGGGGAAGGACAAACACACAAAGGAAAAAATTAAGCCAGCACATGCTGTCCAAAGAGAAGCATTGATGATGAAGCCAACCAGTGGTAAGCAATGGGCAGTCTCTAAGCCCCTTGCAAGTAAACAAAATGTCTTGCAAGCGATCACGCATGCACTGCCTCAGCTGAGACCAAAAAAAGGATAAAAAAATAAATCTGTGTTTTAGCTGAAAGCGATATTTGGAGAGTCGGCAGTTAATTGATGGACAATTGCAGGGACACAGACACCCAGTGGGTGGCAGAATCCACTGATTCTTAACCGGGTGGTAATAAATCACATTGGATAGATGTTTCCTACTGATTGTTCGCCAGGGATACGCCTTGCCCTTTGTGTCTTCACAGCACACCTTCCACCGTCTCCTCACCAACTTATAGAGGACCATCTCTCCATTTTGGCTGCAGAAAGTGCAAGCCCTTTTGGCCAAAGGGGCTTTTGAGAGGGTGCCACTGCCAGAAATAGGGTTTGATTGTTATTCCTACTACTTTCTGGTGCCAAAGAACAATGGAGGTCTTTGACCTATTGTAGACCTGCATCCTCCCAATGTCTTCCCCCAGAAGGAGAAATTTAAGATGGTCACCGTTGCCCAGGTCTTACCTGCCCTCAACCTTGGAGACGGGGCAGTAGTGTTGCACCTGCAGGACTTCTTTTTCCATATTCCCGTCCTGCCGGCTCATCAGCCCTACCTGCAGTTCATGGTGGGCGAGGAGCATTTTCTCTCTCTGCTCCACTTTGGTCTCACCAGCACCCCTTGAGTGTTCATGAAAGTGGTGGTGGTAGCACGATTTCAGAGGTCAGTGGGCCCAGTGTATCCCTTTATTTACAATTGGCTGTTGAAGGGGGGTTTGCCCCGGATAGTCTTCAGCAACCTTAAGACTATAGCAAGCCTCCTGTCGTCTTTGGGGTTCATTATAAACGCGCGGAAGGCACACCTGACTCAGTCTCAGACACTCCCCTTCATAAGAGTCATTCTGGATACAGTTATGTTTTGTGCTTTTTCCCCCAGGGAAGAATCCAGGACATTCAGGCTATAATCCGACCATTCAGCCTCTGTGCTGGATTTTAGTGAGGTGAACCCTGAGGCTGCTGAGGCGGATGGCCTGCTGCATCCTACTGGTCGGGCACACCAGGTGGCCTATGCAGGCACTAAAGTGAGATCTGAAGTCTCAGTGGGCTCAACATCATGGAGACCTGCTGGACCTCGTTCTGATTTATGAGGAGACCTCAAATTATCTGCAGTGGTGGTTACTGGATTGCGATTGAGTTAGTGGTCGACTCCTCTCCCTTTCCCACCCAGTGCTCATAGTGGTGACCAATGCATTTCTTCTGTGTTAGGGCAACCAACTGGGGAGGTGCAGATTAGATGCTTCTGGTCTCTTGCAGAGTCCCAGCTCCACATCTGGAGCTGAGGGCCATCTCCTTGCTGTTCCTCTTCCTAAGGTCCATCAAGTGGAGGCTGGTTCAGGTGCTTGTGGAGAACACCACTGCCATGGAGTACTGCAATAAACAGGGTGGGTAGTGTTGTGGACCCTGTGCCAGGAGACCTTGCGCCTCTGGAAATGGCTGGACCCTCAAGGAATTTTCCTGTTGATGAACCAGCTGGTGGGAACTTTGAATGCCAGGGTGGCAGAGCTCAGCTGTTGCCGCCTAATAGGTCACGAAAGGCAGCTACACCAGGAGGTGACTCTAGGTATCTTCAGCGAATGAGGAAAATGTTGGCTCAATCGGTTTGCCACTGATGAGAATGCTCAGTGTTGGCACTAGGGAGTCCTGTATGACTTTCTGTCAATACCAGTCATGAGTTCTCAAGAAGGTCAGGAAAGACCGGGCACAAATTATTTTAGTGGCTCTGGATTGGGCATAGAGACTTTAGTATCCAGAACTTCTGAGTCTGTGTCCTCCGGTTAGGCTGCCCCCCTGGGAGTACCTGCTGTCACAGCAACAGGGCAGGTTTCTGCGGTCTTGCTTTTGCAATCTCCACCTTCATGTGTTACCTTTCTCCGGAGGTGGTTGATGTCATCTGGGCAGCCTGGCGTCCCTCACCGAAAACTTTCTGTCTATTGTTGGGACAAATTTGTCGATTGGTGCTTCATACTCTAGATTTGCCTCTGCAGTCCAAGTTATTGACGTTCTGTTATTCGTTCTTTCTCTTGCCCGGCAAAGCTTTGCTGGGGCACAGTTAAGGGTTATCATTCAGCTTTCTCAAGGTTTCCTGGTCAGCACTCATTGTTTAAGCCACCGTCTGAAGTGATTTTTATTTTAAGTGCCGCTTCACAGCTGTCCTTTACGACTCCTTACTATCAAGACGTATTACCCATTGCCATCACCTCTGCGCAATGTATGAGTGAGCTTCAAGTTCTCTGTCACTTTGCCTTAGACTTCTTCCCAGACAAACTCGTTCTGCAAAAATAGGCATCCTTCCTGCCAAAAGTTGTGATGCTGTTCCATGTCAGTCAAGCCATCACCCTGCAGGCGTTCTGTGCTCCACCTCACCCCTCCGAGGAGGAGAGACTTCCGTCTCTTCGACCACAAGAGAGGGCTGAGTTTCTACATAGATTGTACCAAAGAACGCTGAGTGGATGGTCAGCTCTTTGTGAGGTTCACTGGAGTGAAAACATACAGGGTAGTGGCGAAGAGAATCCTCTCCCGCTGGATTGTACTCTTTATTAAAATCTGCTACACATTGGCAACGAAGCAGTCTCCGGAAGGACTGCATACTCGTTTTACCAGGACCAAAGCTGCTACCACAGTGGTGGCATGTGGAGTCCCTGTTCTAGACGTGCAGGTGGCTACGTGGGTATCCTTCATAAATTTGCAGGGCATTATTTCCTGGTCCCTCATATGCACTGCGAGGGCCTTTTTGCTCTCTAGGTCTTTTAAGACTTCCTGGTTTAAGTCAATCCACATACCCATCTCCGAATAGGTATTCCTGTGGTATCTATTCAGAAGGTGAGGAATCAGCGGCTAGAAGTCTCTATCAAAAGAACGTTACTTAACTTCGGTAATGCTCTTTCTGGTGAAGACTGTATCGAGCAGCAGATTCCTCCCTTCCTCCCCATCCTTCTGTGGTCAGACGCTACCCATTGATAAAATACCAAGTCTAGGATTCTGCATGCTGTCAGCCAATTTGCTTTTGGGGCTCTGCATTTGAGGGTTCAGACAATCTTGAAAGCAACTGACATCATCATGCAGGAATTCCACCTACATAGCCTCTCACGTCACTTTCAGAGCATGACTGTGTCAGTGCGAAGCTGGAAGGTGCGACTGGGAGGTGTGCAGAAGTACTGCTGAATAGTTTCTGAATCTAGGGCCAGATGTAGGAAGCAGTTTTACCAGTCGCAAACGGCTTTTCGGGCCGTTTGTGACTGGTAAAAGGCTTCTGGCCATGTACTAACCCTACTTTGCGACCCTGTAACCTTTTACTGACTCGCAAATTAGGGGTTCCGACTCGCTGTTAGGTAGGGGTGTGCCCTTCCTAATGGCAACTCGCAGGGGATGTAAGAATATTTTGTGACTGGTAATGCGGTTGCAAAACATTCAAGGTTACCACCAACTTCAAGTTGGTGGTATCCCATTCGCAAACGGGAAGAGTCCCCAAGGGACCCATTCTGCTTTGTGAATGTGGGTGCAAGCATTTCTTAAGAGCAGGCAGTGGCCCCACTGACCACTGCCTATTATTAAAAAAAGAAAAGAAAACTTTTCATTTAATTTTTTTTTTTTTATAATCGAGTACATTAAAAAAAAATGCTTTATTTAAAAATATATTACAGACCTATTGGCCCCCAGCAGGCCACCATCCCTGTGATTGTGGCCATTCCCAAATGGGTTGCAAATTGCGACCTGCCTCATGAATATTAATGAGGCAGGTCTCTTGCAACCCATTTGAGAATCGCTAACAGTGTTAAACACACTGTAATACAAGGCAGTTTGCGATTTCCTAATAGCGAATCTAAAAAATGTGCTTTTAGGAAATCGCAAACCTCCAGGTATATCCGTCTGGCCCTAAGTCTGTCGCCTGGGGTATAATCAAGAGGTGAGGAATGTGCGGACAGCTAGTCTCTGCAGAAAGAGCATTACTGAAGGTAAATAACTTGTTTGCCAGGCTCGTAATAGAAAGAATGACTAAAAGTCAAAGCTTCTTAGAATAGAGGAGATAAAAGAAGGACTTTCTGGCTCCTAAGAGCAGGGGAGATGCAATAAGGGCTAAAGGTCTAGCATCTTAATAGCAGGAGATGTAAAAGAAGGCTGAAACTTCCCATTTGGTAGCAAAGTAAAAAAAAAAAAAAAAAAGAAACATATATGTAATCTCAGAAAGGCACCTTTCAATATTAAAAGCTACACCAGTAAAGTAAGAAAAATGCGTGATGTAAGATTAAGGAAAGAAGGTACAAGCAGTACAGTACTTGTTAGGTCTCATGTTTCCATGAAAATGTTTGTATTTGTGTTGTGAGCTTTATATGTGCATGCAAAAATTTGCATTCAGAAAGTTACTGTAGTATGTTCACATACCTATCCAAATAATTTAAAGGAAACATTTGGTTAGCTTGCGCAGTGTATTGCTTTTAATTGAGGGGGCCTTCGTTCTGAGATGAGTTCTGGATTCACCAAATAGGCCTTTCAGCTGCTCCTGAAACCCGTGAGTACTACATTTGTAGTGCAAGAAACCCAGAGGGTTTTGATAATAGTCAGATCATGTGTTCCAGACTTGGCTTAGTGGCATCTACTCACATATTTGGTTGTGTTTGTAAGGAAAGGAATCTGAGAACAGGACCGCAAGCAGCTTATTTAAAGCAGTTTGTGATTGTGAAATGGGTTTTTTGGGTCCAGAATTTAGAGAAAACCCATCATCCGTAGTGTATGTATGGGGAAGAGAGTTGTTAGTAGCCACATCTATTAGTGTTAAGATTTGTTGTGTGTGAAGCACAGAGATTGTGCTCCAGATCTGGGGTGGCAGCATAAATGTGTGGCGGATGCTTGTGATTCTAGGCAAAGGAGTGTGTAGATAGGTTCATAAACATTCTAGCACTGTTTCTGTAATCGATCCTGGACGGTGGCTACATTCTCTGTGCGGTAAGCCTGGCAAAAGAGGGATTCTTCCTAGAAGGATTGCAAATTATACCTCCTGCTTTTTTTCATGGCTGTAAGACAAAGACTGCATGTCTGTAGATCTGGTTAGCTTCTAAAAATGAATTTCCCATTTTTCGAATAAATGTAGATTGAGCCATTTATGAGTGATGCAGTGCCTTATGTCTTGCAAACATAGAGGCAAAAGTGGGGGCAGATAAGAGTTTTGTCAGGCTATATTAGGAGTTGAGTGCTGTTATTGCACATATGGAAGACGATGCCATATGAACAGATTAATGCAGGAAGGTGTTTGTGGTAAAAATGGAAGAGGGGAGGCTGTCTGAGGGCCCTGCAAAACAGGTGCTTATTTAGGAAGTCAGAGAGGCACTTTATGATCCGGGCTTCAAAATCCCTGCTAGTGAGAATTTGCGCTGGACACAGCGGGCCACGTCGAGCACCCATCATGCTCGTGGCTGAGGCACTTCAGGCAAACCAACAGCAGTGACAGCGTCCAAGATGGTGTACGTAGCGTTCGGAGGCACCGCTGAGCTTCCGGACTGAAGTTGGGCATCTCTTTTGGGTGCGCTATCAGCGCATTACCGTAAGACTTCCATTCCCCTGACTCGAGCAAGTGAGATCAGCTGCTGCCGGGAGCATGAGATGGGTTGCGACGAGGGAGCTGAGTGAGACAGCAGCGGCACTGCCCAGTGAAATTGCCTGACCAGAGACCGAGTTTTTCCACACTCCACAAATATTTACATCCCCTCTTGCCGGGGAAAGCTCAGGAGCCACAGGGGCCATAGGAGTTGGACCATGTCAAGGAAGCCAGCTGAGACCCCGCTGGTAGTGCAGCACCCCGATGCAACTCATTCCTGTTTTGCACATCAGCCCACAGAGATCGGACGTGCAATAGAAGCCCTGTCATGTCTACGGGAGTGAAGCCCCTTCCAGGAGTGAGTCTTCAAATAGAAATATGCCACATGGCTGACACAGTGGCATGACACAGATTTGCTGAGGTAGACCAGCGCTTATTCATGTGAACTCAAGTGTGTGGAAGATAATCTCTGCAATTTTATTACCAGTGCGCAATGACTTACAACAGCAAATAAAAACAAGCATTTGCAATGCAACGGGACTCGCGTTTGCTCGTGTTAGAGCTAATAGCATTGTAAACTCCTAACCGGACTTTTCTTGTGACATAAACCATGTACGTAACCGGAAAAAGTGCAATTAACTGTGTAACAGGGTCGATATTATGCAAAGCGCTTGACTTCTGCCAAGCGAGATCGCGCTGCGAAAATAGAGAAAAAGTAGTCCACAAACCGATTGGAAAACAGCGAGCCTCGTATGTTTTCTGTAGTTGGTCGATGCGCTCGAGGAGGGCTAGCCACCGGAAAAGGCATGACGTATGCGTGCCTTCCACTAATTAAATCAAGCAGATTCTAACAGGCAATCCAATGAAAGACAATGACGTCACGTGGACGGGGCTCCGAGCCCTTATTAATCCCTAAAGCATCTCACTAGCGAAACGGAAGCGCAGGCGACGCAGGCTCGACCCTAATTAAAGACTTGGTTAAGTTAAGCATTTATAAGTGCTTTGTGGAAGGGAGGTAGGAAGCTCACATGACGCAATATGCCCCAAAGGGTGTGATTGAAGCTTCTAGAACTCCTAAGCGCCAAGAAGGCCCTTCTGCAACATCTACAGTGTCAGTATCCTTATAATGTACATAAGCCAAAATCTGCACTACTTTTTATTGAACTGGGTCATAAGCCCGACAAATATAGGTAGGTCCGCAGCCAAGAGGCGAGCGTTAGGCATGTCGCTAGGGAGAGCAATACCCTAGGGTTGTTTACAGAAGTGGCTCTTGTAGCTATGGGTGCAGTTTTCGACAGCCTGGTGCGCTCCAGCAGTGGCTCCTATTTATGGCAACCAATGAAGCGGTTCTAATGAGACTCACTTTCGAAGAGCCGGCAAACCTCTGCGCACAGCAAAACATCGCAGCCATACCTCCAGAATGAAAGGCAGCAGACCTAGACTTTTGGGGTCGGAATCTTCTAATGTCATACTGGATCAGTCACTTTATCAGTGACCCGACCGCGTAGGGCACCAAGAGCCAGGCGGACCTCCCCCCTCCCCGGTAGAAGAGCCCGTCTCAGGAAGTGACGTAGACACTCACATGGTGGTCGAGAGAATTGGTTGGAGAGTTCTCAATGCCTCTCAGCCTATGGCCATGGTAAATAATGGAGGAGAGAGCGGGAAAAACGCAGAAAAACCCTTGGTCCTCCTTGGTATAGTTAGAAGCACATCAAACTCTCCACCTGCAACATGCCATGGATGGTGAAAAAGCAGGCATACCCCTTATTTTCAGCCATGGGGCCTAAGGCGCAAGGAAAAGACTTCAGAGAGGGAAGATACTGCATCTAATCTGGAATATGAGATTGAACAGACAAACTACCATATTGTTCCCAGTGCAGTGTGCTCATTACAAGCAATCTCCACTGTGCCTCAGTCGGCATTGAGTGCGGTTTCCAGACATCGACACGCAGGAGAGTAATGCATGAAGTCTACAAGCAACAATTCCTTCTTCCTAAGAGGGACCTTCAAGTAGGGGAGTAGCATCCCAATTAGTGAACGAGTTCAACATACAAGGTCGGTCATCAGACATTATTTCTGATACTAATTCAGTCCTTCTTCAGTTCTTAGGTGAACTCAGAGGAATGGAAACCTCCCAAGACGCACAAAAAAGAACATAGCAGCAGCTTTGTCAAACCCATACTACTGTGCAGCAACTTACAGTACGAATATCACAAGCTCAGCACCAGGTCTCAGACTTGGAAGATGCTAGACCTTGGCAAGACGTGCTTTCCTCTAAACTACAGGCAGCGTTGATTGATCTGCAAATAAAAAGATCTTGTTATAATAATTTACGGTTTACAGGGATTCTCCAGGGGCTCGAAGTCGGGCAGTTCGTGGACAGTCTCATTGCAGATCTCATCCGTAAGCAAGTATACCCAGAGGGTGCTACCCAGAATTTAGAACTGACAGTAATGCAAGCGCACGCTGTTCCCGCAAGTCAACCTCCAAATGCAAAATATCCACAAACAATCTTAGTCAACTTTGAAGATTTTCGTATCAAGGAACACATTCTTGCTAATGCCATCAGGGACAAAATGTATAGGACTTCAGAAAACTATACATTCAGTATCTTTTCTGATATGTTGGTGACATCTGCTTGGTGCCGATAGGAATTTAAAAAACATGATTAACACCTTCCAGAATCTGTGGGCCTGCACAGGCATTGTCCAGCAGTGCAAAGTGAAAGTCCCTCACAAAGAATGATCACATATTTTTCATACAGTAGAACAAACAAGAGATTTTTTACGCTTCGTACAACAATCTGGACAGGGAGATGGTGGGCGGGGAGAGTAGAATTAGATTTCCTCCAAATATGAACTTTAAGGTATAAGCAGATCTATCTCTTTTATTTATTCCTCTTTTTCAGGTCTTTGATACTTTTGATCTTTGGTCTCCATCTTTGGTTTAGTCCTAGATTTCACTATCCCACTATCGGATGTCTAGGTGCTATGTCAAGGCACCCTCTTGTTGCTAGGGTAACTAGGGTGGCTGGTGGGATGTGGAGGGGGAAATGGGGCACTGAACGGGATGGGTTGGGGTTAGGAGCTCCCTGGGAGGAAGGGAGTTAGTGGCTGGGGTTTTGGCACAGAGGGAGGGGGGATTTGGGCCACTTTGGGTGGGGGTTAGAAAAACCAAGGGAGAGAGGGCGGGGTTTTCTCGATCCTCATGCTAGAGGTGGGTTTGGAATACATCAAAGCCATAGAAGACTCTAAGGGTGATAAGCAGTCAAGTAGGGAGAAACAACTAAGTAGGGCAAAGTTGGTTGCATATCTGCCACCATGAATATTAAATCTATTAGAATAGCTTTGTGTAGTGTCAATGGGCAAAGTTAAGTTTAGGTCCATACTCAAATGGCTTAAGGTGTCGCAAGCGCAGGTAATCCCTCTTCAGGAAACCCATCTCAAGGCACGAGCCAAAGTGCCTAAAATGCCTAACTTTATTTCCCAAGCATTTTACTCATAAGTCAATGTGGCTGTTCATGGTGTGGCAATTTTAATTTTGCGTAATTTCATGGTTGAAGTCCAACAGCTTGTTAGGGATCCTAAAGCCAGCTGGATTTTAGTTAGCTTGAAAGTAGAGAACCAACTTTTCCACCTGGTTAGCTTCTACGGGGATTAACATCATACAAGACATCAGACTAGACTCATCCTGCAGGAATAAACTACAGAACAAACCTAGAATTTCTCATGTTTTAGATGAAGTAGTCAGAGATTTAACTTTAGTGGATCCTTGGTGTCAAGAATACCCACAGGCACAAGAATTTACCTATTTTTCAAAATGGTTCAGTTCGGCTTCTAGGATCGATTTCTGTCTACTTACATGTCAGTGGGCGAGGAGAAATGCTTGCATATTGGCAAATCCTTTTCCTGATCATTCGGTTCCCTCACTTAATGTCATTATAAAGATTAATCAGGCACGGCCATGATGGTCGCTTGATGAATTACTTCTAGTAGATTCCAGCTGGCTAACAATCATCGACCCGCCCTTGAGGACTTACTATCTAGGAACATAGGCTCTGCCTCTACATTTGCTGTCTTGGGGCTTGTAAAGCTTTTATTTGGGGTGAAGCGATTTCGTATAAAGCCCCAATAGAAAAGCTGAGAAAGGAAAAAATGGTAGCTTTGCAGCAGGAATTAGACAAAGCACCGCTAGACCGTTCAGTACTTTCTTCTCCAACCTCAGGGGCCAGAGTGAAGAAAGCAAGTCAGGGTCTGAAGGAGCATTACATGTCTCAAGAAATTATAAACCAGAACACATGTTTCCAATGATACTATGAAGAACGCGAACACGCCAGGAGGTTCCTTGTGTGGTCTGTAAAGAAAAGACGAAATAATTAATCTATTTAGTACACCTATGAAGAGGCGAGGCACCAGATGGCTAACCAACCTGGAGATATTAACAGGGTGTTACTAGAACACTATACCAACCTATATGCTTCCACGTCCATAATCACCTCAAAACAAATAAATGAGCATCTTGGGGCGATTGAACTGCCATTACTTAACAGCGAGTTTCAGGCCTTTTCAACAGCGCCAATTACACTTGGTGAAGTAAAAGACGCCATCAAAACATCTCCAATGGGAAAGCTTGAGGGAACAATGGGCTACCTGCAGAAATGTATAAAATCTTTGCAGCCCACATCGCTGAATTTCTGGTCATACTATTCAATGAAATACTTGATGGCTGCAAGGTGCCTAGTAAACTGTACGATAGGTTGGGTTCATATCGCCCCATTAGTCTCTTGAACAGTGACTACAAGCTATTCACAAAAATTGTAGCATCTAGGTTAACCCCATTAGCACAAGCTGTGTTCCATCGAGATCAATGTCGATTCCTAGCAGGAAGAACTATTTTGATGAATACTAATTCTTTGTTGCAGGCTATAGGTTATTTTTCAAACAACAGAATTAAGGATGCTGCCATCATGCTTGATGCAGAAAAAGCTTTTGACTTGGTTCAGTGGGAGGTCCTGTTTGCTATTCTCGATCGGTTCAGTTTTCCTCCGAAACTGGTGCGTTTGTTGGAAAATCTATACCCTAAGCAGAAGCCAACGTCATTCGAGCACAGCCTGAACTTTGTCTATTAGCCAGGGTGCTGCCAGGGTTGCCTAATGTCCCCAGTTCTATTTGCCTTATTCATTGAGCCTTTAGCTGCTGCTCTGCGCCAAGATCCCCAGATTAAGGCCTCTCTACAGGATGCATCAAAGATCAAGTTGTTTGTGCACAACATGATTCTGTATTTGACTGCAGAGAAGCAGACCATCGGCAGAGCGCTTGCTAAAATGAAAATATTCACAGACTTAGGGGGATATAACGTGACTCATACAAAATCAGAAGCTCTTCTCTTCAACAGCTCCAAGCTAACTCTGCCCATTGATATTCAGCCACATTTTTCAACTACTTGGCTGATTAAATATCTGAAAAGGAAGTCCTGTATTCAGGAGCAAGAAACCTCACACACCCAAATGGGTGTCATGCTTCATCATCGGAATTGCTCCTCGTCTGACTGGCGCTGCAATGCCTGATGGGCACCCCCCGCAGGGGGGCTCTTTGCCGGAGATCTTTACTCGATGATGCCAAGACCCCTAAAAGGTGAGTTTGGAAGGAGAAAAAGAAGGAAGTTGTTAGCAAAAAAGTGTTAAAATTGGCTGAGGACCTAAAATCTAGGGATAACCATTTATTCAACCAAAGAGGGTGAAGGCCCAGATTAAAACAAATGAGGAGAGTGAAATGAATACAATGATCAAAACACTCTCTACCACATATAATGGAGTAAGGGTGGTGTGGATATTACCAGACCATCCCTGGTAAAAGGGTCAACATGTTTTGCGTCTTTATTGGTCCAAATGGATCCGGCGACACTTCTTCAGGACCAGATGAAATTAAACTTCTCCTTCTCTATGAAATGGAAAAATGCCTATGGACTATGACTGTCAAATGTCAGTACTTCTGTCACTTACACTAGTGTGTGATCTGGACGTCCTATTCCTAATCGTCGCCCTGCAAACAAGAGAACAGGTGACAAAACCAAAATATAATTGTAACAATATGTTTACCGAGATCATGTATTTGGTGAGAAACACGCTGTGATGGTGCAAGTGGTAGCACACTTGTGCATGCAAAAAATGTCAAATAGCTTACCCCCTCACTAGAGGAACGAGCTTCCTGGGATAGCGGGGGCCCACTGACCGGGCATGAACTATCTGGTAGAAGGTTAGACAAAGAAAAATAATAAACTGTTAATAAAAATGAACAAGGTATAGTACCCAGACAGTCTTACAGTAAAGGGGCCCTTATAAGGGAAGTGTAGCTACTGCTGGATCTATTAGTCGCTTATAGCAATGTGAAACTGGAAATCCGAACCCATTAAGATCTTAGTCAGTAAATACATAATCACCAAGTCACTTATGATGTAGAAATGGGGTTGCAGATAGGCCTCTCAAAAAAGAGGATTCAAGCTGTAGATAACATAGTCCCCCAATATTGAAAAAGAAAGAGACAGTGGTGATGTGGTGCCGTCACAACTCATAAACTGAAAATAGTGCTTCCGAATACGGAGAGCTTAAGGTCACAGATATCGCCTGTGGTCACGTGAAATGCGCTGTCAACACAAGAACGGAACCGCTATGCAGTGCCCCTGAGAGCCGATCAAAAAGTACGTGCGGGCCGTTAGCGTTACTGAGTAAAACTTACTAGTGCAGTTCCTGGTCGCAGCTATGCATCTACCCCGGGCCGTGCTCCCGAAAGAGTGACGAGAGCGCGGCATACAGGGAGGAAAAACGCGCTTGCCGGAAGTGGGTGCGTCGGAATGACGCAAGTGTTGCTAAGCAACACTGATCCGGCTTCCGCAACACGTTTTCGGTTTTCGGTTTTCCTCTTTGGAACAGTGTATCTTGGTGTCTTGTACATTCTATTAGGGAGGCTATACACTGGACCATTATCTCTCCCTACCCCTTCTTTTGTTGATTGATTAAATATCTGGACATATTTCTGTCCCATAATTTTTCTGACTTATACCAACTCAATTACGTTACAACTCTTGACAACGCGGAGCTTATTGCGGCAATGGCAGTCTTCTCCCCTAACAATCATTGAACGTATAGCTCTGATTAAAATGATGATTTCTTTTGATTTTTTCCAACATTATGATTAAGGTTCCTCAAACATATTTTAACGAAATAGATCAGATGCTGCGCCATTTTTTGTGGCAGGGGAAGAAAGCACGCACCAAGTTGAGGACATGACAACTGAACATTGAAGATGGGGACTTAGGGCCAGATGTAGCAAAGGTTTTTTCCCATTCTGTGTCTATGGGAAAAAGTGTTTGTACATATGGCCCTTAGTGTTACACCATTTCAAGAAATATTACCAGGCTGCCTTTTTAGATTGGACCATGCGGGCAGTGACACCTTGTAACCTACTTAACCTACTTAACTATTTCTGTCTTTAGCAAATGCTCTTCGAAGATAGTATTTGGCTCTCCCACTTTCTTAAAATTCCCAAGCTTCCGTTATGGCACCACGTGTAAGTTTCCCCATATATTGTGGTTTTGATAGACACAACTTAAACAAGAGTTCCATTTTCCCCAGTTCTATCCCTCCATGTTCATAAGGGAATGTGGCCTCCTAGGTTTACAGGTAGCAACTAAAACCATGAAGGGCTGGGAAAAGGTGGGACTTTTTTGGTTCAGCGATTTCACATTGGCATGGACTATGGAAACCTGGGATCAGTTGGTAACAGGCTATCCTGCAATCCCTTTGGAACAGTTTTTTTCTTACCTCCAAATTTATCACTTTGTGCGAAGCATTCAGCCATCAATGAATTCATTAGCTCTCACTATTAGCCAAGCTTATTTTATAGGTGGCTTGACAGGAGTGGGCAACTGGTATTGAATGCTTCATCAACCGATTTGTACGACCGTAGTCCCAGCCGCCTAAGATTGAAGACACCATTGGGTGTAAGACCAGCCCTCAGACTTGGAATCATTATAATCAAATGGCTCATAAAGCCAATAGAGGGGATACTTTTAAAAGAATGTATTTTCTTTATAAATGGATGCTTCATTACACACTGGTTCACATACACAAAATGTTTCCTACCACCTCTGGGGAGTGTTTTAGAAATAGGCATAATACAGGAGACTGGTTACACACGTATGCTTCACCTGTCCAGCCCTAGACCTTCTCTGGCGGAAGATATTTCAGTGGATTAGTGCCAAAGTACAGGTGGCTGTGACTCCAGACGCCCCGGGGGCCCTTTATGGAATGTCGATAACACAGAACCTCTCATTATGATAGCAACAGCTTTTTTTTTAGCATCTTTAGTAGCTAAATCTTTAACATTACAAAAGTGGAAATTGGTGGACATTCCTTCTTATGATTCTTGGGTAAACAAAATGGTACCGGTTAAATCAAAAGAAAAACTATATGCACAAAGAGTGGGGGCACTACAGAAATATAGGGATATTTGAGAGTTCGATCCTAGCCAATGCCTAGACAATTATTGGACATAATATTATTTATATTTATTAGAATCTTTTTAATGAATTTGGAGCACAGGAAAATTTCTTTTTATCTATTATATATAATGTCCAGACCTTTCTCCCCAAATAACTAAATAAAATATTTAAAAAAAAGAGAACTTTTGCTGACCTCTGTCCGAGACCATGTTTCAAGTACCTAACTTTTCCTGAGGGGGTGGCCACTTTAGCACCTGGCTTTGCCACTTGACAGCAAACAAACCATGTGATCTACATGCTCAGAAAAGAAGTTTGTTTTCATCCATCTACTAAAATAGAGTTCAAATTTTTTCCACTCGCAAAGATCGTGGTGAATGAAAGGGTCATGCGGAGTGATGGTGGGAAACCAGAGAAATCTAAACATGATATAAATGTACATATGGGAGTTAGGTTGAGGGTGCCTTTAATTTGGGAGTCTGAGTTGGTAGCTGTGTTGGGGTTCAGTGTCAATGAAATGGTCTTTCAGAGTTTTCCAGAAGAGATGGGGTGGCCCTCAACATATTTGGGATTGCGTTAGAGTGGAAGGAGTTGAGCAGCATGTAGTGTCTCAATAGAGTTGAGGTCCAAGAAAGTTTAGGGACTGAGAAGTGAATGTGGTTAGTGGAGTGCAGGTGTCAGGGCAGACTTTGTGAGTGGTAGAGCTGGTAGGTGCTGTGCATTCCATTATTGATCTGACCTTGGACTTTTAAAGCGCCCTGTCTTTGCAGCCACCCAGGATGGTGTGTGTAGTAAGAGGTAGGATTATTATTGCAGAGGTTGAAGAAAGAATATTGTGGAAGGGAAATGTGGTTACAGGAAGATGGATCCCCTTCAGTAGCTGATCTCATCATGAACGCCTTGAGATTGGAAGGGGGAATGTGTGCAAATTGTCATACATTGAAAGCAGGGCCAGAGTAAGGTCGAAAGAGTGCTAAGGAGTGAGCTTTTTAGATGTAAAGCTATTTTATGTGAAGCGGCTCCTCTCAGAAAGCGGCAATCAGACTGGTCCGAACTAGAAATAGGCACAAGAATCTCAGGTCCTAAAGACCATTGAAAGTGACCTACATGCTCTCAGTTACCAGGCACTTAAAGACCAAGTACCCATAGCTTCTTAGAATTCATCGAGCGCCGACCTACAGTTTTAAATAACATCTAGAGCAGTCCAACAGAATCCTAGCACAGCACAGGGCGCATCCCAGTCTTAATTCGCGTCTAAGAGAATCCTACATATGTTTTTGGGATACCCACATGGGGCAAAATTACAATCTATAATGCTGCATATCACTGGGGAAAATATTTTAATATCACTGATTACCTTCACTGCGGTGGAAAACCCCAAACACAGGCAAACACTCACCAAATACAAACTAAGCGCTCTCAGACTAGAAATAGAGACTGGCGGACACAGTTGAAATCACAAAGCCAGGGAACATAGGAAATGTAATCACTGTGACCTCGGAGATATCAAGACTGAGGCTCTTTCTCCACGCGCCCCTTTCAGCGACGCCATCGCCGACTTCATCTCCCCGCACGCCCTCGCCTCACCGGACCTCATCCTCCTAGGCGACCTCAACTTCCATCTGGAACAAAACAACGACCCCAACACCACCACCCTGCTCGACAACCTCGGCCTCAACAACTGGTGAACACCGCCACCCACATCGCCGGACACACGCTCGACCCTATCTTCTCCGCCAGCAAACACGTCTTCTTCAGCCACACCTCCGCCCTACACTGGACCGACCACAGCTGCGTCCACTTCACATTCCGACTCGAGACCCGCCACCTCCGCACTCAACCCATCCCTCGTCGACAGTGGAACAAGATCCCTGAAGAGCAACTCCTCTCCGCACTCGCCCCAACCAACCCACCTTCACCACCGACCCCAACGACGCAGCCCTCAACCTCACAAACTGGATCTCCAACTGCGCAGACAACCTTGCTCCCCTCAAACGCACGCATCGACAGACCAACACCAAAAAACCTCTCTGGTTCTCTGACACCCTCAAAGAATCTAAGAAAACTTGTCGCGCCCTTGAGAAAGCCTGGCGCAAGGACCACACCGCTGACAACATGACCGCCCTCAAGAACGCTACCCGCGAACACCACCACCTGATCCGCGCTGCCAAAAGGAACTTTTTCACCGACAGACTGGACAAAAACAGCCACAACAGCAGAGAACTCTTCAGCATCGTCAAGGAGTTCTCCAACCCCAGCGCCAACGCCGTCACACCCTCACAGGATTTGTGCGAATCCCTCGCCACTTTCTTCCATCGCAAGATCAGCGACCTCCACGACCGCTTCGGACACCAGACCCAACCAAACACCACCGAACCCGCATCCCCGGCCATCACCCTCAACAACTGGACCCACATCAACACGGAAGAAACCAAATCCATCATGAACTCTATCCACTCCGGCGCCCCTTCGGACCCCTGCCCGCACTTCATCTTTAACAAAGCCGACGACATCATCGCCCGCACCTCCAGACCGTCATCAACTCTTCTTTTTTTTCTGCTACCTTCCCCGAATGCTGGAAACACGCCGAAGTCAACGCTCTACTAAAGAAACCTACAGCTGACCTGAGCAACATGAAAAACTTCCGCCCCATCTCTCTTCTGCCTTTCCCAGCCAAAGTAATAGAGAAGACCGTCAACAAACAGCTGACCACCTTCCTGGAAGACAACAACCTGCTCGACCCCTCACAAACCGGATTCCGAACCAACCACAGCACTGAAACCGCCCTCATCTCAATCACAGACGACATCAGAACCCTGATGGACAACGGTAAAACAGTCGCCCTCATTCTTCTCGACCTCTCGGCTGCCTTTGACACCGTCTGTCACCGCACCCTAATCAACCGCCTCCGTTCCACCGGGATCCAAGGCCAGGCCCTGGACTGGATCGCCTCCTTCCTCGCAAACCGTTCCCAAAGAGTTTACCTCCCTCCGTTTCGCTCAGAACCCACCGAGATCATCTGTGGCGTACCTCAAGGCTCATCGCTCAGCCCGACACTCTTCAATGTCTACATGAGCCCCCTCGCCAACATCGTACGCAAGCACGACATCATCATCACCTCCTACGCCGACGACACCCAACTTATACTCTCCCTCACCAAGGACCCCGCCAGCGCCAAGACCAACCTACAAGAGGGTATGAAGGACGTCGCAGATTGGATGAGGCTCAGCCGCCTAAAGCTGAACTCTGAAAAAACGGAAGTCCTCATCCTCGGCAACACCCCGTCCGCCTGGGACGACTCCTGGTGGCCCACGGCCCTCGGCACCGCACCGACCCCCACAGACCACGCCGCAACCTCGGCTTCATCTTGGACCCTCTTCTCACCATGACCAAGCAAGTCAACGCCGTACCCTCCGCATGCTCCGCGAGATCTTCCGCTGGATCCCCGCCAACACCGCCTGGACTACGGCAACACCCTCTACGCCGGGACCACAGCCAAACTCCAAAATCGCCTGCAACGCATTCAAAACGCCTCGGCCCACCTCATCCTCGACGTACCCTGCAGCAGCCACATCTCCGCACACCTGAGACACCTGCATTGGCTCCCAGTCAGCAAAAGGATCACCTTCCGACTTCTCACCCACGCACACAAAGCCCTCCACGACAAGGGACCGGAATACCTCAACAGACGCCTCAGCTTCTACGTCCCCACCCGCCTCCTCCGCTCCTCTGGCCTCGCACTCGCTGCTGTCCCTCGCATCCGCCGCTCCACGGCGGGTGGGAGATCTTTCTCCTTCCTGGCGGCCAAGACCTGGAACTCCCTCCCCACCAGCCTCAGGACCACCCAGGACTACTCCGCTTTCCGGAGACTCCTAAAGACCTGGCTGTTCGAGCAGCGATAACCCCCCCTTTTTCCCCTAGCGCCTTGAGACCCGCACGGGTGAGTAGCGCGCTTTATAAATGTTAATGATTTGATTTGATTTGATTTTCTCCTATACCGTACTAACTACGAAGACACTGAGCACCTTCTTCTGCACAGTCTATTAGAAAGAAGTAGTCTTTGCTAGCAAAACTGAAGAAGAAAACCTGCCATTCCCAGGAGACGAGGTAGGAACAGTGGAGCGACTTTAAATTATGTCTACGCATGTCATCAAAAGCAATGTGGCGTATAAAACATGATTTCAGTCTGTAATCTGAAACAGCCTAAAGTGGACATATACATGTTTACTTTAGCAACTCTCATCTCACATGTCACGGCATTAAAGTACATTGTCTTTTTTTTGTGTGCAGTTCTCCTCCTGCATGCAGTCCTTCTCTCACACACACACACACACACACACACACACACACACACACTCACACTCGTTAAAGATGGCAGTCATGTTACCAGACTTTGAGAACATTGTTACAGAAAGTGAGAAGACTGACTAGTTAGGTCGAGCATGCAAGTGCTTTTTGACCTGTTGTAAGTATTCTGTGGGCTTTTAACCACGCCCACCTCACACCCATCACTTTCACTCGTTTGTGGGCTTGCCTTTCAAAAATCACTTGATGTCATTGGTAAATGCTTTACTTTCAACCCGCCTCAGGGATTATTGCACGATTGCGGATATACTTCAACGTGGGTGAACAATTTTTTTTTTGTCTGTCCCCTTCGTGCTCCATGGCAGCCATGGCAATAATAGCGCAAACTCCATTGCGATATTGAAGCTCTGGTCACATTGCTCACACTGTTACCCAATCAGAGTTTTTTCATTTGGCTCCCCCCTCATGCTCCAAAGCTTTCACAACAACACTTATAATTGATAAAAGCTTTACCTAAAAAAAAAAAACAGAAATCCTCAAACCAGCTCTCCTGACACAGCAGGAGAGCTGATACTACAATATTCACTGCACTCGGGAAACTCGCCCCATAATGCTTTGCAGGCCATTACTTTTAGAAAACATTTTGTAACTCAGCCTGTTATGGTCCTAGGACAATGGCACCACCACCAAAACTTTCACAGCAACGTGCTCTTTCTATCTTATCTACATCATCTCTGGGTCCCCACACTAGGTTAGTGGAAACCTCAAAATAATAATCCCTCCCACCAATCAGTCTTTTTAAGCTTTCTCATGGCTGGGACTTTTGTTTTACAGCTGAGAGCAGTTTGTGTTTTAAGGGCTTTGTTTGTAATATCATTGCAGTAGGTCTGTTACCTCAAAAAATGTGTAAAGCACTATGCCCTCTAGAGGCTAAATATATGGTTACACTGTATTACTTTCTGCCATTTTCTTTTCATGTGGTTATACACTCTAGGGGTTAACTATATGGTTACATGACCGTGTTTCTTGCAAATGCTGGTTTCATTGTGGTGTTCTTTAGGGGCTGTTCTAAGCAGTATAGTCAGCATATCAACATAGTGCAGTATTCGCAGCACGGAGCGTCGCCCCATAATGCTTTGCAGGGCATTACTTTTACAATTGTTTTTGCTCATAACGTAGCCTGTGGTGGTTCTAAGACAATGGGACCATCTTAACAACATTCACCATTACGTGCTCTTTCTGTCTACATCATCTCGGGGTTCCCACAGTAGGTTAGTCGGGACACCAAAATAATAACCCTTCTCAACATTCAGGCCCTCATTACGACCCTGGCGGTCGGCGATAATTTGAAGAAAGGTACTGCCAATAGGCTGGCGATACCTTTTCCCAAATTATGACATTGGCGGTTTCACTCCGTCCGCCAGGGTGGTAACGGCCGTTGGGCTGGAGACTTTGGTCTACAGCTAGGCGGTCGTCACAATCCCACCCTCGGGATTATGACCCCGCCTACCGCCATGGTTTTCATAGCAAGCCTACCGCCATGAAAACCATGGTGGTAGGCACTATCAGTGCCATGGAATTCCTTTCCTGGGACTGATAGGGGTCTCCCCCGCCCTCTTCCCCCTCCCCAGAGTTCTCCTCCACCCTCTCCCTTCCTCTCCCACCCCCTGCACATTTACACACACGCACACATACACACTCATACATACACATTCCCACATCCACATTCCCACATCCACCCACGCATGCACACATACATAACCACACACCGCAACACACACCAACATACATTGTCTCACACACGCATTCACAACATACACGTACATTCATTCCGTCATTCAGGTACTCATTCAACGCGACTTACACCCGCATGCACCCATACAAAAACAGACACCCCCCCCCACACACACACACACACACACACACCAACCCCCACTCCCCTCTCCTGTCGGAGAACCCGACTTTCCTGCTTGTAGGGGGTCTTCCGGCAGGAGACTGGACGCTGCGCTGCTACCAGCATCATAGTCCGCCAGCAAAACACCGCCAGGCCGTATCGTTGCTCATGATACGGTCGGTGATGTTTTGCTGGCCTGGCTCTGCTGCTGACAGCAGCGCCACCTTACCGCTGTCTGCCGCCATGACCGTCGACGTTATTCCGCCAGCCTTCTGGCGGAATTCCATCTACGGTCATAATGCAGGTGGGCGGCTCATAGCCACGGCGACGGTATATTGGCTGCCGTCGCCGTGGCGGTAGGCGGTCAATACCGCCAATGTTGTAATGAGGGCCTCAGTGTCTTTTTAAGTTCTTTCATGGCTGGAACGTTTGGTTTGCAGCTGGCAGTAATTTTGTTTTAAGGGCCTTGTTTGTTACTGCAGTAGGCCTGCTAGCCTTCAAACTGTGTTATGCACTACAACCACTAGGGGCTAAATATATGGTTACACTGCATTACTTTCTGCTATTCTCTTTTCATGTGGTTATGCCCTCTAAGGGCTAACTATATGGTTACATGACCAAGTTCTTTACATGTGCTATTTTTATTGTGGTGTCCTCTACAGGCTGTTCTGGACATTACAGTCAACATACTACAATATTCTCGGCCCATAATGCTTTGCAGGACATTACTTTTACGAAACATTTTTGCTCATAACTCAGCCTGTGTGGTGGTCCTAGGACAGTGGGACCACCTTCAAATCATTCACCATGTGTCTTTCTGTCTACATCATCTCTGGGTCCCCAATAATAACCCCTCCCACCATTCAGTATGTTTTTAAGCGCTCTCATGGTTGTAAATTTTGTTTTATAGCTGGGAGTAGTTTGTGTTTTGAAGGCCTTGTTTGTAATTTCATTGCAGTAAGCCTGCTAGCCCTAAAAATGTTTAATGCGCTATGCCCTATAGGGGCTAAATATATGGTTACCGTGCATTACTTTCTAACATTTTCTTTTAATGTGGTTATGCCCTCGAGGGGTTAACTATATGGTTACATGACCATGTTTCTTACAAATGCAGGTTTCATTCTGGTGTCCTCTAGGGGCTGTTCTGAGCATTACAGTCTAATGCCAAAAGTTTATTTCTGATAAAGGTTTTTATTGGGCTTACACGATAATTGTACATGATTCAGGCCAACTTAACATCCTTATTACACTGTGACTGTTTGAACACTCTTGATATGTTTGGGTGACCCTTCTAGTTTATTTCTTTAGTTACTCCTCTGTGGCTGTCTTGTGTCATTTGTTTTGGGAATTCTGTTAGCCAGACAACAACTCTGATGGTCGGGTGGTGAAAGTGGTATTGTATTGGAATTAGCATGGCAGATTTAACTTAGGATGCTAAATGACAACATTTTCATTGCTGGCTGCAGATAGAGGAAGAAGGTAAATGGAAGTGTTTTAGTTATATGCAGGGCCACTGGAATTAAGTGGCAGGAAAGACCAAATTATGAAGCAGGGTTGAGCAATTTATGTGGCAAGAAAAGTCCAGTTATGAATTTACAACGCCAATAGCTCTAACTCAAGCAAATGCGAGACCTATTGCATTGCAAATGCTTGCTTTTATCAGTTGATGGTTTTCGCTGAGCTATTTAGTTGGACTGAAGAGGGTTGATGCACCCTTTGCACACACCCTTTTGGAAAGATTTCACCGGTCCCCTGCATGAGAGCGGTGCCTAGGCCCCTGAGGTGACATTCCACCTCGTTCAGCATCCTGGCCCCTCCTTGAACACTCCAGAAAAAGAACATTATAAACCATACACAGGCTGCCATCAGCTTTACTTAACTTGTCATGGCCTTGTCACACCAGCTTCTTTTATTTGACTTTCTGAGACAACCTGCTTATTTTGTCATCACTCAGCCCTGGCACAAACTGTGCATTGATTGCCCACTAACTCATCCTGCTTAGTGATTACTGTTATCAGACAGCAATTTAGAGGCAGGCATCTTTGTACGCAGGCGGGCTCCTTTTCAGTGTTTATCTGCAGGTGACTTGGACGTTTAGAGGCAAGGAAAAGATCAACATCCTGCCTGTAGTAATGCCATTGGGAAAAAAGTTTCCAGAACTTGAATGTTCTTATATGACTCGAAAGTTTAGGAGGTCATTTAGAGTAAGCCCAAGCGAGCGGTCAGCCAAAAACCAGAAGATGGAGGACTTGTGGTTTCCACACCTCATTTAAGGATGGGGAACTCTGGATTTCTGTTGGCACCTCTCAGCTGGCTCTGAAGGCACAACAGTTTGCCACAGCCACCTGCCACGGTGATGGCTCCACGGCCCCAGACACTCCTTACTCATTGTGGACCTTCTGACAATCATGAAAGGCATAGTCCTAGCAAACAGAAATGATGCTATACGATGGAAGAAAACTCCTAGTGCCTCAGAGACACTGTTTTTTGTTTTATAGAAACAACACTGTTGTTTGCGCAGGTTGTTATTAAAAAAAATAATTAAAAACATTGACTGGGCAATTCTACAAGTACTTTCAACCATAATTCCCTGCTGACACAGTGGGAATCTTTAAATACTGCGAACCAAGCTCTGCAAGCTGGGGTGGGGGTCTAGGTGTGGGGAAAGAGGGCACTCGAGTTAGTGGCTGGTCAGCCAGGCCTCAATCAGACCACTAAGGTTATCTACTAAACTGATGCAGAAGTGTTTATCAACTCTACAAGGTATGTTTGTTGTGTGGGCCAAAGTATGATTTCACATCGTGCAAAAGATGCAGCCTCATCCCTTCTTAACCACAGAGGCTTAGTTTAGTGACATTCGGACAGTGTGAATCCCAAATTTCCCAACTGAAAAAAGCAGGGGGCAGCAGGGTGAATGGGTGAGATGACCAATGTTCGGGATGGACTGTTCCTATGAGGAGCAGAGTCAGTACTGATTTGCTTTAGGTGGGTCTCTGGGGCTGATTTAAATATTTGCGAATAGGTACTCTGTTGCAACGTAGTTACCTATCTGCCATACTCCAGGTCTTCCTGTCCAATTTTGAGTCGGGCTGATCTCAGATTTTAACGCGACGGAGTAAAATTTACTCTGTTGGTGTAAAAAAGTTGTCCGATGGCCTGATGAACTAGGTGTCATCCAAGGTAAGCCATCTGACTGTATGCCTATTTAGAGTGGACGGTGGGTGGAATGGCGTTTTTTTTTTACATTTTTTTTTTTAGGTCTCAGCCTACCAGACAGTGGATCTGTCTGGTTTGCTAAAGACATCTTGGGGACATTCAAAAAGTTGACCTAGGAATGCATTCTGCCCATTGCTTGTCATTGGCTTTGTGGTTTGTAACTTACATTTTCTTGCTTTCCGTTTACTCACTTTATTTGTTTTACGCTGTTTTGTGTTCCGTCCTTCCCTTGCCAAAACCTTTTTTACAGAGTCCTTCCGAGTGCTCCCTTTCTGTAAAAATGCCTTTAAATCCTGTTCTTATCTCGTCACATTTGGTCTGCATTCAAAGGCCGCGGTCAAATGCCAGGCCCCGTCTTCTGAGGGAGCTTTTTTACTTTTCTTTCTATGACCTCAGCGTGTGAGGATTATTTGACAATCTTGCTGGATAGTAGGGGTATGAAAGAGTTTTTTTTCCTAGCACACAACATTTAAATGAACAGTGTAAGTATTTCAGAATATATCAGAATTAGGAAAACAAAAGAAGCTAATTTTTTGTTATTTTTGAAGCGTGTTGGAAACATACTTTAATATGATCAAAACAAATTATTAAACTAGGTGATGCAATTTCCACACATTTTTGTCTGTGCACTCTATAGTTTAATTAGTCAAACTGTATGTATTGAAAATGTGTTGTCTGTAATGGTGGTGTGCTAACACACCTTGAATACTCCATTCTACGCCCACTCCATTCTACTCTCCACCGCTCCACACCACTCTTCACCCCTCCACTTTACACCACTCCTGTCACTGCACCCTTCACAACTCTACTCTAAGTTACTAAGCTCTGACACTTCACGCTATGCCTCTCTTCTCTACCCTGTCTATGTCAATGCACTCTTCCCCAATCTACTCTACACCATTGCTATATTTGCCACTGCACTCTACACCACTCCAGTCTAGGCCACACAGATCTTCTCTGCACAGCTCCACTCTGCACTACTGTATTCTACACCACTCTGCAGCACTGCACTCTACGACACTGCACTCTATGCTGATAAACTACGCCAGTGCACTTTACTCTGCAAAACTCAACTCTATGCCCCTGTACTCTCTGCTAATCCACTATAGCCACTCTAACGTACTCTGCAACATTGCACTCTATTCCACTGCGCTTTGCACCACTATAATCTACCACTACACAGCTGCACTCTACTCTGAAACAATATACTCTACACCACTGCACTCTGCCACTTTGCGCTGCACTTTATGCCACTCTATTCTTAATCACAGCACACTACACACACACACCCTGTCACTGCGCTCTACGCCTCTACACTCTGCATCACTGTACTCTACACCACTGCTCTCTATGCCACTCTGCTCCACTCTTCTCCACTGCATTCTGACACTTTACTCTGCAACACTGCACTTTCCACCACTAAACTCTACTCCATTCTACTCCACTCTGTCACTGCACTCTGTGCCACTGCACTGTATGGCACTATACTCTACACCACTCTGCACCACCCCACACCACTTTTTTCTATGCCACCCAACTTTACTCTGAACCCTATGCCACTGCACTCTATGCCACTCCACTCTGGAACACTGTGTGCCACTGCACTCTACGTTACTGCATTCTATGGCACTGTATTCTGTGCCACTCTACACCACTGCACTCTACGTCTCTCCACTTTATGCCACTCGACTGTACTCTGCGTCACCGCCCTCGGCATCACACAACTCTATGCCACTCCACTCTGGAACACTGTGCACCACTGCACACTATGTCACTGCATTCTATGCCACTGCACTCAATGCCACTCTGCGCCACCCTACTCTGCGCCACCCTACTCTGCGCCACCCTACTCTGCGCCACCCTACTCTGCCCCACCCTACTCTGCGCCACCCTACTCTGCGCCACCCTACTCTGCGCCACTCTACTCTGCACCACTCTACTCTACGATACTTCATTGTACTTCACTAAATTCAACGCCACTGCACTCTACGGCACTATACTGTGCAACACTCTGCGCCAATGCACTCTACACGAGTTCACTCTACTTTATGCCAATCGACCGTACGACACTCTGGCGATTCCACGCTATGCCACTCCAATACACAACATTGTCTGCCACTCTACCCTACAATACTCTACTCTTCGCCATGCCACTCTACGATATTCCACGCCACTCGCCTCTATGCTACTAACTTTTAGCAATGCTGAACAGCTGCCACGCTAATGAACAACATGGCTAAAACACATTGACAAAGCCAATAGGCCATGCATAGAGAAGACCTATTAGCTTTGCCACTGTTTTTTTTTATACTGTCTGTCACCCCCAGGTATATTCTGGCAACGAAGGACAATAATATAAGAAAAATGGCTCCGAATCTATGGGACAAAGCTCCAATGGTGTGGAACTCATTTGTTTTTTCAAAAACAAACTCCTGCTTTGTTTTTGAAAAATAAAAAACTTTCAAAAAGTTTGACCACCACTGGTCATGCTTTTTGTATCTTAACAAGAGCTGTCACAAACTCCTGCTTTGGGCGTTTGTTTTAAAAAAATAAAAAAACTTTGAAAAAGTTTGAAGGCCACCGGCTATACTATCTGATAGAGACATCTAGCCGCAAATTCCTTACTTTAAAATCCTCCCCAGGCGCCAGACTGAATCCGGAAACTTTTTTCCCCAGCAGGTCAATGCGTCGGAAAAGGGTGTCACGCGACTCCGTATTGACGTAGTTCACCGGATGTGATGTTGACAAAGTCCATATAACCCCCTTGCTTCAAATGTGGTTCCTGAGCGGTTAGGGAGCTGTTTTCCAGCCCATCCCGACATTTTGTTGAAGAAACTGTGTGCTTTTTTCATGATGACTTTGGGATTTAAGCCCTGTGGATCTTGTGGCCGACATATGCTGGTTACGGATCCTCATACCATTTGTATGTGGTGCCTCGAACACCATGACTCTAAGGATTGTGGTTCCTGTCGTCGTCTTTGACCTAAGGGGTTGAGAGAACGTTGAATTAAAATTCTGGTGGCATGACTATTGGAGGCCTGCAGTATTGTCGGTCCTCGTCGAATTCCAGAGACTGATTGAGGAGGCATTCATGCAAGGGGGCATCACTGCCAACGGCCACAGAGACTACAAAACAGAAACCGTCAAAACCGTTGAGTAAGTCTGGCATCTCCAACACTGTATTCCACTCTTAGGTTGTGGAGTCTTGACAGGAGTTAACCCCGTGCGTCCCTGGGGCCGGGGCAGCTATGGCCTAAATGCAGGAGTATTACTGTTCCTTGCATGAAGTCTTTGGGCCTCAGCTTCCATCTGGTGTGCTTGGAGATGTCCTAACTGATTCACAATGACTTGTTCATCCTCTGTGTCAGTTAGAACCTCTGGATCTGTTATAGGATCCTTAACAGCACTGGTGCACAGTCCTTCCGGATTCCCACTTGTGACGTTGGAGTCTGTTCAGCCGATTACATTGACGTTGGCAGTGCAGATCAATGTCGAACTCATCACCCTTTCCGAGGCCGAAACGACTGCAACGGCGTCAGATGCGGTGCAGATGGAGCCTACTGATTTAAATAACTCTCATGTTCCTGTACAACCTATCACTGTTTTTCCTGCGGGAGCACAAAGTTTTGAAGGAGAGGATATATCCATCTTTGGAGGGAAATTGGCTGACAGAACTGGATGAGGCTAGTGGACTCCTCTCCAGTTTCAGACTTACTCTCTCCCCCTGCTATGGCAACAGAGGTAAGTTCTTCTTATGCTGAAGTGTTGAAGAGAGCAGCTGTTGTCTTGGATTGGCAGCTTCCTTCAGTGGAATTATCCACAGACACTTTAGTGAGTGCACTTCATCAGGGTGAGACGGAAGTGAAGCCCTTACTTCCATATAATGAATCTCTATTTGACCTTTTTTTAGGAGCTTGGGCCCATAGGCATCGACACGCCCCTGGCGACCCTGCCTGTCTACTAAGACATCCCACCACAAAAAGGTCTGGTTGTGCAGGCAACCATGGCTTCTGCAGACCCTAGTGTCTTTCCTCTGGTTCCACCAAATAGAGTCCAGTTGGCTGGAAAATTGTGGGCGAAAAATTTCTCTTTGGTCAGTTCAGCATTGCGGTTGTTAAACACTGCATGTATTCTGGGCAGGTTTACCCATGCATTAGGGGACTCAGTGGCGAGTGTGCTGCCTTCTCTTCCAGAGGAAGCCAGGGGTGAACTCCAACAGAGTCCTTGGCCGAGAGGCGGCTAAATTCACCATAAAATGTGGTATGGATACCACTGATTCAGTGAGTTGAGCCCTGGTTCAATCAGTTGTGCTGCATAGACATGCCTGGCTGCGTCAGTCTGGATTTTCTGAGGCTGTCCAGAATAGCCCAAAAGATATACCATTTGATGGCATACATTTGTTTGGTGGACTTACCTATTCTGCTTAGCAGCAATTTAGAGCTAGTCGGTGAGACAAACACACCTAGACATATCTTAGAATGTTCTGACAGGCTTCCTTCTTTCTGAATTTTGAGGAAAGGGATGATCATTAATTATTACATTGGAATAAATACCTTCTGGTGGCATCTAGTGTCGTGTTTCTGCTTAAGGCTGTTAATTGATATAACCCTGTTATTTACATGTACCCCTTGTTAGTGTAGTAAGGGGGATATATATATATATATGTTTGGTGGCATGTGTAGCTGCAGATACACATGCTGTGCATTATCCTGCCATCTAGTGTTGGGCTCGGAGTGTTACAAGTTGTTTTTCTTCGAAGAAGTCTTTTCGAGTCACGAGACCGAGGGACTCCTCCCTTTCGGCTCCATTGCGCATGGGCGTCGACTCCACCTTAGATTTTCTTTCCGCCATCGGGTTCGGACGTGTTCCTCTTCGCTCCGTATTTAGAATCGGGAAAGTTGGCTAAATATCGAAAAATGAACGGTATTGTTCTCGTTCGGTACCGGTTTAGTGTTATTGTATCGGCACCGATCGCAGAAGCGCTCGGGCGGCCCTTCGGGGCTTCCGTTCTTCAGCGGGGCCTGGTCGGCCCGACCACATCCACCGTCGAAGACTAATGGACCGGACCCCCTTCCGCTTCTGTCTGAAGTGCCACTCGAAGTATCCTTATACAGACCAACACCTGGTCTGTAATCTGTGTTTATCACCAGATCACAGGGAGGATACTTGTGAGGCTTGTCGAGCGTTTCGATTTAAAAAGACCCTACGTGATCGAGCGAGAAGACTGCAAATGGCGTCGACACCGAGAAAACAACTCGACGTCGAGGAGGAGGAAAGAATTTCCATCCAGGGGACGGACTCTGACGAATCCGAAAGTGAGCGACCCACGACGATGCAGAAAACAGTGAGTAAAACTGCCCCGTCCAAAACTCACACAAAGATCGTTAAGGCCAAGGGGACGCCACCGCCAGCAGGCCATGGCTTAACCCATCGAAAAGAAGGTGACCAAACATCGGCACCGAAAAAGGCCAGAGATTTGCCGAAGACTTCCGACTCCGGTCGAGATTCCGGCACCGAACGATCTCGACACCGAGAGTTAGACTCACCCAAGGTGAGAAAAATAACGTCGGAACCGAAAAAGACTTTATAGGAAACATCGGTACAGAAAAAAGCAGCTTTGGAGCCGAAAAGAAGCTCTTACACAGAAGAGCAAGGCCTTTCCAGCCAAATGCATGAAAAACACAGATTTGAGCAGGAATTAAGTATGGATGAACCAGACCATACGCAAAGGAGGTTGCATATCCAGAAAGAGACTGGAAAAATACAAACTCTTCCTCCAATTAAAACCAAAAGAAAACTGGCATTTCAGGAGACAGAAATGCAGCCGAATGCGAAGGTGGCCAGAGAAAAAACCTGACCACCAAGGTTTTCTCCACAACCTTCCCCACTACACTCACCACAGCTGTCTCTGGTGGGAACACCTCCAATGCAGTCACCTACGCATACAGGGATGACACAGGATGATCCTGATGCATGGGACTTATATGATGCACCAGTATCAGATAACAGTCTGGATTGTTACCCAACAAAGCCGTCACCTCCAGAGGACAGTACTGCATAAACGCAGGTACTATCCAGGGCAGCTACGTTCCACAATGTAGCAATGCATTCTGAGCCAATAGAGGGTGATTTCCTGTTTAACACCTTGGCATCCACCCACGCTTCCTACCAGAGTCTGCCAATGCTCCCGGGTATGCTCAAACATGCAAAACAGGTATTCCAGGAGCCAGTTAAAGGAAGGGCTATCACGCCTAGGGTGGAGAAAAAGTACAAGCCTCCCCCAACGGATCCTGTGTTTATAACACAGCAACTTACACCGGACTCGGTGGTTGTAGGAGCAGCAAGAAAGAGGGCAAACTCTCAATCGTCAGGAGACGCTCCACCGCCTGACAAAGAGAGTAGGAAGTTTGACGCAGCGGGCAAACGAGTGGCAGCACAGGCAGCCAATCAATGGCGGATCGCTAATTCGCATGCCCTACTTGCTCGCTACGATAGGGCACACTGGGACGAGATGCAACACATTATACAACACTTGCCCAAAGAACACCAGAAACGTGCCCAGCAGATTGTGGAAGAAGGACATGCAATATCCAACAACCAAATAAGGTCCGCATTAGACTCGGCAGACATGGCAGCACGAACGGTCAACACTGCGGTAACCATTCGCAGGCATGCATGGTTACGAAGCTCTGGATTCAAGCCAGAAATCCAACAAGCGGTGTTGAACATGCCTTTTAACCAAGAACAATTGTTTGGGCCGGAAGTGGACACTGCAATTGAAAAATTAAAGAAAGACACGGACACGGCCAAAGCCATGGGCGCGCTCTACTCCCCACAGGGCAGAGGCACATTTAGAAAGCCACAATTTAGAGGGGGGTTTCGAATGCAAACACCAGAGCCTTCCACCTCGCAAACCAGACCCACCTATCAGGCACAATACCAGAGGGGAGGGTTTTGTGGCTCATATAGAGGAGGACAATTACCAAGAGGAAGGGGAAAGTTCCAGACACCTAAAACAAGCCAAACCAAACAGTAACTCCAATGTCACAAAACCCCAACACTTAACACCAGTGGGGGGGAGACTTACCGCATACTATCAGAACTGGACACACACTACCACGGACGCATGGGTCCTAGCCATTATCCAACATGGTTATTGCATAGAATTCACAAATTTCCCGCCAGATGTGCCCCCAAGGGCACACAATTTTTCCAAACAACACTTAGACCTATTACAAATAGAGGTCCAAGCACTATTACAAAAACAAGCAATAGAGTTAGTACCCAACCATCAGAATGGAACAGGCGTCTACTCACTATATTTCCTAATTCCAAAGAAGGACAAAACGTTAAGACCTATCTTAGATCTCAGAACACTGAATCTCTTCATCAAGTCAGACAACTTCCACATGGTAACACTTCAAGACGTGGTTCCCTTACTAAAAAAGGAGGACTACATGTCAACATTGGATCTCAAGGATGCGTACTTTCACATACCCATCCATCCTTCTCACAGAAAATACTTAAGGTTTGTGAACACTATCAATTCAAAGTGTTACAGTTCGGGATAACAACAGCCCCAAGGGTATTCACAAAATGCCTTGCAGTAGTAGCCGCTCACATAAGGAGACAGCACATGCACGTATTCCCATACTTAGACGACTGGCTAATAAAAACCAGCACTCAACAACAGTGTCTTCTTCACACATAATACGTTATAGAAACTCTACACAAACTAGGGTTCTCTATACATTCCCAGAAATCACATCTGCAGCCATCCCAAATACAACAATACTTGGGAGCAACACTCAACACACAAAAAGCAATTGCCACTCCAAGTCCACAAAGGGTCCAAGCGTCCCAAAATATAACATCAAGCATACAGTCAAACCAACACTACCCAGTAAGGTTTGTAATGAAACTTCTAGGCATGATGTCTTCATGCATAGCCATTGTCCCAAACGCAAGATTACACATGCTGCCCTTACAACAGTGCCTAGCAAAACAATGGACACAAGCACAGGGTCAACTTCAAGATCTAGTGTTGATAGACCGCCAGACACACTTCTCGCTTCAATGGTGGAACCCTATAAATTTAAACTAAGGGCGGCCATTCCAAGACCCAGTGCCTCAAGATGTGATCACAACAGATGCTTCCATGATGGGGTGGGGAGCACACCTCAACAAGCACAGCATACAGGGTCAATGGGACAATCAACAAAAACAACTTCAAATAAATCATTTGGAACTGCTGGCAGTGTTTCTAGCATTAAAAGCATTTCAACCACTAGTAGCCCACAAACACATTCTTGTCAAAACCGACAACATGACAACAATGTATTATCTCAACAAACAAGGAGGGACACACTCGTCACAACTGTGTCTCTTAGCACAAAAAATTTGGCATTGGGCAATTCACAATCACATTCGCCTAATAGCACAATACATCCCAGGCATTCAGAACCAGTTAGCCGACAGTCTCAGTCGAGATCACCAGCAAACTCACGAATGGGAAATTCATCCCCAGATCCTTCAGGATCACTTCCTACGCTGGGGAACACCAAAAATAGACCTATTCGCAACAAAAGAAAACGCAAAATGCCAAAACTTCACGTCCAGGTACCCACATCCTCAATCCAAGGGCAATGCGTTATGGATCAGTTGGTCAGGGATATTTGCTTACGCTTTTCCCCCTCTCCCACTCATTCCTTATCTGGTCAACAAACTAAGTCAAAACAGACTCAAACTAATACTCATAGCACCAACCTGGGCTCGCCAACCGTGTTACACAACACTGCTGGACTTACCAGTAGTACCTTACATCAAATTACCAAACAGACCAGATCTGTTAACACAACACAAACAAAAGATCAGACACCCGAATCCAGCATCGCTCAATCTAGCAATCTGGCTCCTGAAGTCTTAGAATTTGGACATTTAGACCTTACACAAGAATGTATGGCGGTCATTAAACAAGCTAGAAAACCTACGACAAGACATTGTTACGCAAACAAATGAAAAAGATTTGTTTACTACTGCCACACTAATCAGATTCAACCACTACATGCTTCCACAAAGGACATTGTAAACTACTTATTACACTTACAAAAGTCTAATCTAGCATTCTCTTCCATTAAAATACATCTCACTGCAATATCTGCCTATCTGCAGATTACACATACAACATCGCTTTTTAGAATCCCAGTCATCAAAGCATTTATGGAGGGACTAAAAAGAATCATACCCCCAAGGACACAAACCAGTACCTTCGTGGAACCTTAATATTGTATTAACACGACTCATGGGACCACCATTCGAACCCATGCACTCTTGTGAGATTCAATACTTAACTTGGAAAGTAGCCCAGTGACCGTCCTTAGAGGAATGGCTTCTGGGTACCGTGTGGCATGGTCCACCAAGACCAGGATGAACCTGTTGCCCATGGCTGTCTTGGGGTCCAGAGGCCCCACAATGTCAATCCCTACCCATTCAAAGGGGGTACTGACTATAGGTAAAGGTTGGAGGGGAGCTTTGCATTTCCCCCCACTCTTGCCACTTGCCTGAAAAGTCTGACAAGACCTACAATAAGCAGCTGACTGCTTGTGCATCAAAGGCCAGTAAAAGTGGGAGACAAGCCTCTTATAGGTCTTGTCCTGCCATAGATGTCCTGCCAAAGACACATCATGAGCCAAACCCAGTAGGAAGGCCCTGAAGCACTGGGGTACCACCAGCATACGAGCTGACCCAGGCTCAGGAACCTTAGGCTCACTATACAGGAGGCCATCCTCCCAATATATCAGGTGAGTACCTGGCGCCTCGCCAGCCGCCTGGGCTGCAGACCGCTGCCGCAGCCCCTCAAGAGTAGGGCACTCCTGCTGCGCTGTGCAGAATGCTTCCCTGGTGGGTCTCCCTTCCTGCTGCTACTGTGACAGCTCAGGGACCTCCCCCAGTTCAGCCACCTGCTCCCCTGTAGGTTCCGGGGCGTCACCCTCAGGCTCCACCTCCTCCCGGACCGTGGGAACCTCTGGGGCCGGTTTCCCACGCCCCCTGCCCTTCCTCTTCTTGGCGGTCCCCTGGGCCACTGTTTCAGGCTCCAGGGGCTCTTGACTATATCCTGATTGGCTGCCATAGACCAGGTGGATACGCATACCCACCCAGGCAGACCCAACATCTCCAAGTGAGACCTGTGTTCCACCTCCTTCCAAGGGGAATCCTCCAGGTCGTTGCCTAGCAAACAATCAACAGGCATGGTTGGACTCGCAGCTACTTTCCAGGAACCTGAGACCCCCCTTCCCCCCCCCCCTTTATTCAAAGGGAACCTGCGCCACTCTGCAGAGGCGCTCAGAGTTGTCTACCGCAACTACTTGGTGAAGTACCCGGGGATCAATCTGCTCTTCAGACACCAGGTGACTCCTCACTGTAGTCACACTGGCTCCTGTGTCTCTCAGAGCCTCCACCCTCTGTCCATTGATGGTCACCCATTGTCTGTACTTCTTAGTGTTATCAGGCACTAGGTTTCTCTGGACCATCTCACTGTCCCCTAGTGTGACAAGGGTCATTTCTGCTGGCTCCCACCCACCTGGAACCAACTCCTCCCCAAGCGCTACACTGGCCAAACCCTAGGATTGCGCACCAGTGGGTGCCGGTGTATATTTGGGTCATTTGGGGTCCCCCCTCACATGACCAATCTGGTCACATGAATAGCACTTATGTGGGGGACCACCTACCGGTGGCTTCCCTTTGGAGAACCACGGCTTCTTTTCACTGGGAGGTTGGGAATCCTTTCCCTGGGGATCAGTTTGGGGCCCTTTAGAGAACTCCCCCTGTTTACCCTTGCCCCCCCCCCCCCTTTTCTTCTGAGAGGGACCCTGCACTACCCTTGGCGTGGTCTCCCCCGTACCTCTTTTGGAACCTGGTGCTCTCCCAGCGGTCCGCTTCCTGTACAAGCTTCCTGGGGTCAGTCAGCTTGCTGTCAATGAGGTGCTGGCGCAGCTCTGGAAAACATAAACTGTACAAGTGCTCCCAAGCAATTAAATTGTAAAGCCCCTCATACGTGTTTACCTTACTGCCCTTCTCCCAACCATCCAGTGACCTGCAAAAAGAATCAACACATTCCAACCATGTTTGGGATTCCTTTCTCTTGTAGGATCTAAACTTCTCCTTATACTGCTCAGGGGTGAGACCATACCTGGTGAGTAAAGCCTCCTTCATGACAGGGTAGGTGAGACTCTGAGCATCCCCTAAGGCTGTCAGTGTGTCCCTCCCCTCTGCCTCAAAATGCTTCCACAGGGCTGCCCCCCAATGAGCTTCAGGGACCAGGTTCATGTGGAGAGCTGACTCATAACCCTTGAACCACAAGTAGATATCATCCTCCCTCTTATAATCCCTCACAAGGTCTTTTGGGATGTGTACCCTTCTCTCAGGCTGCACTGTAGGATTGCTGCCACCATCCCTACTGGACTGGCTCCTCTGATCTAACTCCTTTAAGTTAAGCTCATGAGCCAGCTGCATCTTCCTTTCCTCAAGGACTGCTCTTCTCTCATCTCTTTCTTTCTCCAGATTGAGCTTCTGCAGCTCCAATTGGTATGCCCTCTCTGCCTGTCTGTCCTGCAATTCTTCAGGCGTCAGACCTTTGGAGGATACACTGCTACCTGCCCTAGAGACTCTTTCCCTGGGAATAACAGGTCCCCCCACTATACCATTATGTACTGATTGCCCTCCCTCCTCATCCTCATCCTCAGTGTGCCCTCCAGTGCTTCTGGTTCTCACCCAGGCCCTCAGCGCCTTTTTCAGCTCATCCTTCTTGGAAGAGCTCTTAATGGGACAACCAGAATTTTTACAAAACTGCTTTAGCTGAGCCTTGTTATAACTATCCAATTGCTTCAGGTCAAAAACAGCTTCAACTGATGCATCTCCAAGTTGAGACATGATGAAAGGTTAAAAGAGTGCAAAGTTCCAAATGCAGAAACAAGTTCCCAAATGAAGTTCAAAGTCAATCAAAGATCAGCGAAGAAAAACAAAGTGGAAGTAGGGAAAAATCCACAAAAAGAGAAAAAGCAAAAATCTCAAGACAAGCAGTATGTGGTCACGTAGTCGTCTGCAATCAAAATAATAGTGTACACTTAATCACTGTATGTCAAGTACAAATACAAGTCCAAATCCAAACCGCTGATCACCAATGTTAGAAATGGGGTCTTTGGTTGACAGTCAGGTTAGTCAAGAGCCCCTGGAGCCTGAAACAGTGGCCCAGGGGACCGCCAAGAAGAGGAAGGGCAGGGGGCGTGGGAAACCGGCCCCAGAGGTTCCCACGGTTCGGGAGGAGGCAGAGCCTGAGGGTGACGCCCCGGAACCTACAGGGGAGCAGGTGGCTGAACTGGGGGAGGTCCCTGAGCTGTCACAGTGGCAGCAGGAAGGGGGACCCACCAGGGAAGCATTCTGCACAGCGCAGCAGGAGTGCCCTACTCTTGAGGGTCTGCGGCAGCAGGCTGCAGCCTAGGCGGCTTGCGAGGCGCCAGGTACTCACCTGATATATTGGGAGGATGGCCTCCTGTATAGTGAGCCTAAGGTTCCTGAGCCTGGGTCAGCTCGTATGCTGATGGTACCCCAGTGCTTCAGGGCCTTCCTACTGGGTTTGGCTCATGATGTGCCTTTGGCAGGACATCTATGGCAGGACAAGACCTATAAGTGGCTTGTCTCCCACCTTTACTTGCCCTTGATGCACAAGCAGTCAGCTGCTTATTGTAGGTCTTGTCAGACTTGTCAGGCAAGTGGCAAGAGTGGGGGGAAATGCAAAGCTCCCCTCCAACCTTTACCTATAGTCAGTACCCCCTTTGAATGGGTAATAATTGACATTGTGGGGCCTCTGGACCCCAAAACAGCCATGGGCAACAGGTTCACCCTGGTCTTGGTGGACCATGCCACATGGTACCCAGAAGCCATTCCTCTAAGGACGGTCACTGCTCCTGTGGTGGGACGTGCCTTGATGGGAGTTTTTACCCGCATGGGGTTCCCCAAGGAAGTGGTATCTGATAGAGGTACAAACTTCATATCCACTTATATGAAGTCTCTGTGGAAGGTGTGTGGGGTAACCTACAAGTTCACCACACCTTACCACCCCCAAAGTAATGGTCTGGTTGAGAGATTCAACCGCACCTTGAAAGGCATGATTCAGGGCCTGTAAGAGCCCTTGAGGCGTAAGTGGGACGTCCTCTTGCCATGCCTTCTGTTCGCTTACAGGGAGGTGCCCCAAAAGGGACTTGGCTTTAGCCCCTTTGAGCTCATCTATGGCCACCCTGTGAGGGGACCGCTCATTCTGGTGAAGGAGGCTTTGGAGAAAGCTCCTAGTAAACCACCCCAGGATGTATTTAGCTACATGCTTGCACTAAGAAACCAGTCTGCCCGCTTCAGGAGTCTCGCTCAGGAGAACCTGGAAGCAAGCCAGGAGGATATGAAACGGTGGTACGACCAGAATGCCACTCTGGTTGAGTTTCAGCCTGGACAAAAAGTGTGGGTCATGGCACCAGTGGAGCCTAGGGCTCTCCAAGATAAGTGGACTGGGCCTTTTGAGGTGGTGGAAAGAAAGAGCGGGGTCACCTATCTGGTAGACTTGCAGTCCCCCAGGAACCCTTTGAGGGTCCTACATGTCAACCGCCTCAAACCACACTTTGAGCGAACTGAGCTATCCATGCTCCTAGCGACAGATGACGGGGTGGAGGGAGTGATCCTCTCCCCCTCCCTGACTGAGGAACAGCAGAGGGACTGTCGCCACGTGTTGGGACAGTTCGCCTCGCTGTTTTCCCTGATCCCAGGAGTCACACACCTGTGCACACATGATGTGGACACCGGGGACAGTACACCTGTTAAACATAAGGTTTACAGGGTGACTGACAGGGTCAGGGCTTGCATTAAGGAGGAAGTCTCCAAAATGTTAACCCTAGGGGTAATTGAGCACTCCAGCAGTCCTTGGGCCAGCTCAGTGGTATTGGTCCCAAAGGCTGCTGCTCCTGGTGCCACTCCGGAACGTAGGTTCTGTGTGGACTACCGGGGTCTCAATGCGGTCAGCAAGACTGACGCACACCCCATCCCCCGAGCTGATGAGCTCATTGATCGGTTAGGAGCTGCCAAGTACCTCAGTACGTTTGATTTAACATCTGGGTACTGGCAGATTGCCTTAACTGAGGGGGCAAAGGAGAGGTCAGCATTTTCTACCCCAGATGGGCACTTCCACTTCAACGTGATGCCCTTTGGGATGAAGAATGTCCCTGCCACCTTTCAGAGGTTGGTCAACCAGGTGTTGGCAGGACTGGATGAGTTCAGTGCTGCCTACCTGGATGACATTGCTGTGTTTAGTTCCACATGGGAGGAACACCTACAACACCTCTGGAGAGTGTTAGAGGCCCTGCAGAAGGCAGGCCTCACTATTAAGGCGAGCAAGTGCCAAATAGGGCAGGGTTCTGTGGTGTACTTAGGACACCAGGTGGGGAGTGGCGAGGTGGCACCCCTACAGCCTAAGATTGACACGATTCTGGCTTGGGAGCCTCCCAAGACCCAGACTGAAGTGAGAGCCTTTTTAGATCTCACAGGATATTACAGGAGGTTTGTTAAGGGATATGGTACCATTGTTACCCCCTTAACTGAGTTGACTTCTAAGAAGCAACCCAAGAAAGTGATCTGGCCAGAGGCTTGCCAGAACGCTTTTGATGCCCTGAAGGCTGCCATGTGCACAGCACCTGTGCTGAAGGCTCCTGACTACTCCAAGGAGTTTGTTGTGCAAACAGACGCCTCAGAGCATGGTATTGGAGCAGTACTCTCACAGCTTAATGAAGAGGGCCTAGATCAACCCGTAGCCTTCATTAGCAGGAGGTTACTACCCAGGGAACGTAGGTGGAGTGCCATAGAACGCAAAGTGTTTGCTGTGGTCTGGGCACTGAAGAAGCTAAGACCCTAGTTGTTTGGGACTCACTTCCGAGTTCAGACCGACCACAGGCCCCTCAGATGGTTAATGCACATGAGGGGTGAGAATCCAAAACTGTTGAGGTGGTCCATTTCCCTACAGGGGATGGACTTTACGGTGGAACATCGTCCTGGTACAGAACACGCCAATGCTGATGGTCTGTCCAGATTCTTCCGCCTTAGTGATGAGAACTCCCATGAGGTTGGGTAGTTGCTCCCCACTTTTAGCTGGGGGGGGACACGTGTTAGACTTTTCATCCTTGGCGTGGTCACCCTTAACTTTTTGCCTCTGTTCCCCAGGTTATTGATGTGTGCTAGACTCTGATTTTGCTGTTTTTATTACTCTGGGCACTTTACCACTGCTAACCAGTGCTAAAGTGCAAGTGCTCCTGTTTAAAATGTGTATGTAATTGGTTCTCCATGATTGGTATATTTGTTTTACTGATAAGTCCCTAGTAAAGTGCACTAGAAGTACCCAGGGCCTGTAAATCAAATGTTACTAGTGGGCCTGCAGCACTGGTTGTGCCACCCACACACGTAACCCTGTAATCATGTCTCAGACCTGCCACTGCAGTGTCTGTGTGTGTATTTTTACACTGTAAATTCGACTTGGCAAGTGTACCCACTTGCCAGGCCTAAACCTTCCCTTTTCTTACATGTAAGGCACCCCTAAGGTAGGCCCTAGGTAGCCCCAAGGGCAGGGTGCAGTGTATGGATAAGGTAGGACATATAGTAATGGGGTTTATATGTCCTGACAGTGAAATACTGCCAATTTCATTTTTCACTGTTGCAAGGCCTGTCTCTCTCATAGGATAATATGGGGGCTACCTTTAAATATGATTAAAGTGTAGATTCCCCTAGAGAGTAGATGGACATGTGGAGTTTGGGGTCCCTGAACTCACAATTTAAAAATACATCTTTTAGAAAAAGTTGGTTTTGAGATTGTGTGTTTGAAAATGACACTTTTAGAAAGTGAGCATTTTCTTGCTTAAACCATTCTGGTGACTCTGCCTTGTTTGTGGATTCCCTGTCTGGGTCAGTTTGACAGTTGGGTTGTTTTTCACCTCACACTAGACAGTGACACAAAAGGGAGCTGGGGTGTAGCCTGCATTTCCTAATTAGCCATCTCTGCTAGGAGGGAGGGGTGGAGTGGTCACTCTCATCTGAAAGGACTGTGCCTGCCTCTGACAATGCGCACTCCAACCCCCTGGTGTGTGTCTGAGGCCTTGCCTGGGCAAGGCAGGATTTCACAAGTAGGTGTGAGTCCCCTTCGAAGAAAGGTGACTTCAAAGACTAAAATGGGTATAAGAAGGGCACCCAAATCTACAGACTTTAGAAACACTTCTGGAACCAAGAGGAACCTCTGCCTGGAGGAAAGCTGAATAGCTCAGGAAGAAGAGCTGCCCTGCCTGCGACTGTGCTTTGTGGAGCTATCCTGCAGTTGCTGCTTCTGCCAGAGTAAGAGGGCAAAGACTGGACTTTGTGTGCCTTCCATCTTGAGAAGAAATCTCCAAGGGCTTGATCTAGAGCTTGCCTCCTGTTGTTTGAAGTCTCAGGGACAGCAAAGACTTCTCTCTGCCAGCACCTGGAGTCTCTGGAGAGACTCCTGCTCTGACAAGTGGTGCCCTATCCAGTCCCTGGGCCCTTGAAAGGAAAGCTGGTGGAAATCCAAGGAAATCGACTTCGGACGACTTCGGACCGACGCCGCTGCTGAACCCAGTGACACCGCCTGCACCTGACGCCGTGACCTTCGCTGGAACGCGACGCTCTTCGCAGGCCCGACGCCGCTGCAGCCTCGCTGAAGTCCGCGACTCCGTGGAAGTCGCCGCACCATGTCGTGATCGACGCCGCTCGAAGTGCGCGGATTCAACGTTTCGCACAGACGCCGTGATCCCTGACTTCACGCATGGGCTTGTTTTCACTCTTCACCAAAGGTACTGTACTTGGGGGTCTACGTGACTCCGTGTCCGGCGCCGCTGGTGTCGGCTTGTTTGGAACGACTCCCTCACGACGCCGTGTTAACACCTCATCGAAGCATTTTTGTTTCTAAGCGCTATTTTTGAGTTTAATCTTTAAAAATTCATAACTTGACTTGTGTATGTTGGATTTTTGTCGTTTTGGTCTTGTTTTGTTTAGATAAATATTTCCTATTTTTCTAAACTGGTGTTGTCATTTTGTAGTGTTTTCATTAAGTTACTGTGTGTGTTGGTACAAATACTTTACACCTAGCACTCTGAAGTTAAGCCTACTGCTCTGCCAAGCTACCAAGGGGGTAAGCAGGGGTTAGCTGGGGGTGATTCTCTTTTACTCTGACTAGAGTGAGGGTCCTTGCTTGAACAGGGGGTAACCTGACTGTCAACCAAAGACCCCATTTCTAACAGCTATCACATCACTTAGAAGAGTAAGTGAGATACAGGCATTTACTATTCAAGAACCCTTTATACAAATACATAAACATAAAGTGGTTCTCCGTACAAATCCCAAATTCCTACCAAAGGTCATATCACCATTCCACCTAAACCAAACAGTGGAACTCAGTCTTTTTTCCACAAACAGACTCAGTAGCTGAAAGAGCCTTACATACGTTAGACATTAAAAGAGCACTAATGTATTATATTGATAGAACAAAACAGTTTCGCAAAACAAAACAATTGTTTGTAGCCTTCCAAGAACCTCATGCAGGAAATCCAATATCCAAACAAGGCATTGCCAGATGGATAGTGAAATGTATTCAGACCTGCGATATTAAAGCAAAAAGAGATTTACCTGTTACGCCAAAGGCGCACTCCACTAGGAAGAAAGGTACCACAATGGCCTTTCTAGGAAATATACCTATGATAGAAATCTGTAAGGCAGCCACATGGTCCACGCCTCATACATTCACAAAACATTACTGTGTAGATGTGTTAACGACACAACAAGCCACAGTAGGACAGGCTGTATTACGAACATTATTTCAGACAACTTTAACTCCTACAGGCTAAGCCACCGCTTTTGGGGTGATAACTGCTTACTAGTCTATGCACAGCATATGTATCTGCAGCTACACATGCCATCGAACGGAAAATGTCACTTACCCAGTGTACATCTGTTCGTGGCATGAGACGCTGCAGATTTACATGCGCCCTCCCGGCTCCCCGGGAGCCTGTAGCCGTTATAAGTTGATGACATTTGTAAATATATACTATTTTGATACGCGTTATGTACATACATACTCACTCCATTGCATGGGCACTTTTACTATATACACAACTCCTACCTCAACCTCTGCAGGGATAACAATCTAAGATGGAGTTGACGCCCATGCGCAATGGAGCCGAAAGGGAGGAGTCCCTCGGTCTTGTGACTCGAAAAGACTTCTTCGAAGAAAAACAACTTGTAACACTCCGAGCCCAACACTAGATGGCAGGATAATGCACAGCATGTGAATCTGCAGCGTCTCATGCCACAAACAGATGTATATATATATATATATATATATATATATATATATATATATATATATATATATATTCGATGGCATGTGTAGCTGCAGATACACATGCTGTGCACATCCCGCCATCTGGTGTTGGGCTCGGAGTGTTACAAGTTGTTTTTCTTCGAAGAAGTCTTTTCGAGTCACGAGATCGAGGGACTCCTCCCATTTCGGCTCCATTGCGCATGGGCGTCGACTCCATCTTAGATTGTTTTTTTTCCGCCATCGGGTTCGGACGTGTTCCTTTTCGCTCCGGGTTTCGGTTCGGAAAGTTAGTTAGAATCTCGGAAAAATCGTCGGTATTGTTTGCGTTCGGTATCGGGTTAGTTATAACAGATCGACACCGACTTTTGAAGAGCTCCGGTGGCCCTTCGGGGTTTTTTCGATTCCCCGTCGGGGCCTGGTCGGCCCGGCCACGTGTCTCTTCAAGGCTGATGGAATGGACCCCATTCCGCTTCTGCCCAAAATGCCATAACAAGTATCCATATACAGATCAGCATCTGGTCTGTAACTTGTGTTTGTCGCCAGAACACAAGGAAGATACTTGTGAAGCCTGTCGAGCGTTTCAGTCCAGGAAGACACTAAGAGACCGAAGAGGAAGAAGACTGCAAATGGCGTCGGCGCCGACAGGACAAGGGCGTTTCGAGGAGGAAGAAGAAACCTTCTCCATCCAGGAATCGGACTCGGATGAGATCGATCCCGAAGAAACGCCGAAAACCGTGAGTAAGACGTCGAAACATAAAACTCACGAGAAGACCACAAAAGCCCAGGGAACGCCACCGCCAACAGGCCATGGCTTAACCCGAAAAATAGGTGACCGATCATCGGCACCGAAAAAGGGCACGCTTGTGTCGAAGTCATCCGACTCCGGTCGAGATACCGCCACACAGCAATCTCGGGCCCGAGATAGCGGTTCCGAGCAAGTTCGGCACCGAGACAGCGCACCGAAATGAATCGGCACTGAGAGACAACGACGCCGAAAATAAAAAAGGTTTCATCGGAACCTAAAAAAGTAGCCGAAAAGGTTTCGATACCGAAACATCCGGCCTCTGAACCGAAATCAAGTTCCTACACAGAGGAACAAGGACTGTCCTCACAAATGAAAATACATAGATTTGGACAGGAATTGGAGACAATGGAGCCAGACTACACCCAAAGAAGGCTCCACATCCAAAAAGAAACAGGGAAGATCAGCACTCTCCCTCCTATTAGAATGAAACGCAAACTTGGCTTCCAGGAGAAAGACAAGCAGCCACAGGCAAAGGTGGCTAAACAAGTAAGCCCGCCACCGTCTCCACAACGATCGCCGCAAACATCACCGGTAGCCACTCCACCTATGATGCAATCCCCGACTCATACAGGGATGAGTCAAGATGACCCTGACACGTGGGACCTTTATGATGCGCCAGTGTCCGATAATAGTCCTGACTGTTATCCAGCTAGACCGTCGCCACCAGAAGATAGTACAGCCTACGCACAGGTGGTGTCGAGGGCAGCGGCATTTCATAATGTCAGCCTGCATGCAGAGCCCATTGAAGACGACTTTCTATTTAATACATTGTCGTCCACACACATCCAGTACCAGAGTCTTCCCATGCTACCCGGAATGCTAAAACACTCCAAACAAGTGTTTGAGGAGCCTGTAAAAGTAAGGGCCATTACTCCAAGAGTGGAGAAAAAATATAAACCGCCACCAACAGACCCCACACAACAGCTAACACCGGACTCAGTTGTAGTAGGGGCAGCTCGCAAGAGAGCGAACTCACACACTTCAGGAGATGCACCACCTCCAGATAAAAAAAGTCGAAAATTCGACGCAGCAGGCAAAAGGGTGGTGGCACAGGCAGCAAACCAGTGGCGTATTGCTAACTCACAGGCTTTGTTGGCCAGATACGATAGGGCTCATTGGGACGAAATGCAACACTTTATAGAACATTTGCCCAAGGAGTTCCAAAAAAGAGCACAGCAAGTAGTAGAAGAAGGACAGAGTATCTCCAACAATCAGATACGGTCAGCAATGGATGCAGCAGACACAGCTGCTAGAACTGTCAACACAGCAGTGACAATAAGGAGACATGCATGGCTGCGTACATCTGGATTTAAACCGGAAATACAGCAAGCTGTGCTGAATATGCCATTTAACGGACAGCAGTTGTTTGGGCCGGAGGTGGACACTGCTATCGAAAAACTTAAGAAAGACACTGATACGGCCAAAGCCATGGGCGCACTCTACTCCCCACAGAGCAGAGGCACATTTCGAAAAACACAGTTTCGAGGGGGGTTTCGAGGGCAAAGCACAGAACCCACGACCTCACAAACAAGGCCCACTTATCAGAGCCAATATCTGCCGGGAAGTTTTCGGGGACAATATAGAGGGGGACAGTTGCCAAAAAGTAGAGGGAAGTTCCAAAGCCCCAAAACTCCTCAAAACAAGCAGTGACTTCCAAGTCACACATCCCCAACACATAACACCTGTGGGGGGGGAGACTAAGCAAATTTTACAAACATTGGGAGGAGACAACAACAGACACTTGGGTACTGGCAATTATCCAGCATGGTTATTGCATAGAATTTCTCAAATTCCCTCCAAACGTCCCTCCAAAAACACACAATATGTCAAAACAACATATAGATCTTCTAGGACTAGAAGTTCAGGCATTGCTACAGAAAGAAGCAATAGAATTAGTACCAAACCAACAGAAAGGAACAGGAGTTTACTCTCTGTACTTTCTCATACCCAAAAAAGACAAGACTCTGAGACCTATATTAGATCTCAGAACATTAAATATCTACATCAAATCAGATCACTTTCACATGGTGACATTACAGGTCGTAATCCCACTACTCAAACAACAAGACTACATGACAACACTAGACCTAAAGGATGCATATTTCCATATACCGATACATCCTTCACACAGAAAGTACTTAAGGTTTGTATTCCAAGGGGTACATTGCCAATTCAAGGTGTTGCCATTCGGAATAACAACTGCGCCAAGAGTTTTTACAAAGTGCCTGGCAGTCGTAGCTGCACATATCAGAAGGCAGCAAATACATGTGTTCCCGTACCTAGACGATTGGTTAATCAAAACCAACACGCTAGAACGGTGTTCACAACACACAAAGTATGTCATAGAAACCCTCCACAAACTAGGTTTCTCAATCAACTACACAAAGTCACACCTTCTGCCGTGTCAGACACAGCAATACTTAGGGGCGACAATCAACACAGCAAAAGGGATTGCCACTCCAAGTCCACAAAGGGTTCAGGCCTTTCACAATGTAATACAGGTCATATATCCAAAACAAAAAATACAAGTCAAAATGGTGATGAAACTCCTCGGCATGATGTCCTCATGCATAGCCATTGTCCCAAACGCAAGGTTGCACATGCGGCCCTTACAACAGTGCCTAGCATCACAATGGTCACAGGCACAGGGTCAACTTCTAGATCTGGTGTTGGTAGACCACCAAACATACACCTCGCTTCAATGGTGGAACAGTATAAATTTAAACCAAGGGCGGCCTTTCCAAGACCCAGTGCCACAATATGTAATAACGACAGATGCCTCCATGATAGGGTGGGGAGCACACCTCAATCAACACAGCATCCAAGGACAATGGGACAGTCAGCAAAAACAGTTTCACATAAATCACTTAGAACTATTGGCAGTATTTCTAGCGCTGAAAGCATTTCAACCCATAATAAGCCACAAACACATTCTTGTCAAAACAGACAACATGACAACAATGTATTACCTAAACAAACAGGGAGGGACACACTCAACACAGTTGTGTCTCCTGGCACAGAGAATATGGCATTGGGCGATTCACAACCACATTCGCCTAATAGCACAATTTATTCCAGGAATTCAGAATCAGTTAGCAGACAATCTCTCTCGGGATCACCAACAGATCCACAAATGGGAGATTCACCCCCAAATACTGAACACTTACTTCCAGAGTTGGGGAACACCACAAATAGATCTATTTGCAACAAAGGAAAACGCAAAATGCCGAAACTTCGCATCCAGGTACCCACAACATCAGTCTCAGGGCAATGCGTTATGGATGAGTTGGTCAGGGATATTTGCTTACGCTTTTCCCCCTCTCCCACTCCTTCCATATCTGGTAAACAAGTTGAGTCAAAACAAACTCAAACTCATACTAATAGCGCCAACATGGGCAAGACAACCTTGGTACACAACACTACTAGACCTCTCAGTAGTGCCTCATGTCAAACTACCAAACAGACCAGATCTGTTAACGCAACACAAACAACAGATCAGACACCCAAATCCAGCATCGCTGAATCTAGCAATTTGGCTCCTGAAGTCCTAGAGTTCGGACACTTAGACCTTACACAGGAATGTATGGAGGTCATAAAACAAGCTAGGAAACCTACCACTAGACATTGCTATGCAAATAAGTGGAAAAGATTTGTTTATTACTGCCATAATAATCAAATTCAACCCTTACACGCATCTGCCAAAGATATCGTAAAATACTTACTACATGTGCAAAAATCAAAGCTAGCTTTTTCTTCCATTAAGATACATCTTACCGCAATTTCAGCTTACCTGCAAATTACGCACTCAACTTCACTGTTTAGGATACCAGTCATAAAAGCGTTTATGGAAGGCCTAAAGAGAATTATACCACCAAGAACACCACCAGTTCCTTCATGGAACCTCAACATTGTCTTAACACGACTCATGGGTCCACCTTTTGAGCCCATGCACTCTTGTGAAATGCAATACTTAACATGGAAAGTTGCATTTTTAATTGCCATCACATCTTTAAGAAGAGTAAGTGAGATTCAAGCATTTACCATACAAGAACCATTTATTCAAATACACAAGCATAAAGTAGTTCTACGGACAAATCCTTCATTTTTACCAAAAGTCATATCACCGTTCCACTTGAATCAAACAGTAGAATTACCAGTGTTCTTCCCACAGCCAGATTCTGTAGCTGAAAGAGCACTACATACATTAGACATCAAAAGAGCGTTAATCTACTACATTGACAGAACAAAACTAATTCGAAAAACAAAACAATTATTTATTGCTTTCCAAAAACCTCATACAGGAAATCCAATTTCTAAACAAGGCATTGCTAGATGGATAGTTAAATGCATTCAAACCTGTTATCTTAAAGCAAAAAGAGAACTGCCTATTACACCAAAGGCACACTCAACTAGAAAGAAAGGTGCTACCATGGCCTTTCTAGGAAATATTCCAATGATCGAAATATGTAAGGCAGCTACATGGGTCCTCTAAATCATCCAAGCCATCTGAATATATTTCTGAGGACACAGAAATTCAACCCATTCTTGAAATCATGGATAAGAGACAGTCAAAGGATCCATATCCATAAAGAGACTGGCAGAATAATGACTGCACCTCCTCTACAGACTAAAAGAAAGTTGGCTGTTTAGGAACATTTAGATACTGCTCCACCACCAGCAAAGATTTTCAAATGGAAGGAGAAGCCATTACCTATGCATACTTCTCCCCCGCATTCACCACAACTTTCATTTTCACCACCACCCACTAGCCCACGACCTTTGCCTTCACCAACTCATTCACAGACGTATTCTCAGGGTGATAACTTTGATCCTTGGGATCTGAATGATCCAGATCCTATACCTGCTAATGACCCAGACTTATATCCTTCCAAACCTTCCCCACCAGAAGACACTACTGCATACACGCAGGTCATTTCTAGGGCAGCAGCGTACCATGGGGTACTTATGCACAGTGAGCCTTTGGAAGAGGATTTTCTTTTTAATACCTTATCCTCCACGCACTCACGTTACCAGTGCCTCCCAATGCTACCTGGCATGATAAAACATGCAGATGAGATAATCAGTGAGCCGGTTAAAGCTAGGGTTTTAACACCAAGCATTGACAAGAAATATAAGCCTGCACCTACAGACCCTGCTTACATTACCCACCAGGTACCTCCAGACTCAGTGGTTGTGAGTGCTGCTAGAAAAAGGGCTAATAGTCAGTCGTCAGGGGATGCCCCTCACCCTGACAAAGAGAGTAGGAAATTCGATGCTGCTGGCAAGAGGGTAGCTACACAAACAGCTAACCAATGTCGAATTGCAAACTCACAAGCCTTGCTAGCAAGGTATGATAGAGCCCACTGGGACGAGATGCAGGAGCTATTACAACACCTGCCAAAAGAGCACCAAAAAAGAGCTCAACAAATTGTTGAGGAGGGTCAGGCCATAAGTAATAACCAGATACGGTCTGCCCTTGATGCTGCAGATACGGCAGCTAGAAGCGTTAATACTGCTGTCACCATACGCAGACACGCATGGCTACGCTCCTTTGGATTCAAGCCAGAAATACAGCAGGCAGTACTGAATATGCCTTTTGATAAAAAACACCTGTTTGGTCCTGAGGTGGACACCACAATTGAAAAACTAAGGAAGGACTCAGACACTGCTGAAGCAATGGGAGCCTTATATACAGCACCTTACAGAGGCTCCTTTCGTAGGCAGCAATTTAGATGAGAATTCAAGCCACAATCCACAGAGGCTTCTACCTCCCAGTCTAAACAAGGGCAACAACAGCAGCACCAGGAAGGGGGATTTAGAGGCTCTTAAAGAGGCCAACACTTTAGAGCCAGGGGCAAATTCCAGGCCTCCAAACAAGTCACTACCCCATCAAAACAGTGACTTACTAAGCACGCCACAACCCCACACATCTCCTGTGGGGGGTAGACTGCAGCAATTCCACTCCCAATGGCAAAATATCACCACAGACCAATGGGTACTTTCAATTATCCGCAATGGTTTTTGCCTCAAGTTGATTTCTACCCCTCCAAAAAGTCCTCCACGTTATCACAGGTTATCCCCAGAACACAATATTCTATTACAAGAAGTACAATTGCTACTACTAAAGATGCAGTAGAATTAGTCCCAAAATCTCAACAAGGAACAGGGGTATACTCACTATTCTTCTTCATTCCCAAAAAGGATGGCACTATCAGACCCATTCTAGATCTCAGACCACTAAATCTATATATCCTGTCAGAACACTTTCACATGGTAACTCTGCAGGATGTCATTCCACTACTACAAAAACAAGATTACATGACTGCATTAGATCTCAAAGATGCGTATTTCCATATACCCATCCATCCAGCTCACAAAAAATATCTAAGGTTTGTGATAGCAGGAAAACATTACCAATTCAAAGTTCTGCCATTCGGCATAACAGCTCCAAGAGTATTCACGAAATGTCTAGCGGTAGTAGCAGCTTACCTAAGAAGACAGCACATACATGTCTTTCCTTATCTAGACGATTGGCTAATAAAATCAAGCAATTTTATACAATGTCAACAACACACTCAATACACAATAGAAACCCTACATACATTAGGGTTCACTCTCAACTACCAAAAATCCCATCTTCAGCCAGCACAGGTGCAACCTTACCTAGGTGCTATTCTCAACACGCAAAAAGGTTTAGCCTAACCAAATACACAAAGGATACAAGCTTTCCAAAATCTCATACCACAAATGCAGCCAAATCAACGTTACACAGTAAGATTTATCATGAAACTATTGGGAATGATGGCATCCTGCATAGCAATAGTGCTGCATGCAAGTCTAAACATGAGAACACTACAACAGTGCCTCTCACAGCAATGGTCTCAAGCACAGGGTGAGTTGCAAGATCTAGTGTTGTTAGAACGCCAAACGCACAGGTCCCTTCAATGGTGTAATCTCAGCAATTTAATGAAGGGGCAGTCGTTTCAAGACCCTGTGCCTCAGACCACAATAACAACAGATGCATCAATGATAGGTTGGGGAGCTCATCTCAACAACCTTACCATACAAGTGGAATGGGATTCAAAACAAACAAACAAAAAATTATCACATAAACCACTTAGAATTATTAGCTGTGTTCCTTGCACTAAAAGCGTTTCAACCACTTCTCAAACACAAGACTGTCTAGATAAAAACAGACAATATGACGACCATGTATTACCTAAAGAAACAAGGTGGGACACATTCATCTCAACTGTCCCTTCTAGCCCAAACAATATGGAAGTGGGCAATTAACAATCACATTCATCTACTAGCAGAATACATCCCAGGAATACACAATCAGCTAGTGGATCTCCTAAGCAGAATACACCAACACGAATGGGAAATTCACTCTCACGTACTTTAGCAGTACTTTCAAAAGGGGGTAACACCAGAAATAGACCTGTTCGCAAAAGCGAAAATGCAAAATGCCAAAACTTCGCATCCAGACACCCACACCCTCTGTCCAAGGGCAATGCTCTATGGATCAACTGGTCAGGGATATTTGCTTACGCTTTTCCCCCTCTCCCACTACTTCCATTTCTGGTCAACAAACTGCTTCAGACCTCTTTCACCATGATACTCATAGCCCCTACGTGGGTACGACTACATTGGTACACAACACTCCTAGACCTGTCAGTAGTACCTCACTACAAACTTCCAAACAGACCGGATTTGGTAACACAAAACAAAGGACAAATGAGTCATCCAAATCCCAGTGCTTTCAACTTAGTGATTTGGCTCCTGAAGTCATAGAATTTGGATACTTGCAACTTCCATTAGAATGTATGGAAGTTCTCAAACAAGCATGCAAACCTACAACTAGACAATGCTATGCTAACAAATGTAAACTATTTGTTTATTACTGTCAATCTAAAAATACTGACCCACTTACAGCATCAATACAAGATATAGTATGCTACCTACTTTATTTACAGAATTCAAATGTAGCTTTCTCATCTATTAAAATTAATCTTACGGCCATATCCGCATATTTGCAGATTATACAACATACCTCTTTCTTTAGAGTTCCAGTTATCAAAGCCTTCATGGAAGAACTAAAACATATTATTCCACCTAGAACACCACCAGTTCCTGCTTGGAATCTCAATATTGTACTCACAAGACGAATGGGCCCACCTTTTGAACCCCTGCATTCCTGTGAGATTCAATTTCTAACCTGGAAAGTTGCTTTCCTAGTAGTGATTACTTCTTTAAGAAGAGTTAGTGAAAACCAGGCATTCACTCTTGAGGAACCTTTTTTCCCAAGTACACAAACATAAAGTTGTACTTAGAACTAATCAAACATTTCTGCCAAAGGTTGTATCACCTTTTCACATAAACCAAACATTGGAATTGCCAATCTTCTTCCCACAGCCAAATTCAACCGCAGAAAGAGCACTTCACACTCTTGACCTTAAAAGAGCTCTAGTGTATTATATGGATAGAACAAAAGATGTCAGAAAAACTAAACAGCTTTTCGTTGCCTTTCAAAAGCCACATAAAGGTAATCCTATCTCTAAACAAGGATTAGCTATATGGATTGTTAAATGTATCAAACGTGTTACATTAAGGCAAAACAACAACTTATAGTCACACCTAAAGCTCATTTCACTAGGAAAAAAGGTGCCTCTATGGCATTTTTAGGAAACATACCAATGGCAGACATCTGCAAAGCTGCCACATGGTCTACACCACATACATTTACAAAGCATTACTGTGTAGATATATTTTCAGAGCAACAGGCCATTGTTGGTCAGGCTGTCTTAAGAACATTATTCCAAACAACTCCAACTCCTACAGGCTAGCCACCGCATTTGTTGGGAAGAGCAACTGCTTTGTAGTCTATGCATAGCATGTGTATCTGCAGCTACACATGCCATTGAACGTAAAATGTCACTTACCCAGTGTACATCTATTTGTGGCATGTAGTGCTGCATATTCACATGCACCCTCCCTCCTCCCCGGAAGCATGTAGTCATTGCAGTTTTTCTTATGTATATACGTTTACATTTGCATGGACATCTATTTTTACTTAATATTTTTTCTACAACGTTTATATTCTTACACTCTATCAGTCCTTCCTACACCCTTTTGCGGGAAAACAATCTAACAATGGAGTCGATGCCCATGCGCAGTATGACCTAGAGGAGGAGTCACTCGATCCTGTGACTCTAAAAAGACTTCTCAGAAGAAAAACAACTTGTAACACTCCGAGCCCAACTCTAGATGAAGGAAGCAATGCATAGCATGTGAATCTGCAGCACTACATGCCACGAACAGATGTACACTGGGTAAGTGACATTTTATATAAATATGTATACATATATATATATATATATATATATATATATTTAAAAAAACAAAGGTTACGGGGACGTTATAGTTAGGCTCACATTTGAACCTTACCAAACCATAGAAATTCACCTGTTATAGTTAGTTATCTCAAGTAACTGTACCTCGTGCCCTCAGTTAACTATAACTTGCACCCCTCCCATGCACAGTTTTTCATCAAAAATTTTACTGCAAATATTACATTGATATTAGCAATGATGTTATCAAAGATGTCACGAGTGCCATAATTTGTGAGGTACTTAGCACTGCATGGCAAGGGTGCGAGTTGTAGTTACCTTAGGGCATGAGTTACAGGCTGATCTCAGCCCAGGGGACCTCTTCCGCCAGAGTGCAACCTAAATATATATATATATATATATATATATATATATATATATATATATATATATATATATTTTTTATTTTTTTTTGCAGAGGGGGGCAGTGTGGTCCCCCTCCCCAGGCCGATTTCAGCCCCAGGCCCACTATCCCCCAAGGCCCGGCCTATTTAATTGTGTTTTGGGGGGTGGGGCATGCAGCCCCCCTCCCCAGCCCAATCTTGGCCCCGGGGACCCTATCCCCAGAGGAGCTGCCTAACTATTTCTTTTGGGGGTGTGGCCCTCCTTCCCCAGGTCCATCTCACCCAGCGGACCCCATCCCCCTGGGCTAATATTTTTTTTTCCCTCCCCAGGCTGATCTTGAGCCCAGGGACCCCGTCCCCCTGCCTAATTATTGCTTTTTGGGAGGGAGTTTGCGTGCCCCCCCCCCCCCCCCCCCCCCTTCCCAGTCCCAATCTTGGCCCTGGGTACCCCATCCTCTGTGGCCCAGCCTAATTATTATTTTTGTTAGGGGGGGGAGGGGTAGTCGTGTGCCCCCCCACCTTCCCCTCCCCGGGGCTGATCTCAGCCCATGAGACCCCTCTTCCGGGACTGGACTAATTTTTTTTGTGGGGTTGGGAGGGGAGTCTGCGTGCCTCCCCACTTCGGGCTCCCCATTAGATTTTGTAAAAGCCCTTTGGTGAAAGTTCCGGGGAGGTGGCCTTCTCTGGGGCTGAAGGGGGGGGGGATCTCAGCACAAGATCGGGAGAGATCGCAGAGTCTTCACGTCGCTATAAATACAAATTTGTTTTTTCTTTAATTACTAAAAAAAACGACTGGATTTACACCACTTAACAAATAATAGCTTTTTGGACCAAGAGCTTCCTTTATGCCAAATTTGGTGTAATTCCGTCCAGTCGTTCGGGCACTATCGCTCTTCAAAATCCCTTTGGAAAAATGAATGAAGAAAAAGCGTTTTGGGACACCCTGTCTCTCAGGCCCGCTTGACGGATCACCCCGAAACTTTCCAGACAGCAGTTCACGTGAGCATCTAATTTTTTGGGAAAAGTTCATGAAGATTCATCAACTGGCGCCAAAGATATAGGCAAGTAAAAAACGCAATTTCTATAGAAACTAGTTCCTAACTAGAACTACCTCTATATTATATATATATATATATATATATATATATATATATATATATATATATATATATGCAATTTCAACAGAAAAACACAATTTCTATATAAACTAGTTCCTAACTATAACTACCTATTGGTGACTGCCACTATGGTGTTTTTATATATATATATATATATATATATATATATATATATATATATATATATATATATATATATATATATATATATATATATTCATTAAGGACTCATTTCAAGTCATATACTTTGAAGTTAGAGCCTACTTGTAGGAAACTGGCCCCTTGTTGCAGTATTCCCTCCCCCCCTACCCCTCCCCAAATAAACACATACGCACACACTTTTTGCTTGATATTTGATGTTAACGTGACTGAGTGTGTGCTGGGATCCTGGTAACCAGACCCCAGCACCTGTGTTCTTTCCCTAAAAATGTACCATTGTTTCCACAATTGGCCCACATCTGGCACACAGATAAGTCCCTTGTAAAAAGGTACCAGTGGTACCATGGGCCCTGTGGACAGAGAGGGTCCCTAAGGGCTGCAGCATATATTGTGCCACCCTAGGGGACCCCTCACCAAACACATGCACACTGCCATTGCAGATTGTGTGTGTTGGTGGGGAGAAAAAGTAAAGTCAGCATGGCATCCCTCTCATGGTGCCCTGCCCACAAACCGCTGCCTGTGGCATAGGTAAGTCACTCTTCTAGCAGGCCTTACAGCCCTAAGACAGGGTGCACTATACCACAGGTGAGGGCATAGCTGCATGAGCAATATGCCCCTACAGTGTCTAAGTCCATTCTTAGACATTGTAAGTGCAGTGTGGCCATATTGAGTACATGGGCTGGAAGTTTGTCATTACAACCTCCACAGCTACATGATGGCTTCATTGAAGTCTTTGAAGTTTGGTATCAAACTTCTCAGCACAATAAACCCAAAATGATGACAGGGTTGGATTTATTGAGAAATGCACACACAGGGCATTTTAGAGATGCCCCCTGTATTTCACCTAACCTTCCAGTGTAGGGCTGACCTGTCTGTGCCAGCCTGCCACTAACAGACCAGTGTCTGACTCCATGAGGTGAGAGCCTTTATGCTCCCTGGGGTCAATAACAAAGCCTGCTCTGGGTGGAGGTGCTTCACACCTCCCCCTGCAGGAGCTGCAACACTTGGTGATGAGCCTCAAAGGCACATGCTTGTTACACTGCCCCTGGGCACTCCAGCTAGTAGAGATGCCCCCCCCCCCTCCCCCCAGACCAAGCCCAATTTTTGGCTGGAGGTCCAGTGAAAAACGTAGGAAAAACAAGGAGGAGTGACCACTTCAGCTGGGACCACCCTTAGGGTGCACAGAGCTGAAGTGACCCACTCATGGCAGAATCCTCCATCTTGCTTTGGAGGGGGACAGCCAATAGGGTTAGGAATGTGCCCCCGTTCCCTAAGGGAGAGGGCACAAGAAGGGTGTAGCCTACTGCCCTCTGACCCCAGTAGCACCCCTAAATCTAGTATTTAGGGGCACACTGAACCTTGCTTTCCAGATTCCTGGTGACCTCAAGAAGAAGACAAAGAAGGACTGAAGAGCCGATCCACGCAGTGAAGACTCCAGGCGACAACTGACTTTTCCCCAGCCCTACCGGCCTGTCTGCAGGTTCAGAGACTCCTGCTACAAAAAGGTGACACATCCTGCAGGGCCAGTAGCCTCTACAAACCCCCAGAGGACTGACTGCCTGCAGAGGACCAAGAACAAAAGAGGACAGCGGCCCTGTTCAGAATGAACCTTCCAAAAGGACTCCAGAGCATCACTGGATACGCAAGTCCTGCTTACTCTGCACTCAACGCCCACGGTCCGTGTCAAGGTGGCCCACTGGTCCAGAGTAGGTCCCTAGGCAATTCGACCCCAAGTCCACCCTAGGTTGACCACACCTGGCCAACATGACAGCACCTGCAGCCTGAATCTGGAGGATTCCACCCCTTCCCCTGACCGCAACCAGATCTGATGATTCCTAACGCCTCAAGGTACCCCTGCAGCCTCCTGGCCTTATGGAATCCAACCCACGCTCCAGCAATGTCCAGTGGGCTCCTTTCCTGCATGTCCAGCCTTTGGTTTCCACAACCGACTCCGTGGACCCAACCTGCTGCATCTTTGTGACCCCGGGTTCCCCCATTGAAAAGCATTGGGCCCCAACACTGTGTTTGCACCATGCATCTGGCTGCCCCTGAGGGTGTGTGTTTGGTGCTGACCTGTGGCCCCCCACCGGTGCTCATCTAAACCCTCTAGGTCTGTGCCCTGAAGTCATGGGTACTTACCTGCAAGCAGTTCTTTTCGAGTGCCGCAGTCCTCATAGGATTCCATTGAAAACCCAAAACCAACTTTGACCTCTGCACCCGGCTGGCCCTGTGTTGCTGCTGGTGTGCTTTTGGGGTCAACTTGAACTTTGACCCATGGACATCCTAAACCCTGAATACTGGGATTGTAAGTAGAGTACTTCTCTGTTAACTGTGCTAACACTTTTCCTCCCCTAGGACTGCATTGGTTCCTATGAAAAATTGCTCTAAGTGTCAGCTTTTGAAATTGAAAAGTGTTACTTACTTGTAAACTGTTTTAACTGCAAAACCTAAACAAGGTGCATTTGATACATAAGCTTGATGTAAACTTACAACTGTTCTTACCTGCAACAAGATCCTTTTGGTTCTAGAAATAAAGTAACAAAATATATTTTTGCTATAGACCAACATTGACCTGGAGTTAGTCATTGAGTGTGTGCCTCATTTCTTGACTTTGTGTGTACAACAAATGCATAGCACTACCCTCTGATAAGCCTAACTGCTCAACCACACTACCACAAAAGAGAGCAATAGTATTATCTACTTGAGCCTCTGTTAAGCCTCTGGATACACTGGACTCTGTGCACACTATTCCTCATGTTGGTATATTATATACAGAGCCCGCTTCCTACACTACTATTCCATGATAAGTGGCTTTTATTTAAGTTATTAGTACCTACTTGGTACAGATGCGGTGATTTTCCATTTAAGATCTGTCGATGACAGCTTTCCATATATATTTCTTTTTGATATACTTAAGGGGTTAATACCTGATAATACAGGCCATACAGTTTTTCTTTACTCTGAGGAAGGGCTTGTGCTCGAAAGTGGATTACCTCATGGTATGTACCTTAGTCTAAGTTGAGTATCTTTTGTATGCTTAGTGAGCATTTATATATACTGATTCGGGATAACCCAGCAAGTAAACTATCCCTCAATTTGAGGGGACAGAGTTCCAGTCTTTGTAAGATGTGTATTCCTTTTAAATTAGGATAACGTATATTCAGGAGATTTAGTTCCCTTGTGGGGAACCTTTGCTCATTATGACTCCATGGGAGTCTCTGCATATGAGTTATCTATTTGTACGAGGGGTTAATTACAATAAACCTTCTTTTTCCCTTGTTTAATATTTTGGTGTGTAGCCTATTCTTTTATCTAGATAGTATTTGTGCGGCCTTACGCTTCCTTTCTGTGCTATCTTCATGTCCATTAATAGCACGAGCTTCCATTGATGGTATTTGCTAAACTGAGGTTATATGCCGCAAAATTCCTTCTTGAATTTCAAGAAGGATGGCTTGTGACCTAGATTAGTAGTCTATGTGGTTTCCTAGTTCTGCCTCTGGTATTTCACTTTGACGTGTGTAGTAGTACGTATTGTTGGTAGCAAAGTTCTGTACTTAACATCTTCCTGGTCCCTAAGACATTTATATGTTTTGTCTTAAGGGTCTGCCATATAGCCATTTCATTTTTTGTTGGCTATTCTTCACTTGACCGTGTGGCGGTTATGATGACGTTATTGCGTTACTGTTAAAATTTCTCCTTTGCTGAAGGAGTTTCACCTCTGGTGGTGTATTTCTCTTCTTTAGGGCAATATACATGTACATTTGTAAATGAGGGGAATAAGTGTTCGCCTTACAACCTATGGTTTTGTACTGTCTCCTAATTTGGTAGAGGCTTGAATTGTATATTCAACAATTGTTGTTCTTCTATAGGTGGCAATAATTTCCAACATTCAACTTGTTTGAAGTTTTTTCTAGTTTTGGGCTTACACCTTGTGGGGTGTTTGTCCCTAGACGGAATATGCAATTTGATTATTGTTCTGTGATTGTCGGATTCTTCTTTTATATAAGATCCTTTAACATTTTGTTTTAGGTGCGGAAGATCTATTTTAGGCCTTCTGTATATGGTCTCTATTCATTATTATGGGTCAATGTTGTAGCCTTGTTTTCACTATGCAAACATGGTTTCTTTTTCATATTTACTGTTTTATTCAATATTATGTTAGTGGCCTGATGGTGAGCACCTCACAATTTACATTGCTCTAACAACTTGGGTAGCTGTTACTTTCATGAGTTTTATGATGCCTTTCAGCACTTCCATTCTGTTATGTCGGCACTATCTGGCTGATTATTCGGTTTGTATTTATATATATATATTATATTTTATCTTGTTGGTACATAGGCATTTATTAATTTTATTCCTATGTGTATTATATATTATGGGCGATCTTAAAGGTATTCATTAGATCCCTTGTTACTTTTCTTAGGGAAAACACTGGTTCTGTACTGATAGTTAATGCTGTGGTCTTTGACTTCTTTTAGTAAGCATTTTATCATATGCTTTCTCGATGGGAGATAGTCTTTTCTCTGTGTTTTTTACAGAGTAGATCTGGCTAGGATGGGTTTTTCTATAGTAAAGGGGTATTGCTCATTGGCATGGCCTGCTAATCCTGATTCGCTGAGCACTAAGCACGCATGGGTTTGGATCCCATTATGAGTGCGAATAGTTTTGTATTTGTGGTGTAAGTTGACTTCTGACACAAAGTTGTCCTACTGCCATGGCTAATTTTATTCCCATGCTTTTCAAGGTCTTATAACTTTACTTACCTGTGGTCCCTTCTCAGGTTTTTATATTGTAGATTGTGTTATTACTCACCTAAATTATTGCCATGGGTAACTCTATTCCCGACCTTTTCAATACCTGTTTGGCTTTGTTTACCTGTGTTCCTTACACAGCTGTTATGGGTAGGCTATGTGACTGCTTACCTAAATTCTTATGAACGTCTGGTATTTTTCTCTTGTTCTTGACTGGTTTTGTCTAGTTAGACACTTTTAATGGAATTAGTTTGCAGACCCTCCTCTGGGGCTGGTAGGCCTTTGGTATCTGATTCTAAAGTAAGGAATCTGCTGCTAGAAGTCTTTATCAGATGAACAAGTTACTTACCTTCAGTAACGCATTATCTGGTAGAGACAGGATCTATCCGCAGGTTCCTTAACGATCCTCCCCGCTTTGCGAACTGAGTTCTCTTTTGTCTCAAAGATTTTGTTGTGGAAATTTACTTCCTGCATTTTGAATTCAGTGATTATTTGACACTAGAATGTCTTTCGTTTTGGCACACTGTTTCAATAGGCACTTTCTATATGTGGCTCCACGTTTTGTGTGTGGAATATTGTCACGGAAGAAACTGACGTCCATACATTGTCGAGGGAGTTGTATGGGCTCTGTTGATGTCACATCCGGTGGACGGCGTCGATATGGAGTTGCGTCACACCCTCAACCAAAGTGCAGACGTGCTTGGGAAAAACGTTTCCGGATCCATTCTGGTGCCTGAGGAGGATTCAAAAGTAAGGAGTCTGCAGCTAGAGCCTGTCTCTACCAATCTGATAGAGACATTTAGTTGAAGATTCCTTACATCAGAATTTCCCCCACGCATCAGTCTGGATCCAGAGATTTTTTCCTGTGCGTCGTTAGGTGACGTCGGTCGGCTCCGCATCTGTCGTTGGCACCGTGTGTGCCAGAATGAGGTTGCGGGACATACATAGGCGCTACCCCGGCACTGACCTCTCTTCTTTTCTATCCGTGCCAGTCTTGCGCAGATCTGAAGAAGAGCTTCCCCGAAAGTCACTTTTTGACTGGACTTTTCAACTTTTGTTGAAGCCTTTTTTGACACTTCTGGTGCGTCAAGATATCGTATTGGAAGACCTGGTTCAAACCATGCGACTCCTGTCTTCGGAAGATGTTCGTTACGGATCCGCACCTCGTGTGTATGTGGTGTTTAAAGCGCAACCATGACCGAAGTCATGCGCCGGTGCTCTGCGTTGATCTCGGTCGAGAGGAAGGTCTCAGGAACGATTGTGGAGCCCACACTCTTCGTCGGCCCTTTCCAAGACCTCGGGATGTTCGGTTAAGCATGAGCAGAAGTTGAAAAGGAAGAAGCATTCTTCAACTTCGCCCTTTCGGTCGGCTGACACGATGTGGGAAAAGGAGCATCATCGCTCTTGGCCTCCATCTTCGGAGCCTGCTTCTGGGTCTGCTCCACGCCTCTCCAAGTTTCCGGGAGCTGGGACCATCCCTGCCAAACTCCATGAGTTCTGTGAGGCCATGCCCTCATATTTGGGCAGTCTGACCCTTCTGAAGTTCCTCCGAGATAACTTCAAGCCTGTCCTGATAACACGGTACTAGCTCCAGGTGTAGGCAGTATGCCAATGCAAGGTTCTCTGCACTGCACCCAAGGGTTACAGGGGTAAAAGTCCTGCGGAGTGTCATAAATGAATGATAATGAAGGGGTTAGTGGGAGGATATCAATCCAGTCTACGTTGTGGCAAGGTGTAATTGAACAAAGTGAACACGAGTATTTCAGTGTCTATAAAGGTGAGAGAAATGGGCGATGATTCATTTAAGACCCGGTGTCTCTAAAAATGGAGAATTTACAAATATAGTGAACCTATGACAGTGGTTATAATCAGTAGACAACACTTATGCTGTGCAAGATGCTAGAGTGCGGAATGTCAGACGTATTTATAGATTTATTGTTAAGGAGGGCATCGGGAGTACAGTCTCCTAGAGCTTGGAAGGATCTGTGAGACATTGAATGGTATGTTTAGTAAAGGTTGAGTGTTTTAATAGGGCACAGTGTAGGTGTCAAGTATGATAGGTCGACATGCTGCGTCTTTTGTGACTATGCACGACTGTTAGATTATGTGGGGACATGATTATGTTTCATAGGTGATGGATACGTTGTATAAACTTTATGCTGTCTTATGTTTCAGTAAGGATTCCTGTGGGTGGGATCGGGCGGGGTGTGTGTGTGTGATTTGATGGCTAATTAACCGCTACGTGTATGTGCCCTCTACTTGCCCCATTGATGAGGAATTAAAGGTTCCATGATAGGTCCTTGGAATTGTGAGAGGGGAAGAAGAAAAACTTGTGCACCTAAGTGACTGTCTCTGCACTGGTTCAATTAACGTATGGCAGTCCTAATTTAAAGGTGTGTTGCATGCGTAATTTCTTCTGTTTTGTCTTCTAGAGATGATGGGGAACCAGACGCAAAGAAAGGGAAAATGGAGGATGACGAGAATGAATTTAGTCTTGCAACTCTGGCTGAAGGAAACATCACATCTGTAAGCACTGCCCTCAAATCCTTCTTGTACAGCAGACTGAAAATCAAAGCAGGAGCATGTGCCTACTTATTGTAATTCACTTTATAGTTTAATCTGTGTTTTGTGGTAGAGGTTTGCTGAACCGACAGGGCTTTGCACTCCAAAGGGATCATTACTGGCAACAAGGCATGCACCATACTCACACAAATAATAATGAAAATACAAGCATTCAATTAAAATCAACAGAAGTGAGAAAACGTTTGCCATTCGATTGCCAGGTGAAATTGTTAAAGGTGTTTCAATGAATGCCTAACTTAATTATGTGGAAAATTCTCAAAAGCTATATGAATTGTTAGTAGCTGCTGTAAGGTTAATTCCTCCTGGAGTGCGATAGGCCACCACACAATGTCTCCCTGGGAAAAGGGCAAAAAAGACAGTAGAAAGCATAAGATTGATAACAATAAGACACCTTGACTTGCCCAAGCTACTTAGAAAAGATAGCATCCCAACCTTAGCAAGGCTTTATACACATCCAGTAATTGTCTCCGTTTGTATTACGCCTCCATATTAGAGTCTAAAACCAGCAGTATACGCCTCTGAATTGTACGTCTTGACTTAGGCCAGTGGTTCTCTCTACCACTGATACCATTGGGGATCACACAGTAGCTCCATGATTGTTCCTCCTTTGGGAAGGTAGCAGAACCAGACTGCATGGAAGGTGAGTGAAAACCCATTTTACCAAAGTTGGGCCAACATGATGGGGGAGGAGGAGGTCAAATTACCTGTTAAGTGGGTGCATATGGTGACCACAAAATCTTTCTTGCTCATCTTTTGGAAACCCCGGACCCTAATGTTACCCACCCCTCAGAAATCCTGACACTTTAATCCTGGTTTCCAATTGTAACATGATGATAGGTAAACCATGTTTAAAATCCGCAAACGTTCTGCTTCCTCACCTACAGGGGTATCCTGACTCTCCAAAGCCAGCAATCTGGGCTTCAGTTTAGTCTTCTTGTTTGCAGCATCTCGGCTCTTCTGCACAGTTCCCAGTCGTGCCTACACAGAAGCTGCGGTTTCGCCTTTCTGTCCAAATTTTGTTAATGCCAGTTAGTGCTTAGAACTCTTTTAGTCCTTTGATTACTTCAAAGTTAGTATCCTTTTGAGTCAGGGAGTCCTGTTTTTTTCTAATACATTGGTATGAGTGCATGCAGGTGATGTACATATAACCGGTCTGTAACATTGTTTTCCTTACCTGTTTACTGTAGCATAGTTTGCACAAGGCATCACGCGCCCTGCTTTTGTGTCTACATACAATGTTTGATTATGAGCGCATTTCCCTGCACGCTCTGTGGGGATTTGAATTCCTCTCAGTTAGTAGTGGCACCGTGCCGAATAAAAACATTTGTACCTTCTGCTCCTGGCCATCTGTTTTCTACAAGCTTGAAGTGATGACCATTTTAATTATAAGGTGCTTTAATATGATCATTTGTTGATGTCAATGAACTTGTAACAAATTTATGAACAAGTTTATCCTTAAGCAATGAGTTATGCCTCAAACTACTATCTGAAAGATTCAGGACGTTCAGCTGTCCCAAAATGTTTCATACTCAGTGTTGTACATAACCGCTTCATGGTGGTAGATCATCTTTATCTTCACTAAATGTGGACATTACCATGTCCTGCTTGTCTTCAACTTTCTGTTTTCGGTTTATAATGTGTTGCATGATATGAAATTCAGTCTGCAGATGCCTATTTTTTCACATCCATTCTCCTCATGTGAATGGGTGATATATTTGCAGCCTCCCAGCTCACTTCAATTCTACATTTGGCTAAGAGAGATGTTAAAGCAACTTTTCCATTTCATTGGATGATCAAACAAACCCAATGAGCACACTCCTGGGTTAACCTCAAGTGAACACAGAGTTGTCTCCTTGTGTATTTTCAATCAATCAATTAATCAGGCGTTGCTTATATAGCCAGCTACTCACCTGTTAGGGTCTCAAGGTGCTGGTGGAGGGGGGATGGGGGGGATTGTGTAGCTACCATCAGTGATGTGGTTCTCTATAAAGCCATGTCTTCAGCTCCTTCGTGAAGATGAGGATGGATGTAGTTTGTCTGAGGTGAAGCAGGAGGGTGTTCCAGGCCGTGGCTGCGATGTGGGAGAAAGAGCATCCCCCTGTTCTTGTTCCTGATGCGGGGTACTTTGGCGAGGGAGAGCTGGGCTAATCTGAGGGACCTGTGGGGTGTGTGGAAGTTTAGTCGGCTGTTCAGGTAGGCTGGTCCGCTGTCATGGAGGGCTTTGTGGGAGTGGATGAGAATCTTGAAGGTGATTCTTTTTTCTATTGGAAGCCAGTGAAGTGTTCGCAGGTGCTGAGAGATGTGGCAATGTCGGGGCAGGTCGAGGACCAGTCTGGCAGCGGCGTTCTGGATGTTCTGTAGTCTGCGGGTGAGCTTCTTGTTGATCCTGGCATAGACCGCGTTGCCGTAGTCCAGTCGGCTGGTGTTAAGAGCGTGTGTGACGGTATTTCTGTGTTCCAGGGAGATCCACTTGAAGGTCTTGCGTAGGAGGTGGAGGGTGTGGAAGCAGGTGGATGTGACTTAGCTGATTTGGTGGTCCATGTTGAGTTTGGCATCCAGGATGACCCCGAGGTTTCGGCCTTAGTTCGTGGGGGCGGGGTGGGTTTCCGAGGGTGGGTGGCCACCATGAGTCGCTTCATGCTTTGGGTTGTGGGCCCATGATGAGAACTTCTGTCTTGTTTGCGCTGAGTTGGAGGCAGCTGTTTTTTATCCAGTTGGCTACTGCTCCCATGCCTTCGCGGAAGTGTGTCTGGCTATGTTGGGTTCGTTGGATAGTGAGAGGATGAGTTGGGTGTCGTTGGCGTAGGAGACGATGTTGATTCCGTAGCTTCTGATGATGGCGGCCAGTGAGGTCATGTAGATGTTGAACAGAGTAGGGCTGAGGGAGGATCCCTGGGGGACTACACAGGTGGTGGGTGTGGGGATTTTCACCACAGCTTGCTTATAGGATGTCAGTACAAAGCGGTTTGATGCATGTGAAGGCATTCAGAACATTGTGCAGAATATCTGAAGTATCTTACTGAATTTGAGTCAAATATAGTACTCAGTTTAGAGGGAGTTAGATAGGTTTAGTGTAGGTAGTCAAACTGCAACAGTTTGTAACATGTATTTCTGGATATGTCTCCCCCTTTCCTCTGTTTCTCTGCCAACAAGTAATCCTCATTTATCCTTAATTGGTATTAAAGGTCGGACTGTAGTTTGAAATAGTCTGTATAGGGTGGAAACAGCCGTACCATCTGAGCCTACTGACAACAGGGCTTCTAAAATATTTTCGTCCATTGATTGTACTGTACCCATACACCATGCCAATCTGGCAGCTTTAGTTAGCTTGCTCTAGGAAAGGAATTGTCCCCGTGGGGTGTTATATATAATCCTTTCCAACATCTGCAGATTTTCTCAAGAGATCATTACTATGTATATCTTTCACTGTTTGAATTCCACAGATTATCAATATTTCTTTAACATTAAGGAAAGCCAATTCCACAAATAAAAACAGGCACTAGTGATAATGCTGATGAGTACAAGAACACTGCCCCACATTTTTTTTAAATATACCTGCTCCAAATTTTCAAGCTTTATTGAGCAGTCTGGGCATTGCACAGCCATCCTTCTTCGGAGTACCCAAATAAGTATCTAGGTTCACCTCTACCTTTATATATTCACCCTCTTGTGTAGCAACTGGAGCCATCCATTTAGTTATTGCTGCATCTGTTCTGCTATGTGCTACAATTCGAAGTCAGGTACTCCCAGTCCTCCTCTTCGAAGCTTGAGGCAAATCTTATCTAGAGTTACCCTGTGTCCATCATTGTTCCAAATCAGTCCTAACAGTGACTTGTCTAATTGCGTAATCAAGGACCTTCATAATTCTGCTTGCCAGTTAATGAAATAGTACAGCAGGCAGGGAAGATTTTTGACAGGGCAGTCCTGCCCATGACTGATGCAAGCAAACTTTTCCAGAAGGCTCCTAGGTTTCATATCACACTAAGCGCTCTACCTGTTTTACTAGAATTTCTATATTATTCAGCATGATATATATTAGAATCCATATGTATTTGAAAGTGTTTCTAGCCCATTTCAATGGACCCTGTTTTACTGTGTCTAGAGTTTCATCTGTGACTTGTATTCTTTTCTATTCTGTTCTGTGCTGATTTCTAAAGTGCATGGTTACCCGGAGGCCTCACCATGCTACCAGGGGTCACTAAATGAGCATGAGTAATAAATGGGGGCACAGCCAGGCTTTGCGCTGTTTCCTAAACCGTATCTAACGATGTTGGGTTCTTAGTTCTAAGGGCAGTGTATTCCACAGTTTAGGGGTGAGGTGAGTGAAGGATCTTCCATCCCATCTTGTTCTTCTGATTTTAGGCACCTTCAAGAGACGGACAGTAGAGGATCGTGATGACTTACTGGAGGTGTAAGGTGTCAACAGTACTCTAATCACGGAAGGTCCTTTAGAGTAGATTGCTCTGCGCACCATACATAGCAATTTAAATGTTCTTCTTTTTTCTCAACAGGGAGCCAGTGGAGGAAGGCCAAGGCATTTTTAGCCGAGGTGAATTTCTGGACTTTCAGTAGAGTACTTGCGGCTGCATTTTGGACTAACGGGTGTCTTTTGGAGACATATTTAGGTGCGCCAATGTATAGTGAGTTCCCATACTCCAGACAGGAGAGCACCAGTGCCTGGACCACTGTTCTTCTGGACTTGGTGGGTAGGAGGGCTAGGATTGTTCGGAGGGTTCTGAGGATGCCAAAGCAGGTTGCTACAAGCTTTTTGCCTGTGCATCCATAGAAAGAGTTGTCCAGCCCCATACCTAAACTTTTTATGGTTGGAGGAATGCCCCAAACACTTCAGCCAATCTAGAGATATTTTGCGGCCTGGTATGTTCCCTAAAATCATAAACTAAGTCTTTTCCCCGCTCATTTTAAGGCAGCAGTTTGCATCCAACTGGTCACTTTTTCTAAGCAGGGAGACAACTGTCTGATGCTTGTCCCAGGAGTGAGGGAGACCAGTTGTGTGTTGTAGGCATATGAGATGATCTATGGCCCAAATTCGTGGGCAATGTCCTCTAACGGGCGCATATAGATATCAAAATGTGTGTGACTGAGGCAGGAGCCCTGCAGTACCCCACACATTTGATAGAGATATCTAGTTGCAGATTCCTTACCTTAGAATTTCCCCAGGTGTCAATCTGGATCCGGACAGTTATCTCCCTGGTGTGCCGTTAGGTGGCATTGAATGGCTCTTTGTCCGTTGTTGGTTGTTGTCTGCGCCAGATATGACGACGTGGGTCCTATATAGGCCCACCCGTATGCACTGATGTCAGTTCTTTTATTTCCGCGTCAGCCAGCGCTGATCCATAGAAAGAGCTACCCCTCAGTCGTTTTTTGACTGGCCTTTTTAGACTTTTGTCAAACCTCTTTTGGTTATACACTTCTGGTGCGTCGAGGGATGTCTTCGTACAAGACCGGTTTCAAGGCCTGCGAATCCTGTCTTCGGGCAATGTCCATGATGGATCTCCACCTCGTGTACCTTTGGTATTTGGAGCATGACCACAACCCAAAGTCGTGCTCTCGGTGCCAGGCCATGAATCTGAAAGCTTTGAGGTAGCGCTTTCTAAAGCTCATGGCAGCCCATCACTTGGCTCTACGCAGGTCCCAATCTCAGTCTAGAGGAAGGTCTCTAGACCAGTCGTGGAGCCCCTCCTCTTCGTCCTCCCACTCCAAGTCCTTTGGACGATAGCGTAAGTCGAGGCATAAGAAGAAGTCGAAGAAAGCTAGATCCGGACAAGCACTGATCGTATCACCTGAACGCTCCCGGCGCCACCCATGCCCCCTAATGGCATTGCCCCCATCCTCATTGCCGACTCCAGCACAGAGCCAGATGGGCATCGTACAATGGCGAATCTGGCGCCAACAGATGGCTTGCCCTCCATGTTGGACCCTGAGCCTTATTGCTATGGGCTATGTTACGATGAGGAACGGGAAGAAGTCGCTGGACCCTTTGGAATGCTAATTTCAAGACCCAATGGACTGGCATACAGACTTGGATGAAGCCAGTGGACTGGATACTCCACCAGATACTGGCATGCTCTCTCCCCCTACCATGTCTGCGGAGGAGGAAGCTTCATATTCTGTGGTGGTGCGGAGAGTAGCCGAGGACCTGAACCTTGAGCTGCCTTCAGTGGCAGTCAGGACTAACCTCCTAACAGAAGTGCTTCAGTCTGGGGCTTCCTCCTGTGAACCCCTGCTTCCCTTTAATGAAGCCCTTACAGATGTCGCACTGGGTACTTGGTCCAAACCCAGCACAGGGGTTCCTGTGAACAGGACAGTTGCCCGCCGCCAACACCCGACACCCGGTAACCCAGGTTTCCTGATACAACACCCCACCCACGAGAGCATGGTTATCCAAGCTTCCACCTCCCGGGCGCATTTCCTTCCGCACCCCTGGATAGGGAATTCAGGAGGCTGTACACATTTGGGAAGAAGATGTTTTCTTCCGCCAGTCTGGCATTGCGGTCCGTGAACACCATATGCCTTTTGGGCCATAATTCTCATGCTGTGGAATATGGTTGCGCAAATGCTGCCGGAGTGCACAGGTCCCAGAGGAGGCCCAGGCTGTACGTTCCCAAGCAGTTGCTGATGGAAGAGACGCAGCAAAGTTCACAATCCGAAGTTGACTTGACACGTCCGACTCACTGGGCAGATCGGTTGCATTGACAGTGGCCCTTAGGAGCCACGCCTGGTGTAGGACGACTGGCTTTTCAGGGGATGTCCAAGCCAATCCTATGGGCATTCCCTTTGATGGCACCCGTCTCTTCAGAGAGAAAGCAGATTCGTCGCTCAAGCGTTTCAAGGATTCTTGTTCTATGGCCAGGTTCTTGGGCCATGCGGCGGCCTCTCATCCCTCTGTCTGCTTTTTCAGCCCTTTTGTGGCTACAGAAGGGGTGCCCAACCATGTGTGTTCCACTCCAGCCACTGTACCACACATGCTGCCCAGCCTCAGTGTGTCCGGGGACGTGGGATCCACCGTCCTCCTGAACCAGGGAGCCAGTGGTCTGGCCAGTTGCCGACTGCCCCGCTGCTGCCTCCAAACCTTTCTAGTCTGACGATTCCCCAAGAGAGACCAGTCGGAGGCAGGATCCACTTTCACCTGCTCGGCTGGCAGTCCATCACGTCAGACAGGTGTGTTTTACAGATAGGCCAAAGGGGCTACTCCCTCTCCTTCAAGACTAATCCTTCCATCCATGACACCATCCTACGATCAGATGACCGAGGATCACTTGGCACTTCTCTGAGAGGAAGTTATATCTCTCTTAGCCAAGGGAGCCATAGAGAAGGGTCCCTGTACCAGACGTAGGTCAAGGTTGTTATTCCTGCTACTTTCTGGTGCCTAAAAAGGACAAGGGCCTTCACCCTATCCTAGACCTTCGGCCCCTCAATCTCTTTCTCAAGAAGTAAAAGTTCAAAATGCTCAATGTGGCTCTGCCTTGCAGAGTACTCTAGCATTGGACTTGCAGGAGAGGTAGGACTTGCAGGAGAGGTATTTCCAAATTCCTGTCCTGCCTGCCTGACCAAAGAGACCACTAATAAGTTCAGTGAATATCCAAGTGCATCTGCTCAGCCCCTGCTGATAGCAAAGTGGAGTCTTACAGTTGTGGGGTCAGCCATCCATGTCAGCATATTTCATTATCTCATGGAGATGAGGTTTCAGTACCTCATTTTACTGCACGCTATCAGAGATCATAGGTGTCAAAACTGGTGCCATCCAAAGGGAATCTCTAGGTCTTCTTGGTCCTCAAAAGACTGGGGGGCATAAACATCCAAGAATGGTCCTGCACATGGTCCTGTAGAAGTGAACACCTCTACCAGTTTACACTGCATACTGCTGGCAATACAAGACCCGTGCACTGCTCGGGGAGAGATATCTGCGCCCCACTCAGCTCCTTACAGAGGCCCGCAGAGGCCTCCTCTCAGTCACTCTAGCCTCTCCTCGGATCTGCTAGGTTCCCACTTGCCTCACTAAAGTGCCTCTGGTTTCCTCGCAGCTCCATACCATCAGGAAATAAGTCTGTTCGATGGCATCTGTCGCTGTAGATACACATGGTATGCATGAGCTCGCCATCTGGTGTTGGGTCGGAGTGTTACAAGTTGTTTTTCTTCGAAGAAGTGTTTTCGAGTCACGGGACCGAGTGACTCCTCCTTCTGTGCTCATTGCGCATGGGCGTCGACTCCATCTTCGATTGTTTTCTTTCCGCCATCGGGTTCGGACGTGTTCCTGTCGCTCCGGGTTTCGGAACGGAAAGATAGCTGAAAACGGAAGATTTTCGACGGTATCGTTGCGATCCGGTTCGAGATAGACACATACGACGACGCGTTGAACATCGAAGCGCTTCGGTGCCCTTCGGGGTAGATTTCGGCACCCCGTCGGGGCCTAGTCGGCCCGACCGCGTGGAGAACAACGCCGATGGAACGGACCCCGTTTCGATTCTGCCCCGAATGCCACAACAAATATCCTTATACGGACCTACACTCGGTCTGTAACCTGTGCCTGTCACCCGAGCACAGCGAAGAATCCTGTGAGGCCTGTCGGGCGTTCCGGTCCCGAAAAACTCTGCGCGACCGTCGAGCGAGAAGACTGCAGATGGCGTCCACGCCAAAGGAGCGTCGACAGTTCGAGACAGAAGAGGAACAGGAGGAATCCTTTTCCATCCAGGATTCAGACTCCGACGAGCTAGACTCTACAAAAACTGTGAGTAAGACGTCGAGATCAGAACTTAAAAAAGGAAAGAAGGCCCAGGGGACGCCACTGCCAACCGGCCATGGCTCCACCCAAATTCTCGGTGACCAACAATCGGCACCGAAAAAGGCCCATTCAGTGTCGAGATCGTCCGACTTCGGTCGAGACACCGGCACGCAGCCTCCTCGGGACCGAGAGAGTGCTAAACAGAAGCATCGACACCGAGAGTTCGGTGTCGACACGGATCGACGCCGAGACAGTGGCGCCGAAGACCATAGAGGCCAAGAATTTTCGGCACAGAAAAAGAGGAAGGTTACCTCGGAGCCGAAAAAACAATCAACAGGGTTTTCGGAGCCGAAAAAAGCGACATCAGACCCTGTTTCAGGCTCCTATACTGAAGAGCATTCTATGTCTTCACAAATGAAGAAACATAGATTTGAACAAGAACTGCAATCCACTGACGTGGATCACACGCAAAAGCGTATCTTTATTCAGCAGGGGACTGGGAAGATCAGTACCCTTCCACCTGTCAAACGAAAGAGAACGCTTCAGTTTACTCCTCAGCAACAAACAGCACAAAAGGTAACACCTCCTCCCTCGCCTCCACCTGTAACTCCGGCTTCACCAACTTACACCCCGTCACATTCGCCAGCTCACACCGCCATGAGCCACGATGACCAAGATCAGGATGCGTGGGACTTGTACGACGCACCAGTGTCTGATAACAGCCCAGACACATACCCAACTAGGCCATCACCACCGGAAGACAGCACAGCCTACTCACAAGTGGTGGCTAGAGCAGCACTATTCCATAATGTGGAACTACACTCGGAACAAGTAGAGGATGATTTTTTATTTAACACCCTCTCTTCAACCCACAGCTCCTACCAAAGCCTGCTGATGCTCCCAGGCATGCTACGCCATGCAAAGGACATTTTCAAGGAGCCAGTTAAAAGTAGGGCAGTGACGCCTAGGGTGGACAAAAAGTATAAGGCGCCTCCTACGGACCCTGTATTCATCACCTCTCAGCTGCCACCAGATTCTGTGGTGGTAGGGGCTGCCAGAAAACGGGCAAATTCACACACTTCTGGGGATGCACCTCCCCCAGATAAAGAAAGCAGGAAGTTCGATGCAGCCGGGAAGAGGGTTGCTGTCCAAGCAGCAAACCAGTGGCGCATCGCAAATTCACAAGCGCTGCTAGCGCGATACGACAGAGCCCACTGGGATGAGATGCAGCATCTCATTGAACATCTCCCAAAAGATCTGCAAAAAAGAGCAAAACAGGTTGTTGAGGAGGGTCAAAACATTTCCAACAATCAAATACGCTCCTCCATAGATGCAGCAGACACGGCCGCAAGGACCATTAATACGTCGGTTACCATCCGTAGGCACGCATGGCTCAGAACGTCTGGATTCAAGCCAGAAATTCAGCAGGCAGTGCTTAACATGCCAGTAAACGAAAAACTTCTGTTCGGTCCGGAGGTCGACACAGCCATAGAAAAGCTCAAGAAGGACACTGACCCTGCCAAGGCCATGGGCGCACTCTACTCCCCGCAGAGCAGAGGATCTTATAACACCTTCCGCAAAACACCTTTTAGAGGAGGGTTTCGGGGTCAGGCCACACAAGCTAGCACCTCACAGTCCGCACCGCCCACCTACCAGGGACAGTACAGGGGAGGTTTTCGGGGCCAGTATAGAGGGGGGCAATTCCCTAGGAATAGGGGAAGATTTCAAAGCCCCAAAACCACTACCAACAAGCAGTGACTCACACGTCACTCACCCCTCCCACACAACACCAGTGGGGGGGAGGATACGTCAATATTACGAAGCATGGGACAAAATAACTACAGACACATGGGTCCTAGCAATTATCCAACATGGTTATTGCATAGAATTCCTGCAATTCCCTCCAGACATACCACCAAAATCACAAAATTTATCAAAATACCATTCACAGCTTCTAGAGATAGAAGTTCAAGCACTACTGCAAAAAAATGCAATAGAATTAGTACCAAGCACACAAATAAACACAGGAGTTTATTCACTGTACTTCTTGATACCAAAAAAGGACGAAACACTGAGACCAATTCTAGACCTCAGAGTAGTAAACACATTCATCAAATCAGACCACTTTCACATGGTCACACTACAAGAAGTGTTACCATTGCTCAAAAAACACAACTACATGACAACCCTAGACCTCAAGGACGCATATTTCCATATACCAATACATCAATCACACAGGAAATATCTAAGGTTTGTATTCAAAGGAATACATTACCAATTCAAAGTATTGCCTTTTGGTTTAACAACCGCTCCAAGAGTATTCACAAAATGCCTAGCAGTAGTCGCTGCACACATCAGAAGGCAGCAAATACATGTGTTCCCGTATCTAGACGACTGGCTAATCAAAACCAGTTCGCTCACACAATGCTCAAACCACACAAATCAAGTCATACAAACCCTCTACAAACTAGGGTTCACCGTCAACTTTGCAAAATCAAACATTCTGCCAAGCACAGTACAGCAATATCTAGGAGCCATAATAGACACGACAAAAGGAGTAGCAACGCCAACTCCACAAAGGATCCACAATTTCAACAGAGTCATTCAACACATGTCTCTAAACCAAACAATACAAGCAAGAACAATACTACAGCTCCTAGGCATGATGTCCTCATGCATAGCCATTGTCCCAAACGCAAGACTGCACATGAGGCCCTTACAACAGTGCCTAGCCTCACAGTGGTCTCAAGCACAGGGTCACCTTCTAGATCTGGTGTTGCTAGACCGCCAAACTTACCTCTCGCTTCTATGGTGGAACAGTATAAATTTAAACATAGGGCGGCCTTTCCAAGACCCAGTGCCACAGTACGTAATAACAACAGATGCTTCCATGACAGGGTGGGGAGCACATCTCAATCAACACAACATAAGAGGACAATGGAACATACATCAAACAAAACTGCATATAAATCATCTAGAATTATTAGCAGTTTTTCAAGCACTAAAAGCTTTCCAACCAATCATAACCCACAAATACATCCTTGTCAAAACAGACAACATGACAACGATGTATTATCTAAACAAACAAGGAGGAACACATTCAACGCAGTTAAGCTTGTTAGCTCAAAAAATATGGAAGTGGGCAATCCACCATCAAATTGGTCTAATAGCACAGTTTATTCCGGGGATCCAGAATCAGCTGGCAGACAATCTCTCTCGAGATCACCAGCAAGTCCACGAATGGGAAATCCACCCACAGATTCTGAACACCTACTTCACACTCTGGGGAACACCACAAATAGACTTATTTGCAACAAAAGAGAACGCAAAATGCCAAAACTTCGCGTCCAGATACCCACACAAGCAATCCCAAGGCAATGCCCTATGGATGAACTGGTCAGGAATATTTGCTTACGCTTTTCCTCCTCTCCCTCTCCTTCCTTACCTAGTAAACAAATTGAGTCAAAACAAACTCAAACTCATTTTAATAGCACCAACTTGGGCAAGACAACCCTGGTACACAACACTGCTAGATCTGTCTGTAGTACCACACATCAAACTGCCCAACAAACCAGATCTGTTAACGCAACACAACCAACAGATCAGACACCCGGACCCAGCATCACTGAATCTAGCAATCTGGCTCCTGAAATCCTAGAATTCGGACACTTACAACTTAGCCAAGAGTGTATGGAAGTCATAAAGCAGGCCAGAAGGCCATCCACTAGACACTGCTACGCAAGTAAGTGGAAAAGATTTGTTTGGTACTGCCTTCATAATCAGATACAACCACTAGACGCAACTCCAAAACATATAGTAAATTACTTGCTCCATTTACAAAAAGCAAAGCTAGCCTTCTCTTCTATTAAAATACACCTTGCAGCAATATCTGCATACCTGCAAACTACCTATTCAACTTCCTTGTATAGGATACCAGTTATCAAAGCATTCATAGAAGGGCTTAAAAGAATTATACCACCAAGAACACCACCTGTTCCTTCATGGAACCTAAACGTGGTTCTAACAAGACTCATGGGCCCACCTTTCGAACCCATGCACTCTTGCGGAATACAATTCCTAACCTGGAAAGTTGCCTTTCTCATCGCCATTACATCTCTAAGAAGAGTAAGTGAAATTCAAGCGTTCACAACACAAGAGCCTTTTATACAAATACATAAAAATAAGGTCGTCCTACGACCTAATCCAAAATTTTTACCAAAAGTTATTTCACCATTCCATCTAAATCAAACGGTAGAACTACCAGTTTTTTTCCCACAGCCAGATTCTGTGGCTGAAAGAGCACTACATACATTAGATGTCAAAAGAGCATTAATGTACTACATTGACAGAACAAAAAACATCAGAAAAACTAAACAGCTATTTATTGCATTCCAAAAACCTCATGCAGGTAACCCAATATCAAAACAAGGTATAGCCAGATGGATAGTTAAATGCATCCAAATCTGCTACCTTAAAGCAAAAAGACAACTGCCCATTACTCCCAGGGCACATTCAACAAGGAAAAAAGGTGCTTCAATGGCCTTTTTAGGAAACATCCCAATGCAGGAAATATGTAAGGCAGCCACTTGGTCTACGCCTCACACATTCACCAAACACTACTGTATAGATGTGCTATCCGCACAACAAGCTACAGTAGGTCAAGCTGTATTAAGAACTCTATTTCAGACAACTTCTACTCCTACAGGCTAAACCACCGCTTATGGGGAACTAACTGCTTACTAGTCTATGCATACCATGTGTATCTACAGCGACAGATGCCATCGAACTGAAAATGTCACTTACCCAGTGTACATCTGTTCGTGGCATCAGTCGCTGAGATTCACATGGACCCACCCACCTCCCCGGAAGCCTGTAGCAGTTCAGAAGTTACCTTCAATTTTGTACATTTGTATATATATTATTTAATCCTTTAATAGGTACATACTTACATTTCTCATTGCGCGGGCACTATTACTATAGTACAACTCCTACCTCACCCTCTGCGGGGAAAACAATCGAAGATGGAGTCGACGCCCATGCACAATGAGCACAGAAGGAGGAGTCACTCGGTCCCGTGACTCGAAAACACTTCTTCGAAGAAAAACAACTTGTAACACTCCGACCCAACACCAGATGGCGAGCTCATGCATACCATGTGAATCTCAGCGACTGATGCCACGAACAGATGTACACTGGGTAAGTGACATTTTCATTTTACCGCACGATGAGAGAGATTTCTCCATTGATTTCCACCAACCCCTCTCACCTAGAGGACTTCCTATCCCACTTGGATGCAGTTCATTGTTCAGGGTTCCAGCGATGCAATATGGTGCTTTAGTGTCAGGATGCAGTTTTTGGTTAGTGCCCACGTAGGATGCAGTCTGTTGGGTTAGTGCTCCTAGGATGCAGTGTGATGGGCTTAGTGGCCCTAGGATGCTGTGCAGTTTTGGTTAGGGCTCCTAAGGTGCAATGTGGTGGGTTAGTGTCCTTAGGATGCAGTGTGGGAAGCCAGTGTCAGGATGCCGTGGTTTGTTTTTGGTTAGTGCCCCTAGTGTGCAGAGTTTTGGTTAGTGTCCCTAGGATTCAGTGTGGCCGGTGTCTCTAGGATGCATTGTTTTGGTGAGTTGGCCCTAGGATTTAGGGCCAGATGTACCAAAGGATTTTACCCATTCTGTGTCTATGGGAAAAAGCTTTCGTACATATGGCCCATAGTGTTGTGGGTTAGTATCGGGATGCAGTGCACTGTTTTTAGTTAGTGTCCTTAGGATGCACTGTGGAGGGTTAGTGTAACCAGGATGCAGTGTGGTGAGTTAATATCAGGATGCAGTGCACCGTTTTTAGTTAGTGCCCCTAAGTTGCACTGTGAAGGGTTAGTGTACCCAGGATGCACTGTGGTGGGTTAATATCACGATGCAGTGCACTGTTTTGGGTTAGTGCCTCTAAGATACAGTATGGTGAGTGAGTGTTCCTAGAATACAGTGTGGTGGGTTAGTGTTCCTAGGCTGCAGTTTGGTGGGATAGTGGATGCAGTACATTGTTTTGGCTAGGGCCTTTAGACTGCAGTATGGTGGGTGAGTGTTTATAGGATGCAGTGTTCTGGGTTAGTGGCAGGAGGCAGCATAGTGTTTTGGTTAGTGTCCCTAGGATGCAGTGTGGTGGGTTAGTAACAGGACGCAGTCTTGTGGTTTTCATTAATGTCCCTAGGATGCAGTGTGGTGGGTTATTGTCAGGGTGCAGTGCACTGTTTTTAGTTAGTGCCCAAAGGATGCAGTGTGGTGGGTTAGTAACAGGACGCAGTGTTGTGGTTTTCATTAATGTCCCTAGGATGCAGTGTGGTGAGTTATTGTCAGGACGCAGTGTGGTGAGTTAGTGTCGGGGTGCAGTGCACTGTTTTTAGTTAGTGCCAAAAGGATGCAGTGTGGTGGGTTAGTGTCTGGATGCAGTGTACTGTTTTTGGTTAGTGTCCCTAGGATGTGCTGTAGTGGGTTAGTATCCCTAGGATGCAGTGTTGTAGGTTAGTGTTCCTAGGATGCAGTGTGGTGGATTCGTGTCTGGATGCAGTGTACTGTTTTTTGGTTAGGGTCTCTAGGATGCAGCGTGGTGGGCTAGTGCCCCTAGGATGCAGTGTGGTGGGTTAGTGCCTTAGGATCCAATGTGGTGGGTTAGTGTGAGGATGCAGATTTTTGGTTAGTGCCCCTTGGATGCAGTGTGGTTTATTAGTGTCAGGCTGCAGTGTGATTAGTGGCCAAATGAAATGCACGGTTTTTAGTTAGTGCCCATAGTATGCATTGTGGTGGGTTAGTGTATATAGGATGCAGTGTGGTGGATTAATGTTCCTAGGATGCAGTGTTTTAGTTAGTGTCCCTAGAATGCAGTGTGGTGGGTTAGTATCAGGACCAGCGCAGTGTTTTTGATTAGTGTCCCTAGGATGCTCTCAGGATGCAGTGCATTGTTTTTGGTTAGTGCCCATAGGATGCAGTGTGGTGAGTTAGTGCCTATAGGATGCTGTGTGGTGGTTTAGTCTCTAGGGAAATGTAGTATGTTGGTTAGTGTCAGGATGCAGTGCACCATTTTTGGTTAATGTCCATAGGATGCCATTCCCTGGTTTTGGTTAGTGTCCCCAGGATGCAGCGTGGTGGATAAGAGTCCCCAGCATCAGTGGTTGTTTAGGTGTCAGGAAACAGTGTGCTATTTTTGGTTAGTGTCCCCGGGATGCAGTGTGGTTTGTTTGTGTCGGAATGCAGTACACAGTTTTTGATTAATGCCCTTACGATGCATTGTGGTGGGTTAGTGCCCCCTATAATGCAGTTTAGTGGGTTAGGGTCTCTAGGTTGCAGTGTGGTGGGTTAGTGCCCCTAGGATGCAGTGTAGTGGGTTAGCGTCAGAATGCAGTGTGGTGAGTTAGTGTCCCTAGGAAGCAGTGTAGTGGGTTGGTGTCAGGATGCAATGCACTGTTTTTTGGTTAGTGTCGCTAGGATGCAGTGTGATGGGTTAGTGGCCCTAGGATGCATTGTGGTGGGTTACTGCCCCTAGGATGCAGTGTAGTGGGGTAGTGTCAGAATGCAGTGTGGTAGGTTAGTGCCCCTAGGATGCAGTGTATTGGGTTAGTATCAGGGTGCAGTGCACTGTTTTTGGTTAGTGTCCCTAGTATGCAGTGTGATGGCCTCGTGTCCCTAGGATGCATTGTGGTGGGTTAGTGTCCCTAGGATGCAGTGCACTGTTTTGGTTAGTGGCCCTAGGATGCATTGTGGTGGGTTAGTGTCAGAATGTAGTGTGGTTGATTAGTGTCAGGATGCAGTGCAGTATTTTTGGTTAGTGTCACTAGGATGCAGTTTGGTGGGTTAGTGTCCCTAGGTTGCAGTCTGGTGGGTTAGTATCAGGATGCGGTGCACTGTTTTTGGTTAGTGCCTCTAGGATGCATTGTGGTGGGCTAGTGTTCCTAGGTTGCAGTGTGGTTTACTAGGGCTCCTAGGATGCAGTGTAGTGGGTTAGTGTCAGAATGCAGTGTGGTGAGTAAGTGTCCCTAGGATGCAGTGCGGCTGGTTAGTGTCCCTAGGATGCAGTGTAGTGGGGTAGTGTCAGAATGCAGTGTGGTAGGTTAGTGCCCCTAGGATGCAGTGTATTGGGTTAGTATCAGGGTGCAGTGCACTGTTTTTGGTTAGTGTCCCTAGTATGCAGTGTGATGGGCTCGTGTCCCTAGGATGCATTGTGGTGGGTTAGTGTCCCTAGGATGCAGTGCACTGTTTTGGTTAGTGGCCCTAGGATGCATTGTGGTGGGTTAGTGTCAGAATGCAGTGTGGTGAGTAAGTGTCCCTAGGATGCAGTGCGGCTGGTTAGTGTCCCTAGGATGCAGTGTGTAGGGTTAGTATCGGGATGCAGTACATTGTTGTTGGTTAGTGTCCCTAGGATGCATTGTGGTGGGTTAGTGTCAGGATGCAGTGCACTGTTTTTGGTTAGTGTCCCTAGTATGCAGTGCACTGTTTTTGTTAGTGTCCCTAGGATGCAGTGTGCTGGGTTAGTGTCCCTAGGATGCATTGTGGTGCGTTAGTGTCAGGATGAAGTGCACTGTTTTTGGTTAATGTTCCTAGTATGCAGTGTGGTGGGTTAGCGTCAGGATGCAGTGTGGTGGGTTAGTGTCAGGATGCAGTGCACTGTTTTTGGTTAGTGTCCCTAGTATGCAGTGAGGTGGGTTAGTGTCAGGATGTAGTGCACTGTTTTTGGTTCGTGTCCCTGGGATGCAGTGCACTGTTTTGGTTAGTGTCCCTGGGATGCAGAGTGGTGGGTTAGTGTCCCTAGGATGCAGAGTGGTGGGTTAGTGTCCCTAGGATGCAGTGTGCTGGGTTAGTGTCCCTAGGATGCATTGTGGTACGTTAGTGTCAGGATGAAGTGCACTGTTTTTGGTTAGTGTTCCTAGTATGCAGTGTGGTGGGTTAGCGTCAGGATGCAGTGTGGTGGGTTAGTGTCAGGATGCAGTGCACTGTTTTTGGTTACTGTCCCTAGGGTGCAGTATCTAGGGAAATGTAGTGCGGTAGATTAGGGTGCCTAAAGCGCAGTGTGCCGAATTAATGCCCTTGAGTGCAGTGCAGTGGTTTAACGTAGCTCCCCTACGCTGCAGTGCAGTGTGTTGCTGGTTTCCTGTGATGGCTTAAATAGAGGTTAAGATATTGCCTCCAGCGGTTAAGGGCTTACATGACCCCAGATAAATGTTGTGAAGAGTTTTAAATGGCCCTACCTTACCCGAGGCAGCGCTGCTGGGATCGAGACTGTAGAATTGCTTGCCTGAGCTTACGGATGCAAGCATTTCACAATAGGTTTTTATTTTTTTGCTCAATGGTTCTTGGTGGTGTTCTGTGCCTTCTACGATTAAGGCTGTATAGTTGTCTTTTGCGAAATAGAAATATATAAAATATAATTTTTTTTAATGAATAAGTGGTGACCTGCTAGAATACCATTCAGTGAAATGGATTAATGCCCCTTGAATGCAGTGCAGTGGGCTTTACTTATGCATTAATTTCTTCAAGACACGCAGAAGTGTGCTGGAAGAAACCGGGAAGATGATTGAAGTTGACTGTCATCTTCAGGTCATGAGTTCATATCCCATCAGGGTCAACAGAGCCTTCCACTCTTCCAAGGTTGATAAACAGGGCACCATTAAATTGGGTAATAGTAACAGCTGTGATTTACAGCGTTTAGAAGCAGCAGAAACAACAGTGTTATGTGAAGCACTATACAAATCAGGATATTCTGATGTTCCTTCAGTGCTTAATTTGTGCTTGTTGCTTCCGGTGCGGGGCATCAGCACTTATTTTTGAGTGCTGGCACTTATTTTTCTGCTTCAAACATTTACTGCGAGCAAAAGACACATATCGGAAAGACGGAGGAAGAGAAAAACGAAAAAGCGTCACAAAGGGAGATAGCAGAAAGCTGCAAGAGTGAGCTGAAGGGGCAGGGAGTGACTTGAAATGGATTGAAGAGACCCGAGATGGATTACGCTGCCTCAGTATTCTGTGCTCACACATTTAATTGCAGCCGCCGCATGTTCAACAGGAAGGCTTTGGGCACCGGCACTGTGTTCCTTGGAGGCACTGCTGCTTAGTTGGCTGGCGCCACTGTGGTGGAGTGAAATGTTGATTGTAGCCCACTGTAGTTTGTTACAGTGGCGGCCGGCAGCTTTAGGAGGGAGGGGGGTGAGCGGGAAGCACACACACACACTCATTCTTTCACACACACACAAGCACATCCATTAACAACACTCATAACATTCAAACATGCACGCACACACCAAACATTCATTTTAAAAGAACATACACACTTACCTTCAGCCTCGGAGGTCCCAGGAGGGTTGGGACTGCTGCCTTCAGCCAATGAGAGAAGGCAGCAGTCCCAGCCTCGTCACAGAGATGGATGGGGTCAGTGAGACTGCTGACCCCACCCCACCCCACTCTGTGACGAAGTGTCACTGATTGACACTCACCCTGGGCGCTTCAGGACTTAAACCTGAAGCGTCCAGGTCGAAGTCAATGGGTGACGCTTTCCTCATCACCCAGGGGAGGGCCTTGAGGCACCTTTGCTGAGCCGAGGAGGTCACGTCCATAGGAGCTGTGACCTCCTCAGCCCAGCAAAGTTCAGATCAGGCAGCCAGAAGTCTGCGCAAATCACGCAAATCACGCATGTCTGCTCCTGGCTGCCTGAACATGAAGAGTGTCTGTCAGGCTGACCTTTGTTCAGCCTGACAGACACTTTTCATGAGGGGTAATAGGTGGGGGGGGGCAAAGGACGGGCTGCACCTAGTTTGTTAGTATCCCTAGGATATGCTGTGGTAGCTTAGTGTTGCTAGGGTGAAAAGGTATGTGATAGGTTTATGTTTAAGGTGTATTAGGCTGCTGACTATAGGATACACTTCAGATCTGGTGAGGCTGTAACCCTTGGTTGCTGTTGATATCCCACCGGGATAGTGCAGTACAATGCAGTGTGATTGATTAGTGCACCTAGGCTGTAGCACAGTGCAGTGAGTTGGTGCACCTAGGGTGCTATGCAGTGTGATTGATTAGTGTACCTAGGCTGTAGCACAGTGCAGTGAGTTGGTGCACCTAGGGTGCTATGGAGTGTGATTGATTAGTGTACCTAGGCTGTAGCACAGCACAGTGCAGTGAGTTGGTGTACCTAGGGTGCAATGCAGTGCGATTGATTAGTGTACCTAGGCTGTAGCACAGTGTGGTGAGTTGGTGCACCTAGAGTACAATGCAGTGTGATTGATTAGTGTTCCTAAGCTGTAGCACAGTGTGGCGAGTTAGTGCACCTAGATTTAGTGTACTTAGGCTGTATCACAGTGCGGTGAGTTGGTGCACCTAAGGTGCTATGCAGTGTGATTGGTTAGTGTACCTAGGCTGTATCACACTGCGGTGAGTTGGTGCACCTAGGGTGCTATGCAGTGCAATTGGTTAGTGTACCTAGGCTGTAGCACAGTTCAGTGAGTTGGTGCACCTAAGGTGCTATGCAGTGCGATTGATTAGTGTACCTAGGCTGTAGCACAGTGCAGTGAGTTGGTGCTTATGTGGTAAGTTGGTGCACCTAGAGTGCAGTGCAGTGCAGTGTAATTGATTAGTGTACCTAGGCTGTATCGCAGTGTGGTGAGTTGGTGCACCTAAGGTGTAGTGCAGTGTTATTGATTAGTGTACCCAGGCTGTACCACACTGCAGTGAGTTGGTGCACCTAGAGTGCTATGCATGTGATTGGTTAGTGTACCTAGGCTGTATCGTAGTGCAGTGAGTTGGTGCACCTAAGGTGCTATGCATTGACTGGTTAGTGTACCTAGGCTGTATCACAGTGCGGTGAGTTGGTGTACCTAGGCTGTAGCACAGTGCGGTGAGTTGGTGCACCTAAGGTGCTATGCAGTGTGATTGGTTAGTGCACCTAGATTTAGTGTACTTAGGCTGTATCACAGTGCAGTGAGTTGGTGCACCTAAGGTGCTATGCAGTGTGATTGGTTAGTGTGCCTAGGCTGCATCACACTGCGGTGAGTTGGTGCACCTTGGGTGCTATGCAGTGTGATTGGTTAGTGCACCTAGGCTGCATCACAATGCGGTGAGTTGGTGCACCTAGGGTGCTATGCAGTGTCATTGATTAGTGTACCTAGGCTGTAGCACAGTGCGGTGAGTTGGTGCACCTAAGGTGCTATGCAGTGTGATTGGTTAGTGTACCTAGGCTGTAGCACAGTGCAGTGAGTTGGTGCTTATGTGGTAAGTTGGTGCACCTAGAGTGCAGTGCAGTGTGATTTATTAGTGTACCTATGCTTTATCACAGTGCAGTGAGTTGGTGCACCTAAGGTGCTATGCAGTGTGATTGGTTAGTGTACCTAGGCTGTAGCACAGTGGAGTGAGTTGGTGCTTATGTGGTAAGTTAGTGCACCTAGAGTGCAGTGCAGTGTGATTGGTTAGTGTACCTAGGCTGTAGCACAGTGGAGTGAGTTGGTGCTTATGTGGTAAGTTAGTGCACCTAGAGTGCAGTGCAGTGTGATTGGTTAGTGTACCTAGGCTGTAGCACAGTTCGGTGAGTTGGTGCACCTAAGGTGCTATGCAGTGCGATTGATTAGTGTACGTAGGCTGTAGCACAGTGCAGTGAGTTGGTGCACGTAGAGTGCAGTGCAGTGTGATTGATTAGTGTACGTAGGCTGTAGCACAGTGCAGTGAGTTGGTGCTTATGTGGTAAGTTAGTGCACCCAAGGTGCAGTGCAGTGTGATTGATTAGTGTACCTAGGCTGTATCGCAGTGCGGTGAGTTGGTGCACCTAAGGTGCAGTGCAGTGTGATTGATTAGTGTACCGAGGCTGTAGCACAGTATGGTGGGTTGGTGCACCTAGGGTGCAATGCAGTGCGATTGGTTAGTGTACCTAGGCTGTATTCCAGTGAGGTGAGTTGGTGCACCTAAGGTGCTATGCAGTGATTGATTAGTGTACCTAGGCTGTATCGCAGTGCAGTGAGTTGGTGCACCTAAGGTGCAGTGCAGTGTGATTGGTTAGTGTACCTAGGCTGTATCGCAGTGAGGTGAGTTGGTGCACCTAAGGTGCTATGCAGTGATTGATTAGTGTACCTAGGCTGTATCGCAGTGCAGTGAGCTGGTGCACCTAAGGTGCAGTGCAGTGTGATTGGTTAGTGTACCTAGGCTGGATCGCAGTGAGGTGAGTTGGTGCACCTAAGGTGCTATGCAGTGATTGATTAGTGTGCCCAGGCTGTAGTGCAGTGAGTTGGTGCACCTAGGGTGCATATGTGGTGAGTTAGTGCACCTAGGGTGCTATGCAGTGTAATTGATTAGTGTACGTAGGCTGTAGCACAGTGCAGTGAGTTGGTGCACCTAGGGTGCATATGTGGTGAGTTGGTGCACCTAGGATGCTATGCACTGTAATTGATTAGTGTGCCCAGGCTGTAATGCAGTGAGTTGGTGCACCTAGGGTGCATATGTGGTGAGTTGGCGCACATGTGGTGAGTTGGTGCACCCAGGATGCTATGCAGTGTAATTGATTAGTGTACCCAGGCTGTAGTGCAGTGAGTTGGTGCACCTAGGGTGCAGTGCAGTGTGATTGATTAGTGTACTCAGGCTGTAGTGTAGTGAGTTGGTGCACCTAGGGTGCTATGCAGTGTGACTGATTAGTGTCATAGGTTGTAGCACGACGTGGTCAGTTTGTGTCCCTAGCTGATGGTTGTAGCATTAAGCGCTAAAGTGCTCTTCAGTGAAAACCAGTCTGAAGCACTGACTGGCATCCATTGACATTGATTCTGTTCTGTTCACGTGCTTTCCACTGACAGCAACAAGAGGCGCTGTATGCAGTGAGACCTGAGTCCACAGGTGAAATCTGTCCTTCGCCTGTGACCCGAGAACAAACTAAAACCATTCCTCGTCCCTGGAGGAAACCAAACAAGTAAAAACACTGTCCTGAGGTCCCTGCAGCAGCAAAGCGTGCATCTACTCTGTCAGTACACCACAGTAACATCAGCAGGGGGATAACTCTGTCCTGTCATTGTAGAACGAGAAACCATGAAAGCACTGCTTGAAGGAAGGCCCCTGCAGACCAGGGTCCACCCTGAGGGCACAGCTGTATATGTGAAGAACATGGGGAAATGGGATCCTCCAACACATAACCTCTACTGGGTAAATAATGTAAGAGCAGATCTAGAGCAACACACCGTGGCATCAAACCTGCAGGAAGACACGAGCACATCACATGTAGAGTCTTATTCCTCGTGGCCAGGTCTAAGGCCACAGCCTTCTAGGATAGCCTGCTGGATCTTCTCTTATGCACAAGCTCCAGTAGCCCCTGCCTGCTCTGCAGGGCCCTGCTTGCAATTCCTCCTTCAGATTGTCCCACTTCAGCAGTCCTTTCCGTCCTGTGTGGATCCGTCTGGGTAAACCAAATCCCACTGCTGTGGATGTCAACCATCCTGCCTGTCAGCTTTTCAACACTTCCTACCTTCCGCCATTTTTCTTCTTTAGTTAGTCTTGGGCGCCTGGTGTGTAAGCCTGTGGGCGAAGCGCTATGAATACACATAAAAATATCCTAAGTGAAGAGAGGATGTGGGAACTCAATCATCCACCGTAACTGTAATGTTGAATAGACATTCCTTCCATAAATTAAGTTACTAATGTATCATATCATTAAAAAATTCCCATGAATGTCTATCTCATTCCACGTTGTCTGTTACTCTCACAGCAGTGGACGCGCACCATGCACTCCGCGCGCTAACTGCGTCATCAGTCCTTTTCCTTTGTCATGCAAAGATGTCTGCCCTCAGAACATTGGAGTGGTGACCCGCTTTCTTGAATTGAATCCGGTAATATCCATCTCTTCTGATCTTTGCTTTTGGTTACCCTATTAGCAGTGGGGAAAGGCTCCTCTGTTCTTTAATTCCTCCTAGGCAAGGCCTCTTAACCTGAAGACTGTGAGATGCAGTGACTCATCTTTCAGACCGCTAGGACGCTTTCTGTGGTTGCTCATGTCAACCTTTGAAGCACATTGTTCTCTTTGGAGAGGGTTGTAAGTTTTCAATTCTTTCCCTCTGGCCATTTCTACGCCATTCTTCTGTATTTCTTTAGCTTGACCTGCTTAGATTGGGTCTGGCCTCCGAGACGGATTGCCTTTTGAGATGTTATCCGGGACCACATCTGTATGACTCAACAGCAGGTTCAGCCTTTGACTTCGTATCTCTCAACCGAACAGCGAATCTCTTCATCAGCGATTCTTTGAAGGGTTAATTGTTGAAAGATGAAAGCTGTGCACTCCACCAGAATGGTAACCTCTGGATTCTCAAGCCCTGGTTAGACACAGCTGAAGTAAAATGACTTTTGAGGTATCAGTTGCTCTCTCACATAGTCTCAGCAGTCTGCATTTAGAAAACCTGCTAGTTATCTCTGGCTTGCAGCAGTTCTAAAGAAAGGCGTGAGCTTTTAAGATTCTGCTCTGCAATGGTCACTTGAGGGAAAATTCTGAGGAAAGGTCAATTGCATACAATATTGGGGTGTCCTATAGCCCTTCGATTTCAGAGGACATGATTTGTTTGTATCAATGACAAGGGTTTTTTTTGTAAATTTGAAAGGCAATAATGACCTCCTTTCTCATCTGCATCTGCGGCTGACCTTGTTATTCTAGATTTGATAACTACTATAAACCAAAAGATTTGAGAATAAATATAGAGAAAACTAATATATTGGTAATAGTTTAAAAAAAGCCAGACATTTACTTGGTCCGTAGGAAAAATGATTATAGAAGAATCCCTCTCCTATAAGCACCTTGTTCAGTAAAAAAGAATTACACTAGAAAATGCACGTGGGACACCTTAAAAACACAACTCTCTGTGGGAGCGGTAAAGAAATTTGAAAGGGGCTTTGGTGGCCCCTCAAAAATGCCAGTGTTCGCTGCATATAAAGTTATGGTCTCTCCACGAATCCTACATGGTGTAGAGATCCTGGGCCTGGGTTTGAGACAAGACTGGGAGAAAATAGAGGGTTACTGTCTTAAAACCGTAGTAGGTCTTCCTCTGTGTGCCGTAGTTCAAGCAATTCGAGAAGCCGGGATGAACTCTTCTTCTGCTTGCACACTACTCACCCAGGTGTCACGCTGGATACGGAAACTCAGTAGGGGGTGCTGGCTTTGTTGATGCCCAAAATGATTTCCGATGACAACCCCAAAGCCATATAGCACCTTCTCCAGCACACGGACATCAGTTTCCTTTTTTATGTGCCTTTAACGCGGATTAGAGCTCGCACTCTCCTGAGAGTCACAAATTTTCCCTAATACAAAACAATCTAAATTTTGCATTTCCTACCTAGCGACTCCATAGAAATCGCTAATTAGAAAACTCAAAATGCTATGTACAGAGATACCGATTTCCTAATAGCGAATCCTACAAAGTAGGAGGAGCTGTTAAGAAATCACAAATAAGAAATCCCATTGCATTTGTGCCAATGGGCCGGTTTTGCATTTCCCAAATAGCGATATCCTATTAGGAGATCGCTGAAATGCAAAACCAACGATGGCAATGGGCAAAAGGTCCCCACTTGGTGCACCCCAAAAATAGTAGTGCACATGTAGAGCACACATGTGCCCAAGGGGTATGAATTTAAAAAAAAAAACATTTGGGATGTTTTTTTTAAACTGCTTATGCTTACCTTCGATTTCAAGTCGATGGGAATGGAATTTCCTAAATGGCCAAATCACATTACGAAGTGCTTTGTACATCAGAATAGGAATTGCAAATAGATCATCCTATTTTTGATTTCCTACTCTGGGATCGCAAATTGCGATTTCTGCAGGGTAGAGATCGCAATTTGTGATTTCCTAAAGGCCTCTGTACATCAAAAAAGTCAGTTTTGCATTTCTTAACAGCCCAAAATACTGATTCGGACTGTTGAGAAATGCAAAAGGGCTTTATGAACCTGGCCCTATCTCTCCACCCAAGCGTTTGAGCTTTAAGCCCTGTAGGGACTGCAAGGGCCAGAGGTCCATCAAGGACCCCCATGCTATTTGCTTATGGTGCTTGGGCTCCGACCATGATTCTCAGCATGAACCCAAAGGACATCCAGGAGAGAGAGAGGTAAAGCTCTTCATGGCCAGCATTTGTGACGAGAGGAAACATAATAGTCTTTCTGGGCCCCACTCAAGGTCTCCTTTCCCATCCTAATCCAGAAGGAAGAAACATAAGAAGCACTATAAGCACTTTATGAAAGGTAAGTTTACTAGGCTGCCCCGGACTCCCACAGGATCTTCTTCTTTGGAGCCGAAGTTAATCCTTTTGGAGCCTGACAAACCTAGTCTGGACAGGTCTGTGCCTGTTTTGGAGCCGGACCCGATCTCTGACTTTGTCTTACTGGCCCTGGCACCTGTTGAGTCGACTCCATCAGCGCTGGCCCCCTCCTTCTGGATCCTTCAGTGTTGGTACCTTCCTTAATGAATGCCCCTGTGCCTTCATCAACTCTGTAAGATTTCCCACGTCCAAGCACTGATCATGCAGCCTTCCTGAACGCCATGTTCAATATCTTGCCAGGATCCAACTAGGCCCGATGTTCTTGCCCGTGATACTGTACGGCATCAGTCGTATTGATAGCGACTCTGGCCTTCATTACCGGTGACCACTACTTGTTGCCTCTGCACAGAAGCTGCTGACACAACCTCCACCGGGGCCTCAAACAGAGCTGAAAATAGCATCATCATATCCTCATCCACCTGCAGACCCTCTCCAACACAGATCCCAAAGTGAGACTCAAAGGTTTACAGGGAGAGGTTATACCAGTTATTTGCTTCTGACCCTCTGCCTTCATATGAAAAATAAATAACAGAGAACCCCTATGAAATGTTTGGGTTGTCCTCTGTAGGTGACCTAGATGCTTCTCCAGAAGTGCAGATGGAATTCCCTTTGGGCCCTCTATTCTGGAAGTTCTGTCACATTATTCAGTTATAAAAAAAGAAAAAAAGCAGGTCTCGCAGTTGACCTCAAGACAAACATCAAAACTGAGGTTCTTCCCCCAGCTCATCCAGCCTCAGAATCATTATTGCCGTTCTACAAGGATTTGCTGGATCCCATCCTGGTGACTTGGGAAAAGCCATCCTTCCTCCATCGGCAAGCAGACTAGTGGCCAGATGTTACCTCTCACCATCATCGGAGAGCATTGTCATTCAAGCATTCTGCTCCTCAGGCCAGTTGCAAAGAACGTTTTCGGCAGATAGAGAATCCTAGGGAAAGAAGGTGTCACTCCCAGCAGTATGGTCTTGAGATCCCTGAACGGCAACTGTCTGTTGGCATGCCACGTCCGTGCCTTGCTGGGAATGGAACAGACAGTTGTTCTGCATGTTCCAAAGACCCTGCAAGACGACTTTCAGGAGGTCCTTAACTGGATACAGCTGTGTAGCCTGTTGCATGGACATTCCGGTGTCCATCAGATGGCATGCCTGGGTCAGCTTTCTCACTGGACGTTAAGAATTTAATGGATCTTCCATTTGATGGCACCAAGTTATTCTGAACGGCTTAAAGCCAGTAAGGCCATGGCTCACTTATTAGGACTCCAACAAACCCAGGCTGAACAAGACTACCAGCAACATCACAATTTTCATGGCTTTGCCAAAGGGTTATTCTTTCTATGACAGTCCTATCAACCTCAAGGACACCCACCACAAAACCTGCTGGTCCACCAGTACAAGGGCATAGGCAGAGGTCGAGGTCATGGATCCCTCCAGTAACTTGTCCTGGGAGGCCATTAATTGACCCAGTGGGTCCTTCAAATTTCAGAAAGACATTAGGCTCTTCCATTCCTTCAGGTTTCACGCTCTTTCCCTCCTCCATCTTCCAGCCCTCTGCTAGACCACTTGGTCATCCTACAAAAGGAAGAGGCTGCATTCCTATTAAAAGTGAAGTTAGTGCCAGAACAGAAAAACGGCCTAGGATGTTATGCATGTTACTTTCAGCTATCCAAGCAGGCCAGAGGTCTGCATCCGATCAGGACTTGCATTTCTTCTTCAAAAAGGAAAAGATCTAGATGCTAACCCTGGCTCAAGTTCTACTGGTGTTGGAAGTTGGAGACTGGATAGTGCCCCATGACCTGCAGACATGTATTTTCACTGCCCCTATGCTGTCATTGCACTGGAAGTACTTATGGTTTTTGGTGGGTTCTATGCACTACCAGTTTGCGGTACTTTACTTTGACTTAACATCGCACCTCATGTCTTCACAAAGGTGATGGCAGTGGTTGTGGCCCATCTCAGGAAGTCGGGCATCCCATTTTTCCATACTTGAGTGCCTAATCAGATCCACTACCCCAGAGGTGGTTTTGTGACCATCTGCAGTCAACAGTGTCTTTGCTGCATATCCTGGAGTTTTCCATCAGTGATCTCAAATCTCTTCTGTGGTCCTACCAGCGACTCCAACTTATAGGGTTGGTACTGGATTCCACCTTCTCCTTTGACCTCAGAGAATCGCTTCCATCCAGGAAATGGCCCCATCCTTTTGTCAAGGAGCAACTGTCCCAGTCCTGAGAATTCTGTGATTCCTACTTCTGCTGGCTTCCTGCATTCTCCTAGTCACACATGCAGGGTGGCACATGAGGGCCCTGTAGTGGTTCCTTCACAGGCAGTGGCTCCAGTATGGGAAGACCTGCCAGATTCTATTGTAATCTCCCCCAGCGCTACGTCAGAAGTGTCTTGGTGGAGGAGGAAGGCAAACCTAAGCTGCAGGATGGTCTTCACTCACCCTTCAAATGTGACTATGGGAATGACTGATGCGTCCAACCTAGGGTGGGGAGCCCATCTGAAGAAGTCTCAAGTCTCCAGAAGAGGACGTGTTTTACATCAAGCTACTGGAACTGTGGGTGAGTCAGCTGGCCCTCAAGGCCTTCCTCCCCTCCATTTGGTTGGTTTGTTAAAATCTTTACAAACAACGCAACAGCGATGTTTATGAATAAACAAGGAGAGTAAGGCTTCGCCTCCTTTACCTGGAAGCGTTAAAATTGTGGTCTTAGGCGCACCTCCAAGGAATCTGGCTCACCACCAATCGTCTGGAAAGGTCACTAAATGTCAGAGCCTGAGACAGCATTGTCTTACCGATCACGAGTGGAGTCTTTAACCAGATGTAGTCTAGGACATCTTCGCCCAGTGGGCACTCCTCATGTGGACTTCTTCACCTCTTCAGTGCCTAATGCCAGCAGTTCTGCCCCCTCCAGTATCCCTTAAGGGTAGCCTTGGAGGACATTATGCACTTCTCCCCATGTCTCCCCCTTCACCTTTCATTCAGGACCGACCTTCTCTCCCCGTCGGGGTGTTGGCAATGGGTCTATAGTTGGCAGTGATTTGCACCTTGTCCAAGTAGGGACCCTCACCCTAGTCGGGGTAAGGGTGCCACATAACTAAAATAACCCCTGCTCACCCCCTTGGTAGCTTGGCTCAAGCAGTCAGACTTATCTCCGAAGCAATGTGTAGAGTATTTGTACACATACACAGTAACACAGTGAAGACACCACAAAAGTACTCCACACCAGTTTAGACAAATAGCCAATATTTATCTAAATCAAACAAGGCCAAAATGACAAACATCCAACATACACAAGCAAAGATATGAATTTTCAAAGATTAAACTTCAGTATAGTGCTTAGAAACACAATAGATCCAACTGGGGCTATCACAGCATCTTGACGATGTCGATCCCAACTGTCCAACACCACTCGCGAGGGAGTGCAGGCGGGTCTTGGAGTCGCCCGGACCCCAGGTACAGTACCTTTGAAAATGATGAAACAAAGACGTTGCACAGAGATGGGGAGATGAGGCATTGCAGAAGCCGGTATGGTGTTAACTCCTTACTGCTACCAGGGAGGTGAGGCATTGGTTCCTTACTGCTAGGCAGGGGAGGTGATGTGTTGATTTCTTATGATTGCAGGGGATGTGATGCAGCATCGGTGGCGAGGCGTTGGTTCCTTACAATCCAGCAGGGTCGATGAATCCAGTAGGTCAAGACGCAATGCGTTGACTTCACTGTGTCACAATCAGGCCACGGCACCACAGATGCTGCAGTGGAGTCGGGTGTCCTGAACATAAGCGACACGGCACTCAGGACTCTCACTATGGTGGGACTTCAGAGGCGCTGCAGCGGCGTTGGTTGCAGTTGTTGCACTCAGCGGGGACCATGGCTCCTGTGTAGGCACAGGTGCAGAGTCGGACAGTGCACCAGTTCCAAAATCGCTCTGGAGTCGATGTACTAGGTTTCTTTTTGGAGTCACCAGAACTCACTCCCGAGGGGCACAGGTGCTGGATTTTGCACCCCTTGGGGAGTTAGGACACTCACACAAGAGAGCCCAGGTGCTGGCAGATGAAGTCTTTGATGTCCCTGAGACTTCTAACAGGAAGCAAGCTCAGTCCAAGACCTTGGAGAACCTTTAGAAGCTAGATGTAGAAAGCAAAGTCCAGTCCTTTCAATCCCAGACCACAAGCAGCAGGCCAGCACAGCAAAGCAACAGACAGAGTGGCAGTCCCTCCTACAGTATTTAGCTCTTCTTCCTTGCAGAATGTCCTCAGTCCAGAAGGATTCTAAAGTTGTGGTCCACAGGTGGAATACGTATACTTATTTCTGCCTTTGAGGTAGACAAACTTCAAAGGAAAGTCTTTGTAGTGCACAAGACTCTGCCTTTCCTGCCCTAGAGTGACAAACAGCCCAACTGCCATCCTGACCCAGACGTGTATTCTAGCAGTCAGGCAGAGGCACAGAATTGTTAAGCCAGAAAATGCCTACTTTCTAAAATTGGGATTTTCAAACTTAAAATCTAAAAATCAACTTCACCAAAAGATGTATTTTTAAATTGTGAGTTCAGATACTTCAAACTCCATATCTCTATCTGCTCCCGATGGGAAACACCGCCTAAAAGATATTTCAAGGCACTCTCCATGTTACCCGATGGGAGAAGTAGGCCTTACAATAGTGAAAAACGAATTTAGCAGTATTTCAGGACATGTAAAACACATAGTACATGTCCTACCTTTTAAATACACTGTACCCTGGGGCTGCCTTGGACTTACCTTAGGGGTGACTTACATGTAGTAAAAGGAAAGGTTTGGGCCTGTCAAGTGGGGGCACTTGCAAGGTTGAACTTGCAGTTACAACTGCACACACAGACACTGCAGTGGCAGGTCTGAGACATTTTTACAGGGCTATTAATGTGGGTGGCACTATCCGTGCTGCAGGGCCAATAGTAGCATTTGATTTACAGGCCCTGGGCACACATGGTGCACTATACTAGGGACTTACTAGTAAGTCAAAAATGGCAATCACAGATAAACCAATTACCTATATATTTTATACAGGGAGCACTTTTACTTTAGCACTGGTCGGAAGTGGTAAAGTGTCCAGAGTCCTAAAGCCAACAAAAAAAGATCAGAAAAAATACGAGGAAGAAGGCAAAACGTTTGGGGATTACCCTGCTAAAAAAGGACCATTTCCAACCCAGGGATATTGGTTTTCCATCCTAATCTCCAAGGCCTCCACCTATATGCTTGGAGATTTGTTGGGGCCATCAGATTTCCTTTCATCTGTTACCGCAGGTGGTAGGCATCATCTTATTGGCATGTAGCCCCCCACCAAATCTGTTTACTCAGGCAGATGGAGTGACTTTGTTGCATGTTGTGCAGACAACAATATGGACCTCTGGCAATTTCTGGGGCTCTTTTAATCACAGATGGGTACACTTCCATTATTTGTGTGCATATAAAGGCCCTCAACCATATTGGACTGCACGCTCACATGAGGAGCTACAACTGTTCCCTTTTTCACAATTACTTCAGCCAAGGAACACTGGTACCAGCAGTTGCCCATCTAATGTGAGTGACACTTTGTAGGCTGCTGTTCTGTCGCTATTGTCTGTGTTTGAGTGTGTGTGTGTGTACCAGACTTATGTTTATACTTAAAGATTTTCTGGTGAAGTGGCACGACCACACCCTTTGGTTGTGCAGCGCTATGTTAGAGCAGATGGAATAAAGGTTCTTAAGAGTCCTTTATAAAAGTTACAAGATGTTTAACTTTGAAGGTCACTACCGTCTAACCATGGTAAAACATGGTTAAGTGTGCAGTTATGAAACTGTGAGTAGGGTTTGAGATGCATATGGAATTAATAAACCAACTTATTGACAAAAGGGATGTTCTCAAACTGAGGTTGGGTCATTACTGGACTCTAAATTTGTACCTTGGATGGAAAGGAATCCCAAAAGGCTATTGTAAATTGATGATTGTCATCTTACCTAAATAATTTCTCAGAAAACATATTTGGAGAGAATTGTAAATGAGAAGGTAATTTGTAGATCAACCAAATAGTTCTAAAATGTACTTCGATGTGAGACAAAGGATATCCATGTTTTCTACAGAGTTCTAGAGGCCATTAATAACAGCAAATATTTTAATAAGCATCCTCTAGTGGCACAACAGAGAATCTTGCAGAGGATAGTTAGCTCTTTTCTAATTGTATGACATTGAAATACTGTATTTAAATTGATGGATAAGTTTAAGATGTACAGGCCAAAGGCTAATCATGTACTTTTAAGAAATTTGTGAAACATGGATTATTGAAAGATGAGGGCTTACTAGAAGTATGGTATGTATCATTTTAGTGGATAGAATGTGATATTGTGAGAATTGATTTGAATTTTTAAAGTTATTTAATGGCCTGCCGCCGCCTGTGTGTGCTCTGGAGCAGGTTGTAACTTTTGTGTGTGTGGTGGCTGCCACTCATGAACTTTACAAATGAGTGAACTCTAGCACTGCATGATAACAGAATGTCCTCCGCATGTGTAGATAATAACCACTAGTATTGTTGAAAAGTTAGAATCTTTTAAGGGGGCAAGGAAGAATTGTTTGAGTTTCCGGGAGTAGGAATTCAGCTACTCTGGCCCAGCTGCACCTTCCAGCGTTGTAAGATGTTAGTAAAGTTAAGCGAGGGTAAGCAGGTGTTTCAGGAAGAAGCAAGAGTGGACAGGTAGAAGAATGTACAACTTTGAGTTTCTAATCACTGTCATGTGCCTTGAAGATATGTAGGAAGGTGATGTGAGGAGGATTACTGCTTCTTTTTTTCCAGGAAACAGGAACTTCTCATTGGGTGCTGGTGCTATATGAAGTCCTTTAAAGTGTGTCTGTCCTTCTATTTGGTATCATAATCCACATAGTGAACAAGAAATGAGAAGTTGCACACTAATCAATGTGCGGTTGTCTTGTAGGTGGGAAGTGTTAATCCAGATGAAAACTTCCGTTACTTGTTGAAGCAGAAGAATGTCAACTTCAGTGAAGGTGAGTCATGAGCCATTCTGGTGAAATTTAGGTAACAATAAATGTGACCACCAACAGCCTGGGGTGATGTAATAAACTTCTCCCCCAGAGTACATTACTTTAAAAATGCAAAGGCTTACAGTGATATGTTAATATTAAAAAAAGAGAATAGTTAAAGGTTTCAAACGCAACTTCAACTCACTTTCTCTTTTCCAAATATTGTCCCAAGAAGGGAGTTGCAAGTGGTACACACCGTGGTGGACAGCCGCAAGGAGCTCTGAAGGCATATACTTTGGTATGCCACGCGTTTGTGTGGAGGTAGTCCTTGCAAGTTGCTTGACTTAGGATTTTAGGGTCAACTCACTACATTCAAACTCATTGTGACAGTTTATTTTAAAGTGTAACATATACAACTAGTTGTATTTTTGATAAAATGAGCAAAAAAGGAAGCTTTATCTGAAGCATGAGCTGTTTCACTTGGAAGTAGATTTAGTTGTAGTAGCATCAGCAGTAGTTGAGCCACTGCTAATAATAGTAGTGAGATAGGGTGAGTTTGTAGCATCGGAAGTACCACTGAACTGCTAGTACACCACATTCTAGTAGTACTTGCATTAGGTTGAGTACTGGTTGTCACAGTATGTGCTTTAAGCTATTAGTGGAAAAACTAATATTAGTGATGTCAGTAGTATTAATAACAGTGGAGGTAATAATAGCTGCAGTTTCAGTGGTCGTGTTAGTAGTACCATTAATAATTGCCATACTGCTACTACTAGTAGTAGTTATAGTAGTAGTAGTTACAGATGTATACTGCTATCTGAGCAATATTAGCTTTAGTAGCAGTATTTTTTGCATTACTACTAGTATTAAAAAAGCAGCAGTAGGACTAATACTACTAGAAGTTGACGCAGTATGCCTGGTACTTTTAATAATAGCACTGTGTAAAGAGAAAGGAGCACTTGTTGTTCAAGTATATGTATTAGCAGTAAAGCTGATTGTCACAACTAATGACAGTGCTCGCAGTAATAGTGACAGGAACCTTTTTGATGCAAAAAAAACATTTTTGATCTTTATATTGAATGAAATAATGCTTTATTTGAAAAAGTAGATAAATATTAAATTTTAGATAAGAGTAAATTAACTTGCTTACTGTGTTCAGTAATATATGAAATGAGAGATAATAAGAAATAATAGATTTGGTTTTGAGAAGAGGTAATCATAGGAGACATGGAGCTGTGAAGATTTGCTGTGGTGGGAGCTGCTTGCGTCAAGCTGCAATGGTCTTTGAATAGCGCTTTGTGGCGGTCTGGAAAGAAAGCGGTTACCAGCCCATATATGGTCTCTGGCATGTGACGTGGCTTGCAAAGGATCTTTATTTCAAATCTTGCACTTTGCTTTGTGTGAATGGGGTCTGACAGGTCAAAAAGTATATTGAGGAAGGCAGAAATTCAGTACTCATGTGTCCCTGGTCATTCAGAGCAGATGCATATGTATTCCCCCCACTCTACTCAAATGAACTTGGCCTGAAGGGTGTAAGGACTGTACATTGAAAATGCTTTATTTAGCAGTTCTGTTGCTTTCTAATACTTCTACTGGGTAATCCCACCTACAGTCCTTTCTCACTTTTGTTTGATTTAAGCTGTTTAATACTGAATCCCTGTCAGGTATATCATTTCCTATTCAGTCTTAACCAATCTTTGTACATATTTCTTGCAATCTGTCCTTACTCACTCACACAAGTGCGCTGGGGTTACCAAGAAGGTTACCTCCCGGATATGCATACTGGCAAGAGTGACACACAGGACTCCTGTCCAACTTTCTGCCACTGCCTCTCCTACCCCGAAGTCTGAAGTGAGGGCTGATATGATTCAAAATTCTATTGTGCCTTTGAGAAGTGTGGAAGCGTGATGTGAGCTGGGAAGACCCGACGTTCATGAAAGAGTTACTCCTTGGATTGGTGAGGAGGACCACTTGGGAGATGGGAGACTTGATGGTCGGTGTTGTTTGAGTTTGTGATGTCTGCTATGGACGTGTGTTCAGGGAAGTCTCAGATGACATCTATATTGTATCCAGGATGGCAGTATATGAAGTGTATCATGGTAAACTAAGGACCTGCAGGGTAAAGTGATATGTGACGGAGGTGCATGGTCTTAGTGGCTACTGTTTGTTATGTGGTGACTTCATGTTGGGATAAGGCTTGATCGAGGATTGTAGGATGGAGTGGGGTGATAGAAAATATACAGTGTCCTACCTTGTGGAGCAAATGCAGAGGTTTGCCCGATTGCCTTAAACGCTTCTAACTTCTTTTCGCCCTTTACTACATTTTGGGCTTAGCTGTAACACTTGAGCGGGGATGCCCTAAATGCATTTTAAAGTCACATGATATGGTTCGTGTGTGTTCAGAAGCCAATAAGGGTAGCCAATTTTAAGAAACATGGTGTATGAATAAGCTAACTTTGCGTATTGTAAAAGACTGATACAGATTTAATCTTCTGGAGTTTCTAGAGGGACTCCTACTTCCATCGCTTTCAACAAATCAGACCCAGTTGCTCAGAGTAAACCCAGGAGGCAACCACATGCTTTTTCACTCCCCACCTCAAATGCATTCGAGCGCTTGGTTCCAATGGTCCTTTTCTGTTCACAGTTTGGTCTCTATTGGCACCATTCTCTAGTTCAGCCAAGGGGAAGTCCACAATAGCAATCACTCTGATTTTTCATTGGACATTGGATGATCTGGTTAATCTAATGATAGATCATAATAATGATGGTGCCTGGTTTTATCCTTGGTGTCAGTGGATATGCTGCTATGTAGTCTTTTTCAAAACAGTACCAGAGTCAAAGCCACTTTGCCGGGCTCCAACATTTTTGCCCGTCTACTGGGAACCCACTCCTAGTTTTTTAATGTGAATGCTTTAAGTTTGACACAGAGTCTCCGTGAGCTCATAGTCTGTATTATCTAGCCTAAAAGAATCCCAAAGCTAGCAAGCTTTAGGCTATTTCTGATGGGCAGTCCTTACCTTTCTTTGAAATGAAAGGGTGATTTGTAAATTCCGGTCTTTCTTTTCACTTTAAAGTTTATCTGATCTTCACATGAATCATGAGGCTTATTTTCATACCTTCTTGCATGACTTGCACTATTCGATTCTTTCAGTAGGTTGTTACCCATATTGACCCGAACCTGAAGAAGCAGTCTCTATTTCTTTCAGGATTATATCTTCTATATAAGAGTCTATCTAGCATATTTCTCCAGACAGGGAATTCCTATTCATTCTTGTAGTGCCATTATTTGATCAGAGGCTTTTACATTCCTTGTCCTCGAATAAGCCACTTCTTCAAGTCGAGCACTGAGTTAACATTTAACAAGTGTTCTAAGATGATAGCGTGTCCTTGGCAAGGGATCTTACTCGCCACCATGCAGCCTATAGATGCGTCAAGAGTATTTCATGATGCCTATGGAACCTGACAGATCTAATAATATTAGCCCATGACCCAACTGATCGCTTAAGCCACATGAAAAGCATTTAAGGCCGCTACTACGAGGAAGATTTCAGGTGGAGAGAAGAGTGATCTCTGTAGTTGCTAAAGGGGTGAAGGAACAGGAGCCCCAAGCAGGAGAGCTTAAGATAATGGGAAGTAAATAGGATCTACCTTGATCATTGTCCTGAGCTGGCTTGGCAAGCAAGGAGTAAGGCGAGACCTCATTTGAATCTAAATGGGCTGAAAATGTCTCCTTCGAATTAATCCCCGCAGTAATGTCTGATTTGTCCCTTCTGCCTCCATTTCTTAACTCAGTTAGTCCTCTATCCCTTCAGCTCTGAATCTGCATGATTGGGACATCCTGTTTGAGAGGGCCAAGAAGGTGGCAGGGTATGGGTATGACAGTACGTGAAGCAGGAGGTCACCCAAGACTTAAGAACCTAGGAGGGGCGTATCGACTCAGAATTAGATGTTGCTCCAAAGAGTAGCTTCCTTTATTTTCAGGAGACAACCCTCAAGCAGGAAGTGGCTGCCTTTGCCGCCAATATGTAGCTAGAAAGGTCTGACATTTGTAAGTGTATATCTTATAGAGCAAGCATCTGCGCTTTTAATTTAACACGTGAGCGAAGAAACAGCACTGAAGGCAAAGGGTTGAAGGAGAACAACGGGAGGAGGGTTTTACGACCTTAATTTGAAAGAAATTACAACTTCTAATGAGAAAATCGTTAAGCATGAGAAAGGTGGACCATGATTTGAATAGGGAATTTAAGTGCTTGGTGCCTAACTGCGCTTACCAGCTCTCGGCATGTACCAGGAATGAGTGAGAATAGGATAAAAGAAATGTCAGCATAAAAGGGTTCAGGTACTTCGTGGCAGCGCTGTAGGAAAGTCCCCCCCTTTTTCTGGCATGATTACCCCCCACTTTGTGTCTGTCAGTGTGCTTAGACCGTTTTTCACTGGGATGCTACTGACCAGGACCCCAGTTATTGTGCTCTCCCCTCTAAATTTGGTTGTCTTGGTACTTTTTACACCCCACAATTGGCATACTGGTGTACCCCTGTAAGTCCCTAGTATATGATACTTGGGTCCCCAGGGCATTTGTCACCCGGGGTCCCCCGTGGGCTGCAGCATGTATTGTACCACCCATGGGAGCCCATGCAAACTGTGTCTGCAGGCCTGCCATTGCAGCCTGCGTGAAAAGATGCATGCACCCTTTCACTCCAGGTCACTATAAGCCCCTCCCCCCTCCCCCATGGTAGGCCCTTTCAGCCCAAAGGGCAGGGTGCAGGTCCCTGTGTTTGTGGGCACCCCTACATTACCTGAGATGCCCTTGTAAACTCCAGCCTCAATTTCCTGGACACTGTAAGTGTGGGGAAGACGTTTTAGCTATGTACTGGCCATTGGTCAGTACCTGTGGTCCAGCTACATAATGGTAACTGAACCTGGGCATGTTTGGTATCAAAAATGTCGGAATCAGACCTCAATACTGATTCCAGTATTTGTGGCATGATCCCATGACCTTGAGGGGTTCCCTATAGGAGCCCCTAGTTCTGCTCCTACCAGTCTTCCAGGGACTGCGGGCAACCCACGCTGCTGCAGCACCTCCGACACAATTCTGCCCTCCTGGTCAAGCAGGGGACAGCAGAACAAAGGATTACCTGTAGGAGAGGGGTGCAACCTCATCTCCTTTGGAAATAGGAGTTACTTAACTGGGGAGCAGTAGCCTCCCCACCCCACCGGTCTGCTTTCAAGGGGACATTTGGTGCCCTCCTTGTATAATTTGGTTTCCATCAGTCGAGGGAACACTGGTACCCTGCTCTGGCACTAAACACACAAAGGACTCCCCTGTCCAGCTACACCTAAAGGGTGGTGCCCAGAGTCTTCCATGTGGCCACTTGGTTCTCCCATCTTGAAACCAAGATGGGCAGAGGCCTCTGGGAGCATATGACTGGGTAGGCCAGATATCTGACATCAGAGACCCCTCCTTATAGGTGGTCACTCCAGAGAGTAACCAAACACCCTTTTTTCGTTATTTAGGGCTTCTCTTGAGGGTGGGTGGATCCCGTCCCCAGATTCGTCGTGCAAGATTCCATCAGGACTCTTCTGCAAAGACCTCTTCTGCTCCTGGCCTCCGGAATGGCTACTGGGCTATACAGGAACCTAACGAGACTGCAGCGCCTGGGAAGACTTCTCCTTGCAACATTGTTTCTGTGCCTCCTGTTGGCAATCTGTGACATTTCCACGGCTATGCATACTCTGGGTCGGCAAGACTTCAGCTGCAGCAAGAAGGAATCTCCCTTGGAGTGAAGAACTCACTCCCCTGCATCCGCAGGCACCTAGGGCAACAACGTCCGGCTTCTGTCCTCCGAATCTGCGAAGATTCTCCAACACAGGTGTTTGGTTCTGAGGGATCCCCTGGGTCCTCTCTGCCTTCTTTCCAATGAGGGAGATAGTGAGACCTTGCCTCTTCCATCTATCAGTCAGGACTTGTAAAGCGCAGCTAATCATCCATAGCGTCTCAAGGCGCTGAATGAAGGCGTTGCTCAGTCGAAAAGCCAGGTCTTGAGGTCCTTCCTGAACTGCTTCAGTGATGCGGTCTGCCTGAGCTTGAGGGGGAAGTGTGTTCCATGTTCAGGCTGCTGCTCCTGTTGTACTTCTCCGTATCTTGGGGACAGCTGCAAGGGCGAGCTGGGAGGAACAGAGATGTCTGTTCGGTACGTAGAAGGTGAGGCGGTGGTTGAGGTATGCTAGTCCTATGTTGTGCAGTGCCTTGAAGGTGTGGATCAGGAGTTTGTATGTGATGCGCTTGTTGACTGGGAGCCAGTGTAGGTCTCTGAGGTGGGAGGAGATTCGACTGTGTCGGGGGATGTCCAGGATGAGTCTGGCTGCTGCATTCTGGACTCGTTGTAGTCTTGATTGAAGTTTCTTGGTAATGCCAGCCCATAGTGCCTTACCATAGTCCAGTTTGCTGGTGCTGAGTGCGTGGGTGACTGTCTTCCTCGTATCCGGGGGAGGGGTGGGGGTTGGAGAATCCATTTGAAGATCTTCCACAGCAGACGGAGGGTGTGGAAGCTTGATGAGGAGTTGGCGCTATCTTTGCGGGTCATCAATAGAGTGGAGTCCAGGATGATGCCCAGGTTGCGTGTATGGTCCGGGGGTGGGGACGTTTCCCAGTGCAGTGGGCCACTAGGAGTCGTTCCAGGCAGAAGTGGTGGAGCCGATTACGAGGATCTCTGTCTTGTCCGAGTTGAGCTTGGGTCAGCTGGCCTCCATCCAGGCGCGGCAACTGCTCTCATCCCATTCTGGAAGTTCCTCTTGGCTTGCCCAGAGTCCTCGGATAGGGAGATGATCAGTTGGGTGTCGTCAGCGTAGGAGTCTATATTTAGCTCATGTTGTCTGGTGATCTTGGCAAGTACATTTTTATCTGATAGAGACTTCTTTTTGCAGATTCCCTACCTTAGAATTTCCCCCAGAAGTCAGACTGGATCCGCAGATTTTTCTTCAAGCAGTACCCTTGCACTCCGTCAGGTGGTGTCGGTCAACTATGAGTCCGTTGTTGGCGTTGTGGTCGACGTGATGACGTCGGAGTCATAGATAGGTGCCGCCTCGGCGCAGTGATGTCAGTTCTTTTCTTTCAGCTCCACGTTCTGATTTGGAGCTACCCTAGTCGGTTTTTGACCAAATTTCTGGTGACTTTTGGTGCGTCGAGGATGTCCCTGAAGACCGGTTTCAAACCATGTGAGGACTGTTACCGCATAATATCAGTGACGAATCTACACCAGGTCTGTTTGTGGTGCTTGGAGCGCGACCGTGACCCGAAGTCGTGCTCCGAGTGCCGGGCCATGCACCTGAAGGCTTTGAGGGAGCGGTCTCTAAAGCTCATAGCGGCCTGGCGCTCGACTCCACATCGTTCTCGGTCTCGCTCGAGAGGAAGGTCTCGAGACCGCTCGCGGATTCACCACAGCTTGTCAAACTCCAAGTCTTCAGGTCACTCGGATAAGAAAAAGAAGTTGAAGAAGGCTAGGCATTCTTTGACTTCACCCCATCACTCGGCTGATGGGACGAGGGATGAAGTTCCAGGCCTCCATCCATGGAACCTACTTCTGGGTCCACTCCGCACCTCCCCAAGTTTCCAGGAGCCAGAGCAAACCCTGCCCAATTAAAAGAGTTTTATGAGGCCATGTGTCTCATATTTGGGTATTCCGACCCCCCTGCAGCGCCTTCGGTGCCTGGGGGTTCGGCTGGGGGCCCTTCGGGTTCCGCACCAGCAGCTTTGGCCTTGGCCTCCGAGAGCCCCTCCGGATGGTACGACTGGCGTCGGCACGATCATGACCTTCCCTGGCGCCGGCTAAGTCCTCGACGCTCCTGACGTCGATTAGACCTACGATCGGCGTCAAACCAATCCTGATCCTAGACGATCCGGAGCCAGAATGGCGCCGGCCAACGCCGCTTCTGACTTCGCTAGGGCCCCAGGTCGGATTCAGACCCTTTTCCTATGGGTATGAATACAAAGAAGGATTGGAGGGGTCGCTGGACCCTTATGAATACCAGCTGGATGACCCTAACATGGACTGGGCACAAGAAGTGGGCAAGGCCAGTGGTCTGGATACTTCTCCAGATGCTCGTATTCTTTCTCCTCCTACTGTGGCTATGGCATAGGAGCCTCCTACTCAATGGTGGTCAGTAAGGTGGCTGAGGTACTTGGTCCAGACCCAGCACAGGGGTGCCTGTGAACAGGACAATCGCCCACCACCATCAGCCCGTCCCGACTGACCCTAAATTCTTGTCACAACACCCCACGACTGAAAGCCTTGTCAATCAGGCTTCCTCTTTTTCCGGCACATTCCCTTCCGCTCCCCCAGATCAGGTATCAAAGAGACTGGACAACTTGGAGAGAAGCTATTTTCTTCCTCCAGTCTGGCATTGCCGTCAGTGATCACCACATGCCTTTTGGGCCGCTATACCCATTCACTGTTGGATACGGTCTTGCAGGTCTTACCGCAGATCCCGGAGGAGGTCCGGACTATCATCTCTCAAGCTGTTGCTGATGGGAGAGAGGCGGCGAAGTTCACTATTTGGTGTGAGCTGGAAACAACCGACTCTCTGGGTAGATCGGTTGTGTCGATAGTGGCCTTGAGGCGCCACACCTGGTTGAGGACATCTAGTTTTCAGGGGATGTCCAACAAACCCTTATGGACACGCCCTTTGATGGCACCTGTCTCTTCTGAGACAATGCGGACTTGGTGCATGAGAGGTTCAAGGAGTCCCGGGCTACGGCTCGGTCCCTTGGCCTTTCGGCTGCCCCTTGCCCCCAACATTCTGCTTTTCGCCCCTGTTGTGGCCACAAAAAGGGCTCCCAGTTGCATCCCTTTCCCAGCCACCGTGCCTCCCACGCTACTCAGACCCTGCGTAGCTGGGGAAGCGGAATCCCACAGGCTCGTTGGACAGGGATCCAGAGGTCTGCCCAGTCCACCTTCCTCCCTTCTGCAGACCTTCCTAGTTCGTTCCCCCATCTCGGACTAGTTGGAGGCAGGATTTGCCATCACAACGGACAGGTGGGCTTTGCATATGGGCTAAAGGGACTACTCCCTCCCCTTCGAGACTGCCCATCCAGCCATGCCTCCATTCTTTGGTCGCTTACCGGAGGATCATCTGGCACTTCTCCGTGAGGAAGTCTTGGTTCTCTTGGCCAAGGGAGCCATAGAGAGGGTCCCAGCGACAGAAGTAGGTTGTGGTTGTTATTCCTGCTACTTTCTGGTGCCCAAAAAGGACAAGAGCCTATTGCCTATCCTAGACCTTTGGGCCCTCATTCTCTTCCTCAAGAAGTTCAAAATGCTCACTCTGGCTCAGGTCCTGTCTGCCTTCGACCCATGAGACTGGATGGTAGCATTGGACTTGCTGGACACATACTTCCATATACCCTTCCTGCCTGCCCACAGACGTTACTTGTGATTCGTGGTAGGTCACAAGCACTTTCAGTTTACTGTGCTCCCCTTCGGCCTTACCAGCAACCCCTCGGGTGTTCATGAAAGTTATAGCGGTGGTTGCAGCTCATCTGCGCAGATTAGTGGTTTCAGTCTTCCCCTACTTCGGCGACTGGTTTTGAAGGCGAACACGCCCCAGAGAGTCAGCTCCCACCTTCAAACTACGGTGAACCTTCTGCACATGCTGGGGTTCACTATAAACATGCCGAACTCATACCTAAATCCCTCTCCAAGGTTGCTCCCCTTTATCGGAGCTGTTCTGGACACAGTGCTGTTTCGGGCCTATCCTCCCTAAAAGCGAGTCCAGGATATTCAGGCTATATTCCAATGTTTCAGCCTCTAGCATGGGTTTCAGTGAAAATGACTCTGAGGCTTCTGAGCCTAATGGCCTCCTGCATTCTACTGGTGACACATGCCAGATGGCAAATGCGGGCTCTGCAGTGGGACTTGAAGTTCCAGTGGGCACAGCATCAGGGGAATCTCTCCGATATGGTCCAGATCTCAGAGGGTACTGCAAAAGACCTGCAGTGGTGGCTTTTGAATCAGGATTACGTCAGCGGCGAATCCCTCTCCCTTCCCCCACCAGATCTGACAGTAGTGACAGACGCGTTGCTCCTGGGATGGGGTGGCCACATGGGAGAGGCAGAGATCAGAGGTGTCTGGTCTCCGGTGGAGTCTGGACTCCACATTAGTCTTCTGGAGCTCTAGGCGATCAGGCTTGCATTTAAAGCATTCCTCCCCTCTCTCAAAGGGAAAGTGGTGCAGATTTTAACGGACAACACTTCCGCCATGTGGTACTGCAACGAGCAGGGCGTAGTAGGGTCCTGGACCCTTTGTCAGGAGGCTCTGCTCCTCTGAACGTGGCTGGCACTTCAGGGCATTACCTGGTGGTTCAGCATCTGGCGAGCTCTCTGAACACCAGAGCAGACAAAATCAGCCGCGGATGTGTAGTCGATCACGAATGGCGACTCCATGCGGAGGTGGCGCAAGGTCTCTTTCAGCAGTGGGGAGACCCTTGGTTAGATCTGCTCACCTCCGCAGAGAACACACAATGTCAGTTGTTTTGCACGTTGGAGTTCCCAAGGTGGCTTTTTCTCACAACGCTTTTCGTCTTGAGTGGAACTCAGCCTCCTGTACGCCTTTCCGCAAATATCACTTTTGTCCAGAGTTCTGAAGAAGATCAAGAAAAACCAGGCCCAAGTAATCCTTGTGGCTCCGTACTGGTCACTGAAAGTATGGTATCCAGAGCTATTGAGCATTTCCACAGATCCTCCAGTAAGACTGCCTCTTCAGGAGGATTTTCTGTCACAGTAACAGGGGACGGTCCTCCAACCTAACCTGTCCAATCTTCACCTTCATGCGTGGAGATGTAGCAGCGGCAGTTGACAGCTTTTGACCTTCTGCCTGAAGTCTGTAACGTTATCTTGGCAGCCAGGCGTCCCTCCACCAAAACGGTATTTGCCTATCGTTGGCATAAATTTGTGGCATGGTGTTCCAACAAGTCTGTCGATCGCCTTTCTGCAAATCTCTCTGAGGTTCTTTTGTTCATCCTTTCCTTAGCCCAGGAGGGCGCTCCTGAGGGCACCCTTAAAGGTTATTTATCGGCTATCTCAGCCTTTCTTAAATTGCCAGACCAACCTTCCCTTTTTAAGTCTCCTATTGTTGGAAGATTCCCTAAGGGGCTCACCCATTAGTTTCCTCCCACTCCATTTATCATGGCCTAGTGGGATCTCAGTCTTGTCTTCATTTACTTAATGTATGCCCCTTTTGAGCCGTTACACAATTGTCCTTTGTGGCTCCTTAGGCTCAAAACTGCATTTCTTGTTGCAATCACCTCTGCTCGCAGAGTGAGTGAGCTTCAGGCTCCTTCTTCAAAACCCCCATTTTTGTCTGTTCACCCTGACAAAGTGGTGCTACATACGAGGGCCTCCTCCCTTCCCAAAGTAGTTAAACCGTTTCATGTAGGCCAATCCATTATTTTGCCTACTTTTTACGCACCTCCACATCCTTCTCATGAAGAGGAGAGACTTCACCGTCTGGATCCAAAAAGAGCATTCGGGTTCTATCTCAATCTTACCAAAGATTTCCAGGTGGACGATCAACTCTTTGTTGGATATGTGGGTGCGAAAAAAGGGAAGGTGATGCAAAAGCATACCATCTCATCTCATGATGGGTAGTACTTGAAGCAACCCCCTGAGCGCTTTGCACGCATTCCACCAGAGCAAATTATTTTTAGGCCATTTCTGTCCCCCTTGAGGGCAGATATGCCTATTTTTCTTAGGCCAATCTGCCCCCAAGGGGGACAGAAACCACTAGACACGAGGGATTTCTTTTTGTCAATTTCACGCAAGGGGAGTGACCCCTTAGGCAAGGGTTGCCCCCCCCCCCAGAGGGAAAAATTTTTTTAGGCCATTTCTGCCCCCATTAAGCCAATCTGCCCCCAAGGGGGGGCAGAAACCACCAGAGATTATTTTTTTGCGCCTATTTCACGCAAGGGGAGCGACCCCTTTAGGCAAGGGTCGCTCCCCTGGGGGGGCAAAATAATTTTAGGCCATTTATGCCCCCCTCGGGCAGATCGGCCTATTTCTATTAGGCCGATCTACCACAGGGGGAGCAGGAACAACTTAGGCACCAGGGAAGGGTATGTATGTGTGTGTTTTGTTTGTGGGGCAGCCCCTTGAGCAAGGGTCGCTTCCCTGTGGGCACATTACTGTTGGCCATATCTGTCCTATTTTTGGAAGGCCCATCTGCCCCCAATGGGGGCAGAAAGCCCACCAGAGACGGGGAAGATTTTGTTTTTCAAAAAAGAGGGTAGGGGTATGGCCATACCCCCATCCCAAATAAATGGGGCCAAAGTTGTTCTGCCCACCGGCGGGCAGATGGGGCAGTTACCCCTGATCCACTCCCCGGGGGGGCCTAAAGCCTACTGGATGCCACGGAATTTTAAAAAACTATATATAGTGGGGTGTTGGCTACCAACTAGTATGGGAATGGTTATGCCCCCACCCCAACTGAAGGGGGTAACAGTCTTTCACCTCTCCCCACGCACACTAAAACATCCCACGGCAAGCAAGAGGACATTTGATTATTTTGGGTTTTGGTTTTACATTTGGGCAATGAGAGCTTGGCTAACTCTCAAAATCGTCCCACTTGGAACAGTGAGGGCTGCACTTTTTGGACTTTGTGAAGCTGCCATGTAGAAAAATCCACAAGACCTAGACACATCTGAAAACTAAACATCTGGGTGAGTCCAGGGTGGTGTGCTTCACATGCACCCTGCACCATTTTCTTACCCACAATGCCCTGCAAACCTCCAACTTTGCTGGAAATCACACATTTTTCCCACATTTTTGTGATGGGACCTTCCGGAATCTGAAGGAATCCACAAAATTCCTACCACCCAGCATTGTCGCATCTATACCGATAACAATTCTGCCCCACTTGTCAGCCTAAAAATTTTTTTTTTCCAAACTGCCCTTTTGGACCCGCTTTGGTTCCCCCTCAATTTCGACATGTTTTTGGCTCTTCCCTGTCACAGGCACTTGGCCCACCTACACAAGTGAGGTATCATTTTTACCGGGAGACTGAGGGGAATGTTGGGTGGTAGAAAATTTGTCCCGGTGCAGTGATCCCACACATAAATGTGGGAAAAAAGTATTTGTTTTTTTTTAGCTAAATTTTAGTCTTTCTGCAGATTCTGGTTAAGAAAACGCTGCTGGGGGATCCACAAAAGTCACACCTCCCCAGACTCCCTCGGGTCTCTAGTTTTCAGAAATGTTTGGGTTTGGTAGGTTTCCCTTTATGGCTGCTGAGCCCAGGACCAAAAACGCAGGTTATCTCGCCCCCCCCCCAACCCAGCTAAAACAGGTAGTTTTCTATTTGATAATTGTGATGTATCCACATAGTGTTTTGGGGCATTTCCTGTTGCATGCACTAGACCTACCCACACAAGTGAGGTACCATTTTTATTGGAAGCCTTGGGGGAACGCTGGGTGGAAGGAAATTTGTGGCTCCTCTCTGATTCCAGAACTTTCTGTTACCAAATTGTGAGGAAAAGGTGGTTTTTAGGCCAGATTTTGAGGTTTGCAAAGGATTCTGGGTAACAGAACCTGGTGAGAGCCACACAAGTCACCCTATCTTGGATTCCCCTAGGTGTTTAGTTTTAAAAAATGCACAGGTTTGGGAGGTTCCCCAAGGTGCCGGCTGAGCTAGAGATCTAAATTCACAGCTAGGCACTTTCCAAACAACACGTCAGTTTTCAATGTATAAATGTGATGTGTCTATGTTGTGTTTCCTATTGCGGCATTAGGCCAACCCACGCAAGTGAGGTACCTTTTTTATCAGGAGATTTGGGGGGACACAGAATAGCAGAACAAGTGATATTGCCCCTTGTCTTTCTCTACATTTTTCCATCCAAATGTAAGACAGTGTGTAAAAAAGACATCTATTTGAGAAATGCCCTGTAATTCACATGCTAGTATGGGCACCCCGGAATTCAGGGATGTGCAAATAACCACTGCTTCTCAACACCTTATCTTGTGCCCATTTTGGAAATACAAAGGTTTCCTTGATACCTATTTTTCACTATATTTCATTAAATTAATTGCTGTATACCAGGTATACATGGAAAACCCATTGCAAGGTGCAGCTCCTTTATTGGCTCTGGGAACCTAGGGTTCTTGATGAAACCTACAAGCCCAATATATCCCCGCAACCAGCAGAGTCCAGCAGATGTAATGGTATATTACTTTACAAAATCTGACATCGCAGGAAAAAGTTACAGAGTATAATGTGAAGAAAAATTGCTTTTTTTCTCCTCAATTTCAATATTTTTTATTTCAGCTGTGATTTTCTGTAGGAAAACCTTGTAGGGTCTACACAAATGACTCCTTGGTGAATTCAGAATTTTGTCTACTTTTCAGAAATGTTTAGCTTTCCGGGATCCAACATTGGTTTCACACCCATTTCTGTCACTAACTGGAAGGAGGCTAAAGCACAAAAAATAGTAAAAATGGGGTATGTCCCAGTAAAAAGCCAGAATTGTGTTGAAAAATGTGGGTTTCTGATTCAAGTCTCTCTGTTCCTAAAAGCTGGGAAGATGGTGATTTTAGCACAGCGAACGCTTGGTTGATGCCGTTTTCAGGGGAAAAAACACAAGCCTTCTTCTGCAGACTTTTTTTTCCCATTCTTTTAAAAAAATGTAACTTTTCACTGTATTTTGGTTAATTTCTTGGTCTCCTCCAGGGGAACCCACAAACTCTGGGCACCTCTATAATCCCTAGTATGTTGGAAAAAAAGAACGCAAATTTGGCGTGGGTAGCTTATGTGGACAAAAAGTTATGAGGGCCTAAGCGCGAACTGCCCCAAATAGCCAAAAAAAGGCCAGGCACCTGAGGGGTGGGAAAGGCCTGGCAGCGAAGGGGTTAAAAGTCGTTGATACACTGTAATAGAAGAGTCAAGAGATCACTGCTGTAGGTCAACATAAATAATAGATGGCCTGGGGGTACCAGAGAGCCGGCAGCCCTCACAGCCGAGCGCTGCGCTAGGAGCATCGGAGGGCCTGGAGCAATGAACTGCATTTCAAGATGGCAGCCTGGTTGCACTGAGCCGAGCATCAGGCAACGCTGACTGAACTCTGGACGGGAGGAATGCTGCTGCAGTGGCCATCCATCCCCCAGACTGGGGCAGAGTGAGATCCCAGCGGCAGGAGCCAGCAGGGAGAGCAGGGGAGTTTGCACTGCTGGAGGAGCTGCGGGCCCTGCGGGATAAGCAGGGGCCACAGAGGTCTGGCGGGGACTGAAAAGCATCGCTCCCCATCGGGCATCTGTTGCGGCCCATGGCTCTGCAGCAGTCCCGGTGAAGATGGGGGTTGACAGAACAGACCAGCTCATGCCTCCCCGGCGGTGACCGGGGGGTAAGACGTGCTGGACCCCAACATTGCAGAAGGAGGGTCGGACAGTCACTGGACTCCCTCCAGCCACTGTGGATAACCTGGAGCGACTGCTGCCCGTGCACCATGAAGGAGCCGATGCCACTGAAGGGGGCGGTAAGCGACACTGTACAACATGGACAGCGTCCCACAGTTCATTGCTGCAGGAATTGAGGACTCGGAGGTCCGTTCCCGTCGGAGCATCCCCCGAATTCCAGAGTACTGGGGTCCGCCAGCACGGGCAGACCTGGAGACTTCATCGGGCGGATGCGGAGCACGTTCTGTGGCCAGGAGGCGTTCTTTGGGTTACTAGTGGTGGGGTGAGCGCACAGACCACTGGCCCCGCGGCCCACCCCGGAGCCCCCGCCAGGCCCATCGTTTCTCTGCATAGACTAGGGCAGTGGTTCCCAACCTGTGGGCCGGGGACCCCTGGGGGTCGGCGAAGCCTCCTCAGGGGGTCCGCGACTGCTTAAAAAATATAATAATATTAGGTCCCAGCTATCAGAAATTACTCAGTGGGGGTCCTCGGGTTCCAATAATGATTCAGTGGGGTACCCCGGGCTCCAGTACTGATAAAATGGGGGTCCACATAAGTCAAAAGGTTGGGAACCACTGGACTAGGGTGCTGCGGGCGGCCAGAGAGCACAGACTGTTAACATCTCCCGACCAACGGGCCTCCTTATTACCAGACTTCACGCTTATGGCGCAGAGGCGGACCACAGGTAAACGGGAGCTTAACAACAATTGGTAAAGGCACAAGTGTGGCTCGCAATGTTACCCACCTCGCCTCAACAAGCACTGCAACGCCCACTCTGCAAAGAAGATCACAGCACCACATACCGGGGCATCGGCTCCCAGCGACTGTGATGTACAGCTACTGAACAACTAGGCGGGGGACGGACACCACTGAGCCAGTGCTTCATTTGTATTTGTTGTTGCCGGTGCGGAGCACCGGCACTTATTTTTGAGCGCTGCGCTTATTCTTCTGCCTCAAGCTTTTACTGCGAGCAAAAGACACATATGGGAAAGACGGAGGAAAACAAAAACGAAAAAGCGTCACAAAGGGAGAAAGCAGAAAGCTGCAAGAGTGAGCTGAAGGGGCAGGGAGTGGCTGCAAATGAACTAAAGGGGCCCGAGATGGCTTCAGGATTACGCTGTCTCAGTGTTTCTTGCTCGATCATTTAGTTGCAGCAGCCGCATGTTTCACAGGAGAGCTCTGGGCACCGGCACGTTTTTATTTACAAATTAAACACTGCTCACCTGCAGCGGGCTCGCCACAGAAGCGAGATGGGCACAGATGGAGGTAGTTTGACAAGTCGTCCGGAACCGATAACTGAAATCATACACCCTATTGAGACAGGTTGTAACACATGAACCCTTCGGCCCCCACCCCACGTCAGTGGTAGTGGGACAGAGTACCTGGCTGGCGGTCACCCCCAAAAACCAGCTAAGCACCCCTGGCCCTTATGGCCATCAGCAGGATCTAGTGTTGTCAAAGTTGGAAGTTGCGGATGAGGGTTGACCTGGTGTCTACGTTTTTCAGTTAAGCACCAGTGTGGGAAGGGGGAAAGTTGGGAGAAAGTTCTTACTTTGTGTACTTGTTCTGCTAGTAGCATGTTAGGTGATAGCAGCCTCAGCTTCTCGCCGCCCTGTGTGGGAGGGATAACGCACCACACTGCCCGACAGTTTCAGAGACTGTTTCAGCAGACTCCTGTCAGAGGTCCATTGATATCCTGGCCCATTGCGCATGGAGTATTCTCGTGGACGCCAATTCACCAAAATGCCATGGGTAGCGGAAGTGACATCACGTGCCCTTTGCCCTTCTCATTCACTCTCACACACACTTATACATACACACTCACCGACACACAACACAACATACATCTAAGAAGCATTTTTTTATGCTTACCTCAGCTGCCACGGAAGGTTATATTCTACCTAATTGAACTCCATTTTAATACACTAATAGTGAAAGATAATATATACACACACACACACACTGCACTATTAGTGTAATACAAAACAGAACAATACCATGAGTGCAGCCCGAACTGACGTCCATAAGGAGGACCCGCCTATTCGCTCCTGGCACTGATTTTTCCTCCTCCGAGCCCGGGGGTCTCAGCTGCGACCCCTTAATGACGTCCATGAGTATTCGATGAAGCGCATAGACGCGATGTACTGCCCTTCTATGGGGGAAGCCTCCATAATCCCACTCCCAAAGCCTGGTAATCCCGCACATGGATGCAACCCTCACAAACCCCTCTCTTATGAACTGCGATGCCAAAGTACTATCCCAGTTAATGGCCAACCTCCTCGCGCTGCTAGTGCCAGCCCGGTGGGGCCAGGCCAGGCCAGGCAGGGCACGTGCCGTCCCGAGTCCCACAATCTACGGAGCATCTTTGCACTGCTCGGTGTTCCGGATCCACCTGCAGCCCCCGCAGTACCAGAGCGCCCGACTCCCTAGAGAGGACCTACCGCACCACGGTCCTCGAGCTCATGGGGACGCCGGCCCAAAGATGGATTAAACTGCGGTACCCAGACCCCGCGGCCACGTCAGCATCATTTATGTCAACCCCAGACCCGTCCTGATCACCAGGGCCGCTCGTTATGCTCAAAACTACTGACATTGGCGCAGGACCCGCTGGCGGCTGAGATGAGACTCTTCCAGTGAGTGCGGCCGGGGCATCATGACTCTCATATACTCCTGTCACTGCACTCCGGGCATGACTCGGCATTGGCGCGATTCTGCCTTCAACCTCTATCCGGTGATGAGAGAATGTCTAATGTAACTCGGCTACTCAGAAAGTGGGCAACTCACAGATTTTACCATTAACGCACGTGGCCAGTTCATCCCACAGTATCCCAGGTATCCCTTGGAAGGGTGGACACATCGTAACGTACTTAGGCATCCATATCAGTAGGGACCCACAAATTGTTATACGAAGAAAGTACGTGGTGGCATGGACGCCGATAAAGTGGATGGCTTTACCGCCACCCATAGTGGGGTGTATTAGCCTTCTAAAGGTGGTAACCATGCCCCATATACTGTATCTCCTTCTGAACACCCCGGTCCATCCCAACAAAAGCTTACTTTGCACACTGAAGATGCAGTTCTTTTCTTGGTGTGGTCGGAGAAGCCTGTGTGGGTGTGGTGGGATACTCTTAATACTAAGGTATCATGTGGGAGGATTAGAAGCACCAGATCCCAAGCTATATCATCTGAGCACGCAGGCCCACTTCGCACAACACTGGCACCCCCTCATTCCACACACGTCATGGAGCGATAGAATCCGATAGTGTCAGTCCTGTTACCTCCCTCGTAGACAGGTGACTTCCGCACCTGACAGATACAACTCCACAGTTACATGCACTGTCAGAGCCTGGGAAGGACTAACTACCAAAGCAGGGCGAGACATTATACACTCACCTGGAGTGCCCCTATGAGGCCCACCGCCAATGCCACTGCACAAGAACCCGAAGCCTGCGGCACATTGAGTGTTGTGAAATGGGGGACCTTTATCTGAATGGTACATTCTGCACACTGGAACAATCTGTAGGACGCCTCCTCCGCGACTCCTGGACGGCCTCCTGTGCCACAGACAGCCAGGAACTTGAAGAACGATGGACCTGGGGTTCTCTTCTGAGTCGCCTTCACAGCCACCAATTGACACGTTACTTGCTAACTCCTCTGCCAGACACACAGTGCTTAATTTGAACCGGTGGTTTCTGGTGTGGGGCACCGGTACTTATTTTTGAGGGCCGGCTCATATTTTTGAGGGCTGGCACTTATTTTTCTGCCTCAACCATTTACTGCGAGTAAAAGACAAAGAAAAGACAGAGGAAGAGAATAATGAAAAAAAGTGTCACAAAGGGAGAAAGCAGAAAGCTGCAAGAGTGAGCTGAAGGGGCAGGGAGTGCCTGTAAATGGATTAAAGAGGCCCGAGATGGCTTCAGGATTACGCTGCCTCTGTATTCTGTGCTCCCACATTTAATCGCATCAGCCTCCTGTTTCAGAGGAGAGCTTTGTGCACCAGCACGTTTTTATTTACAAATGAAGCACTGCAGACACCTGGTTTCAAGCCTCCACCAGGTGGCTCTGGAGACGTTGCCGGAGACACCATATCAAGCGAGAACTGAGAAGAAAACCAACACCGTCCTGGAAATCACACAGAGAACACGGGCATTTTGCTACATTCAAATGAAAATTTTGTCCGCCAGCGGCAGACTGCAGATCATACACATTAAGCTCCTCAACAGGACGTTTTTCACAGCGAAGGCTAGTGCTTAATTTGTAAATAGAAAAGTGCTGGTGCTCAGAGCTCTCCAGTGAAACACGCGGCTGCTGCAGTTAAATGTGTGAACAGTAATACTGAGGCAGCTCTAATCCTGAAGCCATCTCAGGCCTCTTTAATCCATTTAAAGCCACTCCCAGCGCTTCAGCTCACTCTTGCAGCTTTCTGCTTTCTACCGTTGTGACGCTTTTTGGTTTTTCTCTTCCTCCGTCTTTCCCATGTGTGTCTTTTGCTCGCAGCAAATGCTTGAGGCAGAAGAGTAAGCCCCCGCCCTAAAAAATAAGTGCCGGGACTCAGCACCGGAAACAACGAGCACAAATTAAGCACTGGCGAAGGCCTTGGAGTGCGTGCACTGTAGAGTGCTAGAGGCGAACTCCTGCGTTTGGCCTGGTCGTGCCCCCAGGCGCTGGCATACTGCGTCGACATATTAGACACTCGCAGGCAGATGTTGGCCTGCGACATCGCATTGGACCCAGGGATGGGCCTCTTGGCATGAATTGGACAGATTATTACAACCTACAAAAAATGTCTGGTGTGCAAGTTGGGGCACGGTCATTGTCCCATGCTCAAACCAGTGCTTAATTTGTGCTCGTTGTTTTCGGTGCTGAGCACCAGCACTTATTTTTGATGGCCGGGGCTTATTCTTCTGCCTCCAGCATTTGCTGCGAGCAAAAGACACATATGGGAAAGTCGGAGGAAGTGAAAAACGAAAAAGCGTCACAAAGGGAGGAAGTAGAAAGCTGCTAGAGTGAGCTGAAGGGGCAAGAAGTGGCTTTTTATGTTTTGAAGAGGCCCGAGATGGCTTCAGGATTATGCCACCTCAGTATTCCCTGTTCGCACATTTAATTGCAGCAGCCGCGTGTTTAAGAGGAGGGCTTTGAGCACCGGCATCTTTTTATTTACAAATTAAGCACTGACTCAAACAATGGCTTTATGACATGACTGACTGGAATTAGGGTGACCACCTGGCATTGAGGCAAATTCTGGACAGGACTGTAAAAAATTCAGGACAAAGGGTCAAAATTCAGGACAAAAATTCAGGACGAAGGGTCAAAGTTCAGGACAAAAATTCAAGAACAAGCGTCAGTTTTACAGACACACCCATGAGAGCCATAACCGATTACTTTATCAGTGAATTGATTTACTACTTTTTGACGTAGCACTTTTTATTCATTGTTGTCTTTTTTTGATTGCCTCCTGGTATGCTCTATTCAGGTGTCACATTACGTCCTTGTTCGGAAGTAAATTAATGCCCTTCAGCACTGTGTCAAGGCCATCACCCCTACCCAAATCTAATCGATCTTTCTTAAAGCGAAAGTAACAACATCTTGATTATGTTTCTGAACATTTTAAAACCCCTGGCAAACAGTTTGGGAAACATTAATGTAATTAACCTTATGCTAGTTTAAACAAATTGAACAAAAACATCTGGCTCACCCCAACCACCCATTTACTTTCAACCTAAGAAAAAAAAATTAATGAGACAGGGCAGATGGTGTGGGCGACAGTCTCACACCTAATGTCAGGATGTGAGATACCCACAACTTGTCTGTAGTCTCACAGCACTAGAGTGTATGTCTGGGACTCTACATTTATCTCAGAACTGGGAGCCAGGACTACCAATCAAAGATAATAAAAGAGGAGGATGAAATCAAGCTCAAATGGGAGGTTGTTGCTTAGAACCGGATAAATAAGGAAGAGAAGAACAAGGTGGGACAACTCCTAAAAATCAGTCAAGATGTGTGCACTAAGACTACCAGAAGGTATTGGGTACCTGGAGAGTTGTCTCTGCAGACAGGAGAGAAACGGAAGAGGAACTGTCAAGTGGTTGAACAAGCAGCACCCACCCACCCACCTTGGCAAACTCTTCTGGTGCAACGGTCCGCTGTTCGTGCTTGTGAAGGGTGAGCAAGGGCCTGACCCCTTGCAAGGTTGGGCAAGGCAATTGCCCGCTTTGTCCATGTCTTAAAATGGTTTTGAAATTGAGCAAAAGCCAAACTAGTGATCTGGGTTATCCCTAAGTGTCAAGTACACACAGAATCTTCAAAATATTTGGGATGTAAATTACACAAACAAAATGGAATTAGTGTTTCTTTAACATATGGCACTATTTTCCCCTTTATATACAATTAGACCTCAGATTGATCTGGGAACTAGTTACCTTTCGATACCTAGTGATTAATATCTACCATTCTCCCACTGATTTGCAGGATGGAAATCTTGGCTGAGAGTCACGGTCCCTCCAAGCCCAGTTTACTTTTTGGTCTCCTCTTCTGCTTTCTGTAGTGGGACACGTGGCACTAGTGAAGATGGTGTGCTACCATGATAGTATTATTTTGCAAAACTTCCCCTGCTCATCCTTTCCTTCTTCAAACATGGCATACATCTGATTTGGTCACTGGGGCGCCGTTGGGTAGCTCTTTCTAATCTAAAGCTACCCGTGACTGCGGGTGGATTAGGCCTTCTGGATTTAGAACGCTATTATTCAGCTGTACAGGTCCAATGGGTGGCTGGCGCCTTTACAACAAACTATTCATGGTAGATGCACGCATGATAAAGGCATATGCGTAGTAAAAAAAAAAAAAATGTTGTACGTGTGGTAATGACGCATGCGTTGTACTTACCGTGTTGTTAAGGCGTGTGTGGTAGGGGCATGCGTTGCTCCATCATAACCCTGTGACCCTAACCTGATAAATGAGGGTTGCAACATCACGCATAGGTAGCCAACCCTATCACTGCACTGATTTAGATAGACCAGAATCTCACAGTCTGCTTCCTTGCATCCAGTCAGCTGGATCCCCGCTGGACCTCGCTCCGTCCAGGCAATATCCTTCTCCTCATACGGTCCACTGGTCTCTGGTCAGTCAGAAGCTGACGATCCAGGCTCCTGGACAAGTGTTTTTTTTTGTTTCTTTGATTTCTCTGTATTGATTTCATTACCTTATAACACAACTTGCTTAAACAGCATATTAACAGTGCCCCAATCTCTTTCCGCTGTCCAGTCAAGGAAGGTCCAGTACATTGCATAGGACAAAACATGACAAAAAACACAATCAGAACAAGGTGCACAGACTCTGACATGAGTATCTGGTCCAACGTTGCAAGACTAAGGGCCTGATTTAGAGTTTGGCGGAGGGGCTACTCCGTCACAAACGTTACGGATATCCCATTCACCATATTGCAAGTTCCATAGGTTATAATAGAATTGTAATACGGCGGAGGTGATATCCATCATGTTAGTGACAGAGTAACCCGTCTGCCAAACTCTAAATCAGGCCCCAAGACTCTTCGCCCTCAGAGAACAGTTGACGCAGCTACTTGCCCCATATTTGATCATATTTTGCAGAACAACCCTGGTTGTGCACACAGACTCCTCAAGCACTGCACATACATTGACACCTCTATACCAATCCGCAATGGGTGGTACAGTGGGGCTCTCCAGTATTTTGCTATGTCTCTCTTAGTGTTTACTAGGCTTGTAAATAAAGATCGTCTCCTGTCTATTCACCACTTTCATCACCCATGATCCCAGGTAGGGCAAGTTGGGGGTCAACAGTAAGTGGCCTCCCACTGATTTGTGCCAGGACATTGTGCATTCATGACCAATATACGTGGATCACCGGGCGGTCCCGCACAGCAGGGAATAAAGTGCTTTATGCAAGTGGCATCTGATGCAGAGGTCATCTGTACATTTCCCCGTTTGAACAGACGAGATGGTGTGTGTATGATATTCTGTGAAAATACTTTAACTGTATTAGGGGCAGCTGACAGGCGGCCATCTTGGCCTCATCCCAGTTCTTGTCGTCCAGGGGGCCCAGGTGACGTTCTCACTTCTTTGACTGATTGAAGGAGGTCCAAAGTGTTTAAGGCAAACACCTGTAGATGCAAGAGACACACTTGCCTTCCAGCCAGCCCATAACTAGTTTAGATTCTAGGAGATTAAATTTGGGAACCATATTCATGTCCCTCCTATGGTAATCCAGCGCATCCCATAGTTGTAGTTATCTAAAAAACTGTTATGCAGCTCGAATTCAGTCCCTAGTTGCTCAGAGTACTTCATCTGGTCAGATTCCTATACAGCTCCAACCTTGGCGATCCCATAAGTATCCCCCACCCTGAATCCTGTAAGTCGCCCCACAACCAGCAGCCTGTCCCCATACCATAAGCACATTTTCCTGGTTACCCTGTCTTCCTGCCCATTAGCTTAAGCGCCCAATGCGAACTGTTGAAAATCTGGAAACCAGTGAGTTGATCGGGGTGATCTTATTCCTACAAAGCTGCAATAGTAAGTGTGGAGGGCCCAAGCTCTCCATCTCAAGACAAATTGCTGGGTCCGTTCTCAGGGTAAGTGTTCTTGATTCTCCTGGGTGATGTCCCCTCATCCAGCAGGGAGATGACTATATGAAATAGTTGGTACCAGTTTTGCTTTCATTACCCTTATGATAGCGTTGGCAGATGGTCTATATAGCTTTGTGTTTTGATGACAAAGTGCAAATATTTACTTGCAAGCTTTTTCTTTCAGTAATCTCAGCTGAAGCTGTGGTTTAGTTGTGTCAGTTCGCAATATTCCTAAGTAGTTTTAAGTATTGGTGTAATCGATTTTCAGGGAGCCAAGTTTTCACACTTTCTCGGCTTTCGATTTCCTGAATAGATTTACTTTTGTTTTACTGGCATTTGACCCAAACTTATTGCTCAGGTTGTATTGATATAGCTCGTCAAGAGAGTGCTGTAATCAAGAGAGTCCTATTTTCGTATGAACTAAAATGACAAAATCTGCACATTGTAGGATCGATATCTTGTATCCTCCAATTCCAGGTGGGAATGAATTGGCCTTCTCTGTTGTGGTCCTCAGATCAGCAATATGTAAACAACTTGGAAGGACACAGCCCTGTTTTATGCCTTTATTTGTGGTGATTTTTTGGGTGGTCTTGTTTCCTAGTCCAAGTTTTATTTGTACCGAGGTGTTTGTGCTATAATTGTGTTGAGCAGATGCCTACTCCGCCGGCTTCTTCCATATTTGACAGTCCACCCCGTCTAATGCTACTGAGTAGTCTAGAAAGCAGTCAGTGGAGGCTTTGTGCCTGAATCCAGTTTGTTAGAAGGAAATCAAGTTTTCCTTCTCTGCCCAGCTTTCTAGAACTCTTAAAAGGACACTTGTGAATGCCTTGGCCTCTACGTCGAGTAAATCAACAGATAGTTTGCAGGATCCTGTGTGCTCCCTTTCTTGTGGATCGGGTGCAGAATATGTTCACACCGTGAACATGGGACCTGTGCCTAGGTAAAAGAGGCCTGATACAAAGGTATTGAGTGCTGGCTCCAGAAATCGGTTTTAAATAAATGCCCAGGTAGGCAATTTAGTCCTGGTGCCCTGCCGGCTCTTATTGTCTTTAGGGTCTGTTACACCAGCCTTTGGTTGATGTGGCTGTCCATGAGCGTCGTTGGCTCCTGGCGCGTTTTGGGCATCCTTATGAGTTCCTTTGAAGCTTCGTCTCTGGTGTACAGATTATTTTCTATGCCACCCATGTTTCGTGTGGCCTTAGCCTTTTCACGAATTGCCAGAATTCAGACAGCATACTGGGCCTTAGTAATGCGTGCACCCCTCACCATTTATCAATATAATATTTCTTTTTAGACTCCCACGGGGCTTTCTGATAGAATCCCCTTGACATTATTAGCTTGTGTTACCTTTCTTTGTTTCCTGATTTAAGTTTTTTGCATTTTGTTTGCTTTTTATTTTTTAAGTGTATCATTATATCATGGTTTCTGCCTCAGGTGGCTAAGACCCGGGACTTTGTTGTTCTGTTGTCTGATCGTCTTTTCCGCCTGTGAGTTGTGTATAGAGGCGATCTTTATTGGCCAACTTCTGATGTGTCGCTGCCCTTGGGCAATGAGAGGTTCAGAGTTTTCTTGTATGAATTGAAGTTGCAGTTATTTAAACAGGACTGTGGATGTTCTACCCCATTTTAGTCTGCCTAGTTGTTTTACAAGTTTCCGAGCCATCTGTGGTGCGGATAACTGGTAGAGTTGGACCTTCCTCATGCGTTATCCTAAAGTTAGCGATCAGGGGTTGGTGGTCACTTTCCTTGTGTTTCAGAATGGAGATACCTCCTGGGGACCTTAGATGGAACCATGTAATCTAACATTGATCAACTTATACGCATGAGTTGTTTGCTCGTTCCATGGTTGGGCCAGCATCACTAGTATCCAGTAAGTGCCAGTTATTTGCCTGAACAATATTGTGGCCTTTATAAGGCTTTGTACCAGAGCAATCAGACATATTTATAGATTGAGCAAAGATTTTTTTTAGATTGAAATTACCAGGAGTAAGACCTCATATGTGGGAGAGGCACAAAGTACTTCTTCTAGTGACTGACCGAACCTCTCCAGGGTTTCCTCATGCTACTTTTTGTAAAACTGACTCATATGTTGATCATGAGTGCTAATTTTTTCACTATGCCAACATTGTCAGTTGAAAACTATTGCCTGATATGTTGAGTTTTGCCTCAAAACCACTAACCTTGCATTTATGGCCGTGGCTATAAAGATTACCAGTCCTCTCGGTGGTCTTCTATACTTCTGTTTTTTTTCTGCTGGATAATACACTTCCTGGCATCCATCCATCGGTAACAAACATGTGACCCATGTTTCTAAAATAAAGTTTATATCTCCAGACTTTAAAAATTCTAGAGTGTCCTATGCTGCGTGATTTGTCTGAGCCCCACTACATTCCAAGAAATTACTGTGAATTGTGTTCCCACCGATTTATTTCCAGGCGCATTTTGGGGGTCTGTGTTAGGAGTGCAAATTGGTCTTTGGGGAAAGTGTGTGCGCCAACCAGCGCCAGCCTTGCTCAGGCCCTTCCTTGTGTGTGGTATGGCATCCAGCTTCTTTCCCTGTTTATATTTAATTGAACTAGTAGTTTGGTATTCCCTAATTGCTACAGGGGGGTGTGAGGATGTCGCGCTTTCAAGTATGCTATGCTCATCTTTCATTTTGTCGACTGGCCGCCCTGGACCAGACAGTACTGTGGGATATCTCTCTGGCTCTCCGGTACTGATTTTAATCCTGCATTGTTCGAACTTATGTGCTTCCCCTAGTACCTGGTTTTCTATTTCCCCTGTTTCCCAGGACACTATTGTGGTATCTGAACCAGGTGTGTTTTTGGAGGGAACAGATCTAAATCTTGTTATATTATCCTATTTTATATGAATTAGTAAAGGTAAGTGATAGCGTAAACATATTACATGAGACCTGGTTGGTACATCTGGTCGTCCTCGTGAGATGTATGCTGGTATGTATTAGTTCAAGGTGTGAGGGCCCAAGTCTTCATTCTGCTTCCCTGTGCAGATCCGCAGCAGGTTACCCTTTCCTGTGTTTCAGCTGGACGGGGGTCTAGTCTCCAGGTTATTGGATGAACCCATGTTAATGGTTTGTTTTGGTATTTCTTTACTCGGTTGTCGATTTATTTCAGTGGGATCCTGATTATTAGTTGCCTAATTGTGTGAGCTAGGAAGATGCTCAGTGGCCCATATAGTCATACCTGGTTCATACTGATTTTGATTGTTATTTCCCCGATTATTTGACTTGGGCAAACTACTAAAGGTCCATGCATCCTTGCTTAGTTCTTTTTGTTCTGGAGCAGGGTACCCTCAACATTACTGGTCTTTTCAATAACTTCGCAGGCTAGAGACGCTTCCTTTTCCCCTTCTGTGGGATCACTCCTATCTTGGGTTTTTTCAAAGGGGGTGACCAGGGATCCTCTCTGCTTTTGTAGCCTGAGCTGCTAGTAAGTTCATTATAGATTTGGTTTATTTTACTCTTTCCTCTGCGTCAGTACTGAATTCAGGTGTTCTAGTTTTATGATTTGTTTGGGTTGGAAGCGTGGCAGCTCCTTTTTTATCTGTTTCACTCTTTAGGATGCCTGTGATGTTTATAGTTGCATGGGACTCCTCATGCATCTTCCTCTCCTTGAAGATTGGGTAGTATTTAATCTTTTTATCCCCCTTGTTGCCATCTTGGCTCTCTTGGTCAATTTGTAGTTGATACCTGGATTGCGTTTTTTTTGTTTTTTTTATTTAATTTGTTTTCCCTCCTAGTTAGTGTTCTGACTCCTTGCGTTTGTTCTTTTTGTTAATTTTAAGTCATTATGTTGATTTCTGCGTGAGTAGGTTCTGATGGTTCTTCCGTTTGTTGGGGAGCCTACTCTGTTACTTGGTTTTAATTTATTTTCTTGTTTATTATTTCATTGGACCTTGTGGGCCGCTTGTCTGCGGATGGAAAATTGTCAATAGCTTTAATGTCTGAGTTGGGTCCTGTTGGGGGCCTTTCTGAGCTTGTTAAACTATCAGTGGCGGTTGCCAGCTCCCTCAGTGTCGTGTCCGCAAGGGCGTTCACGTGCTTCGTGCTCTCCACCAGTTGGTGTAGCATCTCTGCGAGTGTGCATAGTCTATCTACTATTGGCGTGCGTGCACTGGATCCCGCACCACCTCTTGTTTCTTCACCAAGTTTCAATCTAATGTGGTAATTTTTGTTTAGATCTCAGAGATGCTGTCTGACAGGGATTGCAGCAAGTCCACCTGTAGTTCAGGTTTGTGTGCCGGCTAGGGCAGAGCGTTGATTGCTGCTAGCAGAGCCGTGATCGTAGATGCTACTATTGTTGTATCTGTTGGGTAGTTACTAGTTCAATGTATCGGTTGCATTGAGGTCACCCCTCCTTCCTTTAGTTATTCTGTTTCTGTTTCATGCAGTAATTTAATGTTAGCTTCACCTAACACAAAACTACCAGAGTGGTTTATGCTGCTATTCAGGACTTTCCCAGCCAGAGCTGAAGGTATTTCAGTGGCTGATAAATCCATTAATGTCCCTAGTTCTTCACCGCAGAGGTGAGCCTGGGCTTTTGTTGTTTGTTGTCCTGTGGAGGATATCATCCCCTCTGTTCGTGCTTGCTGTTCTCTCTGGAGGCTCTGGGCACAGTTGTAGCTCTTTCTGAGTAGTTCTGCGCCCCATTATCCGGTTGTATACATCAGTTCTATTTACTGGGGGTGCACAGAGCCACTTTCTGGACTGTGCCCTTATTTGGGCTAATGGGGGTCCCGGATTATTGAATTGATTGCCTCCAACAGGGGGATGCCTGTTACAGTATGTGGTTCATTGTATGTGAATTTCGGGTAGTGGTACGCCAAATGAATAAGAGGTAATGTTTCCCTGCTGCAGGCTTCTTATTTATTTGCCTTGTCCTCTTGATTTGATATTCTATATTTTTTATTGCACCTCCTCAACAGCACTTTATGGGACAATTTCCAGTTGCATTCAAATGGTGTTGGTTTCCTTGGGCACTGCATTTTATTTTTGGGGGGGGGGATTCGGCATACTAGCATTATGAAACTGTCAACTCCTCCCCCCACTTGATACCTAGTCCAGGATACACTCGGTCGCAGTCACTTTAGGGGTGGGTGTCGGAGGCTGGCTCAGTTTATGGTGTGCATCTACGGTGTGGCACTCTATACTGAGCCCAGGCAACCCTGAGTGATAGTGTGTTGGTGCCTAGATAACCAAAGCTCCTTAGGGGTAGCTGTGGCAAGCAGCTCAGACTTATCAAGGAGGAGCGTAAAACACTTACAGTACCACAGTAGGCAGTCAGTAACTGTTCATAAGGAAGAACCACACCAGGTGTTGCAAAAAATAAAGTATTCTTTATTACAACATTAAGATTATATTAACGTTGATATAGCTCCACTTGGAGATATCTACACACAAAATATACACTTAGTAACAACCTGGAAAAGCATAGAAATACAGGGAGCCCTATGGGTGGGGGTGGAGAGGTGCAAGCGATATACTAAGAAAGTGGTAAAAGAATGGAGGTGCCCAACCAAGGTAAGTGTGTTAGAATCATAGGAGCTGGGGGAGTAAGAAATAACCAGAGGTAAGTACTAGTTATCCCACAGGTGCCCGGGTGCAGAGTTATTGAGCCAGGTGTCCCATAGGCTAACACAGGACTGTCGGAGTTGGATGTTTATGGATTCAGGACCCTTCCCAGTGGACCCCGAGGGAGCCAGTTGTCACTATGAAGGTTTGATAGTAACCCCACCCGTGGATGCCCAGAAGATTGGAGTATCATGCAACTAGCACTGGAATTGGTTTAGTTGCATGATTCCAACATGTTTGATACTAAACATGCCTAGGTTTGGAGAAGTAATTTTGTAGTTGGACCACTCGTGTTGACCAGTGTCCACTACATACCTTAAGATGGCTTGCGCGTACTTGCAAAGCCCAGGAAATGGATTCTGGAGTTTGTAGGGATACTTCTGCCCATGCAGGTGTACACTTACACTTGGGAGCATGCACCATGCCCTTGGGCTAAAGGGCCTGCTAGACGGGTGACTTAGTGTCCCAGTGCAGTGACCACGATATAAGGCAAGCCTTATATCTTAAGTGAAAAGGGGCAGGCACCCTTTCAAGCATGCTGCAATGGCAGGCCTGCAGACGCAGGTTGCATGGGCTCCCATGGATGGCATAATGCATGCTGCAGCTATTGGAACACCCTGGTGTACCAATGCCCAGGGTACCTAAGTACCACATACTAGGGACTTACATGGGTGCACCAGTATGTCAATTGTGGGGTGTAAAAGTTAGTCAACAACCAAATTTAGAGGAGAGAGTACAGACACTGGGGTCCTGATTAGTAGGATCCCAGTATACTACTGTCTAAACACACTGACACCAGGCAAAAATTAAGGGGGGGTACTACAACCAGAACCCAGCTTCCTACAGTGGGTGTTGGGGCGAAGGCTGAGAAAGGGCTGGGGTGGCCTTGAAAGCTCAGCAGGTAAGCAAGCGCAGCAGGTGGCAAAGCGGCAAATGAGAGGCAAACTGGAAGGCTATCCTGCTCAATCTCCAGGCTTGAAGGTGGAGGCCTCGGAGATTGTGGTTCAGCACCAATTCCCCCTGACTGGGAGAGACAGTCCAGTCTGAATGCTAGCATGAGTGGTGGACATAGGGAGAAGCAGCAAAGGTCTTCATACCACACCTTCCTTGGCCAATCTAGAGCAGTGAAAATGACTTGGGCCTTTACTTAGCGAATCTCCCTCGGAACTCAAGGAATCAAGGAATGGGAGGAAGAGCTTAGTGACGCTGAAAGTTCACCCTCAGCTGAGATGCAGAGGCTCCTACCAGCAGATACTGGAGGGCACAGAACTGCTGCATTGAGAGTTCTCAGAGGAGGGAACAAATCCACTTGAAGAGAGCCCGACTGGGTAGATATCCTGAACTACCCCAGGTAGGACATGCTACTTATGATCCGCAAGATCACACAGGCTCAGGCTGTCGGCTCTGACATTCAGAGGCTCTGACAGATGATTGGCTGCTAACCAGATCCCTTGACAGTGGGCCAGCCAAGACCACAGCCTTAGTGCCTCTAGGCAAAAAGGAGTTGAGCATTTAATTCCCTTTGTTTGTTCAGGTACCACATTGCAGTCATGTCTGTCAAGATCTCACAGTGACCTCTTTAGGTCATGGTTCTGTTTCACATCCGTTAATTACAAGGTGAGCATGAAGAAGAGGGTAGAGCCAATCAGACTGCAGTATCCCTGCTCCGCTCACCTCCTGCCTGTAATGATTCTGTGGTGGTGCTCTCCTCCTGAAGGTATTATGGGTAGAGGTAAGAATGTCAGTTCATGTCCAGCAGGCAGTGGTCTCTCAATGTATGACTTCCGGCTAGGACATCAGGTAGGACTGGTGCATCAGGTAGCAGTGCTTGGACCATCTACTATTCACCATAACTAAGCTGCGACTGCATTTGAGGGCGATTACCGTGGAAGGATGTGCAAAGGTGGAGGGTGAGGTTTACCCTCAAGATTACACTTTATCTGAGCGACGCAGCCAATTAGCAGTGGTCATTATCTCATATCTGACCAGGCCATAATTGCACCTGGTGGGATCTGTACCGTAGTCCTCCAACAGCTGGATGGCCCTTCCACCACCACCCACCTGTTGGAGCAGTGATCCCACCACCATCCACCCACCTGCTGGAGCAGTGATTCCACCACATCCACACACAAAGCTGTTGGAGCAATGATCCCACCACCACCATCCACCCACCAACCCGTTGGAGCAGTGATCCCACCACCATCCACCTACCCACACGCTGGAGCAGTGATCCACCCACCAACCCGTTGGAGCAGTGATTCCACCACCATCCACCTACCCACCTGTTGGAGCAGTGATCCCACCACCAACCACCCGCTGGAGCAGTGATCCCACCACCAACCATCCGCTGGAGCAGTGATCCCACCACCAACCCCCCACCCACCCGCATGAGCAGTGATTCCACCACCATCCACCGGCTGGAGCAGTGATCCCACCACCAACCACCCACGCTGGAACCCACCTGTTGGAGCAGTGATCCCACCACCAACCACCCACCCGCTGGAGCAGTCATCAGATAGAAAACCGAAGCTGTGCTCCTCATGGGGTTGTCGGATCTGAGGTGTGAATTGAAGCTATTTCTATACGCTTCTTTACACGTTTTCGTAAATGCAAGTATTGTTTTTCTTCTCTGCCAGGGGCATTGTGTTAGCAAACGTGCTCACACTCGCCCCCTCCTCATTAGCATTGATGACAAACTGTTGAGAATTGAGTCCCATTTTCACAGATCTCCAGGGTATCATGCTGGGCGAACCTGCAGGTTTAGTGTGAAAGTAACAGCACCGATCACATTCATGCTGGTGCTGGGTTGTATCGCCTTCAGGCACATCTGTTTATAGTTCACAGCGGGGGGAGGTCGGCGCACAGTTTGCACGAATGCCGAGGTTTACCGAGTTTTTGTGAGTTGTGAGAGGTTGTGCAGCAGCCATGGGTACCGGCGCTCCTTATTTCACAAAGATCACACCAGCAGAAGGGCGCAGCCCGGTGCTTACAAAGAAGCACATTTTACAAACATCTGCCCGAGGATGATCCGCTGTAATGGATACAGGAAATTAATATTGATGGAGTGCCACGAAGCAGCTACCTGAGGATATCTTTAAAGTTTGCACTTGTAAACAATGGTATTTAACGTTTGGTTAAAACCCAGAATGCAATCGGATCTTGACCGAGGGACTCTTGGGGGTCCATCTCTGTTTGGAAAATTAAATAGCACCAGCAAATAATTATTAAAGTACATATACAAAACAAGCAAAATTCAAAGTTTTAAACTTTAGGTCGGCATCCTTGTCGAAGCACAGCAAAGGGGTGTGGATTGGCGGCATCAGTTGAAGCAGCACTGGGAGAAAAGCCTGCATTATTAGCAGAGAAGGCAGTGTGGTAAGCTTGTTTCTAGCATATCGCTTGGGCTTTTAGAAATAAAACTACATTTTGAAAAGTTTCAACCTTCCCCTTAAAAATTCGGCCTGTTCATATTTTTTGTGTATGGATTGGATAACTCGGTGTTTCGAACTCTGTGTGTGTGTTTGATGTATACTCCTTTCTGTATTGTGTGTATCATTTGGATGTTAAAATTGTAAACATTGCTTAGGTGAGAGAACCACTACCATAGGACATATGTTAAAAGGGGAAAGTACCCTGTTGCTTAAGCCTCGATGACTTGACCCTATAAATTTCAAAGAAAGTCAACACGTCTGATCAAAGAAAAACATGTTAAGGAGGCTCAGTGGCTGGGTCTGTGGACTCAGTGCACTAATGCATGGACTGCAGGGACCTGTGCTTGACAGCCTTGTCATAGGCTCGACTCCGAGCAGGACTGGTCAGCCTTTCATCTGTCCGAGGTCGATAAAATGAGAGTACTTTGAGTTTGGTAACTCTAAACATCTGTTAATTCAGTCAGCGCCACTATACCCTTGCTGGGGTGAATGTGAACTTTACAAATGCACTTTATCGTGCCCTCTTAAAACTGTGATATCCATCCCATGCGTGAGAATGAACCAGTACTAAGTGGAGCGGGAGGCCTGTAAAGAGCGGTTGGTTGTGTTTTACCCAGTGCACTCAAACCTTGGGTTACCAGGGAGTAACAGGCTGAGGTGCAAACAGACCTCAGGGTTAGTTCTTTGGTTAGTATTGTCAATCTCACATACTCTACCACTGCCAAGGTTATCAATGTTTCAACAATCTTCACTTTAATGGAAGGCAAAGGGAAATAGCTTAGTAAAATACCTTTCTGGCTATTAAAGACTTCTTATTTTGGGCACTTAGTACTTATAGTCAAGTAAAGGGCGTTTTGCAATGCACAATGCTGGGTTTTTGTAATCGTAAAATATTTTCAAGCCAGCATTACTGCATGAGAGACGTATTACAACTACAATTTATCAAAGAGCCTCCATTCAGAATTCAGTCGCTTTGAATGGCTAATGAATGACTGCAGCTATTTTTATGTTACTTTGGCTTTTAGGTCTCTATGGCAACCTAGAGATGGGATGGGATTGTGTGTTAAAGGGGCTCTGCGTGCCAGTCCGTGTCAGTGGATGGGCTCGTTGGCCGGAGGGAGGCTCCCAGGACCTTGTCAAGCAGTGTTTAATTTGAGCCGGTGGTTTCCAGTGCTCAGCACCGGCATTCATTCTCAACACCTGCACTAATGATGGTCCACCACATAGTGGTGCTGTCTGTCTAATTTTGAGATGATCACAACAACAGCTTTTAATAACGCCACATACATTAAAAATGAATAATATCTGCTACCTACACTATTCCTAAAGCTTAGGGTGGCCGTGAATAGTCTGAATTGTCACTTGCAGGAGTGCGATGGTTAGCGGTCGTGTTGGTACTGTCATATCAGTCATGCCCTTAAGTTTGTGGAGGGAAGCCCAAGACCGCCACCTCCATTTTGTGAGCCTCTGTGCATCTCCCCTGTGTCCTGATACAGCACAGTGTTCAAGGATTGCAAAAAGACCTAGGTAAGGAGCCCTGAGATTTTTCTGGGTAAATAGTATTATTTGTTCAAAAGTGTTTATTTCAGCTACCTGTGTCTGTTTTACTGTGGACTCTGTGTTTCAGGCACCCTGGCCTCTTTTAAAGTGGTGTTTTTTTTTGTTTTTATTTGTTTTTGCCGTGACTGTGTGAATTGCCTTGCTAGTTTGTGGTACCCCCTCCCTCCCTTTTTTTCTCTTCTAAGTAAAAAGGCTACATACATCTTGCAGAATGTGTTTTTAGGAGACTGTTTTAATCTGTTTCTGTGATTTAAATTGTGCTTAAAAACTGTCTGCCCCCCCTGTATTTTTGCCTTTAAAAAGCCCAATTTCAGAGTGCGCGCCCAGCAGCATTCCAGTGTTTGTTTCTTAAACAATCTCTCCCTTACCTGGAAAGTAGACTCTGCTAGCTTGAAAGTGTGGATTCAGCCTGTCTGTATCCAAGGAGATTCTGAATAGAGCAGCAGTTGCCTTTCCCCCTGGCCACAGGGACTGGACTTCAGTTAACTTGCTCCTTATATAAGTTCCTATTGGTTGTTGCATATGTTGTTGTGATAGGTTGTTGGGAGATGGTCTTTCATTGGATTCTGGCTCCAGGGCTGGGGTTATGATTTGTGGATAGGGCTGGGAATCTGATTGGCTGTTGATTCTAGGGCTGAGATTCGGATTGGCTGTTGGTTCTAGGGCTGTGATTGGTGGAGATTCTGATTGGCTGTTGGTTCTAGGGCTGTGATTGGTGGATAGGGCTGAGATTCTGATTGGCTGTTAGTTCTAGGGCTGTGATTGGTGGATACGGCTGGGATTCTGATTGGTTGCTGGTTTTAGGGCTGGGGCTGGGATTGGTGGTCGGGAATAGGGCTATGATTGGTGAATAGGGCTGGGTCTCTCATTAGTCGTTTGAATCAGGGCTTGAAATTGGATTGGCTATGGTTAGGACCAGCTTCTTATAGGCCAATTGGGCTATAAAAGGCTAGGACTCAGGGCGTCTCAGCCCGGGCGTCGAGGATAAGGGCAGTTGCCTGTTTGGGCCTGAAGGGCGGAGAGGACAAGGGCAGTTGCCTGTTTGGGCCTGTTCGGGACAGTTATGGACTAGGGCCTAAGGACAGAAATGCTGCCCAATCCTCAATTGACCAGGAATGGTTTCAGCCCTTACACATCCCTCAACATGCAAACACATATTCTACAAAGGCATCCAACTCATGCATCACAAATTGATCACAGACAGATCCATCTGTCCCATCACCCAACACAATACCCTTTATACAACACATATACACATATCCTCCACAACTACAACAGTCAAACACCTGCATTCTCACTTCAAACACTACTCTGTCCACTCCCCCTAACACAACCTGCCATCACAGCACAACACAAAACTACAGTATACATTTCTCTCAGTCTCAGCCTTCCAGATACACACACTCTGCTCTTACTAACCAACAACACTATCCGCTGTTTGCTCCACACAGACCACCTGTCATCATAACAATGCCCAAACCCTGCCTTCAAACACACCATCTACAAACACTCTTCCCCTCTCTTCACCAATTACACACAACCATACAATCCCCACATTTCACTCCACCACACATATTACCTTATCCAATCATCGCAACTAACACTAACTCCCCTGGCACACATCCATCACCTCTTACACACCTCGTACATCCATCTCCAAAACACATCAACACCCTATCTAACACTCAAATTTCACTCACCAGTACTAACTCACATACAAATCCCTCACCAAAAACAACTACACCAGTATCCCCTCTCACTATTCTACAAAAACAATACCGACCACAAACATCAGCACATCAAAGCAACACAAACTTACATTACACTTATCGTCATACCCACTCCCACCCTCAGGACTACACAAAGAATACAAATTCCATCCTATCTCCACCCCTACTTTCTCACTCTTCACAAACACCTACCACAAGTACCCCAACCAAGCTACTTTCATTCACTCGCCTCTCCTCCATTGCACAACTTAGAGCCTTACATCATGATCCACATGCTCCTCCACCACCCCTAACCCATACTCCATCCACACTAAACAAACACAAACAAAATAGAAAACATACCACTCATAGCAACTTCGCATCCCCTTGTCTACTACATAATAAAACTACCCTACAAAAAACAGTACACTCCTCATGGCTCCCTCAGCCACCAAGTCCACCACCCACACACACAGACCCAACAAAATGCCTCCTTAACCTGCTGGAAGAGGAACACTATTGAAAAGCAAGACTATTGTGAGCCTCAAACAGTTATCACAACTAGCAACACTCCTGCTTGAAGCTCACATTATACTACTTACCCTTCTCCTAAACAAAACAGCACTACCACTAACACACCTTTTCTAAACTGCCAGCTCATAAATGCTCGATCACTCTCAAAAAACAAGCACCACATCTACGACCTGCTCACAGACACACAACCTGACTTACTATTCATAACTGAATCCTGGTTCGGAGATGACCTGGCCCCAGTGTTGCACAAAGCCGTTCCTCCAGGCTATCAAACCATCGCACAAAACCGTATAGGCAAGAGAGGAGGTGGACTAGCTATTATATTCAAACAGGCATTGAACCTCAGTAAAACAGACAACATCTCCATACAAGGTTGTGAAGCCCTCCTTACCAGATGCCACCCTACTCCAACTTCCTCCTGTAACTTTCTCCTCCTTTACAGACCTCCACCTAACAACTCCATATTCCCAGATGCTTTTCTAGACACAGTTTAAAACTTTATTACACTATACTCCAACCTATGCGTTCTTGTGGATCTAAACATTTGGTTTGACAAACCCAATATGCCCCATCCAAAAGCTATCACCACTAGCCTAGTCGCATTGAACCTACATCAGATTGTACACAATCCCACACACATCGCTGGTCTCATCCTAGATGTCATTTTTGCTAAGCCGGAACTAGTTACTATTCATAGCATCACGCCAATCACTTGGTCAGACCACCATTTGATAACTTTCCGACATACAACTCCACAAATCAACACACCCCACAACTACTTACATACATACACCTATCGACCATGGAGCAAACTCAATTTGGATGACTTATGATGACTTAGAAACACAACTAACAGCCAACACAGATCTAGATACAATTAATTCTGTGCCAAAACTATGAGTGTCTACAGGATGCTTTTGATATCCTAATACCACTCAGAAAAACTAAACACAACAAAAGAAAACCAACACCTTGGAGAAACATAGAACTTAAAAAGATAAAGCAACAAATCAGAAAGTTGCAGCGGACCTGGCTCAAAACAAACAACGGTCAAGACAAACTGCAGCTACACAAACTTAACAGGATATACAAATAATCAATCAAAAAAGCTAAACAAAGGTAGTACTCAGACAGAATTCAAAATGCTCAATCTACAACCAAGGAATTTTATAAAATTCTCAATGAATTTCGAAAACCTACATGCATGGAAGGAAGTCATTCCACTACTTAAGATTTCACAAACAAATTGGCAACTCACTACACAACCAAGGCAGACACATTGGACTCCTATTTAAAACAGAAGAAAACCATCAGCACCAACCCCTTTCCTAAAATACCCTCTAAGAATAAACCAACCCAACCTCTACAGTCCTTCCAACAAATATCCCAGGATGAATTTATGGATTTGGTCAAAGCAAGCAGACCTTCTGGTTGCCCTTCTGAACCTTGCCCACCACAAATCTTCAAGAACATTCTTTTATCTACTTCTGCTGCCACACCTGTAATAAGAATCATCAACAACTCTTTAACTTCAGGAACTTTTCCTGTAGACATGAAAAAGGCATGCATACGACCCTTATTAAAGAAAACAAACCTAGAACCCGCAAGACCCCAACAACTACAGACCAATCACAAATGGACCTTTCCTGGGCAAATTGATAGAAAGAACAGCTTTCACCCAGATGTCTCAGTTCATTGAAGACAATTCTATACTTTCAGACTTCCAAACTGGATCCCGCCCAGGAAGAAGCACTGAATCGGCACTCATAGCACAGTTGACCGAAATGGAGTTGCTGCACTACTTCTCTTGGACCTCTCAGCTTGCCTTTGATACGGTTGACCATGACACCCTAATTCAAAGACTCCACGAAGCCGGCATACAAGGGATTGCTCTCGACTTGATTATTTCCTATCTTCAAAAAAGATCAAATATCATCCACTCGCCCCCCTTCTTGTCCGAACCCTACCTCACAAAAGCAGGGGTTCCCCAAGGATCAATCATCTCACCTTAGCTTTTCAACATCTACATGATAACTTTACCAGAACTGATCAATGATTTCCATCTCACATGCTACAACTATGCAGATGACACACAAATACTACTTAAATTAAAATGCCCCAAAAACATTGAAAACTCACAAATCTTTAGTTGCCACAGAGCCGTTGATCAGTGGATGACCTGAAGCCATCTCAAACTAAATACCTCCAAAATAGAAATACTCATATGTGGTGACTGGAAAAGTTATGACCCTCTGTGCGTCTGGCCTGACGATCTCTGACAACCTCCTCAGTTATCCAAGGAAGTTAAAAACCTAGGAATCACCATGGATTCCAAGTTAACTATGAATGCCCAAGTGGACAAATTAGCACGAACAAGCTTTATCACCTTGAAGACTTTACAACGCATCTTCCCCCACCTCGGATTTCCACACAAGGTGCAAGCTACTATCTCGCTTGTACTATCCAAACTGGATTATGCTAATGGCCTCTACCATGGATCATCTCTATCTGTTATGAAAAAACATAACAGATAACAATGTATCCAGAATTCTGCAGCCAGGCTACTATTACATGTAAAGCCGCAAGCCCACATCTCCCCTGCCTTGAGAGCACTACACTGGTTACCCGTTGCCAGAAGATGCACTTTCAAGCTGCTTTGTATCACCCACAAAGCTATACATGGAACAGGACTGCTTTTTATCAGAAACAAAATAACCAAATGCATCCAACAAAGAAACCTCCGCTCAAGATTGGCACCCCGCCTTAGAACACCACCATACAAGAAAAAGACTATAGGTGGTACATCCTTCTCCGTTCAAGCAGCCAAACTATGGAATTCATTACCCCCAACTATAAGAGCCACAGATAACTTTGCTGTCTTCAGGAAACTACTCAAGAGTTGGCTATTTCCTTCATAACCACCATATTCAAACAACTATGAATTGCATATGCCTATGTTGATAAATATTTTTTTCAGATTGTGTATATTTCTAGTTATGTATAGTTTCTATAGAAAATATGTATTGCTGCTATGTCATAACAATAAAATACACACACACTCTTTAAACCTGTTTGACTAAGTATATTTTACCCATGGTTCTAATTATGTATTGTATGTGCATATATGTGTGTATTCATGTGTGTGTGTGTGTGTATGTGTGTGTGTGTGTGTATATATATATATATATATATATATATATATATATATATATATATATATATATGTGTATGTATGTGTATATGTTGTTTCTGTGCTTGGCATGTTTGTGGGTCATTGCATGGCTCCTGGGTGGGTTGTTATACTAGATATCTATGAATTCCTGCTCTCATCTTATCACACTTATCTACTCATCACTCTTATGTCATGTCTCTATCAAACTATCCTCCATTCTCACTCTGACTCATCCCAAATCCTTTCTACTACTTTCATCTCCTAAATAACTCTGCCTAAGCTCTTCCCTCCGCTTCCACATCTAACTCACCAAACCTCACTCTACTACCATGACCTCCCACACAACCCTACTAAATTCTCCCGCATTTATCTCACCCTGCTACTATTCTCTCCCTAACCCTTCCACATACTCTTTCCTCCTCCATCCCCTTTTACTCATCCCAGGCCTTTGGATTGAGTAAATTAAGGAAATACTCCAAATTAACACTTCTGAATTTCTTTCCTCTTCCACCCCTCCATTACTCCAGTCAATCTAGCTAACAAACTCTCATATCCGCGGCTCAAATTAACTCATAATAATACTAAAACTGTACTCATTATTTCCTGATACTAATCCATCACTAATTCTTGTTGGGTTGCAGAGTACCGTGCTACTCACAGAAAAGTGCTTTGACGCCTCGTCAGGGGTAGTAAGCGCTATATAAATATGATTACAATACAATAAAATATCGCTGGCGGGGCTGCGGGTGGTGCAAGCTGCAGTGGCCTCCTGCGAATTGTCCTACTGTGCTTTACAAATGAATCACCGATGGGAGGGACCGTGATACAGGACACTTGTCCAACATGGCTTGCAGACAGGTGGTCACAATGAGGCAAACACTGTGACTATGTATGGGCTGAGCCACAGGCCCCTTTTGGTGAACCTGCAATGGTGGCCCCTCTGGGAACGCAATCGACTCTCTTTTATGATTGCATTGTAGAGTTCCATCCATGAAACACTGTCTCTAAACAATGTTATATATGCCAGACTCTTCCAAATTAAATATCTTTAAACACTGAACATGTTCGGAATAGTTCACTGATGTGTGAGCATCCTTTAGTCAATGTCATTCATTGGACCAAAGTGATGGTCCTGTTTTACGTGGTACTGCATCTGGGCACCAGTCTTCCTGAAGGTGTCTGTTATAAGTGAGTGTTGCTTCATGGGTGATTCAGATTATAATGCAGTTTTGAGAGTAGCAGTGGGTCTCTTTTGTGAGACATGCTTGTCACTTATCCACATCTTTTTGTTGACATAGAAAATTCAGCCTTATTTCTGTATGTGTGTGTATGTATATATGTGTATACGTATGTAGACATATATATATATGTGTGTGTATATAGATATATATATATCCATGGTGACTGTAAGCCATCTTTCTGCATTTCATGTCTAAAAAGACACGTAACGCAGGGGCTATTGCACTTTAAAAGGACATTTGCTTGTCAGTGGTAGTCCACAGCCATCTTCACTACATTTAGATGCTTATCCCTGCACCTGCAGCCTCCTGGAGACAGGTGAAGGTCGTGCCCTGAGTGCTCTGTTGGCAGGAATAGGAAGTGGCGGGTCTGGGACCGGAGACTGCAGTGCATTCTCCGAGTTTGAGTCCCGGGGACTCGGTGCATATTGGCATTGAACCGCTTCTCTGAGGTCCGTAATGATGTGATGATGATATATGTTGTCACGTGTGATGCCACTAATGATGTTGTAGGTGACACCTTTTATGAGATTTTGAGTGATGCACTATGGGAAGTTATGCTTATGTAATTCAACAAATTAGCCTTTTCGTAGGGAAATTGGCATTTAACGTGCCTGCAGACGCCTTGCATGTAGGTGTCCGGAGGAGGTTTCTTAGTGTTGAATGGGAGTGCTGAAACAGGCACAATAGCCAGGCAGCAGCCCTGTGCTTAGGTATTGGTACTTTTGTCCCCTGCTGCCTAGTGCTAAGGCGTAGGCACACCTGTCCCCAGTGCTGAGGAGTGGCACACTTGTCCCCTGCCACCCACTGCTGTGCTGGGCACTACTGTCTTCTGCCACCCAGTGCTGAGGTGTGGGCCCGTCTGTCCCTTAGTGCTGAGGTGTGGACATGCCTGTCCCCTAGTGCTGAGGAGTGGCACGTCTGTCCCCTGCTACCCACTGCTGAGGTGGGCACCACTGTCTCCTGCCACCCAGTGCTGAGGCGTGAGCCTCTGTCCCCTGCTGCCAGTGCTGAGGTGTAGGTCCGTCTCTTCCCTGCCACCCAGTGCTGAGGAGTGAGCTGGCACACCTGCCCCCTGCCGCCCAGTGCTCAGGTGTTGGTACACTTGTCCCCTGCTGCCCAGTGCCGAGGAGTGGAACAGCTGTCTCCTACCGCTCAGTGCTGAGGCATGGGCACTTCTGTCCCCTAGTGTTGAGTAGTGGGCGCATCTGTCCCCTGCTGTCCAGTGGTGAAGAATGGTCTGGCACACCTGTACCCAGCTGCCTAGTGCTGACGCGTTGGTGCACTTGTCTCCTGCTGCCCAATACTGAGGCGTGGGCACACCTGTCCCCTAGTGCTGAGGCATGGGCACACATCTCCCCTAGTGCTGAGGTGTGGATTTGCCTGTCCCTAGTGCTGAGGAGTGACACGCCTGTCACCTGCCACCCACTGCTGAGGTGGGCACCACTGTCTCCTGCCATCCAGTGCTGAGGTGTGGGCCCCTGTCCCCTGCCGCCAGTGCTGAGGTGTAGGCCTGTCTGTTCCCTGCCGCCCAGTGCTCAGGTGTTGGTACACTTGTCCCCTGCTGCCCAGTGTTGAGGAGTGGAACAGCTGTCTCCTACCGCCCAGTGCTGAGGCGTGGGCACACCTGTCCCCTAGTGTTGAAGTGTGGGCACTTCTGTCCCCAGCTGCCTAGTGCTGATGTGTTGATGCACTTGTCCCCTGCTTCCCAATACTGAGGCGTGGGCACACCTATCCCCTAGTGCTGAGGTGTGGGCCCGTCTGATCCCTGGTGCTGAGGTGTGGACATGCCTGTCCCCTAGTGCTGAGGAGTGGCACGTCTGTCCCCTGCTACCCACTGCTGAGGTGGGCACCACTGTCTCCTGCCACCCAGTGCTGAGGCGTGAGCCTCTGTCCCCTGCCGCCAGTGCTGAGGTGTAGGTCCGTCTCTTCCCTGCCACCCAGTGCTGAGGAGTGAGCTGGCACACCTGCCCCCTGCCGCCCAGTGCTCAGGTGTTGGTACACTTGTCCCCTGCTGCCCAGTGCCGAGGAGTGGAACAGCTGTCTCCTACCGCTCAGTGCTGAGGCATGGGCACTTCTGTCCCCTAGTGTTGAGTAGTGGGCGCATCTGTCCCCTGCTGTCCAGTGGTGAAGAATGGTCTGGCACACCTGTACCCAGCTGCCTAGTGCTGACGCGTTGGTGCACTTGTCTCCTGCTGCCCAATACTGAGGCGTGGGCACACCTGTCCCCTAGTGCTGAGGCATGGGCACACATCTCCCCTAGTGCTGAGGTGTGGATTTGCCTGTCCCTAGTGCTGAGGAGTGACACGCCTGTCACCTGCCACCCACTGCTGAGGTGGGCACCACTGTCTCCTGCCATCCAGTGCTGAGGTGTGGGCCCCTGTCCCCTGCCGCCAGTGCTGAGGTGTAGGCCTGTCTGTTCCCTGCCGCCCAGTGCTCAGGTGTTGGTACACTTGTCCCCTGCTGCCCAGTGTTGAGGAGTGGAACAGCTGTCTCCTACCGCCCAGTGCTGAGGCGTGGGCACACCTGTCCCCTAGTGTTGAAGTGTGGGCACTTCTGTCCCCAGCTGCCTAGTGCTGATGTGTTGATGCACTTGTCCCCTGCTTCCCAATACTGAGGCGTGGGCACACCTATCCCCTAGTGCTGAGGTGTGGGCCCGTCTGATCCCTGGTGCTGAGGTGTGGACTTGCCTGTCCCCTAGTGCTGAGGAGTGGCACGTCTGTCCCCTGCTACCCACTGCTGAGGTGGACGCCACTGTCTCCTGCCGCCCAGTGCTGAGGCGTGAGCCTCTGTCCCCTGCCGCCAGTGCTGAGGTGTAGGTCCGTCTCTTCCCTGCCACCCAGTGCTGAGGAGTGAGCTGGCACACCTGCCCCCTGCCGCCCAGTGCTCAGGTGTTGGTACACTTGTCCCCTGCTGCCCAGTGCCGAGGAGTGGAACAGCTGTCTCCTACCGCTCAGTGCTGAGGCGTGGGCACTTCTGTCCCCTAGTGTTGAGTAGTGGGCGCATCTGTCCCCTGCTGTCCAGTGGTGAAGAATGGTCTGGCACACCTGTACCCAGCTGCCTAGTGCTGACGCGTTGGTGCACTTGTCTCCTGCTGCCCAATACTGAGGCGTGGGCACACCTGTCCCCTAGTGCTGAGGCGTGGGCACACATCTCCCCTAGTGCTGAGGTGTGGATTTGCCTGTCCCTAGTGCTGAGGAGTGACACGCCTGTCACCTGCCACCCACTGCTGAGGTGGGCACCACTGTCTCCTGCCACCCAGTGCTGAGGTGTGGGCCCCTGTCCCCTGCCGCCAGTGCTGAGGTGTAGGCCTGTCTGTTCCCTGCCGCCCAGTGCTCAGGTGTTGGTACACTTGTCCCCTGCTGCCCAGTGTTGAGGAGTGGAACGGCTGTCTCCTACCGCCCAGTGCTGAGGCGTGGGCACACCTGTCCCCTAGTGTTGAAGTGTGGGCACTTCTGTCCCCAGCAGCCTAGTGCTGATGTGTTGATGCACTTGTCCCCTGCTTCCCAATACTGAGGCGTGGGCACACCTATCCCCTAGTGCTGAGGTGTGGGCCCGTCTGATCCCTGGTGCTGAGGTGTGGACTTGCCTGTCCCCTAGTGCTGAGGAGTGGCACGTCTGTCCCCTGCTACCCACTGCTGAGGTGGACGCCACTGTCTCCTGCCGCCCAGTGCTGAGGCGTGAGCCTCTGTCCCCTGCCGCCAGTGCTGAGGTGTAGGTCCGTCTCTTCCCTGCCACCCAGTGCTGAGGAGTGAGCTGGCACACCTGCCCCCTGCCGCCCAGTGCTCAGGTGTTGGTACACTTGTCCCCTGCTGCCCAGTGCCGAGGAGTGGAACAGCTGTCTCCTACCGCTCAGTGCTGAGGCGTGGGCACTTCTGTCCCCTAGTGTTGAGTAGTGGGCGCATCTGTCCCCTGCTGTCCAGTGGTGAAGAATGGTCTGGCACACCTGTACCCAGCTGCCTAGTGCTGACGCGTTGGTGCACTTGTCTCCTGCTGCCCAATACTGAGGCGTGGGCACACCTGTCCCCTAGTGCTGAGGCGTGGGCACACATCTCCCCTAGTGCTGAGGTGTGGATTTGCCTGTCCCTAGTGCTGAGGAGTGACACGCCTGTCACCTGCCACCCACTGCTGAGGTGGGCACCACTGTCTCCTGCCACCCAGTGCTGAGGTGTGGGCCCCTGTCCCCTGCCGCCAGTGCTGAGGTGTAGGCCTGTCTGTTCCCTGCCGCCCAGTGCTCAGGTGTTGGTACACTTGTCCCCTGCTGCCCAGTGTTGAGGAGTGGAACGGCTGTCTCCTACCGCCCAGTGCTGAGGCGTGGGCACACCTGTCCCCTAGTGTTGAAGTGTGGGCACTTCTGTCCCCAGCAGCCTAGTGCTGATGTGTTGATGCACTTGTCCCCTGCTTCCCAATACTGAGGCGTGGGCACACCTATCCCCTAGTGCTGAGGTGTGGGCCCATCTGTTCCCTGGTGCTGAGGTATGGACTTGCCTGTCCCCCAGTGCTGAGGAGTGTCCCCTGCTGCCCAGTGCTGAGGAGTGGCACACATGTCCCCTGCCGCCTAGTGCTGTAGGATGGCACACTTGTCCCCTGCCGTTCAATGCTGAGTGGCACACTTGTCCCCTGCCACCCACTCCTGAGTGGCACACCTTTCCCCTGCCACCCAGTGCTGAGTGGCAAGCCTTTCCCCTGCCACACAGTGCTGAGGCATGGGCCTCTGTCTCCTGTTGCCCAGTGCTGAGGCGTGGGTCTGCCTGTTCCCTGCCACCCAGTACTGAGGCATGGGCTCACACATCTGTCCCCTGCCGATCAGTGCTGATGCATTAGTACACTTGTCCCTTGCTGCCCAATACTGAGGCGTAGGGACACCTGTCTCCTACTGCGGAGGTGTGGGCTTGTCTGTCTCCCTAATGCTGAAGAGTGGACACGTCTGTCCCCTGCTGCCCAGTGCCAAAGCATGGGCCAGCAAATCGGTCCCCTGCCACCCAATGCTGACGACTGCACGCCTGTCCGTTCCTGCAGAGGAGTAGCACGCCTGCTCCCTGCCGTCCGGTACAGAGGAGTAGCACGCCTGCCCCCTGCCGTCCAATGCTGAGGAGTGGCATGTCTGTCCCCTGCTGCCTAGTACTGAGGATTAGCACCCTTGTCCCCTGCCACCCAGTGCTGAGGAGTGGCACACCTGTCCCTGCCATTCAGTGCAGAGGACTGGCACGCCTGTCCCCTGCTGCCCAGTGCTGAGTGGCACACCTGTCCCCTGCCGCCCAGTGCTGAGTGGTACGCTTTCCCCCTGTCGTCCAATGCACACTTGTCCGCTGCCAGCCAGTGCAGAGTAGTGGCACGCCTGTCCCTTGCCTTCCGCCTTTCAGTGCTGAGGTGTGGGCCTGCCTGTTACCTGCTACCCAGTGCTGAGCAGTGGCACTCCTGCCCCCGTTCCGCCCAGTGCTGAGGCGTGGGCCTGCCTGTTCCCTGCCACCTAGTGCTGAGCAGTGGCACTCCTGCCCTCTGCTGCCCAGTGTTGAGGAGTGGCACGCCTGTCCCCTGCCGTCCAGTGCTGAGTTGTGGCACGCCTGTTCCCTGCCACCCAGTGCTGAAGTGGCACTCCTGCCCAGTGCGGAGGCGTGGGCCCTCCTGTTCCTGCCACCCAGTGCTGAGGAGTGGGCCTGCCTGTTCCCTGCCACCCAGTGCTGAGCAGTGGCACTCCTGCCCCCCACTGCTGAGGAGTGGCACACCTGTCCCCTGCCGCCCAGTACTGAGTCGTGGTACGCCTGTCCCCTGCTGCCTGTTCTGAGTCGTGGCAACCCTGTTTCCTGCCACCCAGCCCAGTGCTGAGTCGTGGCACGCCTGTTTCCTGCCACCCCACCCAGTGCTGAGTCATGGCACACGTGTTCCCTGCCACCCAGCCCAGTGCTGAGTTTCTGGCACACATGTCCCCTGCCGCCCAGTTCTGAGTCGTGGCACACATGTCCCCTGCCGCCCAGTTCTGAGTCGTGGCACGCCAATTCCCTGCCACCCAGCCCAGGGCTGAGTCGTGGCACACATGTCCCCTGCCGCCCAGTTCTGAGTCGTGGCACGCCTGTTCTCTGCCACCAAGCCCAGTGCTGAGTCGTGGCACGCCTGTTCTCTGCTACCCAGCCCAGTGCTGAGTCGTGGCACACATGTCCCCTGCCACCCAGCCCAGTGCTGAGTCGTGGCACACATGTCCCCTGCCGCACAGTGCTGAGGAGTGGCATGCCTGTCCCCTGCCGCCCAGTACTGAGTCGTGGCACGCCTGTTCCCTGCCGCCCAGTTCTGAGTCCTGGCACGCCTGTTCTCTGCCACCCAGCCCAGTGCTGAGTCGTGGCACACCTGTTCTCTGCTACCCAGCCCAGTGCTGAGTTGTGGCACACATGTCCCCTGCTACCCAGCCCAGTGCTGAGTCGTGGCACACATGTCCCCTGCCGCCCAGTGCTGAGGAGTGGCACGCCTGTCCCCTGCCGCCCAGTACTGAGTCGTGGCACGCTTGTTCCCTGCCACCCAGCCCAGTGCTGAGTCGTGGCACACCTGACCCCTGCGGCCCAGTGCTGAGGAGTGGCACACCTGTCCCCTGCGGCCCAGTGCTGAGGAGTGGCACGCCTGTCCCCTGCGGCCCAGTGCTGAGGAGTGGACCCCTGTCTCCTGCTTTCCAGTGCTGAGGCGTGGGCCCCTGTCTCCTGCCGCCCAGTGCTGAGTCGTGGACCCCTGTCTCCTGCCGCCCAGTGCTGAGGCGTGGGCCCCTGTCTCCTGCTTTCCAGTGCTGAGTCGTGGACCCCTGTCTCCTGCCGCCCAGTGCTGAGTCGTGGACCCCTGTCTCCTGCCGCCCAGTATGAGGAGTTGGGCCACTTGCCCCCTGCCGCCCACTGTTCCGGCGTGGACACATCCGCCGTCCCCCCGCTGACCGCTGGCTCTAGCAGACTGAAGGGGGCTGGCAGAGATAATACCTGCCTTGCTCACGGCATCAACCCCCGCAGCCATGTCCAAACGGCCCCATGGCAATGCTCAGACTTTGAAGAAGCTCCCCGCAAAAACCTCTCCCCCTTATTTGGGTTTTTGTTTGTTCCAGAAGCCTGCAGCTGCCGCAGCATTTTTAATTCCTGGAAAGCGAGGGCTCCAGCAGGCCGCTGATTAAAGCGTTTGAGTTTAATTTGCAAGTGAGCCTGTTAATTGGCACCAGGCAGCGGGTTCCTAGAGTTGAATTTGCAACTAATGGCGCTGGAGCGCCCCGCGCTCGCTGCTTTCCATGTTTCAGCACGACTTCCTCTGCCCCCTCCTATCCGTTTTGCGCGTGGTTTAGCAGGCCTTCTGGTGTGGGATTTAAGTGTTTTTTTCATTCCGCCTATTTCAGTAGATGGAAGGCGGCAGATTTCCTTTGAAATAATTAATATGTCTCAGGGACGCCGCGGCTCTTTTGTTTTAGCTGCTAAGCTGGTAAGATCTGTGCTCACAGGAGGCTTGAAGGCTTAAATTCATCCAAGGTAGTTAAAATAAGAACATAAGAACCCCCTGCAACGGATGAACAAGCCTTGGCAACGCCGGCAGGTCTGGCTTACACTCTGAAAGTGCCTCGTTAGTGACTGGTGAGTTTAGGCACGTAGTAACTCACATATGTACTGTCACTCATCCTTGCACTCATGCATACATTCAGCTACTCACTGACTCATTCTTTCGTCACTCACTCGTTCACCCACATTAAACACCCACACACACTCAACAAAATAATGCAAGGGTAAACTAGAAAAACAAAAAATTACATTGCGACTTAATTGAAGCAGACATACGGGTTCAATAAAAAAAAAAAAAAAACAGTAACAAAATTAACTGTAGCAACAGGCTGCCATCTTGGATTGGAATTGTTAGTGCATCATTGTTCTAAAGTCCAACATGGTTGCCACATTTAGCATTCACAAGCGTTGTATGGCCGGATTGAAACGGTGAAACAACGATGCGTTATGGGACATACCATTCCAAGATGGCCACCTGGTTTAAACACACTGCTGCATGATTTCAAGGTTCTTTTACACACTGTAGTAACAACCCACCCTTATAGGCTTATTGCCATTAAGATACTCTTTCCACAGTAAATGAGTCAGGCTTACTCCCTTTACATAACTTTTCATAATAAATAGATCTGGTCTGTGGTACATGGTATAACTTTAACCAGTGAACCAGCCAGGGCTACAGCCTTTATCATTGTCTTGTAACCATCACCAACTCGCACATACTGTTTTAAAGATGCATTTTCCCACAAGGCAGCCATCAGTCATACAGCTATAAAATTACTAATATGTACACAATTATATTTTACAAACCCACATATAATCGCTCCTGTCCTAAAAGAATTGCCCCATTGCTGATCCTCTACCTGCATTGTTTGTTAAGGGTCGTGACCAACACCAACCCCCTTCTCTTCTACGGTAATTGGTGAGATTACATGTAATAAAATACCCGTCTACAGGCTTTTACATCGTCTAATAACAATCTACCCTTTAAGGCCTATTGGCTTTAGCATAATCTATTCACAATTAATAAGTTGGGCCTACTGCTGCTGTTTTAACTTCTCATAATGAACTTATCATATCTAAGGCATCTTACCTAACTTTTCCCAATGAACCAATTAGGAATATTGCCTTGATTATTGGCTTGTCACCATAGCCAAATAAAACTACTGTAATGAGCACATTCTGAGGTATTCAAGCACTCTTTCGTGGAGGCACACAACGTCTGTCTAATCAAATCATGTATGAAGAAAGAACTGAGCTGTAATGATTTTAAAACTCTTTATATTTTCATCACATATAGTAAGGCGTCAGCTGCGCTGTCAAGGCAGACTTAAAAGTGTAGACAGTGAAATTGTTGGGATATGAAATGAGGGATAGTTTGCCCTTGAAGAAGAATATCGGATTTTTTTTGATTTACCTAGTGCTACTCGTCATGGGGTTCTGACCCCGAAATAGTGTCACTTGCATGGAAGTTTATTATTCGTTTCCTCTTTTTCTGTCTTTGAACACTTCCTCTGCATTTTTCAGATTCTTTGCTCCAAGTGCACCACTCCCTACTCAACAAACTACTACAGTAGTCCTTGCAGTCTTAAATATTGGGGTTCTTTCAAGTGGGAAGGGCCTTAGCAATGGAAACATGTTAGCATTCTCTATATGTGACATGCCACAAGCAAGCCTGTTTCCTCTGACGCGCCTTTGAGCCCTGAGGGTTTTGGAAGGGTCCCCTTCTGGTTCCGCACCGACCCTTCCGGCCTCAGAGCCAGCCCTGGGATCCATTCCTGGATCCGGACCGAAACCAGTCCTACCATGTTGAAAGGTGCCGATCCCAATGGCGACACTCCCTACTCCAGTGGTGCTACCTCAGTCATTAGTTCTGACTCCGACACGTAACCTGAGGGGCGTCATCCGGCGTTGACGCCCTGTTCCCGCAGGCTATGACTTGGGGAGAATTGGGAGAGGTCACTGGACCATGAAGTATTCCAGCACTATGAAGACCCTAACATGAACTGACGTGAGGACTTTGATTAAGCCAGTGGACTGGATACTTCTCCAGGTACTGGTATGCTTTCTCCCCCTACCGTGGGTACGTAGGAGGGAGCGTCCTTTGTAATGGTGTTGCAGAGAGCGGCCGAGGTCATGGACCTCAGCCTTCCCTTGGTGGCAGTCAAGGCTATCAATCAATCAATCATTTGTAAAGCGCGCTACTCACCCGCTAGGGTCTCAAGGCGCTGATTGGGGGTGGAGGACTGCTACTGCTCGAATGCCCAGGTCTTGAGGCGTTTCCTGAAGGTCAGGAGGTCCTGGGTCTGTCGTAGGTGGGCGGGGAGGATGTTTCAGGTCTTGGCGGAGAGGTGGGAAAAGGATCTGCTGCCGGCTGTAGTTCGATGGATGCGGGCGATGGTGACGATGGCGAGGCGAGGTTGGCGGATGGGAGTGTGGAAGGTGAGGCGCTCATTGAGGTAGGCATGGCCCGTGTTGTGAAGAGCTTTGTGGGCGTACATGAGGAGTTTTTGAAGGTGATCCTCTTAGTGACGAGAAGCCAGTGTAGGTCTCTGAGGTGGGCTGAGATATGGTTGCAGCGTGTAATGTTGAGGATGAGGCGTGCGGAGGCGTTCTGTATACGTTGTTGTTTCTTCTGGAGCTTGGCTGTGGTTCCTGCGTAGAGCGCGTTGCCGTAGTCCAGTCTGCTGCTGACGAGGGCGTGGGTGACCGTCCTTCTGGTTTCGCTGGGATTCTACTTGAAGATCTTGCGAAGCATGCAGAGGGTGTTGAAGCAGGAAGATGAGACGGCGTTGACTTGCTGGGTCATGGTGAGCGATGAGTCTAGGATGAACACTAGGTTGCGTGCGTGGGTGTTGGTGCAGTTCCTAGCGTGGCTAGCCGCGAGGAGTCATCCCATGCGGAGCGGTTGGAGCCGAGGATGAGGATCTCTGTCTTGTCTGAGTTAAGTTTGAGGCGGCTCTTCTCCATCTAGTTGGCGATGGCATGTAGTCCGTCGTGGAGGTAGGTTTTGGCGGTGGCGGGGTCCTTGGTGAGTGAGAGGATCTGCTGGGTGTCGTCGGCGTAGGAAACGATGTTGAGATTGTGGGATCGGACGATGTTGACGAGCGGTGCCATGTAGATGTTAAAAAGGGTTGGGCTGAGAGAAGATCCTTGGGGAACATCGCAGATGGTCTTGGTGGCTTCCGACAGGAAGGAAGGGAGGGAGGCGGACTCTCTGAGTTCTGCCGGGGAGGAAGGATGTGATCCAGTCCAGGGCCTTGTGGCGGATCCCGGCGTCGTAAAGGCAAGTGCAGAGGGTGTGGTGACAGACGGTGCCAAAGGCAGCCAAGAGGTCCAGGAGGGTGAGGGCCGCAGTTTCACCTTTGTCGAGCATGGTCCTGATGTCGTTGGTTGCGGCGATGAGGGCGGTCTCGGTGCTGTGGTTCCTACGGAATCCGGATTGGGAGATGTCCAGCGTGGTGTTGTCCTCCAGGAAGCGGGTCAGTTGGCCGTTGACGATCTTCTCGATGGCCTTCGCCGGGAAGGGAAGGAGGGAGATAGGCTGGTAATTCTTGAGGTCTTCGGGGTCAGCTTTCGTTTCTTTAGCAGGGCGTTGACTTCGGTGTGCTTCCAGCTCTCTGGGAAGGTGGCAGTCTCAAAGGAGCTATTAATGATCATGCGGAGTTGGGGGACAATGATGGGGCCTTCTTTGTTGAAGACATGGCGGGGGCAGGGGTCGGAGGGAGATCCGGAGTGGATGGTGCTCATGGTTTTGATGGTGTCCTCCTCATTGATGTGGGTCCAGGAGAGCAAGAGGTTGGTGTGGCTGGGTGCGTTGGAATTAGTGGTGGTAGTGGGAGGCGAGGAGTTGAAGCTGTTGTGGATTTCCGTGATCTTACGATGGAAAAAGGTGGTGAGGGAGTCGCAGAGGTCTTGCGAAGGAGGGGGGTCGGTGGAGCATGACCTGGGGTTGGTGAGTTCTTTGACGATGCTGAAGAGCTCTTTGCTGTTGTGGGCGTTGTTGTCGATGCAATCTTTACAGAAGGACCTTTTGGTGGTCCGGATGAGCTGGTGGTGCTTGTGGATGGCTGTCTTGAGGGCGCCCTGGTTGCTTTGTGTTGGTTCGTGGCGCCACTTCTCGATTTTCTGGCACTCCTGCTTTGAGGCCGGAAGGTCGTTGGTGAACCAGATGGCCTTGATGCTGGTGCGGTTGTTGGAGGATTTCCTGAGAGGAGTGAGGGTGTTGGCGCTGTCGTCTATCCAATGTCTGAGGTTGAGGACGGCTGTGTTGGGGTCGGTGGTGCTGGGTGGCAGGGCCCGGGCGAGGGTGGAGATCAGTTGGTCTTCCAAGATCTTGTTCCAGCTGCGGTGGGGGATCCGTTGTGGGCGGTGGTGGGTTTCTGGGAGGTGAAGTGGACAGTCCAGTGGAGTTTGGTGGTATGGCTGAAGGTGACGTGGTTGGTGGCGGAGAAGATGGGGTCGAGCGTGTGGCCGGTGGAGTGGGTGGGCGTCGTGACCAGTTGTTTGAGGGCGAGATTGTCGAGCAGAGCAGTGGAGTTGCTGTCGTTGGCGTTCTCAAGGTGAAAATTCAAGTTGCAATGAGAATGTAGTCTGTAGAGGCAAGGATCTGGGTGCTGATTATGTCAGCAATGGAGTCGCTGAACTGAGGTCAGAGGCCGGGGGGGCCTGTAGACAAGGGTTCCTCTGAGAGTGGTGTTGGCGTTGATTTGGATCTGGAAGTGTAAGTGTTCGGTGGCGTCGAGGGTGTCATCGGTGTTAGTTGAGATTCTGATGGTGTTTTTGTGGACTATGGCGATTCCTCCTCCCTGTCTGTTGGTGCGGTCTCTGGGGGTGATCTTATAGCCTTCGGGGATGGCTATGGCGATGTCAGGTTCCGAGGAGGGAGTCATCCAGGTTTCGGTGAGGAAGGCGACATCTGGGGAATATGAGGTGAGTAAATCCCAGAGTTTGACAGCGTGCTTGTGGACGGAGCGGGTGTTGAGGAGGATGCAGCTCAGGAGGTTGTGTGTGGTTGTGGCGTGGTGCTTGGTGGGAAGTGAAGCTGCAGATCTGACAGGAGAGGGTCTGTGGGTGTGCCTCGGGGTGGCTTGGACACAGGCGGTGGAGTGACCTGGGTTGAGGGCGTGGAGGTCATTGGCACTGTAGTAGCATCTGGCAGCGTGGGGAGCACGCGGGCTAGGGGTTCTGGCACTGGCCGCCGTCCAGGGGTGAACGGGCGCAGATGGGCTTGCCACTGGCGCGCCCCAGCCGCGCCTTCTGCACCTGGTCGCCATTAAGCAGGGGAGCTGGAAGGGAGGAGCAGCTTGGAGGCGGGAGCGTGGGCGAATAGGGGGGCGATGCCACAGGGATGCAGCGGCGGGAAGGGAACGGCTTAGAAGAGCCGAAAAAACAAACGGAAAGCGAGCGCAAGGGAAAAAGGCTACCAAGGGCTAAAAACGAAGAAAATAAAGCACATAAAAGGCACAAAACAAAGACAGATATTAGACAAGCAGACAATACTTACTCAAACCACTAGACACCAGGGATGAGGCGCAGGTGGGTGCCTGCGGGTGGTGGAGGGCCTCGAACTGGCGGCAGCAGCAAGGGCGGGGTAGGGGGCACGGGCACAGTCTGGTGGAGCTGCGCGGCGTGTAGAGCGAACTCCGACCTTAAGAACAGGTCAGGGGTCACTCTGTGCACCGCACCGGCCACCATTAAGAAGGGGAAGGGTGAGGGAGGGGCAGCTGGGAGGCTGGAACGTGGGTGAATGGGGGCGGGGCCGTAGGGACGCCGCGGCGGGAAAGGAACGGCTTAGAGCCGAAAAAACAGGCATAAAGCGAGCGCAAGGGAAAAGGCTACTAAGGGCTAAAAATGAAGAAAAAAAGCACAGAAAAGGCACAAAACAAAGACAGATATTAGACAAACACACAATACTTACACAAACCACTAGACACCGAGGATGAGGCGCTGGCCTTGACAGAGGTGCTGCAAGGAGGAGTCTCCCTCCTCGGATCCGCTAATCTCGTTCAGTGAAGCCCTCAATGACATCCTCATGGGGACATGGTCCAAAACTAGCCTAAGGGTTCCTTTAAATAGGACGATTGCCCGCTACCACTGCCCCATACCGGAGGACCAAAACTTCATCACTCAACACTCTACCCAAGAGAGCTTGGTGGTCCACTGTGTCCTACTAAATCTTGTCACATTTCCAACTACCCCCCAGAGAGGAAATCCAAGAGGCTGGATGCTTTGGGGAATAAGATTTTTTCTTCCACCACCCTGGCATTGCGGTCCGTGAACACCACATGCCTTTTGGGCTGCTAGTCCTATGCCTTGTGGGAGAAGATTGCACAGGTGCTGCTAACAGACCCAGAGGGCGCCCCTGCCATATTCTAAGGCTGTCACAGACAGGAGAGATGCAACAAAGTTCACCATACGCTGTGGACTTGACACAACCGACTCACTGAGCAGAAGTGGCCTTGAGACACTGCACATGGTTGAGGGTGACTGACGTTTCTGGGGATGCCCAATCATCTCTGATGGATATGCCCTTTGATGACACCCATTTCTTTGGAAACAAAGCAGATTAAGCGCTGGAACACTTTAAGGACAGTCGGGCTACTGCCAGTTCCTTAGGTCTTTATATGGCCCCTCGTCACCCTCAGTCCGCCCTTTTCTCATTTTGTGGTAACGGAAGGGGCTTCCAGCCGCACCTTTACCTGCCCCCCAGCCACTGTGCCATGCATGCTTCCCAGCCCCTTTATGGTCAAGAATACGTATCCACAGACCTCGTGGATCAGGCAGCCAGCGGTCAGGTCAGTCCACCACTCCTTTGGTAGCCTCCAAAACTTCCCAATCCGCCCTCATAGCATCATTGGCATCCAGTTAGTGGCAGAATTTGCCATCACCTGCCCCACTGACAGTCCATAATATCAGACAAGGTGGGTTTTGCAGATCGTCTGAAGGGGCTACTCCCTTCCCTTCATAACTACCCTCCCCGATGCCACAATCTTACAACAGGCTGACAGAAGATCACCTATCCCTTCTCCTCCAGGAAGTCACAGCTCTTTTAGCCAAGGGAGCCGTAGAGAGTGTTGTCAGTGGTGGAAGTTGGTAGTAGTTGCAATTCCCGCTACTCTCTAGTGCGAAAAAGGACAGAGGCCTTTGTCCTTTCCTAGACCTATGTCCTCTCAATTACTTCCTCAAGAAGGAGAAGTTCAGAATAATCATGTTAGCTGAGGTCCTGGCTGCCCTGGACCCAGGATACTGTATGGTAGAGTTAGACGTGTAGGACACAGGGGGGTGGAATTTTATAAAATATCTACTTGTCCATGGGACAGGTTGCTTCATAAATCTATTTGTCCTGTAAAAAAAATCTACTTGTCTTGTTGGTGGCATGTAGTGTGCCGACAAATTATGGCAACAATCTCATATTAGAACTCTGATTATGCCAGGGCCCATACTATTGTAGGGTTTGAATACTAGCAACTCCCTTATTTTGCACCTATCAGCAGATTTACATACTAGGGCTGGAGATAGGGGTCAGCAATAGTTCCAGGGTTGGAATGCCCTTTCGAGTCTGTCCAAACCTACAAACTTGCATATTTTAGGGGTTTTCACAAGCTCTTCTCTAGTCTCTTCTCATACTGAGAAAGGTTGGAAATTTACTCCTGATGTGGGCAGAAGTAAAACTTATTCCAGGGTTAGGAGGAAGTGAAGGGAAAGTGAACCTGTAAACGCTCAACAGATTTTCGCATGAGCAAATCTTCCCATGAGTATTTGCTTGTGATAAAATGTAGTTCACAAATATTTTCTAGGAGTACGATATCCTAGCCTACGTCTGTAAATTCTTGTGAATTCAAGAAACTTGTAAATCTGCATTAATGCAAGGACATATACCATGGATACACTTTTGTGACTATGTTTAAGATTTAGGCACCTAATTGTTTTCCAAGACCTTTTGTTTTTATAAAAATTATTTCTATTTCTCTCTCTCTATTTATCAACTGCCATCACTGTGAATTACATCATTCTCCCCTTTCCCAAGGAGCATGATGGCACATGAAGTAGTTGAATTCAGTGCCAGGAACTACTGTGGCAATGTGTGCTTTTTGTGACCAAAAAATATTTTTACTTTTTGCCAGTTTGTTATGATGGTGAGGGCCCAACCCTAACAACAATACAGTTTTACAAAAACCCTGTCAAAACAAGATATGCATTGACAAAACCAAAAGGCTGGCTGCCAGTGTCAGATCTATTGGCTTTGCCAATGCTTGTTTTTTTCATGTTTCTCATAATTATATTGAAATTGGTTACACTGATTTGTCTGTTAAGATTTTTGTTTTGGAAATACTAGCATACATCAACACATTTTACTAAATGATACTTCAAGGAAATGGTACCTAAAATGTCACAGTAGTTTAACAAAACATGTTTTACCTAGTTGTATTGTTAATGAGAATTTTATTTTGAAAGCAAAGAATCACTCTTGCTTTCAGGCTTCTGCATATATTTTCATCTACCCCGAGAGCACTCTGGAAGCGTTATATGTACCCCCTGATTGTTAAACTTTGCAAACATGTCACAGTTTTTATGCTGCAAATGCGTAGTAGTGCAGCCCGAGCTTACAACATTTTCTTAGAGTGCTCACCGTCTCAATAATAAAGACTTAGCACTAATCAACCATAAATACAAGTTCGAACAGCATTAGCATACGGACACAAATATTACCTTAAATGCAGACAATGCCCTTCCTTGATCTATAAACGTGCAGCCAAAGGTTTGGTGCTGTAGGGGGGGTGGGCCTGCTTGTCCTAAGGACAAAAAAGAGCTGAAAACTTGTTGTCCTTAACCCCAAACAATATGTCTTGGAGATCGGGCAATAGAAATGCTGCACCCCTGGGACACACATTTCCACATTTCCGTCCTGCTTGCCCACAGGCGTTATCTGTGGTTCATGGTAGGCAAAGAACATTTTCATTTCATTGTGCCCCCATTTGGCCTTACCAGCACCCTTTGGGTGTTCACTAAGGTGGTGGCAGTCATTGCAGCTCATTTGGGTAGATCAGGGGTGCACATCTTCACCTGTCTCGACGACTGGCTCTTGGAGGCAGGTTCGCCCCAGGTTGTTGTGTCTCACCTCCAGACTACAGCAGGCCTCTTGCACTTGCTGAGGTTCACTATCAAAGTGCCATAGTCACACCTGACTCCCTTTCATATGCTCCCTCTCATTGGAGATCTTATGGACATGGGCAGTTTCGGGCCTATCCTCCTAAATGGCGAGTCCAGAATATTCAGGCTGTGATACTAATATTTCAGCCTCCATCTTGGATTTGCGTGAGACAACCCTTGAGGCTGCTAGGACTCATGGCTTCCTGTATTCTGCTGGTAACATATGCACGCTGGCATATGCAGACTCTGTAGTGGGACCTGAAGTTCCAGTAGGCATAGTATCAGGGCAATCTCTCCCACATGGTCCAGATCTCGGAGGGAACTGCAGTGGTGACTAACAAACTGCAATACAGTCTGCGCAGACCCTTCTCTCTTCCCCAACCAGATCTCAGTAGTGACAGATGCCTCACTCATAGGATGGTGTGGCTATGTGGAAGAGGTGAAGATCAGAGGACTCTGTCTCTGACGGAATACAGACCCCACATCAACCTGCTGGAGCTCCGAGCGATCTGGTTGGTATTGAAAGCCTTTCTACCTTCATCAAGGGAAGACTAGTGCAGGTGTTCATGAACAACACCACTTCCATGTGGTACTGCAACAAACAAGGCATGGTTGGGCCGTGGACCCTCTGTCAAGAGGTCCTACGCCTATGGACATGGCTGAAGCATATCCCTGATGGTTCAACATCTGGTGGGTTCACTGAAAGCCAGGGCAGACAAACTCAGCCGAAGATGGCTAGTGGATCACAAATGGCGTCTTTACCCGTAGGTGTTGCAACGTCTCTTTCAGCAGTAAGGAGAGCCTTGGTTAGATCTGTTTGCCTCTGCCAAGAACACGCAATGTCAGCAGTTTTGCACTGCAGTTTCTAAGGCAGCTCTCACTCTGAGACACTTTTAATCTCAAGTGGAGCTCAGGCCCCTTATACCCCTTTCTCCCATTTGATGTCATCTTGGTAGCCGGGCATCCATCCATCAAGACAGATAGGCATGCTATTGGAAAAAAATGTTGGCATTGCGAGCAGAAAAAAATCCCCTTTCTTCCTCTTTTTCTCAAGTCCTTCTTACCATTCTCTCCCTTGCCCAGCAGGGCTATGCTCTGGGCACTCTTAAAGGCTCTCTTTGTACGATCTTTTTTGCTATTGCCTGACCAGCCATCCCTCTTCAAGTCCTCTAGGGTACATAGATTTCTAAAAAGGTCTTGTTCATCTCTTTCCTCCTTCGCCATTTGGTATGCCTTAATAGGACCTTGTACTTGTTTTGACTTTTTTGAAGTATGCTTCCTTCGAGTCACTTCATAATTGTTCCCTCAGGCTTCTTATGATTCCTAGAAGAGTAAGCAAGCTTCAGGCTTTACCATCCAAACCTCCATACCTTTCCATCAGCCCTGAAAACTGGTGCTTCGCACTAGGGCCTCCTTTCTACTTGAAGTGGTCATTCCATTTCACGTAGGCCAATCCATCACTTTGCCTACTTTTTACACTTCTCCACATCCCTCTAAAAAAGAGGAATGACTCCACTGTCTGCACCCAAAATGAAAATTGTCATTCTACTTTGAGATCACAAAAGAGTTCCAAGTAGATGAACAACCCTTCATGGGGTATAGTGGAGTGAAGAAGGGACGGGCTGTGCAGACCTGGACCATCTCCTGGTGGGTCATATTCTGCATTAAAATCTGCTATCCTCTGGCACAAAAGCAGCCCCCTAAGGGATTGGGATCTCATTCCACCAGAGATACACCTCAGACCACTGTGTTGGCACACGGAGTTCCGGTCCTGGACATCTGCCAGGCAGCAACGTGGGCATCTTTGCACACGATCACAAAGCACCGCTGCCTGGACAATCAGGTCAGTATGGATGGGCACTTTGCCTGTTCCATCCTGCAGGATCTTCTCATCTGAAATTAGTCCAGAGACGCACTTCTACATACTTGTGCCATGCCATGGCCCTAGTCCAATCCTCTATTTCTCATAAGTCCTTCTATCTTGACGCTGTGTTAGAGGTAGGACGGTGTCTATACAAGGTGGAAAAGGCCTTTCTCCCACTGTCTATTGACAAAAGGGCACCTAGAATCTTACCATCCGTTGACTGTGTCATATCCATCTTCCATGTTAACCGGGCAGCGGTAGGATAGAAATTGAGCCACCAGTATATAATGGTCCTTCCTAACCTCTGCAGATGTTCTTGTGAGGCCATTACTGCTCATGTCCACCACCGCTTGAACACCATGTACCCCTGTCGATCAGTGAAGCCACTTCTGCGAGTAAGGGGGTGCTCCGCAGTGGCAAGGCTAGGGAGTATGACAAGACCCTCCCCTCTTTTGTATGCATCTACTCCAGCAGTAGTGTAAAGTAACTTGTTTAATTAAGTAATCATTTAGGTAATTTACTAGCTAGTTACTAAAGTAATGCAGCAGGTGAGGAAGTATCACCATTTTTGACTACACAGTCCTGCCGGTAAGTGACAGGGAAAGACTCTTCCAGAAGACTACTGAGTTTCTTATCCCCTTCATCACTGCTGATTGTCTTATCCCATTCATCGCTGCTGATTTTCTTATCCCATTCATTGCTGCATTTATATTTCTTGAAATCGTATTTCTTGCTCATTTCAATGCAGCTGGATTCATAATTATGCCATACTGCCCAGTGCTCCGGGCATAAGCAGCTCTTAATTGCCTACCACACAATTACGGACCAAGTCATTGGCAAGGGTGCTTATGAGGGTATTGGCAATTAACAGCTGTTAAGGCCCAACAGTATATGGCATGTATACATATTAACATCAGTCCCAAAAATCTCAAGTCAAATACAGATAAACACACCAGTTGGCATGTCTGATCTACACCCCTGCATCACACTCAAGCTATAATGCAGGCAAGCAACAGCATTGAACCCCCTGCCAGCAGCTGCAAAACTTTAAAAATAAAAGGGTAATAAACAATGTTTATTATTGTTTTCGTTTTCTAGGGGGCGGGCCATGGGGGATGACAGGCAGGGAGGAGAAGTTGGTGCACATGTGTGTTTGGGTGGCCGTCTCAGAGCTCTCTCCAACCCGATCTGCGTTGCCGGGTTGGAGACAGAAGGCGCAGGCTCCCACTGTCTGGGAGCGCAAAGTGAGGGCGCTCAGGTCAATCCTGACGCTGCTCTCATGCTTCCAGGGGCATGAGAGCAGCTTTAGGATTGGCTGTAGGGCAGTCTGGGAGCCTGTGCCTAGTGGAGCCAGAAGAGCAGCGATGCGGATGCGCCAGGGATTCAGGTACGTTTATTTATTTTTGTTCACCCCGCCATCAGCCGCGACTGGTATTCGGTGCCTGTATTCAACACCTGCCCATTGCTTATCCAGAGTCCAACATGCCTTCATTTTTTGCTACACTCTGTACCTTCTACTCTTCATTTAAGGATGTCTTCACCTCCCTTCTGTTGTAGTGAGCCAGCAGCTCATAGACCGCATCTACGAGTTTCTGGAAACCAAACGGCTGCAGTACTACATGAAGAGCATAAACTGCATCAGAGCATTCAGACAAGCAGCCATCAAGGTAAGGAGAGTGGCCACCTCAGTCCCATTCATTCAGTTACGGAATGTCTCGGCCGCGAGCAAAGTCTCAATGCAATTCAAATTTTTTTCATCTTTGCCAAAAGTAGTTTTTTATGAAAGATATAGAAGTACTATATAGAGAATCTTTTCCTCCTTCGTAATTAATGAGTATTTCTACTTTTTAAACTTAGAATTCACCAACTAGCAGCTCATTTTAAATGTATTTCTTCTACCAATCAAGGTTTTTATTGTTTTATACACAACACTGCAAAGTGAGGGCTTGTCAATTTCCCGATTAATTCAGTGTGTGGGTTGTCGATGTTAACAATGTTTTACCTCTTGTGATATAACATACAACGTTTCGCACATGCCCTGCCCTTCGTATACCCTTCTATAAAGGAGAATTAAATGAACAAAAGGGAAGAAAATACTGGGTCTGCATCCAGAGCTCAGTATCAGACAACGAGCCCTCTATTTATTCCTTACTGAGAATACTCTGTAGTGCCTGAGCTATCGGGAAGCCTCTCACTTCTGGTTTGATCAGCCAGGATAGTAACTTATCACATTTGTCGGCCTCACCATGTCTCTGTAATCCAAAGACCTCAAGCGCTAGATGAATAGAAGCAGCCTTTCCCTTCTCTGTTGGATTGGCCCTCTCTTCCTCAGACACTGCATACACAGCCTCTGTTTCTTGTAACCACTATTCTAAGAGTTCCATTCCCTGTTCAGCTACATTTTTGGCTCCATTATTCGTCCCAGTGCTACCTTAAACATCTGACACGCGCCTGAAGCTGTGCCCTAGTTTTCTTCAAAGTAATGCTTTATTTGTTTTCCAATCATTCCTCTAAACTTTGGGTCTTCTAAAGCAAACACATGCAGCTTCCAGCTAGGTTATGCACAATGGGTCGTTCTCCACCTTACACCCAAAAACAGTGGGGTGTGTAATGCCCTAGTACAGTAAGTATTTTCTAATCTTAAATACAGGTCGTGGACACTTAAGCAATATAAAAACGATGGGTTGGAATGCTTCTCCGAGTGATTGCTAGGGGATAGACATATTGCGAGCATTCTTCTCATATTCTTTTATGTGTTAGTTAGAACATCACCTCTCACAAATGGGTACTGCAGATTGTCCAACTGGGTTACGTCCTGATATTTCTTAACCGCCACACATGCCATCTGTGGTGGAGCGCCTGTCAGAGGACCACTTGTCTGTCTTGTGCCCGGAAGAGCAGGCTTTTTTGGCCAAAGGAGCTGTAGAGATGGTTCCGGCATCGGGAGCAGGGATCGGTTGTTATTCCCATAACCTCCTAGTGGTGAAGAAGGGCAGAGGCCTCAGTTCTATTATAGGCCATAGGCCTCCCAATTCCTTCCTGCATAAATGGGTCATGAGTACTTTCAGTGTGCCTTGCTCCATTTCAGCCCCACCTGTGCCCCTCGACTTCACAAATGTGATGGTAGTGGTCGCTGTCCATCTGAGGAGTTTGGGGGTACCAGTCTTACCCTACCACAGTGACTGGCTGTTGAAGTATGTCAGTCTGTCATGGCCACCTCCAGATGAAGGTGAGCCTCTATACATTGTTGGGGTTCTCAATCAACCTGCTGAAGTCACATCTGGCTCCGTTTCATCTAAGCCATCCTGGTTACAGTGCCCTTTTGAGCTATTTCTGTAGATGAGCGAGTCCAAGACATAAGTGCTGTGATCCAGATGTTTCAATCTCTGTTCTGGGTCTCAGCAAGGATGGCTCTGAAGCTCCTAGGCCTATTGGCTTCCTGTCTCATGGTTAATGATCATGTCGGATGGCACATAAAAGCATTGCAGAGAAGCCTGAATTCTCAGTGGGCCCAACACAAAAGGAGCTTACCTGATTCCGTTCAAGTGTTGGAAAAGATGAAACAATCTGCAGTGGTGGCTGCTCGACTGCGACTGGACCAGTGGCACACCTCTCCCACTGCCGGGACTTCTGGGAGTATCTGTTCTCCAATCAAGCTGCCTCTTGGGGGAGTATCTATTGTCACATCAACAGGCAAGGGTCCTGCACCCGGGCCTCTGCACTCAGCACCTCTCTGCTTGGAGATTGAGCAGCAGCAGCTAGTCACTGTTGGTCTTCCTCCCGTAGTCAATGATGTTATTCTAGCAGCCAGGCACCTGTCTACGAAATTAGTGCACAGTAGGCACTGGGACAAATTTGCATCTTGGTGTGGTACCTATCAGATTGACCTGTTACAAACTTTGCTGTCTGAAGTATTGTTTTGTCGTTGACCCAGCAAGGACCTACACTGTGCACTTTTAAGGGATATGTTCTTGCTGATGAGATTTCTTAAGTTTACAACATATGTTTCTGCCAAAGCCATTTTTGGTGCCACGGTGAGACCTCAGTTTGGTTCTCACTTTTTGCACCCCAGTTGAGCCAACGCTTGTTGTCCACTATATCTCATGACCCTGGAAAACGGTCTTTCTGGTCATGATAACGTCAGTGTGCCGCATGAATGAGCTGCAGGCACTATCAGTCTAGCCAATTTACACAACGTTTTCCTAGACAAACTACTGTTGAGAACTCGTGCTGCACCTCTGTTGAAAGTAGTAACGCCTTTCCATGTTGGGCAGGCTAGCGCCTTTCCAAGTTTCTTTGCCCCGCCCTACCCCTCTCTCTAAGAAGGAGGAGGAGAGACTCCATCGTGTGGAGTCCAAACCATCTCACAGTTTCTACAGTCATCATACCAGGGACCATGTGGTGGAGAATCAACTCTTTGTAGGCTTCTCGACAGCAAAGAAGGGCAAAGCAGTGCAGAAAAGAGCTATCTCTTAGTGGATATTCCTCTGCATAAAAAACGCCAATGCCCTAACTAAGAAGTCGTTACCTAAAGGATTAAGGGCCCATTCACCTTGAGCTAAGTGTCCTTGATATATGTAAGGCTGCTACAAGGGGATCAGTCCACGCATTCATGAAGCACTGTTGCCTTGATAGCCAGGTATGTCGAGATGTACATTTGCCCGTTCGGTCCTGCAGGACAATTTGGTCTGAGCCACTCCACAGACCCACCACCTGGTGAAGTACTGCTTTGGTATCTATTCACACGGTAACACTCTTTCTGGCGGCTACTCAACAAGAGACCCTTACCAACTGTCCTCGTTCTGTGGAATGGTCTCCTTTTCAATCTAGAGAGTTCCCAATTTAAAGATATGCACACTAGTAAAGCCAAGTTGCTGATGGAAATTATGTTTGAAGGCATGGACAAACCTTAAAAAACAACTGATGCCAGCTCACCCGGGGCGGAACGACGACTGTGCAGAGCTACACAACACCACTTGCCATATTGCAAGAGTCCTGCTTTTGAGTTTCCGGATCCAGAGGCATCGGCGATTAGCTAAAGTATCCACCAGAAAGAGCATCAGTGAAGGTAAGTAATATGTTTGTTTATGTCATCAGTATTATTACTCACTATACATGTTATATACGCAGTCTGGTTACACCAGTGTTGAAGGCTAGGGTCTAACACAGTTACAAAGAACATCATTTAGATAACAGTGTTAAATATATGTGTGGAAATAGAGTAATCTTAGTAATTTTGCCACTAAGCCTCATCTTTTCAGTTAAAGTACACATGCTGTAGAAAGAATCTGATAGAGACTTCTAGTTGCAGATTCCTTACCTTTGAATTCTCCCCAAATGTCAGACTGGATCCGGAAGATTTTTGTGAGCAGTAGCCCTGCGCGCCATGAGGTGGCATTAATTGGCTCAGCGTCCGTTGTCTGCATCATCAGTGCCAGTTATTACATTGCGGGTCCTATATAGGCACCACAGCGGTGCGCTGACATCAGTTCTTTTCTTTCCGTTCCAGCAAGCACTGATCTGAAGAGAGCAACCCCCTCAGTCAATTTTTGACTGGCTTTTTTCAGCTTTTGTTGAGTGTTTTTCACGTATTGTACTCCTGGTTACTCAAGGAAGTTATCCCGAAAGACCAGCTTCAAGCCCTCTGGATACTGTCATCGACAATGTCTGTGCTCGATCTGCACCTCATGTGTCTTTGCTGCCTGGAGCGTGACCATGACCCGAAGGCGTGCTCTGAATGTCAGGCCATGCATCCGAAGGTTTGAGGGAGCATTCCCTGAAGCTGATAGTGGCCTGACGCTTGACTCTGCGCAAGTCGAGATCTCAGTTGACAAGAAAATCCTGGGATCGGTCGCAGAGTCCTCTTTCATCGTCGTCCCATTCCAAGTCCTCGGGGAGATTCGGTAAGTTGAGCCATAAGAAGAAATCCAAGAAGTGGAGCCTCTTTTTGACTTCTCGTCAGTCAGCCGACAAGACGAATGGAGTGTTGATGCTCTAGGCTTTGTTGTAAGGGACCTGTACCTGAGCTGACTCCGCACCTCCCCGAATTTCTGGGAGTTGGAGTGATCCATGTCCAACTCCTTCAGTTTTATGAGGCCAGGCACCTCAGTTTTGGGCAGCCCGGCCCCTGGTGGAGCACCTTCTGGCCCCTGAGAGCCAGAAGGGATGTCTTCGGGTGAAGAGCCAGAACGGACGCCTTCGGGTTCCGCGCCAGTGGCTCTGGCCTGATGCTGAGGGGCACCCACAGCTCCGTTCCTGGATCTGGACTGGCACTGGTTGAACCACCTCCACCTTCCAAGACACCGGCCTCGACATTCCCAGCGTTATCCATGCTTTTTTTTTTAGAATATATTTTTATTAACATTTTGCTATTACAACGTTACATATTTATTCATTTCACATGCACTTTTATATCTGCTTCTTATTTTGTACTTTTTCGCTTATTGCTCGATCTTTATTAACAGTCGTTTTATTTCTCTTTATTCAACCAGTTACTCTTTTACTTATTCAATCACTTTTCTTTGTTACAGCTCTTTGTTCTGCATAAGCAATAGTCAAGCAACAGGTTTAAACCCCTTCTTCCTTGTAACTTGGAATAATGATATAGAGGGTTAGGTGCCACCCAATTGGGTGTGGGAGGAAGGAGGAAGAGGCGGGAATAAAAAAGAACAGGCCACACAGGGCCAACCATGCGGCTATGTGCAAATGATTTTTATAGTTGTTGAACTGAAGGTGCTATGTCAGATCCATTTTTTATTTTAATTTTAAGCAGGGGGTGATATCGACCCAGGGCGCAGGGACGCGCCGTGTAGACGGAGGGGCACGCACACTGCCTATCATGTTCGATGGCGAGGTGGGGATCCACGGCCCAGCTGCCTTCAGGCCTCTACACTTAATGAAAGCCACGTGGAGGTCGGGTTTGTTCTGGGCGCCTATCTATGTGCTACAATCGCCTGGCTCCGACCTCGGCGTGGGTTGGGAGTCGCTGGTTTCTCTTGCTGGGTTCACCAATCTCCTAATTATACTCTCCCAATTCGTCACTAAGTTCTCCCACCCCGGAGCTATGGGAACCCGGCGGATACTCCTGGCTTCTTCTGCTTTTAGGACCTGTAATTCAGCTCTAGCCCACGTTAATGTATCATTCTCCCAGACAGTCAGTAAAGGACAACCCGCAGCTTTCCAGCCCCTCGAGATTAGTCTCTTATATAGTGCCAGGGTGAGGTCCAAAAAGCGCCCCTTCACTTTTCCACGGAGTGCCGTTGGTCCAAGGCCCAGCAAGCACATCTCGGGGCTGGGTCTTAACTCAATCTCAAGCAATTCAGTTAAGGTAGTCAACATTTCCTTCCAGCCAGTCTGGATCACCGGGCAAGTCCAAACCATGTGGTCGAAATTCGCCCCACCCCCCCCGCACCTCGGGCAGGTCGCTGGAGATCCACCGTATATACGGAACAGCCTGTGGGGTGTGAGGTATGTTCTATGCAGGTAATTATATTGAAGGTACCTTAAGCGTGTATTACGGGACACCATCCGGGGGTAAGCCAGTATCTTTTTCCACTCTGAGTCTGTGAGTTCTCGACCAACCGTGCCCTCCCAGCCTCCTCTCAGTGAACGTAGGGGGTCTAAAGCTGCCTCAACCTGGGACCGATATATCTTGGTGATGAGACGTGTTTCCTCACCTAATGTCATCAGTGAGTGCAAGACCCCGTGTGTGTCAGGTTCCGCATTTGCCGTGTCCCAGTGAGCCCTAAGGGTATGTACCAGTCTCCCGTACAGTAGAAACTGTCCACCGGGAACACCCTCCTCCATCAAGTCAACAAATCCCCTCAGGACTCCCTCTTTGAAAAGTCCTCCCACTACTTCTATTCCCGCTGCTAGCCAATGACTGAGTCCCATACTTCCCGGCCCCCTCCCCCTGGGTTCTATAGCAAGTACTGCCAGCGGCAGAGCTGGAGAATACGGGTGACCAACTCCTACTCTTTTCGTGCATCTTTTCCAACATCCTATTGCCACTTTTATCATTATGTTGTTCCCAGGGAGAGTTATCTTCCTGTTTGCCATGTTTGCCGCAATCCACGCCGTATCAATCACTCCCTGGGCCGTATATAAATCCAATTGGCCCGACCCGTAAGCCACCCGGCTATCCACTGCAATTGGGATGCAAGGTAATATGCCTCAAAGTCAGGTGCCCCCAGGCCTCCCGCTTGGGGAGGCCTGCAGATGGTCACGAGAGTGGTACGTCTTCGCCCACTATCCCAAATTAGTTCTCTAAGCAATGTGTTCAGATCACGGAACCATGCCCGGGGTATTAGCAGCGGTAAATTGGCAAAGTAATAGAGCAGTCGGGGGAGCATGATCATTTTGGATAGCGCCACTCTAGCCATCACTGACAATTTTAAAGAGCGCCAGAATGTTACTGATGATCTCAGCGAACGAAGCGCTCCACCTAGGTTACCCTCTCTTAGGTCAGCCATACCATGGTAGATCTGGATCCCCAAGTATCTAAATGTACGCGGAGCCCATTTCAGGTCCACCGGGCACGCTATGGGGCGACCATATCCAGACGTCAGGGGGAACACATATGTTTTATTACGGTTAAGTCTTAATCCTGATACTAAACCAAATTCCTCAAGTACGTTCAGGGCCCAGGGGAGTCCACTCGCCCCGTCTCTAAGGTATATCAAAATGTCGTCTGCATATAGCGAGATAATGTGATCCCCTGGTCCCCACCGAATCCCTCTGCCCGCTCCTTCACCTCGCACCCACGCCGCTAAGGGTTCCATCGCCAACGCGAACAACAATGGAGACAGGGGGCATCCCAGTCTAGTTCCCCGATGCACTGGGTAAGCAGCTGAGACCGTCCTACCCGTCTTGACCCTTGCCAATGGGGACGAATATAACAGGTCCACCCAGGCAACCCAGCCACCACCCAGGCCCATTTTTAACATTGTCGCCCTCAAGTAATCCCATCTGATCGAGTCGAAGGCCTTTTCAAAGTCCACAGCTAGCAAGGTCCCGGCTGGTGGCTTCGCCTCATCAGGCATATGCATTATAGAGAAAATCCGCCTAAGATTCAAGGAGGTGCTGCGACCAGGAATAAAACCGTTCTGGTCAGGGTGCACCAGGGTCGGCATAAGGGGCAGTAACCGATTAGCTAGTATCTTACTCAAGATCTTAAAGTCGCTATTTAGCATTGATAGTGTTCTAAATTCTGTTACCGATGGATCACTAATGTTTGTTTTTGGGAGCGGCACAACCAATGCTTCACGGAGCGTGGAAGGGAGCACCCCATTCTTTACCGCCTCCATATACATTTCCTTCAGTCTGGGAGTTAATAAGGATTTATACTTTTTATAAAAATCCATCGGAAGACCATCTGTGCCCGGGGTCTTCCCAGGAGCCAGCTGCGTGATTGCTTCGTTTATCTCTTCTGCAGTCACTGGACCCCCCAGGCCGGCCCGTCCTCCGGGCTCAAAGCCGGCAGAGACATCCGAGTTAGGAAACCATCAAGGATCCCCACCTCCAAGTCTGTGGGCTTCCTATACAAGTACGTATAATAATCTTTGAATGCGTCGTTCATGGATTCTGGACTAATTCTGCGTGTCCCACCCCTGTCCAATACACTTGCAATAGGACCACTATCACCATTCGGGCGCACTAGCCATGCCAAAAGTCTACCGGATCTCCCCTCCTCTGATTGCATGGATACCAAGTATCTTTGGACACTGTGGCATCTAAGACGCTCTTCTATTCGGGAGTGCTCCCTACGCGCACTCTCGTACTCTTCATCCGCTTGTCTTGTGGGGCCCTGTCTCAACTCCCCCTCGTGGATGACCTTCTCCAGTGCGTTTAATTCTCTCTCAAGTGTACGTTTTATCCCCACTGACTGTCCCAGACAATGACCCCGCGTCCCCACCTTGAGTGTCTCCCACTCTATGCCTCTGGAGGAAGTGGATCCCCGGTTATCCTCTATGTGTTCCTCTAAGTAGCTTTGTACCCCCTCCCTGTACGCTTGGTCCTCCAAGGCCGACGGAAGCATTCTCCATGCCGGTATAGGAGGTCTGTCCCGAGATACATTCAATGTCATCAATAGAGGATTATGATCAGATATTGTGCGGGCAAGGTACTCCGCGTGGGTCATATTTCGGGCCAGCCCTGCTGTGCAAACTATTCTGTCGATTCTAGTATGTACCTGGTGGAGGCCCGAGTAAAACGAATAATCCCTGGCAACAGGGTGTTGTAGCCGCCAAGCATCCACCAGTCCCCAGGCGTCCAGCCACTCTGCTCGTTTTTTTGCTGCTTTAATTGATGTTGCTCCCTGCAGTGGGGGGTTAGACCTATCTAGGTCGATATCAAGCACTGCGTTAAAGTCTCCTCCTATTAGTACTTCCCCCGTGCATTGACGAGTGAGATGCCCAGACAGGCCCGTCATGAATAATGCTTGTTCCTGGTTGGGGGCGTATATACAACTCAGGGTCAACTGGAGCCCCTGTAGTTTCCCTTCTAGAATGACAAATCTTCCCTCCCTGTCTATGTTGGAGGAATCTAGCACAAATGGAACTCCCGCTCTAATCCAAATTAGGGTTCCTCTTGCGTAAGCTGAATATTCTGTGGCAAATACCTGACCCCTCCATCTCCTCCGTAATTTCTCCCCCTCTCCGGGCGCGAGGTGAGTCTCCTGTAGCATAGCTATATGCACCCCTCTTCTTTTTAAAAAGGAAATAATTCTATGTCGCTTACTCGGAGTGCCCATCCCCCTAACGTTCCAGGTCATAGTGTTGTAGCCCCCCATCGTATTCTTAGAACCCGTTGTACATGGAGTCTACGCGCCCCCGGCCCCGGCCAAGCCCCCCAGAAGCTTGCACCTTCATTATGATCAGCCCACATCGCACATATAGCCGGTATAACTAATAACAAAAAAAAACAACTCCCCTTCCCCAGGGCGCCTCCAAAACTGTAGGCTGCCCAATAAGTCCTACAACACTGCAGATCACACAAACACATCAAGTCAATACTCGCCGGTCAGGGTTGACAGGCGAGAAACAGGTCCGGGGGGGCGGCCAGGTCCGGAGGGGCCACCGTACTTCTTATCTTGACTCGCCTTTCAGCGCCGGTGCGGGTTCTGTTTAGATCAGTTCATCAGCCGTAACTAGGGTTACCTCCGGCGCACTAGTCGATCCCCCAGAGCCCTCGGGCGAGGACACCACTATGTCTTCTGATTCCTCTTCAGAGACCGCCGGCGGAGACGATTCCACTCCCATCTTGGCTGCCGCTTTTAGGGCTTCTCTCTTTCCAGTCTCCCTTTGTGCCTGCGTGGGTGCTAGCCGTCGGCTGCCCCCTGGCCTTCTCCCTCTCAGGGCCCGCCGGGACCCCCCCCCACCGCGGCCCCCCGGCGCAGGCCGCGCCGGGCCCGACCCCGAGCTCTCAAGCCACTCCCATGCCTCCTCCGGAGTCTGGAGGAAAGTGGTTTTCCCCTCCACAATCACTCGTAGTCTTGCTGGATAGAGCAATGAGTACTGTATCCCTTCTTCTCGTAAAGTTCTTTTAACGGCCAGGAAGGAGGCACGCTTGTTTTGGACCTCCAAGGTGAAGTCAGGGAACAGTGTTGCTTCGCCATTGGCCACTTTAAACGGACCCAATTCCCTGGCTTTCTGCAGGAGGATGTCTCTGTCACTATAGTGCAGGAGTTTAGCAATTACAGCCCGGGGCGGTCTGCCAGGGGCAAGCGGTCTAGCCGGCACCCGGTGTGCACGTTCCAATGAATAAAAGGGGGTCAGGCATCCTGGTGCCACAACCGTACTTAGCCATTTCTCCAGAAACTCCAACATGTTAGTCCCCTCGACCCCCTCAGGGAGACCCACCACGCGAATATTGTTTCTCTTGTTTCTGCCCTCTGCGTCCTCAGCTCGCCGTTCGAGCTTCGCCACTCTGTCTGCCAGAGAGGTCACCTCCGCTGATACTTCTGCTTGTTTTGGAACAACTTCCTCTAGTGTTGCTTCTGCCTCCTTTACTCTGTCGGCCAATTTGTGGTGGTCGGCTCTCAATAGCCCCACCTCTATCGCCACCTGATTAATGTCACGCTGTAGAGTGGATTTGGTGTCCTCAATGGCACCCAGTATCTTGTCCAGGGTGTCCTGAACCTTGGTTTGTGACTGGCTCTGTGTGGTCAGCTCGTTGTCCGCCATTGGTATCAGTGTCGTGGGTTCCATGGCTTTGTTCTTGTGTCTGCCCTTGGAGGGCATTGGATATGCAGAGGAGGGCGTCTCAGCGAGGCCGGCGCGCTGCGCAGGTAATTATGCTGCCTGCTGTTGGCCTGCCCGTTCACCCAATCTGTTGCCGTCAAGATCTCAGGTTCTGGTCGCTCTAGGAGGAGTCTCAGACACCAAGCCAGTCATCCCCAGCTCGTTGGGCCACAGTAAGCAGGTGCGCCCAGGATCCTCGATGTCGCCGTGTAGCTCGCCTCCGCCGAGCGTCCCCACCAGCGGCGCAGTCGGAAACAAGGTGGTTTGGATCGGGTCGGGGGTGGCGCCTCCCCCAAGACCGCGCCGCCCTGCGCGGGAGGGGCAGCCGCGGCAGCCCCCAAGGCCGCGCCGTCTCCAGCAGCCAGGAGGGACCCCAACCCCGGGCAACAATGGTGCGCAGTCTCAAATTTCGGATGATAATAGCAATCAGCACGGGGCGGACCCTCGCCGCCACACCCCGCGACGGGCGATCAGCGTCCAACTTGAACCGTCCTAGGCACAGGGGGCCCCCCCGCCACCATACAGGGGGCACCCGGGCAACGACCACCGGCACCGCAGTCGTACGGCCCCCAGGGGGCACAGGAGAAGTGGGCTCCCTATCAGTCCTCCTCGGGGCGCCTCTTGTCCCCTTGTCTCCTCACCGTCCGTGCCCCCGCAGCCGGGAAGCACCAGGCCCCGCCTCCCGGGTGGGAGGCCAACTTCACTCCGTCCGGCATCCCCACTCGGCACTCCGATCTGCCCCTCACACCTCGGGGCGGGCCCGCGCACAGCCTCCGCGCCCGGCGCGGCACGCCGCACGTCCCAGGACCGCGGCCGCAGCCCGCCAGCAGGCCCCCGGGCACGATCCCCGCCGGGCCACACGAATCCGCAGGGGGCCACCCCCGGGGCAACGGCCCCTCGCCAGTGGCCCCACCCGCAATCGCCGCTCACCTCCTCCTTCGCTCCGAGCCAGCGGCACCTCAATTCAGCGCGGGGCAGCCCCGCCCGTCAGCTAGGCCGCAGCCGCTCCGCAGCCCCGATCGGCCCCGGGAACCCAGGCGCTCACCCCGGGGGCCAAGCCGCGCCGCCACCGTCTCCCCACGTCTTCAGCAGTCGTTACGCTCCACTTTGAGCGCGACACTGCCCGCCCCAGCGCGTCTAGGCATACGTTTGAAGTCGGCCCCTCCGGAGCCGAGCGGTTAAGCGTGCGCCATGCTCAGCTCCGTGGCCACGCCCCCCCAGCGTTATCCATGCTTATGGGTGCCCCCATCTCCATTGTGATCCCCAACTCTGACACGGAGCCAGATGGGCATCGTCTGACGCCGACAGGAGCCTTGCCTCCTACGTTATATCCTTAGCCTTTTCCTATGGGTTAGGCTTCGGAATGAATGGGAGGGTCGCTGGACCCTTTAAAATTCCAGCTTCATGAAGACCCTTGGACTGGCGTACAGACTTGGGTGAGGACAGAGGATTGGATACTTCTCCAGATATTGCTGTGCTTTCTCCCCCAACCATGACTTTGGAGGAGGGACCATCTTATGGTGTGGTGGTGAGGAGGGCAGTTGAGGTCGGTCCTGGACCTTGAGTTGCCCTCGGTAGCTGTCAGGACTAATCTCTGGACAGAGGTGCTGCAACTGCGAGCTTCCACCTCAGAACCCCTGCTCCCATTCAACGATGCCCTCACTGATGTCCTACTGGGTACCTGGTCCAAACCCAGCTCAGGAGCTCCTGTGAACAGGACAATAGTCCTCCGCTATCGCCCCACTCCTGGGGACCCAGGTTTTCTGATGCAGCACCCCAACCCTGAGAGCTTGGAGATCCAAGCCTCTGCATGCCAGGGCATGTTCCCTTCAGCTCCCCCCGGATAGGGAATCCAAAAGGTTGGACTCGCTTGGGAAGATGTTTTCATCTGCCAGCTTTGCATTGCAGTCTGTGAATGACTGACTCACTAGGCAGAGCTGTTTCAACCTATCGGACTGCCCCTTCTCGAGGATCATCTGTTGCAGCAGCACGGGAGGGTTCTGCACCCAAACTTCTTGAGTGGAGACAGTTGACGGCCTTTGATCTTCCTCCCGAAGTCTGTAAAGTAATCTTAGCAACCAGGCATACCTCCACCAACATAGTTAGACGCCTGCTGTTGGAAGAAATTCGTAGCATGGTGAACAGAGAAGTCTGTTGATTCCTTTTCTGTCCCTCTTTCTGAGGTCCTGTCGTTCATCCTTTCCAGGGCCAGCAGGGCTATGTTATGGGCACTCTAAAAGGTTATTTGTTTGCTATTTCTGGAGTAGCCTGATCAACTTTTGTTTACGTCCCCTATTGTGTATAGATTCCTTAAAGCCTTAAGATTCTTTTCCCTCCAGCCCCATTCATTATGCCCCAATGGGATCAGAATTTGGTTTGGACCTTTCTGATGTGCGCTTCTTTCGAGCCTCTTCACAGTTGTTCTCTCTGGCTTTTCACTTTGAAGAAAGCCCTCCTCATGGCCATTACATCTACCCGCAGGGTGGGTGACCTGCAGGCATCATCGTCTAAGTCACCGTACCTTTCCAACTATCCTGACAAAGTAGTGCTTTGCAATAAGGCCTCTTTTCTGCCGAAAGTGGTTACTTCCTTTCATGTAGGCCAATCTATCACCTTGCCTACTTTTTACGCATCCCCACATCCTTCTAAGGAAGAGGAGAGACTCCACTATCTGTACTCAAGAAGAGCGTTGGCTTTCTACCATGATAGTACAAAAGAGTTCTGGGTGGACGACCAACTCTTTGCAGGTTATGCAGGTGCGAAGAAAGGTCGGGCAGTGCAGAAGCGGATCATCTCCAGATGGATTTAACTCTGCATCACAATCTGCTACGCACTGGCCAAAACGCACCCCACTCCCCGAGAGTGTGCATGCTCATTCTAGCTGAGCTACAGCTGCGACCACTGCGTTAGCATGTGGGGTTTCTTTCCTTGACATATGTCCGACGGCAGCATGGGCATCTCTGCACATGTTTACCAAACACTGCTGCCTGGACATGCAGGTCCGCAGGGAGGGCTACTTTGCCTGTTCGGTCCTCCAGGACTTTTTAGTCTGAACTTGGTTTGCAGACTCACCTCTGGGGATGGTATTGCTTGGGTATCTATTCAAAGGTAAGGAATCTGCAGCTAGAAGTCTCTATCAGATGAACAAGTTACTTACCTTTGGTAACGCCTTATCTGGTAGAGAAAATAACTAGTTGCAGATTCCTTAGTGACCCACAAATCCTTCCCGCTCTGACCACTGATTTGTAGGGAAAGGGACTCCCAATTTTTGAACCTTAATTTTGATGCAACAGTAGTCAGTTTCTTTATGGCTGTGCACTCCTACTGTAGAAAGTCATGAAAAGAAACTGATGTCAGCGCACTGGGTGGCGCCTCTGTAGGACCTGCAATGTCATATCCGGTGCAGATGACGATGGACGCAGAGCCGATCGACACCATCTAACAACATGCAGGGGTGCTGCTCACGAACATCTTTTGGATCCAGTGTGACACCTGGGGAAATTACAAAGGTAGGGAATCTGCAACTAGATATTTTCTCTACCAGATAAGGTGTTACCGAAGGTAAGTAACTTGCAACCATTTCACTCTGTCTAGCATTATACTTGGGGAGCACGTCACACCAGAGCCCTCTCACACCCAGGCATCAACATTCAAGATTTATTTTATGTCCACTAACACATCTGTGCTTATGCTTTACCTTCAGTGTCTTGCTTGGGCCCTACTCTTACACGTCACCTTCATTGATTTCCTCTGCTTGTAACCCATGTGGCAGCCCTGTGTGCGAACAGTGCTCTCCGCTGTCGATCACACTGTAAGTGTTGTCTAGGGTCAGGGAGGTAGCTTGGGTAGTAAGATTGGAGGGCTGTGAACTTCAGAATACCCAACAATTAAGCAGGGCATGAGGGGGGCTAAGGAGCAGTGCATATTGTTAGATAATATTTTTTTTAACTAACTAACATTTTTTAAGACTTTCAAAACAGACGAGAGTGTGAGTGTGTATGTAATAATCCCAGGTGAAATCCAGCAGACACCTCACCATACCCTGCGTGTACCTATTTACAACAGTATACATTTTTAGAAAGTCCTCAACTCCCCAATTCCACCCAAACCCCACCTCCCCCCAGCTAAGCCTCTCTCTAGGGTCTGTCAGTGGCTTTAAAGCTTTGCTGAAGAGCAGTGGTACCCAACCTTTGGACCTCTGTGGACCCCCACTTTATCATTACTGGAACCCAGGGATCCCCACTGAATGATTTTTGGAATCCAGGTACCCCGCCACTGAGCCATTACTGAAAGCTTGGGACCTAATTTGTTAATATTATTTCATTTTCTAAGCCATCACGGACCCCCTGAAGACGCTTCCCGGACCCCGGGGGTCCCCAGACCACAGGTTGGGAACCACAGCCCTAGAGTGCTTTGCCATGATTCCAAACGTCGGCCCTCAGCAGCGCTAGAGCACGTGTGCTTCGTCGAGCGCAAAGCGTGTAGTGTGATGCACGGCTCTTCCCAGTCACTCTGGAGTCCTGGAGATGTGCCACCACAGTGTGCGAGGTGCCGGCCCGCCATTGAAGCCGACCGAATTAGAAGGCAAATGTAATTTTATCTTTTAAAAGATCAATAGTTTGCTTAGCTAAATTACGGGCGTTTTTAATTTCCGTATGGGCTTTATTTGAAAAAGAAGCAGGTAGCGGGTGCAACCACTGGCTGTCCTTAGATGACACCTGTAGCGATAGCTGGAGGTGGGCGAGACAAAAACTTAACAGGGAGAGCCGAGCCAAGGGTCTAGCTCAGAAATAGAGCCTATGCACGAGCTGAGCCCTGAAAATTTGTGTTACATAAATCATACAATAAACATCACATAAAATACGATAAAGTCTCTTTAAAGTAAAAAAAAAAAGTGTATTTCCTTAAAATGTGGTCACTTTGAAATTAATAGGGCACATTATAGCACTGCATTGAGAAGTACTTATTAAGAGTGATAGTTTAGTACAACGTTTAGTCTGAACTTACAGATTTAAAAGTGCTTTCATACGCAACAATGAAGAAGAAACGGGTTTGATGAAATAAAAGATTTGCCCAGAATCACAGGGTGCTGAGCCAACGCCAAGACTCTAACCTGGTTCCTCATTCCATAGTCGGCAGCGCTGGCCCTAAGGCCTCATCCTGGGTAGAGGGAGCGAGGCGGATAGAAGCCACATGAAAGCCTGGCTCGTTATGGGCTCGAGGTTCCAGCAGGATCTCAAGCCGAGCCAGGCTTCAGGCTCGAGCTTTCAATGGCTCGCCTGCCTCTAGCGAGAGCGCCGGTCAGTTTGGTGTCTGCGTGGGTGCAGAACATCACCCAGTGTTGGAAAGTCCACGTCTAGATGACCTTTATGTCCCTCTGCAGGACCAAAGCCCCGCTATCGCCATGGCACAGTGTCTGCTTGCTTGAGTGCCCTCTCATGCAGCACTCACAGAGCTGTCTCTAGACTGCATCTGTGAGACATTGGCAAGAGACCGACAGGAAATTTGTAAAGCGCACTACTCACCCGTGAGGGTCTCAAGGCGCTGAGGAGGGGATTGGGGAGAAGGGGGGGGTGCTGCTACTGCTCGAACTGCCAGGTCTTGAGAAGTTTCCTGAAGGTAAGGAGGTATTTGGTCTGGCGCAGGTTGCCACAGCCACGCAAACGGGCAGTTTTCCATGCACTGTCTGGATGCCATCTGAGTCCCTCTTTTTCTCAGTTCGGCTCAGCACAGTCTGAACTGAAAGGGTCCTCCTTCTCTAAAGGAATCACTTTGAGCAATGCCAGCACCCAATTCCTCCCCTCCCACCACAAGTCTTCAAAGGTACCTCAGGATTTTGGTGCAGTGATTTCGGGCATCTGCAAACATAACGAATGAATCATTCACTGTACATGATTTTGGGCTCTTCAGACACTGGAACCATGGTCGCGCTTCTTTCGTCCGTCCCCCAGCTTTCGGAGGTCGTCGCGTGAGGTCCCAGCGCTGTCACACAGGCCTGCAGACAGTGGTCCCAGTCAGCATCCCTCATCTGCAGCTGTCTAGGTGTTCAGCTCTGGCTTTTATCCACTCTTCTGTGTGTTCTCAGCTCCCCCACAGGTTCTGTGTCTGAGGTCCGTTTTATTTGTGGACTTGATTTCACCCTTAATTAATGTACTTTTTAGTTGTGTTACCGTGTGCTTGGCTGTACGCTACTCCTTCAAACGTTTGACAGCAAACTTGACTATGATGCAGTAGGCCTCTGGCTAGGCTCCGGTGCCACTGCTCCTGCTGCACTAGTGATGGCTGTGCTCTTTCGGCTGAGAGTAACCACTGTCCTGCAAACAGGTGAGTAACTCTGATTGTAAGGTATGCCAGATACATCTGTGCAGTGAGCAGTGGCCTCTTTTTATCATTCTGTAATAGGAAGCCTAGAAGGTGCCCCCTCACCGCCCAAACGTAGTCCCGTGGTTCGGAGCAGCGTCAGTGCGTGCTCCTGATTTCCTTTTATCTATTTTTTACCTCCAATGTCTCGTCCTGTTTTCCTATTACTTATGCTCCTATTACAAGTGTTTTTCTGTTTTCCTATTACATATGTCCCTTTTACAAGTGTCTTTCTTTGTTCCTATTACCTATGTTCTATTACAAGTGTATCTTCTTGTTTTCCTGTTTTCCTATAACCTATTTGTTTTATTATCAGGCCTTCAGTGTGTTTTTCTATGTAATAATTGCAGAGCACCCTTCACCCCAAGAACCCGGGTACAGAACAATTAAATTCAATCTGCAGCCAGACAAAGCGGGGCGCCCTCGGAGGGGGCGTTCTTTCACCGAGAAGCTGTTCACACGCCGCATCTGCACTTAATTATCTGTCCTCTCTGTACTTAAAGTCCTGGCTCGGTGCTTTCAGTCGCGGCATCCTTGAGACAGCGAAGGCCACACCGGGTCTCTCTTGAGAAGGAGGCACACGCCGTGATAACCCTGCTCTGATTCCCTTGCTTTTCAGCTGTCCAAGGTCGAGCAGTTCAACTCCTTTCTGCGTGTCCTGAAAGACAGAGTGGAGGAGAGGACACTGACCGAGTTCTGGGACATTGTTGTGCAAGGTAAATAACGAATAACTTCTGGCATGTGAGAGAAGAGAGTACAACGATTCATTGTGACCTGCAGTAGAAGCGCTCTGACTGCCCGTGTTCTTCTAAGCGCAAGACCTGTGATGGCACCTTGTGAGGTCTGCTGGTGCATGTGATGTAATGGAAGCTTGTGAGGTCTTCTAGTGCATGTAATGGGATGGCACCCTGTGAGATCTGGCAGTGCATGTAATGGGATGGCACTGTGTGAGGTCTTCTAATGCATGTGATGGCACCTTGTGAGGGCTGGCGGTGCATGTGATGTAATGGAAGCTTGTGAGGTCTTCTAGTGCATGTAAAGGGATGGCACCTTGTGAGGTCTGGCAGTGCATGTAACGGGATGGCACCTTCTGAGGTCTTCTAATGCATGTGATGGCACCTTGTGAGGTCTGGCGGTGCATGGAATGGGATGGCACCTTCTGAGGTCTGCTGGTGCATGTAATGACATGGCACCTTGTGAGGTCTGGCGTTGCATGTAATGACATTGCACCTTATGTGGTCTGCTGGTGCATGTGATGTGATGGCACCTTGTGAGGTCTTCTAGTGCATGCGATGGCACCTTGTGAGGTCTGCTGGTGAATGTAATGTGATGCCATTTGTCAGGTCTGCTAGTGAATGTAATGTGATGCCATTTGTCAGGTCTGCTGGTGCATGTAATGACATGGCACCTTGTGTGGTCTGCTGGTGCATGTGATGGCACCTTGTGAGGTCTTCGAGTGCATGCGATGGCACCTTGTGAGGTCTGCTGGTGAATGTAATGTGATGCCATTTGTCAGGTCTGCTGGTGTATGTAATGTGATGGCACCTTGTGAGGCCTGCCAGTGCATGTAATGTAATGCAACTTGTGAGGTCTGCTAGTGCATCTGATGTGATGGCACCTTGTGAGGTCTGCTGGTGCATGTAATGTGATGGCACTTGTCAGGTCTGCTGGTGCATGTAATGTGATGGCACCTTGTGAGGTCTGCTGGTGCATGTGATGTGATGGCACCTTGTGAGGTCTGCTGGTGCAGTGTGATGGCACCTTATGAGGTTTGCCGGTGTATGTGATGGCACTTGTCAGGTCTGCTGGTGAAAGTGATGTGATGGCACTTGTCAAGTCTGCTGGTGCATGTGATGGCACCTTGTTAGGTCTGCTGATGCATGGGATGGCACCTTGTGAGGTCTGCTGGTGTTTGTTGATGTGATGGCACCTTGTGAGGTCTGCTGGTGCATGTGATGTGATGCCACTGTGTGATGTCTACTCGTGCGTGTAAAATGATGGCACCTTGTGAGTTTTGCTGGTGCATGTAATGTGATTGCACCTTGTGAGGTCAGGTCTGCTAGTGCATTTAAACTCCCTTCCTTCAGCCTAATGGGGGATTTTTGGGAAATGTTCTTGTCGATGCGTTATTTACATACTGATGCAAGGTGGCATTTAAAGTGGCATGGCAATATAGGCAGGGCAATGTGGCTACTGGGAAGAAAATGTGTGCTTTACATACGTTCTCACCATTGCAGTATCTGAAACCAGATAGATAATTTTATGTATGTGACCTCAGCTTGTAAGGCTAATAACCTAAGTGTAACAAGGGACAGGTACCTAACCAGGTGCTGTCTTCGTCTGCCCACACCCTGTGCAAATGTGCAAGCTCCTGGCACCATGAGAGCCTTGGTCTGTTGTCAGCATTAGCACCAAGAGTGCACATGTGGCATATTTGCACTTTGACCTGTGACACATTGAATATCCTATCACTAGCACAACTCTGGAATATTTCACCATGGAATATGTGAGCAAAACTCACAGTTTTTGGGTTGTATCTCAGAATATCTATAACAAAAATATTGTCTGTCAAACACCGTAGCCAAAGCAGTTTACTAAAATACCACTCTTCACTATAGACTTACTGTTATTAACAATAATGGGGCGTTTGCATACATGCATATTTGTCAGACGATATTTGAACTGCAATAATATGGTACCAGATCATATTTTTGGTGTGCAGTGGCATGTATTTGCAGCAACCTGGCATTTATGAGCATCAGTACTGGTGTTTGTAAGGTTGAGCACACACAAGCTCTCTGGACCATGTTGTAATCTCTCTGTGGGCTTCTAACCACGCCCATGTCACGCCTGTCAGTTTCATTAGTTTGTGGGCTTACCTTTTAAAAATCGATTGATTCCATTTGTGAAAGGCATGCATACCTCATGCCTTTTCTAGTGATTGGCCCGCCTCAGCGCACTGGTAAACTGAAATCATACGAGGCTCTGTGTTTTCAGCTAGTTTCTGGACCACTTTATCTTTTCATTTCCTGTGGAGCGTGATCTCGTTGGGCAGAAGTCGAGCGCTTTGCATGACATTGACCCTACTACATGGCTAAATGCAGTTTTGCTGGTTATATGGGTAATTGCACTTTTGCCGGTAACATGGATAATTGCACTTTTACCGATAAGTTTCACTGCGAGCAAACTTCTGTTTCATTTTCTCTGTCTCCTTCATGCTCATGGCGACCATCGGCTCACATATGTGAAACTGTTTTAGTTTTCATTATTAGTTCATGTGGCAACAAAAGTCCAGTCAGGAGTGTACAGTGCTAATAGCTCTAACGCGAGCAAACACGAGACCCATTGTATTGCAAATGCTTGGTTCACTTTTCTGGTAGCAACATTTTGTTTGGCTATTCAACGGTGCAGGAACAGTGATTGGCATTATAACCTATCACACTACTTAAAACTGGTATTTATTCCTGTATTAAAGTTATCCATTGCTTTTGCCCATTGGCCACAGTGTATCAAACAGGAACTAGTTCTTCAGAGCCACAGAACTGTTTGCCTGCTGTGCACTCAAGTGATTTCTATTGGGCGCACATTTTTCTCACATGCATAATTTGCACCTCAAGAGCAAGTGTTCCTGGTTACTGTGGCACTTGAATAGTGGACTATTGCATTATTTTCCCTTTCAGAACTGCCTGTAAAATTTTGTTGCATAATTTTGGCCCTGTTTGTCTGGCTCACTTCATGCAATTAGAGACTTTAATACTTTCTTCACTAGGGCAGCTTTTTGTTCTGCTTCGGCCCTGGGTATTGGTCCATCCAAGGCAGTAGCTATCTGAGTCCCAAATAATGGGTACATGGTTAAAGGGCTTATACGCCGTCACAAATGCTGCAGGGTGCCAGTACTGGTACCTTCTGTCACCTTGCCCAGTTCCAGTGAGTGGCATGCCACAGGGATCTCAGTGCCACCCCTTTTATTGCCTTCTCATTATGCACTTCAAGGTGTAGGTAATCCTCATGGGGTCCTAATGATAAGGGTGACACTACCAATGAGGAGAATCTCCAAGGTGGAGTATTTATTTGGTCTTCTGACATTTTGGTCTATATGTTTTTCAAGCAAGTGATGAACGTGTTACTTTTGGTAGCACTCTTTATGGTATAGACTTTAACCACAGAATTCTCACCTTTTGAATATTTCCCAGGCATCATACTTGACCTGAAATCTTTTCACCAGTATCTTGGCGGCCCGTCAGGTGGCACCAAGTGGCTCAGCACTGACGCTGTTCAGCTCTGGAAGTGACGTATGTGGCCCATATAGGTGCCACCTCTTTGCGCTGATGTCAGTTGTTTTCGAGGCTGTCCATGCACCCAAACACAGAGCCCCAAGAGCAACTTGGTCGTGAACAGCGTGCAGATTCCTAGGCATAGAATGTTATTGATGGATAGAGTCCAATCACAGAACCGGGAGGGTGGGAGGGAAGGGGAGGGCTCTGCAGCTAGATAGTCTCTACCAGAAAGAGCGTTATCGGGGGTAAGTAAGTTGTTCTTCCGATAGAGACTTCTGGCAGCAGATTCGTCACCTTTTTAATAGATACCAAAGCAGTACCTACTGGATGTGGCTCTGTAAATAGACTCAAACCAGAAAGTCCTGCAGGACTGAGCAGGCAAAGAAGCTGAGGGCTCTCTTGGGGTCCAAACAATGGTGTCACTCCACCTACTGAGAGGAGTGAGGTAAAGTGTAGAGCTCTGGCAGGGTGATGTTTTGACCAATGTGGAACAGCATCACATATTTTGGCAGCAAAGATGCCCGAGTCCACTGAACTAGTTTGTCTGGGAAAAAGGTGGTATATGGTGGATTAACACAAACTACCTGAAGCTCACTAACAAGCTGTGTCGAGCTACTGGCAATGACCGCACAGTCTTCATACGGAGGAGCTATAAGGGGTAGCTGTAAAGCAGCTCCAACAGAGCACAGGATGAGATTATGGTCCCACTTGGCCACTGATAAAGGGAAACATGTGTTGAAGCCCTTCCAAAATTTGTATCACAACTGGTGACTTAACAAAGGAGAGCAGAAGGCCGAAAGGGCTGAAAGATAAGTTTTAACCCTGCCTAAAGCAAAGCCTTGGCAGGCAAAAGCCAAAAAGCCAAACAAGAGAACGTCATGGAGGAGATCCATGTGGTGTGTGCTTCCCAAACCACAAGTTTGTCCCACGAAGTGTGTAGTTTTCATTGAAGGGCACCATATTTGTCAGTGGTGTAACGAAACTTGAGGACCCCCCACAAAGTAAATAGAGGAACCCCACCTCCCCCAGCCCACCACCTGCCTCTTTTGCTGAAGGGGCCCCTGGAGCTTGGGGCCCCCTGCACCGTGGGGTCTCCGGGGCTTATGTTACACCACTGCTAGTTGTCTAGATGGCATCAGCCCACCTTTGGAGGAAGGTTGAAGGTGTTCAGCTGTCACTACTCAATCTCCAAGCATCAGGGTGCAGATTGCAAAGACTTTCTTGCAGAATCCTGCCCTGTTGCTGCGACAGCAGGTTCTCCAGGAGGGGCAACCTGATGTTATGTCATGCTATGTTACAACATATTTATAAAGCGCACGCCCATCAAAAACGTCTTATGGCGCTGAGGCATAGAGGGAAGGAAGAACCAAAAGCTTAGCCAAAAGCCTGTTTAAAGAGCCAGGTTTTCAATAAGGTCCTGAAACTTGTGTATGAGGTTGTGGCTGTAATTTGTGGGGGGAAAGAACTCCATACATATGGGACAATCACAGCAAACCTGTACACCACACAACTCTCTTCCTGTTGAATGTGGAGACTTCTAATAGATTTTGGTGAGCTGATCTAAGATTATATCTGAGAATGTATTTCCGGATTCTAGAGGTCTCAGAAGTTGGGCTTTTTCTGTGTTGAGATTTGAAGATGATGCACCCGGTTTTAAGGAGGGTCCTCTGAGCAACTGGAAACCAGTGTAAGTTTGCCATCAGCGGTTTGATGTGGCAGTATCTAGGCTGGTGTCACACCAGCCAAGCTGCCTGATATTGAACCAACTGCAGCCTCTGACTCAATCCCTTTGGAAGTTCCAGATAGAGGGAATTAGCTAAATCAATCCGGGACATAAGAAGGGCAATAATGATCTGAATAATGGTAAAGTATTTTCAAATTTTCCTTAGCTGGAAAAAACAAGCCGAAGTTACTGCGCCTATTTGACGTTTCATAAAGAAGTCTTCATCCAAAGAATCTAGATGCTTTTGACCGCTTTTTAAGGAATAGGAGGCACACCCATCTCCAAAGGCCAGAAGGAGAGGTTTTAGTTATACAGCTTGGTTCGATGGCATCTGTCGCTGTAGATACACATGTTGTGCATAGCCCGCCATCTGGTGTTGGGTCGGAGTGTTACAAGTTGTTTTTCTTCGAAGAAGTCTTTCGAGTCACGGGACCGAGGGACTCCTCCTCTTTGTCTCCATTGCGCATGGGCGTCGACTCCATCTTCAATTGTTTTCTTTCCGCCATCGGGTTCGGACGTGTTCCTTTCGCTCCGGGTTTCGGAACGGAAAGTTAGCTCAAAATCGGAAAATTACGTCGGTATTGTTGCGATCGGGATCGGGTTAGATAGCATCGACATCACATCGAAACGATAACATCTCCGTTGCCCTTCGGGGTAGTTTTCGATCCCCCGTCGGGGCCTGGTCGGCCCGACCGCGTGTGACACCGACGCTGATGGAACGGACCCCGTTCCGATTCTGTCCTAAATGCCACAACAAATACCCATATATAGACCAACATTCGGTCTGTAACCTGTGCCTGTCGCCCGAGCACAGGGAAGAAACTTGTGAGGCCTGTCGTGCGTTCCGGTCCCGAAAGACGCTCCGTGACCGACGAGCCAGAAGACTGCAAATGGCGTCCACGCCGACAGGACACCGAGAATTCGAGGAACAAGAAGAAGTAGAAGCCTTCTCGATCCATGAATCGGACTCGGACGAATTCGACGACCATGAAACAGTGAGTAAGACGTCGAAGATAGCACATAAGAAAACTGACAAGGCCCAGGGGACGCCACTGCCATCAGGCCATGGCTCAACCCATAAAAGCGGTGACCGACCATCGGCACTGAAAAAGGCCGAAATAGTGCCGAGATCGTCCGACTCGGGTCGAGACACAGGCACCCAGCCATCTCGGGACCGAGATAGTGCTGCCGGCAAAGATCGACGCCGAGAAAGCGGCACCGAGGAGGATCGACGCCGAGAGTGTTCGACTCCGAAAAAGAGAAAAATCGCCTCGGAGCCGAAAAAGAGCGTGGACATAGTTTTGGTGCCAAAACGACCCGCAACCGAGCCAACTACCGGTTCCTATTCAGAGGAACAATCACTGGCCTCTCAAATGCGAAAGCATAGATTCGAAGAGGAATTACAATCCACCGAGGTGGACCACACTCAAAAAAGGATTTTTATACAGAGTGGAACAGGGAAAATAAGCACCCTTCCCCCTATTAGGAGGAAGAGGGGACTTGAATTCCAACAAGAACTGGCACCACAAACAAAACTGGTGAAGAAGGTAACTCCGCCACCCTCTCCTCCACCTGTAGTTCACATTTCACCGGCACAGACTCCGTCACATTCACCGGCTCACACCACCTTAAGCCAAGGTGACCAGGACCAAGATGCTTGGGACTTATACGACGCCCCAGTGTCAGACAACAGTCCAGAGGCGTATCCTACAAAGCCCTCACCACCAGAAGACAGCACAGCATATTCACAAGTGGTGGCTAGAGCAGCAGAGTTCCATAACGTGTCTCTACACTCGGAGCCTGTCGAGGATGACTTCCTCTTCAACACCCTCTCTTCCACACATAGCACCTACCAAAGCCTGCCTATGCTCCCAGGAATGCTAAGGCACGCAAAGGACATATTCAAAGAGCCTGTCAAGAGTAGGGCAATAACACCGAGGGTGGAAAAGAAATATAAAGCACCTCCCACAGACCCAGCTTTCATCACCTCACAACTGCCGCCAGATTCGGTTGTGGTAGGGGCAGCTCGCAAGAGAGCAAACTCTCATACATCGGGCGATGCACCACCCCCGGATAAGGAGAGCCGCAAGTTTGATGCAGCCGGTAAAAGGGTCGCAGTACAGGCTGCAAACCAGTGGCGCATCGCTAACTCTCAAGCGCTCCTAGCGCGATATGACAGAGCCCACTGGGACGAGATGCAACACCTCATTGAGCATCTACCCACAGAACTACAAAAGAGGGCGAAATAGGTGGTTGAGGAGGGCCAAAACATCTCCAATAACCAGATACGCTCCTCTATGGACGCAGCGGACACAGCGGCAAGAACAATTAACACAGCAGTAACCATACGAAGGCACGCGTGGCTACGAACATCTGGTTACAGCAGGCGGTGCTCAATATGCCATTCAATGAGCAACAATTGTTCGGACCTGAAGTGGACACGGCAATTGAGAAGCTAAAAAAGGACACTGACACTGCAAAAGCCATGGGCGCGCTCTACTCCCCGCAGAGCAGAGGCACTTTCAACACCTTCCGCAAGACAACCTTTAGAGGGGGGTTTCGGGGTCAAGCCACACAGGCCAGTACCTCACATTCAACACCGTCCACCTACCAGGGACAGTACCAAAGGGGAGGCTTTCGGGGCCAATACAGAGGAGGACAATTCCCTAGAAGCAGGGGAAGATTTCAAAGCCCCAAAACACCTACAACCAAACAGTGACTCACACGTCACTCATCCCCTCCACACAACACCAGTGGGGGGAAGAATAGGTCAGTATTACCAAGCGTGGGAGAAAATAACAACAGACACTTGGGTCTTAGCAATTATCCAACATGGTTATTGCATAGAATTTCTACAAATCCCTCCAAACATACCACCAAGAACACAGAATATATCTAAACAACATTCGGACCTCCTAGAAATAGAAGTTCAAGCATTACTGCAAAAGAACGCAATAGAACTGGTACCGGATGCACAAAGAAATACAGGGGTTTACTCACTGTACTTTCTAATACCATAGAAGGACAAAACACTGAGACCAATCCTAGACCTCAGAACACTAAACACATACATCAAATCAGAACACTTTCACATGGTCACGCTACAGGAAGTGTTACCATTGCTAAAGCAACAAGATTACATGACAACCTTAGATCTCAAGGACGCGTATTTCCACATACCAATACATCCGTCGCACAGAAAATACCTAAGGTTCGTATTCAAAGGAATACATTACCAATTCAAAGTATTGCCGTTCGGTTTAACAACTGCACCAAGAGTCTTCACAAAATGCCTAGCAGTAGTGGCTGCACACATCAGAAGGCAGCAAATACACGTATTCCCGTATCTAGACGACTGGCTAATCAAGACCGACTCACTGACAAGGTGCTCACACCACACAGATCAGGTCATACAAACCCTCTACAAACTCGGTTTCACCATCAACTATGCGAAATCACACATTCTGCCGTGCAAAGTACAACAATACCTAGGAGCGACAATAGACACAACAAGGGGAATAGCCACTCCAAGTCCACAAAGGGTTCAAAATTTCCAAAAGATTATACAACGCATGTATCCAACACAAAGAATACAGGCGAAGATGATATTACAACTCCTAGGCATGATGTCCTCATGCATAGCCATTGTCCCAAACGCAAGGTTGCACATGCGGCCCTTACAACAGTGCCTAGCATCACAATGGTCACAAGCACAGGGTCAGCTTCTAGATCTGGTGTTGATAGACCGCCTAACATACCTCTCGCTTCTATGGTGGAACAATATACATTTAAACAAAGGGCGGCCTTTCCAAGACCCAGTGCCACAATACGTGATAACAACAGATGCTTCCATGACAGGGTGGGGAGCACACCTCAATCAACACAGCATACAAGGACAATGGGACGTACATCAGAGAAAGCTGCATATAAATCACCTCGAACTACTAGCAGTTTTCCAAGCATTAAAAGCATTTCAACCAGTCATAACTCACAAATACATTCTTGTCAAAACGGACAACATGACAACAATGTATTATCTAAACAAACAGGGGGGGACACACTCGACACAGCTGTGCCTTCTGGCACAAAAAATATGGCAATGGGCAATTCACAACCACATTCGCCTAATAGCACAGTTTATTCCAGGGATCCAGAATCAACTTGCAGACAATCTCTCTCGAGATCACCAACAAGTCCACGAATGGGAAATTCACCCCCAAATTCTAAACACTTACTTCAAACGTTGGGGAACACCTCAAATAGACTTATTTGCAACAAAGGAGAACGCAAAATGCCAAACCTTCGCATCCAGATACCCATACAGGCAGTCTCAAGGCAATGCCCTATGGATGAACTGGTCAGGGATATTTGCGTACGCTTTTCCCCCTCTCCCTCTCCTTCCATATCTAGTAAACAAATTGAGTCAAAACAAACTCAAACTCCTACTGATAGCACCAAGGCAACCCTGGTACACAACACTGCTTGACCTATCAGTAGTACCCCACGTCAAGTTGCCCAACAGGCCAGATCTGTTAACACAACACAAACAACAGATCAGGCATCCAAACCCAGCATCGCTGAATCTAGCAATCTGGCTCCTGAAATCCTAGAATTCGGACACTTAAACCTCACACAAGAATGTATGGAAGTCATAAAGCAAGCTAGAAGACCATCCACTAGACACTGCTATGCAAGCAAATGGAAAAGATTTGTTTGCTACTGCCATCAGAATCAAATTCAACCATTACACGCATCTCCAAAGGATGTAGTGGGTTACTTACTACACTTAAAAAAATCGAACCTGGCCTTCTCTTCCATTAAAATACACCTCGCAGCAATATCTGCATACCTGCAGATTACCCATTCAACTTCACTATTTAGGATACCTGTCATTAAAGCGTTTATGGAAGGCCTCAAAAGAATTATACCACCAAGGACACCACCTGTTCCTTCATGGAACCTCAACATCGTCTTAACAAGACTCATGGGTCCACCCTTTGAACCTATGCATTCTTGCGAAATACAATTCCTAACCTGGAAAGTTGCATTTCTCATCGCCATCACATCTCTAAGAAGAGTAAGTGAAATTCAGGCGTTTACAATACAAGAACCTTTTATCCAACTACACAAAAATAAAGTAGTCCTAAGGACCAATCCTAAATTTTTGCCAAAGGTTATTTCACCGTTCCATCTAAATCAAACGGTAGAGCTACCAGTGTTCTTCCCACAGCCAGATTCCATAGCTGAAAGGGCACTACATACATTAGACGTCAAGAGAGCACTAATGTACTACATCGACAGAACTAAAAACATCAGAAAAACTAAACAACTGTTTATTGCATTTCAAAAACCTCACGCAGGAAACCCAATATCGAAACAGGGTATAGCCAGATGGATAGTTAAGTGCATCCAAATCTGCTACCTTAAAGCAAAAAGACAACTGCCCATTACACCAAGGGCACACTCAACCAGAAAGAAAGACGCTACAATGGCCTTCCTGGGGAATATTCCAATGCACGAAATATGTAAGGCAGCCACATGGTCTACGCGTCGCACATTTACCAAGCACTACTGTGTAGACGTGCTATCCGCACAACAAGCCACAGTAGGTCAAGCCGTACTAAGAACCTTATTTCAGACTACTTCCACTCCTACAGGCTGAGCCACCGCTTTTGGGGAGATAACTGCTTACTAGTCTATGCACAACATGTGTATCTACAGCGACAGATGCCATCGAACTGAAAATGTCACTTACCCAGTGTACATCTGTTCGTGGCATCAGTCGCTGAAGATTCACATGTGCCCACCCACCTCCCCGGGAGCCTGTAGCCGTTTGGAAGTTAGCCTCAACTTTGTACATTTGTAAATATATTAAATCTTAAATAGGTACATACTTATTCACTCCATTGTATGGGCACTATTACTAACAAACAACTCCTACCTCACCCTCTGCGGGGAAAACAATCGAAGATGGAGTCGACGCCCATGCGCAATGGAGACAAAGAGGAGGAGTCCCTCGGTCCCGTGACTCGAAAGACTTCTTCGAAGAAAAACAACTTGTAACACTCCGACCCAACACCGGATGGCGGGCTATGCACAACATGTGAATCTTCAGCGACTGATGCCACGAACAGATGTACACTGGGTAAGTGACATTTTCATTTTCAATCATCATAATTGAGGTTTTGGCAGAGTTCAACGTCAGCTAATGGTGGCTTATCCAATTCTGGATGTTTAACATAGTAGTCCAAAAGAACTCTATAGATTCCTTTGTGTCATCAGTGTTGAAGAGCACCTGCATGTCATCGGCGTAGTTGTATATTTTCACCACTTTCCTCTGTAAAGCACGGACCAGCGGGCGAATACCGATGTTAAATAGAAAGAGGGGATAAAGAAGAGCCCTGTGGTACTCCGCAGTTAAGCCTAACCTTGGATGAGCAGAAAGGAGCAAGACAGACTGATTGAGAGCGATCCTAGAGAAAGGATTTCATCCAGTCTAATGCTGATCCCTGCAGAACCGCAGCCTTGATGCACTCAATTTGGATATCATGATCTCCTGAAAAGGCCTCCGATAAGTCCAAAAGGACAAATGCCTTGGCTAATCCTTTGTCTGCATCTTTTCTCATATCATCAAATACGGATAGTATGACAGTTTTCGTAGAGTGGGGGTTACAAAAACCCACCTGGTGGGGATCTAGAGTGAGCATAGAAATTGGGCAATATGTGCCTCTAAAATCTTTGTTAGATAAGGAAGTAAGGGGATGAGACAGTAGTTCTTCAAAACAGAAGCATCTTCCTCTACTTTTTTTTTTTTAAAGTGTGATGACTACCACTTCCTTAACGGTGTGAAGAACAATACCCTGACGTAAGGATAGGTTAAGCAGGGAGGTCACTGAATCTGGAAGGTGTGAAGCAATCTTTTTGATCCGAGGGGGTTGCAGATATCTTCAGGGGATCCAGATTTGGCTTCAGTCATCAGCTTCAGAAAGCAATCTTTGGTAATGGCTGGGATAGCTGTGAGTTTTGTAGGATTTATATGTTCTAAGGGAAAGGCACAGGTTATGGTGCTGGGAGGAATGCTTAGAGGACAGATGTTCAAGCCCAGGAACTCTGGGTACCAAACTCTCCGTGCCCAGTTGGGAGCCAGTAGTCACTTGGGCCCAATCACTCATGATCTTCTTGAACTCTGGGCAGGAGCGGTATCATGGAAAAGTGTACAGCAGTCCTGAGTTATGACAGGTGGAACACTTCTCTGAGAGAGATGCATCCAACTCACAGAAGTGCCAACTTTGCGTGTTTTCTGTATTGGCGAACAGGTCTAGCCAAGGTTCTTCCAAGTCGCTGAAAAGACCTCTTGCCACTCGTGATCTGCTAGGCGCTGACAGGTGACCTGGTCCTCCCTGGCATTTAAAGATCCTGCGATGTTGTTCACCACCAGGAAAATTCATTGGAAGTCCAGCCACTTCCAGAGGAACATGGCCTACTGGCACAGGGTCTGTGATCCCACCCTACCCTGTTAGTTGCACTACCACAAGGCAGTGGTGTTTTCCATGAGCACCTGAGCCATCCTCCCCGTGATAGACAGAAGGAAGGCTTTCCGCTCCAAGCAGATAGCCTACAGCCCCTGAAGGTTGATAAGGAGCTGGGACTCCGCTGGAGACTAGAGGCTTCTGATCTCCACCTCTCCCAGGTGGTCGCCCCAGACCAAAAGAGATGCATCGGCCAAAAGCACCCGCACTTTCTGCTGCAACATGGAAAGATGGTCCACCGTTGGTCATTGGGGGGGATGGTGGAAGATGCGATAGGGAGGAAAGGAAAGGTAAGGCATTGCCCTTGTGAATAATCTGTGGAACCCACCTGTTCGGGTGTGCTCCTGTAAGGGCATGCTAAAGAGATTTGACAGGTGGGGAAGCAGACTGAACAGCTCTTTGACCTTCGCCACAGGGGCATTAAGCACCAAGGCCACCACAGCGAAACTGCTAGATTCCCTGCGGAGACTGAACAGGCAGGTGGTAGGGGACAGCACGGCCAAAGCCACCAAGGAGCGGTGGAACTGTTGCGGATGGTAGCAAATGGCAACAGTGATGTCTCTAGCCAGCCTGATGGAATCATTGGTGTCCAAGCCACAATGAATTGTGAATTTAGCCGCGTGCTAGTCATCTTGTATCACCCGAGTGAGAACAAGTTGAAGGTCTTCCGGCACAGCAGGTAGGACTTGTGCCACCAAATGCCAAAGGGTGTGGAAGTAACAGCCCACCAACATTATCAGATCTTAGGGTCAGACTCGCCGATGAAAACACACGTTTCCCAAACATTTCTACCTTTTTAGATTCCCTGTCAGAGGGAGGGGCAGGAGAGGTTTTAGGATTTGGGCAACTAATGGAAGCTTGCACCTCCAGACTGTTGAGCGAAGGATGCTGTGAAAGAAAAGCAAGGTCACCTGGAGCAGGGCAAGGCTGCCTGGCTATTTGTCGATTGAAGGTCCAGGGTAAGGTTTGGCCTAGGCCTCAATAAGGTGTCTGTCAGTGGCTTATTAAATGGAAGAGTGGGGCTCAGAAAATGTTTACCTTGTTGGAGGGCTTCCATCAAGACATTAGTCTTAGTCTTCATGGTGAGGAGTTGACGGTCAGAGGCTTCAGCCGCCCTACACATCACCATGGCATAGAAGCAGATTCCTCTGAGGCAGGTCCAGGGGGTGAGAGGAGGCCAGTTTCAGGGGAGGTAACAAGACTACTAGCCTCCTATAGAACCTTGTACTGATTGTCATCATGTTAGGGTTGAGCGAACTCATCACCCAAATCATAGCCATTGTCATAGTCTGTTCCAAAAAGCAATTACAAAGTGTGTTGTTTCCTTTGTGGTGCAGGGGTGGCAAAGCAAGTAGAGCAAAAAGGTGCCTTGGATTCAATCAGACTTGACTTGGTTTGAGGCCCCCCGAGGTTGACTCTGCATCTGAGAGAACAAAAAGGACCTTCTTAGGGGTCAGTGGAATCTGCATCGGCGTCGAAGAGCCCGGGGCCGGTGTCGGAAGCAGGGTCAGTAGTGGAGCTCAGGGCATGATGGGCTCAAAGGGTCTAGCTAGCATCAGGGGCGATCCTGTTTGGTGGTACTCCGGATGGAAGGCCCATTGACTCCTTGGGGCTTAGAGGCGCATCAGAGGGAGTCAATAAGGAGCCGGAGCGCGACCACGCGGAACTGCTCGATCTGTTGTGGTGTGGCTGACGGCCCCGGAAACTCTGGTTGTCGGAATTAAGTGCAGGTTGCCATCAAAGTCTGCTGACTCTGAGAATGAGAGCAAGAAGGGTGGCGCTGCCCCCACGCCTGCCGAAGCGAATGCAGGTGACACAAGGATGCGGAATCTTGCTTCAATATATTGTGTTTCTTCTTAGTCTTGCTTGATGACTTTGACCACAATGAAGATCGACATCACGAGCTGCTTTGACAACTCTAGGACAAGAGACATTGATTTCCAACAGTCCCTGTAGGGCTTGAAACCCGTTGTTTTTGGGGGTGACACCCCCTGCACACTGGAAAAAAAATTGAGGAGATGTTTCTTAAGAGACGAGAAGGGAGCAGTATATCCACGTTTGGTGGCGTAGAAAGAAAGGACCTGATGTCAACTTGCAGGGTTGCTGCCTGTATCAGCCCCGCTTGTCATTTCCAGACTGGAACTGTTTATATGCAGAACTGCACAGCAGCACCTGATGGCGCATCAAGGTACAACTGAAAGGTTTCTTGATCCAGTCTGACCCCTGGGGAAAATTCAGAAGGTGATGAATCTACAGTTAGAAGTTTCTGTCAGAACCATTCTTCTCCACAGACCACAGTCATTGGGCCTATGTTATGCTTCAGATCCTCAAAGAGGTCCAGTGTTTGTGGAGTTCTTTCATTGTAGGTGTGTACCCTGAGTGAGAACAGGCTGAAGGTGTTCAGGCACATCAGTAAGGACTTGCTCAACCAAATTCCAAAGGGCATGGGAGTAACGGCCCAACAAGCAGCTAGCGTTAGAGGATCTGGGGATCAGACTGACTGATAGAAATGTTTGGCAAACGTGTGTTTTTATCTATTTAGATTCCATGTCTGGGGGAAGGGTAGGAAAGGTTTAAGATTCGAGCAACTCGTGGAAGCTTGCACCACCAGACTGTCAGGCGAAGGGCTCTCTGAAAGTAAAGCAGGGTCGCCTGGGACAGAGCAGATGACTCATTCTACCACTTCCTTCAGAGATGCATTTTTTTCTCCATTGATTTCTTTCATTGGAAGTGTGTTGAACATTGAGTTTGACGTGATATGTCACCATGCCTGAAAGAGTTTGCTAGTTTCTTCCCCAGACACTGTAGGGAGCTTTTTCGCTCATGGCCTTGTGTGCTTCGATGTCACTTCATAGTACTACCCGTTGGAGTCACAAGACCTCCTAGAAAATTGTCTCCAGTCTTTTGTCTCTTTTACACCTCTGGCCTGGCCTAAGGTCTGCTTAGAAGCACCAGTAGTCACTATTTGATCTGTATAAAGTAGCATTTACCTTCCTCAAAGTGCAGCCCCTTCCACTGTGACACCACCATGACATGAAGTCAGTCTCTCATCTGGTACTGCTGTGGCACGCGACAACCTAGCTCATGACTAATGCACATTTTTTGTGATCATTCCAAGTCACTTTGAGATTTTAATGCTTGCTGTTATGTTTGTCTGTTGTCTTGTGTTGTAGATGCCATTTCCTTGATTACTAAAATGGAAGCAGAGGGAAGCACGGTCTCCAGCGAGGAAGCCAAGCAGGTATGCTGCTGCGCACTTTCTTTGGGTATTAACTGCTAGTCCTTTGATGATGCTTCATTGCAGTATGGCGCCAGCGGCCAGGCCCTCAGTGGTGAAACTAAAACATTGTCCACCACCTCCACTAGTGTTGACACAATCCCAGCCACAGCTGTCTCAGTACAAAATAACCTAACAAAACAGACTTTTTAAAACATTGTAGTAAAATAGTTAAAGAAGCTTTTAGCTTTTTTTGCTACATCGGTTGTGATTGTTCTTGTCATAGATGCGTAACCCAAAACTTGCATTTCTAGTAGGCCTGTGGAAGCGATTTGTTGGTTAGGTTCACCTTCATAATTTATTGATTTTAAAGTGGGAACTCAGAAAAATGGGGTAAGTGGACCATGCCCAAAGTTCTTGACTCATGACCCCTCTTATGTGTTGAGTACAGTTGAATGTCAGTCTCAATAGTTCAGTATGTTGTGCGAAGTGATTTGATCTACTACATTATCCGTCGGATATGCCTGCCTTGTGTGCGATAGTGCATGGTAGAAAGCGTTAGAGTCTGCAGATAGTTATGAAGTATAATAGCAGTTTTGAAGTCCTCGTCTAAGGAGCCAAGGCAACGTCTGGACACCATGCAGGGCAGAATGCATTCTGGTGGTTAGGCAGGAGCTGGTTTAGATCCATGTGCTCTCCACGTTGTCTCATCCATCACCTCCCTTTTCATGATTTCAGTAAGGTAAGGGTGGTTGGAAACAGGGCTGTGGTCGGCTCTGGATCCGCTGATGTTTTTTTCAGAGGTGGAGTGGTAATGGCATGTTACAGAGGGCCAGGCACAATACCTTCGAGCGGGGAGGTATTAATGAAGTTGGTTGTGTCTGCTGCAAGAATGGGAAACAGATTTTGAGGCAGGAGCCCACAGTAGATTTGGTCACTTTCGTTTTGAAGACCAGGTCAAGGACTTAACGGCTTTCCAAAAGTTTGAAAGGGCTCAAGGTGTATTGCATGGGATGAGGAGAGTTAAGATAATAGAGAAGCATTTGCATGGTGGTGTTGAGTTTGTAAACTTGGGAATTTCTGGACTTGCAGAACACCAGGAGGGCTTTTAAGACCTAATAATGAAAGGGGTCAAATTGAAAGTATTTAAAAAAAAAAAAAAAAAAACCTCCCTCAATGTACTAAAGCGTAAGTGCCAAACTACTCAAAAAGCAATACTTCGATGATCCTACCTGTGAGGCTTCTGATCGCGAACTTGATTGACAAAGCTGTTTGGGCACCCAAGATGCACTTGGCTCATTTTATGAGTCTAAAATTCCCATTTCATATTCACAAAATAGGAATCTGCATTTACAAAGTGGTTTGCATTCACATTATTGTGCAACAGTATGGTATAATAGTATATGCAGGCAAACCTGCTCAGGAGGTCCGGGCAGCGTGTCGGGGGCACAGAATAGTTCCACAATGCAATCCAATATGTACTCTTGTCAAGGGCAGGAGTACCTCTATCCAGGGTGATAATGAGAAAAGAACAGCCTCAAAATGTACCTTTTTTGTTTAGAATGTGTGCTTCTTTGAATTTCTGTATCTATAAGACATTTCTCAGTTGTAAAGGATTGCACCCTTGCTTGGTTCACCTCTGCCGGAGAGCAGCATCAGACCTTCTGTGGTTGGAGAAAGGTGGGCAGATGTCATGTGCACAAAAGGTTAATAGAAAGTGGCTTCTGCTTCCAATGTTTGTTTTTCTTTTTCAAGGAAGCTGAAAGCGAGAGAAATGATATTTTCCTGTGGAGTGAACTCTTTGTTGGCTCAGGCTAGAACGGGAGTCACAAAGGGGAGTAGTTTGATCGTGAACATCTTGTATAATTACAGGGAGCCAAGTTTTGTCTTTCTGCTGCCCTGCTGTGACACTGGTGACTTGACATTGTCTGGATATATTTGTGGAACCCTCCTCACCCTGCCCCCGCCAGCAGCAGCCGCTGCAAACCGTTAACAACGAAAGGATAATCCACTATGTTTTAATCCTTTTGTTGTTAAAGGGGCGGGGGCCAAGGGTGTCGAGGGAAGTGCACTGTGCACTCCCCTCAGAGCACGTGTGTTTGGACGGCCGTCTCGGGCTGGCCAAGCATACATGCGCACTGTGCTCTCTCTCCAGCCCGGCACTGTGTTGCCGGGCTGGAGGGAGCAGACACAGGCTCCCAGTCTGCCTCGGAGTGCCCTGGTTGGGCGCTCCCAGACAATCCTAACGCTGCTCTGAGCAGTATCAGGATTGACCGCAGGCTGGGAGCCTGTGCCTGCTGAGGGGACGGAGGAGCGATGGCCCGGCACTCAGGTAAGTTTTTATTTTTTTTATTTTTATTTTTTACAATTTTTATATTATATTCCCCACCTCCACCCCTTGTAACCTCCACAAGCCGCGACTGCAACTGATCATCATGAAGATCAGCTCTTGATAGGGTTTTCTGGATCAAGAAAGGGAAGGCAGCGCTGAAGAGCACCTTATTCATGTAAAATGCTGTGGAACTGTGTAGGTATCCTCTTGGTTTACATTTTCTCACTCTGATTTGCAACAGCTCTGCGCCATATTTCTTTCTGCAGTTCTGTACATTTCTCCATCCCACTCGCAGTCTGCTTTTTAGCGGGCCTTTCGGCAGACTTGTGGAAATCATTTTATTTGTTCTAGACCGCCCTGCCAGAATTCAAGTAAGCAACATTACAGGTAAGTCTTGTTTTTTTGCGGTTGTTCTGTTTGTCATGTGCTGCATGAGTAATCTATCATTTCATTTTGAGATGGATTTATTTTTGGGAGAAGCTTATCCTGTTGGAGCGCTGCAGATCTATGTGACTGAAAGCCAGCAGTGAGATCAAGTAATTATTGCAGTTGAGTGAAACTGGCACTGGTAATGGAAAAACAAAACATGTCGGAAACTGTGATAATGAAAATGAATGAAAGGAAAATAGACGACTGGTACTATGATGACAAGCATAAAATGCATTGGAAAAAAACAACAAATCTAACTGAGCAGGGACGGCTCCTCGATTAGGGCAGAGGAGCGCCTCCCCGCCAGTAGCGGCAGCTGCAAACCTGTTCCCAAAAAAAAGATGATAAACTGTGTTTATTATTGTTTTGGGGGGAAATGGCAGGGCCTAGGGGGTGACGAGCAGTGAGGGGGAGCGTCTCGGGCCGGCCAGACACATGTGCGCAGTGGGCTCTCTCCAACCCAGCAACACATACTTTTTGTGTATATGTTTTTTGATTTTGGGAGGCAGTATGGGGGCTACAACCTTCCTTGTCTCTCTTTATATGCAAGAAGCCGGGCTGGAGAGAGCCTGCACAGGCTCCCAGTCTGCATGGGAGCGCTGTGGCTGGGCGATCCCAGTCAATCAAACGTTGCTCTAAGCAGCATCAGGATTGGGGCAGAGCAGGCTGGGAGCAGAGGATGGAGTGGTGCGGCAGAGGTAAGTGTTTTTTTTTTAATTATTTTTAATTCAATCCCCCTTTCCTCCCCCCCAACCCTCCAGCCCAACCCCCACCCCTTTTGCATGGGACGAGCCGCAACTGACTTTGAGATGCACAGTATTGAATTAAACTCCAGCTGGTTTGCCTGAGTGTGTCCACGGTATGTTTTCTACCATTAGTTCCAGATCGCTGGTTAACATTGTAGTTCATGTACCAGAAGTAATCAAAAAGTAGACTATTGCATTTTAAGCAACACATTTAAGATGGACAATCTTGCACCTCTAGTCTGATCATTCAGGTGGAAAGAACGTTTGGATGCAGTGTCACACCACCACACATAGGGTTTTTGCTGCAGTTATCGACAGTATGAGTGTTCAGCTTGAGGGGCCGGACACTTATGAAGGGCTCCATGTAGTATTTCACAGGAGCATCAAGGGTGTGCTCAGATTTTTTTTTGTCATATTCTGATTTGGTTTTGTGCATCACACATTTGTAACAATTTTATTTTGTTTGTAGTTTTTGGCTCCAAAGGAAAAAAAGGAAGACATCTCTTTCAGCGCAGGAGAAGAAGGCGGAGATGTGGATGATTTGGTAAGTATGGTATGGGATACAAGGAGAGATGGACCGCACATTCCTTAGTGGGGAATTATGAGCATTCTCGAATGACACACTTTGCTATTTCCACATTCCATGAAAATAGTCCAAAGGCGCACTGTCATTGTTGGCAAACTCCTCAGCTTGAACCATTTCAAAAAGCCAAATGTATCAAAATCTTCAAAAGAGCTCATTTATTGCATCATAAATTCCTCAGAGGAATTCGTCAGTCACTTCTGTGGGGTGGTTGCTAACAATTGTTTAGACTTCTTCAGCTTCTTAGTCTGTGAACAAGGTGTTCTCAGTATCTAAACCTCATGCTTTACCACCTTAAATCATGTCTAGTTACAAGTATAAAACTGCTCCCTTAACAGAACTCAGATTATCCTATAGAGCCCATGCTGGCTGACTGGTTAGCAATAATGCTGGGCAATATCCTCCTGTTTGATGCAAATGCTCGAGTCTTTTATTAGCCTCTATAATTGTTCTCTTGTTCCTAAAAAAGACAATTGTATTGCAACCTTCCTTGCAGCCCAAATTCCTACCCAACTTTTTCCAGTTTCTGTTAGCTTCTTCAAAAGTTGTAAAAACAGTGCAAGTATCACTGGGGATTTCTCTGAATCTTTGAACTTGTTAGCTGATTGTCAAGTTGGATTTTGGCACTGAAACTGCTGATCTCAGTGCAAGTCACTGTGGACAGCCAAAGGCAGTGACGTTTCTCTAATTATACTTATCAGTAGCTTTTGGCACTGCTTGTTGCCCACCTACCGGAAATCGAAATGGGAGATCCTGTTACTTCCTGATCTCAGTCCTTCTGTTCACCACTCTTCAGCAGTTGTCTCCCTCCTTTTACTTCCGCATTCTGTACCATACCCTTGAAAGCTGTGGTGCCCACTTCTCTCCACTATTTTCATGAGTGGTGAGCCACTTACTACACGTATTCAGTCTCAGAGTTGCCATTTATACATGTACACCAGTAATGCTTGGATCCGCCTCCATTTTGAAGGGCGATGCAGAGACCAAGGGACAAATGCTCACCATTATGTTGAGGGACTAAACAGTATGCAGCTGTCTCTCATCTTAAGTGGAATACTCTTGCTGGATCCCCACAGTGTAACCTGTTTGTTCAATTTGAAGAACTCTTCCATATTTCATGATGGAGGAGAGTTATACTGGTGTGTCAGCCAGGAATTGAGCCAGACCATATAATGGCAGTACCCGCTGTCTTGGTCTTCTGACACAGGTGGTCAAAAGGCTACAAACATTTCAAAATGTAACCCACCGAGGTAGGAAATATGACAATGCCATCCATCTGCATTTTCACTCCACTGGTTGTGTCTCAAAAGCGTCTAATTTAAAACCTCATTCCTCAGACACTGAGAAGTGATGTGCCTGTTATTTTTATAAAAAACAAGCAAGGAAACGGTTGCATTTAGGTGTGCCTTCACCAGCTGCTCGGAGTTCACTTTGAGGAGCCAATCGAATTGTAAAGTGATGGGGATACAGAGATTCCTAACCTTCTCAGATAGGCCGCAACCATCATGATCATCTTGTTGTGTACTCGGGGTGCTGATGTTAGGCTAAACGGGAGGGTTGTAGTATTGGAAGTCCACCACAATCTGATACCCCCTATATGACTGCAGGATTGAATGTGGAATACGTATCCTGCAAATCGGGGGACACTATCCAGTCTTATGCTCCCAGATCCAGAAGAACGTGAATTAGGGACAGCATTTTGAACTTACACAGTTAACATTTCAAGACCCCAAGGTCCGTTATCAGATGCAAACCGCTATGCTTTTTGGGGGCAAGCAAGTACTAGGAATAGCACCACTGCCCAAGTCCCCGGTCTAAGACCACCTATATTGCGCATTTCTGCAGCATGGCTGCCACTTCCTGCCACGGTATTCATAAGTGATCCACTTAAATGAAGAGATTGGAGGAGGAATGTGGGGAAGATCCAGCTGGAAAGAGAAGCAGTGCCCCCTTTCTATTATCAGCAAGCCCCACTGGTCTGAAGTTAGGGCCTTCCAGCTAAGCAGAACAGAAAACACCTTCCCTCCAACTGGCCACATGAGGTCCTTTAAGGGGAAGCTAAAGCAGGTTTCTGGGTGATGTGTGGGAGCATGCGGAGAGCTGCTGGGTTTGATGGCCCTTTCCTTTGTCTATGACTCTCTACTACCGCAGAAGATAGGTCAGCTATTGAACCAGCTGACACTGGCGAAAGGGAAACCCTGTGTCTCTAGTCTTGGCTGAGTCTGAAAGATCGGGCCTTAACGTTTCCTACATTAAACCCCTCCAAGGCAGAGACAGTCTCCAAACACGCAAGCTCCATACGACTCATATGTACATCTCTATAGAAACCTGTAGATCTAAGCCATGCATGCCTCTGGGCAAAGAATCAACTATATCCGGGTCTGCTCTCATGATTTGTCTGGAGGCGTCCTGCCTGTCCTGTCCCTCATCACTTGGCAAAATGGTCTGTCAGGTATCTGGCAAAGTCAGGGCCAGCAAAATTCAACATGACCAGCATAGCATTGGTATACCTGGCAAGCAAACAGGTCGCATTAATGGATTTAAGGGCTACATTGTTTGCAGAGAACGCTTTCTTACCAACGTCTTTCAATTTTTTGGAGTCTGTCCTGTGGGGCCGATGAGAACCACTCTGGATTCTGCTTCATGCAAATGCCTGCATTGGCTGTCAAGGAGTTGTTTGCCAGCCAGAGCAGAGGTGACCTGTCCCAAGCAGCCTTTATGGGATTCAAGCAATGCCTCATTACATGATGCCAGAGTCTCTTCTGCTGCCAATGCGAGTTTCAATACTTTGATTAAAATGTTGATATTGAACATGGTTTCCACTGTCAGCAGGGACAGATGCAATACTTCTGTTCCTTTCCTCAGGAGAGTATGGAATTAAGTTTCTTCTAGAGGGTGCTCCATCTCAGTCTTATTAGATGCGTCCAGCCCACTGGCATTCTACAATGCCAAGTAGTCTGCAGTGTCTAAGGATGGGGGATAGGGAGTTGTGGTTGAGGGTAGAGAACAGCAAATTAGCTACCGCACTGCTGTCATCATCATCATGTACCGCCTCCTTCGGCATCTGATTGTGGCCTGATTTGGATCCAAAGCAACCATCTAAAGTTTGTCAATAATACATGCAAGGTCTGAACTTGGCTTTTTTCCATCGACCTGCCCAAGTCTCGCTGAGAGTCCTCTCAGCACCTCCTGATCGTAGGGACAGTAACTGACACAAAATGGTTGAGATTCCTCCTCCTTCCTCGAAGCATCCAGGACATTGGGGATATGATTCCAATGGGTCTGGCGGGCACTTTAGCTCCTGCCCGGATAGTTCTTCACCTGCTAGCATCCTTCATCACACTGGTTTCATTTGCACTTTAGCCCGTGAGGGTTCTCCAGTGGTGTAAAGACCCATCAGGTTGCAGTGCTTCCAGCATGAGGGAAATTGGTCAGACACCATCAAGGTACCTTTTGGCACTGCTGTGCAATTCAGATGGTGGTCATCCTGCTTTCTACAGCTCAAGACTCTAAAGGCGGTGCTTCCATATATTTCTTTTAAGCATAGGTAATTTTAGCTCTGGTTATGTCAAAGATTGACTACTGTAATGCTTTTTATATGGGAGTAAGACAAGTGGTACTTAAAAAGTTACAGACACTGCAACATGCAGCTGCACACCTCTTAAAGCATATGTCAGTAGCAAATGTGCTAAGTGATCTCAACTGGCCTTCAATAAAGAATTGGGTGGCATTTAAGGCTCTTTGCCTAGCCCACAAAGCTCTCCCCAGCACTAAATCAAACTACTTGGCAAAGAAAATCAGGTGGTATCAGCCAACCCGAAATCAGAGATCTTCTGCATCTTATTTTGTGTCGACCTCCAGGATAAATAAAGCTTCTTGGGGAGGGCGTGGTTTGTCCACACCATCAGCCAACTATGGAATAAAATGACATTTCATCTGAGAAATCAACCAAGTCTCCTCAATTTTCGCAAACCGTTGAAATCCTGGTTGTTTATGAGTTGTCCCAGTATGTCTAGATCATTAGCACCAAGAAACACTCGGGTATTCACGCACTTTAGAAATTATGCTCATTCATTCCTAATTGTTGGCTTCCTCCCCTCCTTTTGTATCTTCAGATCTTCATGAACAATATTGCTGCGACTTATCATGTCAGCCAGCAGTGTGGAGTGGGGTCTCAGCTTCTCTGCCAGGTAGCTCTGAGACTATGGGCCTGAGCTTGCGAGTATGGGGTCTTGCAATTTGCCATCCAGCTGGCAGGATGTTTGAACTCCAGGGCCAACTGCCTGAATCTACTTCATCTTGCCAACCATAAGTGTCATCTCCATCTGGAGGTGGTGGTGAGGCCACAGTCCTTTTATTGGGCTTTAGACAATCAGATGTTTCTTCACATGTTCCACAGGTTATTGCTTTTTTCACAACTCTTTGTCGTGTCCATTGGGGGAAGGTCCATTAGGCCACAAGCTGACTCTCCTGGGTGATACCCACGTTGCATCATACACCAAACAAAAGAAGATTCTGTTCCTAAATCTGTTTGCGCACACATGCCCTCCCAGCCTAATACACTAGAACTCACTGTTCAGAGGAGCCCTTCTAGGTGACATTGTCCAGCACTTCTGCAGTGGATTCCCAAGTGCCTAACAATCCTAACTTTTCTGTCACTGGAACCCATTTTTTAAAATTTAATTTAAACTGGGATACTTACCATGCCAAATCATGTGAGGCTCATTTTTTGGTTTCAAAATACAGTACCAAGCTGTGCTGTGGAAGTGACTTTGCAGGTTCCAAGTGTCTGTTTCTTAGTCCTGATCTGTATTAGAGCACCACCACTACTAGTGTATGCCTAAAAGATATATTGAACCAGTCCCTAACATCTGGTCGTGTACCTCAGCTTTCAAAACATGCAGTTGTTAAGCCTCTATTAAAAATAAAAAAACTTGATCCATCTCTGTGTAGCAACTATAGACTTATTGCTCTCCTTCCTATTGTGTCGAAGATAATTGAAAAACATGTCAACAATCAACTAACGTGCCTTCTTGAAGATCCCAAACTTCTTCATCCTTCACAAATGGGTTTCAGACTACAACATACTACAGAGTCAGCTCTGTTAGCCATTATGGAAGAAACTCGCCATCTACTGGATTTAGGCAGACATGCAGCTATCATTTTATTAGCCGTCAGTGCTGCATTTGATACGATAGATTACAGTATACTACTTCAAAGACTTTTAGCAATAGGATTTGAAGGTACCACACTAAGATGGTTCTCCTCCTTCCTGAAAGATAGGACTTTCCAAGTCCTTGACTGCTCCTTCCTCTTCAGTACATTTTCCCTCACTTGTGGGGTCCCTCAGTGCTCCTCGTTGAGCCCCACTCCTTTTAATGTCTATATGTCCCCTTTAGCTAAACTTGTTGAACCTCACGGCCTCTCCTTGATATCATATGCCGACTATACCCAGCTGGTAATTTCTCTTTCCAGTACCAGTAATACTACCCAATCCAGTTTATCCTCTTGTCTTGCTGACGTAGCTAGATGGATGACTATTTCTAAACTTAAAATTAATGATAAAAATTAGAAGTAATGATAGTTGGAATCCAAGCTCTCCTTAAGTCTCCAGCCTTGGCATTGGAAGACCTTAAAAATCTCCCTCCTCCCAAAGAAAACATAAAAAGCTTAGGCTTCGGGTTAGATTTGCGTCTCACGATGGACTGTCAATCTAAACAACTGGCTGCAACCTGTTTCGGCTTACTAAGAGTACTCAAAGTCCTACCTTTTTCGGCTAGAAGACTTATCATTCAGGCCCTGATACTGTCCCGCTTAGACTATGGCAACTATATTTTTCTTAGCTCTCTGGGCTACGTAGTAAAAAGACTGCAGGTTGTGCAAAACACCGCCGCATGCATGCTTATGAGCACGCCCAGACATCTGTCTGCTAAACCTGCATTGGCCTTACTCCATTGGCTTCCTATAAAACAACGGATCAATTTCAAGGCCATTTGTATCACACACAAAGCCCTCCATAATAAGGTTCCGCTGTTTCTCAGGAAATGTATTGCACCCTATATCCCTCAGAGGCCACTTAGGTCCTCTACTGCCTCGTTGGTCAACACACCCGTTTCAGGAAAGTAACACAGGGAGGCAGTTCTTTTTCAGTTAAAGCCGCATACCTTTGGAACTCACTTCCATTGGAACTCCGACAAGAGCAGCTGGAATCTTCCTTTCATAAGAAACTATTCACAGCATAGGTTTTTCTGAGTTTGGTGGATTACCTTCAGCGCTGGGAAGCCCCCGGGTAGCCATGCGCTCTAAAAATTAATTAAACTAAACTAAACTAAGGGCTAATCTGGCTTGCACATTTGCCACCAGTCCCAGGGTAAGGGCTATCTGTTTTGCACTCAATCCAAGTAATCCGTATGTAGGTGGTATATGATAAGATATCAATCCGTCTTATTCCAAAGAACTAAAATGGAGATGATCTGTACTGGCAAACTGTTGACACCAAGGGCTATCTAGTTTGCAACAGAGCCCTTGGGATTTACAAATGTTCCCCTGTCGATCTGACCTTGGACAGTGGAGTATTATGACTCCATGGAAAGAAGCTAGAAGGTCCACATGGTAGGACTCAAGTTAACTGAGCTTGGAGCTTTTGGCATTTAGAGAAAACCTGGGTAAAAGAATTGGAGAAAATATTTTGGTCATGGTCCATTGAATGGTTACCAGCATGCTATGCAAAAAAGAAAGAAATAAAGGGTATGACAGATTTTTTCACAGAGCACTAGAGAAGGGAGGACAGGAGTATGAGAATTATGGTTTCCTAAATGGCTCCAAACTTTGAAATGTAGTGTTTTGCTGCTGGATGAAGTGAGGGGTGATACCCTGAAACCGGTCCCAGGATGCTTCTTTCTGGTCCAGAGAGGACCTGGCCTGGCAGTTCGGGCTGGATTGATCCCGTAGGGAGCAAGGTCAAGACTGATTTGCATATGACTGGGTCCAAACTGGAGTGGCGTGGTGAGTAAAAAACAGATGGATTAAATGCAGATCTATGACTGTGGGTGAATGTTTGACAATGTTCAGCATTCCGTCCATCATCTTTTTGTGTTGCTCAATGAAGTGAAACATTTGTAATGGAAGGTTTTCTTGGGATTTACCAATGCATGATAAGAGCAAAGCTGCAAAGGAATCTTGTGGGCATTTTGGTTTCCTCACAGCTATAAGGACCAGGTAGCATTTGTAAGAAACTGCAATAGATGTATGAATAGCAACACAAAGCAAGGTAGTATGACAACCATGTTAAGAAGGTGTTGACTCTCATGGTGCGTCCTTTGAGGAGGATAAGCATTGTCTTTCCTACCATGTTCAAAAGTGTAGAGGCTCCTTTGCATTCTGACTGGAGAGTAAATGCATTTTTACAGAGATACCGCTACAGAATATGATAGTTTGAGTTTTGGTGTCCTAACAGTGCAGAGTGTAGACACGGAGTCAGCCCAGGCAGTGTGCTACTTGTATGGTTACACTCTAGCCCTGTGAATAGATCTCAGACTGGTCATTTCTTTGACTGGGGAGAAAGTCCCATTCTGCAGCAGCACACTCTTAGTCTGCCTGCAGGATGGCAGGTGTTCTCCTGGAAAGATCCCCACTTTTAGGCCCTCTGTTGTCTGTATTTCTGTTTGCTCTTTAGAACTGGCTCTGCAGGCCTGATTCTCGAGATTTGTGGAGCAGGTACTTTGTTACTTGCTGTCTCTGCCAAACCCTCAGTCCACCCACCTGATGTGCAGGCAGGTGGAAATTAAGTATGCTAGCGGCAGAGCCTACTCTGTCTCAGTCGCTTACATATCCGCCCAATGGAGAATGGGCTGTTGGAGGTTTGCATGTAACACCATCCGCTTGATTTAGAATTGACTGTTATTTTTTTCTGTTCATCTCCACCATGTAAAGCCTGGCAGTGAGGGAGAGTAAAAATACAAATATTGATCCCCATATATAAAATGTGGGGCTCATTTGATTTTGTTAAAAACTTGTTAAACGTTTGCCAGGTGGCTGTCATGTTTGATGGAGCCATCCGGCAAACCTTTAACACATTGACAGGAACCGCTGTGACAGCCAATGACTAGAGATGTATGCCAGCAGACATCTCTAAATGTGGAGAACAAGTACTCTGTGAAGGTGATGGAGTATTTTACTCTGTTGCCCTGACGGAGTAAAGCTGCACTCTACAATTTAAATCAGGTCCTGAATTCATTCTGACCTGCACTGTTCTAGATGCAGATTTTCTTGATTTTCGTGTTTGTGTTGCTCCTTCACTTCGGGGAATTTTTTTCTTGTTTTGTTACCACCTCTACAGCCCAGTGGCAAGAGGTTCAGCACAAACACATACATAGATACATGCATACTAACAAATAAATCAACACGATTGCTCTCTACCTGCCGTTTGAAAGCAGCAGTTTGTGTCTCTTTAATTGTATTTCTTTCTTTTTATTTGCAGCTCGACATGATGTAAGCTGTGTCACTGTATCTAGGATCCCCAAAGATGAGTTGCTGAACACCTGTGGTAGCATCACAAGCCTGGGGATCACATCAGAGGAGCTTGCAAGAAGCCGGCACGTTTAGTTGACAACTGCTGATTCCTGATGTGCCACGGAAGCATATTCCAGTGCTCAAGCACCCAATTACCTATACATGCCTTGTGACAGATTTGGACTGATGAAAACTATTTTTCCTTTCTCTTGTATTTCATGCAACTTTGAAATCACATATTGCCTTTATAATCCCTGGGCAGGCCAAAGGAGGATTGGTTGTTCAGTAGTGATGTTGGTTATGCCACTCCAGCCTCGCAGATTCCCTCAAGTTCATGTAACCACATCTCTTGCTTTGTAGATAAGAGGCAGTCTCTTTGATGAGGTCCTATTATCTTAGTAAGCATCCGAGTATACTGTTGTGCACATGTCATACCATGTTATGGTGGGTTGACAGGAAATCCCTAAGTCTCAGTGGCTCACTCTTCCTTTCGTCTTTACTAGCCTGGGTGGCATTTACTGTCTGGCATATGTTTAATGCGCTGGAATAAACACGTTTGTTGACCAACCCCACACACAATCCACAATTACACTTAGCACTTATCGGAACCCTTGTCCTGTCTGTTCCTGCAGGGAGTGCATGGATTCAGAGTGCACAGAATACACACTCACCTGTTCAATGTGATGCCGCATACTAGGATTGATTACTGGTGGGTGCTTGATTCCTGTCTTAACTGTAGATAGTTAAAGGACTCCCTCAGCAGCCTGTCTCCTCATTCCAGCCCCTTGCCCAGGCAGTAAGTCATAGACTGCGTTAACTCCTCCAAGGAAAACCTCTGTTGTTTTGTCTCTTGCTTACCTTACCAGTGTTGCATGGGTGAGAGAGCACACAACTAAGGCTATGAGCGTTCCAGCCAATCAGCTTAGTGTTTCTTATCTTGGATATTATGGTCACACTATCTAGGAATATTACACAAGCTAGAGAAATATGGGTGAGGTAAATCAGCCCAGACTCTATGCCTTGTCCTGTGTGTAGCGCCCCAGATAGTAGTACGAGTTGTAGTAATGTGGTATGTACCTGGAGGGGTTACCACTGGAGGGGTTAGATAGAAGCTAGTCCTTGAGACCAGAACACAAATCCTATGTCTGTTTTCATCTTGTTACTGGCACTGTATGTCCCTAAATGTAGTTAGATAATCTTTTGTACCAAGAATAGACGTTTACAATAAAATGTTGGTAAAACTGAGCACGTTGTCCCTTTAGAATCTCAGCAATGGCCTCTTAAAATCACTAAACTGTGTGGGAATTCCTCCCTCCAAAGGCGATTGGAAGTGGTTTTGCAGATTATATACAAGTACAATAAATCATCATTCTCCACACTAACTCCAACTGGTAAAGTGCCTCTATTTTGGGATAGCTACTGCTTCTTTGCTTTCCACTTTGAGCCTTGACTATGGATGTCCTTTTCAGGTGGCACCTTTTCTGGTAGCAACAACATTTACTTGCATCCATCCCTGGCACTGAGGGGTTGTTGATTGAGTTCAGCAGATCCACAGTGACAGGGAGAAGATGAACACCTGAGAAACAGGGCCAGATTTAGGGTGGTGCAACGACACCGGGAGCCAAACTCAGGGGTGCTGAGTTTTGAAATATCTTATGGGTTTAAAAACACCTGCTTTAGAGTTCCTTGTGTGTCCAGCAATTTGCAGGTTGCAAAAACAAATGTCATGATAATTCTGGTGATTAATGTACCAGCTGGAGCGAGATCAGAGTTTTGTCTAGTGGCAGTTTTGACTGATGATAAAGTAGTGCAGAGAGTTAATATGAATGCCTCAAGGAATATCATGCAGATCACAGAATTGTATTTTATGTAGACCGCTCAGTGAATTACTCCTTAACCCCTTGGGTGCCCTGGACGAGCTGGTCTCGCTCTCGGCCACGGTTGGCGTGTGCCAAGGACGAGACCAGCTCGTCCTGCACCCAGCCCACAGGACGACCACTAGCGCTCCCCCGTGGGCCTCCCACCCAGACCCCCTGGTCAGGGATGGCAGGGGAAGCGCTTCCCCTGCCTCCCCCTCGTCCAAGCAATCTGATGCGACTTCATCACATGCTGCCGGGGATGTCAGAGGAGAGAGGACTTGTTAAGGTAAGTCCTTCTCCTGGGATGACGTTGGGGGTGTGGAAGGGAAACTGACAGAGGGGGTAAGGAAAGAGTTTTTATTTTCCCCCAATGTCAGTTTTCAACATATTCCTGCTCCACTATCGCGGGCGAGGAATCCACCCACTAGGCACCAGGGATTTTTTTTGTTTATTTTGGGGAGTGACCCCTTATGCACCATGCACCATTTTCTTACCCACAATGCCCTGCAAACCTCCAACTGTGCTTGAAATCACACATTTTCCCCACATTTTTGTGATGGAATCTTCCGGAATCTGCAGGAATCCACAAAATTCCTACCACCAGGCATTGTTGCACCTATACCGGTAGAAATTCTGCCCCACTTCTCAGCCTAACTTTTTTTTTTTTTTTTAATTGCTCTTTTGGACCCACTTTGGTTCCCCCTCAATTTCGACATGTTTTTGGCTTTTCCCTGTCACAGTCACTCGGCCAACCTACACAAGTGAGGTATTATTATTGTGAGACTGAGGGGAACTTTGGGTGGTAGGAAATGTGTGCCGGTGCTGTGATCCCACACAGAAATGTGGGGAAAATGTGATTTTGTTTTAGCTTAATATGAGGTTTACTGAGGATTCTGGGTAAGAAAACACTGGGGGATCCAGGCAAGTCACACCTCCCTGGATTTTCTCGGGTGTCTAGTTTTTAGAAATGTCTGGGTTTGGTAGGTTTCCCTAGATGGCTTCTGAGCCCGGGACCAAAAACGCAGGTCACCCCCACCCCCCTCCCGCAAAATCAGGTAGTTTTGTAATGGATCATTTTGAGGTGTCCACGTAGTGTTTTGGGGCATTTCCTGTGGCGGGCACTGGGCAAGTTTTGACCTCAAAGAAGCTGCATAGCACACCATCAAGAGCTCATGTATGCACTCACAAGAAACTCGATCCTAAAGGTACAGTGCCCAAAAATGGGTTTGTCTCGAGTTTCAGAACTGAGATCCTGACAAACATCATAGATATGCCATTCACAAGTAATCGTTTATTCAATCCTGCCCTAGACCAGTGCCTGGAAAGTATTAAAATGGCTAATGACGTGGTGAAAGCAGTAAACGTTGCAAATCATAACAAGAGGAATGTATAAAAGAGGATACTGCAGACAAAAGAGGTCAGTCTATAATACATACCAGTTCCAGAGACAAACTACAGGGGCAGTTTTCCCAGACATCACAGTGGCATCAATCACACCATCCCAAAAGTACTATTTTGTCAGAGGTAAAACAAAAGGTAAGATTTTCCTGCACCTCTCCAGAATGACTTTCTATCGCAGCCCCTGCAACACACAACACCAGTAGAGGGCCAGAATAAAGGACTTGCTAAGCTCCTGGAACTCCATAACAACAGACAAGTGGATGCTGAACCTAAACATGGATACTGTATATGTACCCCAACAATAAAGTAAAAATCAACAGATAGAGGAAAGAACGAATGCAAGTCCTTTGAAGGAGGTATAGGAGTTACTACAAAAATATTAAATAGAGGACGTACCTGTGCTGGAGAGAAACACAGGTTTACATTCAGTGTAGACTTCCTAATCCCCAAACCTGAACTAACGTTGCAAAGAATATTTGGCTTTCAATTTGTAATCAGATTCATCAAAATATAAAGGTTACAATTGGCAATACTGGGCATCATTATGCCATTACAAAAAAAATATATATTACACGTCGATAATATAACTATTTGGAATGACTTCTTGGCCAAGAATCTTTACAAAACCACTGGCAATGGTAGTTACACCTTATAAGGCAACGCAGTCTCGGCTGTTCCCACTTCTGTGTGAAGACAAGGAGTTCCATTTCCAGCTGGTGTAACTTCTTAGAGCAGGGGATATAACGTGATATGCAGTGTGTCAGCAGCAACATAGTTTATCATTATTGAATACGAAGCACCCCATTCCCTGTAATGTTGATAGATGGGCCTTCTAGCCTCTAAACCCCAGCTGTGCAATGTTGTTTCTGCTAAAATGAGAATTTTGGAGGACCAACTTTCAATCACATTTACAGTCTCGGTTTTTAAGGTATTGTTAGGTGACCTGTTTCTTTCTGTCAATAACAAATGGCCACCTTAATGGAGTTTAGAAACAAAAATCATATTGTAACACAATACATGCCCAAGGCCATTCAGTACAACGGGTTAAATGTACATTGTTTTCTTCGTTTATGTACACCATAATGGATGGATAGAAATAACATGTTTATGTCGACAAAGTTCCCTAAACAAGTTTATTATTAGATGACTACAAGTTCTGAACCTACAAGAGACCTAATGTAGCATATCGACTGTAGTCTGATGAGTCAATGTAAGACCAGAATCCAGGTCTTTAAGGCAGAAGCTGAAAAGGTGCTCTTAGTAAAATCACTAAATAAGGAACTGTTGGATTTGTTTAGAGGGAGAAGGGCATGTGAACGGACAGCGTCGTGGATCACTGTCCTACTTCAAGAGGAACATTTTACCTACCTGTAAGAATGCTTTTGCAGATTCTAGATTCACGTGCTATGAAGTGTTGTGGTTGTAGTGATTGGGTATGAAAATGTTTATTTACAAACTCTCCTAGTTGGGCATCAACAAAGCGGAAGTCATTATGGCTCAATGTGGCATCGGCCATAGGCCCACAATGCTGCCCACCATCACCTCAATTTTTTTGTTTTTTAAAGAAGCTTATTTGATAGAGACATCTAGTTGCAGATTCCTTACCTTTGAATTCCCCCCAGGCATTAGTCTAGATCTAGAGATTTGTCTCGAGCAGTACCTCTGTGCCCCCTCAGGAGGCATCCATCAGCTCTGCATCAGTCATCTGCTTTGTCTTTGCCGCATATGACGTCGCAGGTCCTTTATAGTCACCACATCCGCACACTGATGTCAGTTTTTTTCTTTCCGTTTTCTTTCTGTGCCAGCACTGATCCACAGAGAGAGCCACCAAGCAGTCAATTTTAGACAGGCTTTTTTTGACTTTCTTTCTAAGTTGTTTCGAGTTGTTAACTTTTGGTGCCTCGAGGAATGGATTCATACTTGGATCCGGGACAGCGTTAGTCATAGCACCTCGACCTTCCCCCATGCTCCCAGGGCAGCCAATGCCCCCGGACGTACCTCCCCATTCTCATTGTTGACTCCGGTGCGGAGCCAGATGGCCACTGTACAACACCAACTCCGAAGCCAGCAGAAGCCTTGTCTTCTGTGTCGGATCCTGAGCCCCTTTCTTATGGACTAGGTTATGGTGAGTAATGGGAGGGGTCGCTGATTCCTTTAGAATACCAGCTCCAAAACTCTATGGATTGGCGTATGGACTTGGGTGAAGCCAATGGACTGGATACCTCCCCAGATACTGGCATGCTTTCTCCGCCTACCGTGTCTACAGAGGAGGGAGCGTCATAGTCTATGGTGGTGCGAAGAGCAGCTGAGGTCCTGGACCTTGGGTTGCCTTCAGTGGCAGTCAGGACTAACTTCCTGACAGAGGTGCTCCAACCTGGAGCTTCATCCTCTGAACCCATGCTCCCCTTCAATGAAACCCTTACAGATGTCCTACTGGGTACCTGGTCCAAACCCAGCACTGGGGCTCCTGTGATCGGGACAATTGCCTGTCCGCATCGCCAAGCTCCAGGCAACCCAAGTTTTCTTACACAACACCCCAACCCTGAGAGCTTGGTTATCCAAGCCTTCTCCTCCTCCCATGGCACATTCCCTTTTGCACCCCCAGATAGGGAATCCAAGAGGCTGGACACACTTGAAAAGATGTTTTCTTCCACCAGCCTTGCATTGTGGTCCTTTAACACCACATGTCTTTTGGGTTGTCACTCCCACATGCTGTGGAATAGGGTTGCAAGTGCAGCCACAGGTCCTGTAGGAGGCCCGGGCTGTAATTTCCCAAGCAGTTGCTGATGGGAGAAAGACAGCAAAATTCATGATTCGATGTGGGCAGAGCAGTTCATCGACATTGGCCCTGAGGTGCCATGCCAGGTTGAAAACATCTGGCGTTTCAGGGTATGTCCAAGCCAATCTTATGGACATGCCCTTTGATGGCACTTTTCTCTTTGCGGAAAATGCACACTCAAGCGCTTCAAGGATTCTCCTGCTACAGTCAGATCCTTGGGCCTCACGGCGGCTCCTCGTCCCCCTCAGTCTGCTTATCGCCCCTTTCTTGGAAATGGAAGGGGCGCCCAACTGCATCCGTTCCCATCAAGCCACTGTGCTGTGCATGCTTGCCAGCCTTTCTGTGGCTGATGACGTGGGATTAATTGTCCTTGTGGATCGGGGAGCCAGTGGTCCAGCCAGTCCACCATACGCCCCCCCTTCAGCAGCCTCCAATCCTTCCAAGTCTGACTCTTCCCCACCTGGGACCAGTCAGAGGCTGGATCCGGTATCACCTGCTCTGCTGCCAATCCGTCACATCAGACAGGTGGGTTTTGCAGATAGTCCGAAGGGGATACTCCCACCCTTTAGAGACTACCTCTCCATCCATGCCACCATCCCACCATTAGGTGATGGGGGATCACTTGGCACTTCTCTGAAAGGAACATACAGCTCTCTTAGCCAAGGTGGCCATAGCAAGTGTTCCTGTGACAGAAGTGGGTCGTGGTTGCTATTCCCTCTACTTTCTGATACCCAAAAAGAACAAGGACCTCTGCCCTATCCTAGACCTTCGGTCCCTCAATCTCTTCTTCAAGGGGATGTTCATAATTCTCACTCTGGCTCAGGTCCTGCCTCTCCACAGGCACTACTTGTGGTTCACAGTAGGTCACAAGCACTTTCAGTTCACCGTGCTTCCCTTTGGCCTTACCAGCGCCCCTTGGGTATTCACCAAGGTGATGGCAGCTCATCTGCGCATATCAGGGTTATCAGTCTTCTCCTATCTCGTCGACTGGCTGCTGAAGGTGAGCTCGCCCAGGCTGTCGTCTTCCACCTTCAGACTACGGCAGACCTCCGGCACGTGCTGGAATTCACTATAAACATGCCAGTCACACAGTGCAGTTTCAGGCTTATCCTCCTGAGTGGCAAGTCCAGGATATTCAGGCTATGATATTGATGTTTCAGCCTCTACCCTGGATTTTGGTGAGAATGACTTTGAGGCTGCTGGGCCCCATGATCTCCTGCATCCTGCTGGTGTCTCATGCCTGGTGCCATATGTGGGCTCTGCAGTGGGCACACAAAGCAACATCACAAAATAAAATGATGGATGAAGTGTTGAAAGTTTTCAAACCCTCACCCCCAGTCACAGATCTGGGTTTAATCCATCATTATTTTGCTCGCCATCTCACCCCAGTTTAGATCCAGCCATATGCAAATCAGTCTTGACGATGCTCCCCATGTGAACAGTCCAGCTAGAACTGCCAAGCCAGGTCCTCTCCGGACTGGAAACAAGCATCCTGGACTGTTTTATAGGTATCACCCCTCATCAGCCAGGCTAGCTTGAATCCAGTGGCGCAGCGAGCAAGGGGCCCATGTCTGGTCATACCTGAATGCAACGTTTTGGTACTTTTTGTGTTTTTTTCATTTGGATAGAGGTCTACCTTGTGTGTTTGCCCAATTGTGGAAACAGCACTTGTGAAATGTGCTTGTTGCCTACTTAATCTCTCTACATGGACAATTTCTATTCCTGGCATGATTTACAACAATGAGAATATCTCTTGCAACTGCCCAACTGTAAATCTTCTGTGCTAGCTTTGAAAGTGTATTACCTGTCAAAATGTCAATACATTTGTTGAGGATCTGAATGTGAAAAGCTTCAGTGCTAGTAAGGTAGTTGTAGCCTCTAGGAAAGAGTTCTACCATTTCAATTCATCACTGATCATGCCTGTGATAACTGTTAGGTCCTCCTAATCCCACTGCTTCTGTGACTGCTGATTGTCCAGCCTTACCTGCATGCGTGTCATATGCAGTCTTTCATTTAGAACCAAAGGAAATAATGAAGCCATCATGTCTAACAACTTCATAATCATCCTTATCTTCAGAAACATAGTCATCTGGTAGAGGCAAATCGGCTACTCTATTGCTTGCATCTTTTTCATTCTGAGTCTTCCTTCACTGTGTCATATTATGCCCTTCAGGGATGTCTTTTCATCCCGGGTGAGCGGGTGATTTTTTTTTTTCCAGTTGACTATGAATCCAAACTGAGGAGGTTCACCACTGTCTGCAAATTTTCTTTGCTTCTTTGTTTCAATGTGTTCGCCTTTACCATCAAGTCGAACCCTAGAAGCTAAACAGAGTCCAGAAGGCATTCAGAAATCACGTGGGTGTAGTGTGCAGGTTTGATGCTATGTATATGCATATAACATAAAATATGAGAACTCGGTGGACAGAATTTAATTTTGAACCATTTGCAAAATGAATCAAGAATCAAAGGATAAAAGCCAAGCATAATGCAGTGAGCACGTAAAAGATCTAGATGAGATTGGACAGAGAAGGGGTGCATTTAAAGACCAGGCAGAGAAAGAAAAAGCTTAGATGGGACAGGAATGGTCGCCAGAAATGTGGATTAAGAAGAAGCGGTGTACTGTGAAGGGAAGATTTTAAGGTTGTTGGAGTTAAAAATAACACAATGAAGAGGCGTTAATGATAGAAACGAGGAGCAAAGAGTGAAGAACAGCAATTATTGAGGCAGCAGAAAAAAGGATAACGGTTTTAGTAGCTGAGAAGGTTACAAGAAAATGTATTTTATTAATATTATACATTCAATATTGACTATATTGACTGGTGTCTCTGCAGGATCACCCCCAAACTTGTGCCTTCTCTCATCCTATCTTGATGAATTTGTTTTGATGACCTTTGGACTCTGTGCCTGTGCTCTCTCCTTTATACATAGTAACATTGGCTTACACTATGTTGGCACATTTAAGTTACTTGCGTCCATAGTATCATGGTATTACAGGTACTCGGGCCTGTAAATCAAAATGCTACTAGAGGGCCTGCAGCACTGATTGTGCCACACCTTTTAAATTGTGTCCCAGGCCTGCCATTGCAACCTGTGTGTGCAGTTTTAAACTGTCTTTTCAACTTGCCAACATAAACCTTTTGCCATACCTGTACCTCCCTTTTTAATACATATAGATTACCCCTAAGGTAGACTCTAAACAGCCCACAGCACAGGGGTATAGTGTATTTAAAAAGTTGGACATGTATTTTTAAGTTTGACATGTCCTGGTAGTGACAAACTCCTGAAATTGTTTTTTATTACTGTGAGGGCTACCTCTCCCATTGGATAACATTAGTTTACCTTATTACATTTATTAAGTGATAACATTTGATTGGGAGCAGGTAGTAAAGTCATGTTTGGTGTCTGAAGATTTATAATTTAAAATCCTCTTTAATGGAAAAGTCGGATTTCATGTCACTATGCTGAAAATGCCACTTTCAGAAATTTGGACTACTTCTACCATGCAAACAATTTGTTTGAGAAACTTAAAGAATGTAGATATCTAAAGAAGTTATTAAGAAACTCCATGAGGAGAGCATGGTTCACCCCTTGCGAAACACTTCTGGTGAAGAAAGAAAAAACAGCACTAGAACACTTGGTCTGTTTGACAACATTCTGCCCACAAACAAACCATTTAAAAAAAACTTTTTTTTACAAAACTGGCACCTACTTTCCAAATTGGACAGATACTTTTGAGTCCCCCCTTTTGCTCTTAAAAAAGATCAAAGTATTTGCAATCATCTAATTAGAGCGTATACACCCCGTAAACATTGAAGAGCAACTTGAGGTGAACTTGTGATGTCCTTCAGTTGAAGGACATCACAAATGTGGCACAAGCACCTATTGCAGCCAGACGACTGAAGGAACTGAATTCACACATAATAATACTAGATGGATGCACAAAGTATTTATTAATCGTAAAACCAAAAATGTGTGGTATGGAATTCTTTGCCGATGCAATAAACTTCATATAGGAAAAAACAATCAAGAAATCAGGCAGAGAATGACTCCAAATAAGTTGCGTATCCGGCAAAAAGTAGCCACTATACCATTGGTCAACCACTTGATAGAGAAACATAATGAAGAGTATGATTTGAAATGGACAGTTTGGGCAGTGATTCAGTCTGATTCAAGAGAAGTGATATTGACAGGGTTTTGAAACAAAAGGAAGCATATCTTATACTTCGTTTTAGTACAACTTCAAATGGCTTGAACGAGAGGAGAGAACTGCACAATTTATGATTGTTAGAATCCCAAGAAAAAAACCCACAGGGGATTTGTAACTGTAGTATAAGTGCTTAATTTGTGCTTGTTGTTTCCGGTGCGGAGCACCTGCAGATGTTTTTGAGGGTCGGCACTTATTTTTCTGCCTCAAGCATTTAATGCAAGCAAAACACACATATGGAAAAGACGGAGGAAGAGGAAAACAAAAAAGCGTCACAAAGGGAGAAAGCAGAAAGCTGCAAGAGTGAGCTGAAGGGGCAGGGAGTGGCTGTAAATGGATGAAAGAGGCCCGAGATGGCTTCAGCATTACGCTGCCTCAGTATTCCGTGTTCGCACATTTACTTGCAGCAGCCGCATGTTTAAGAGGAAGGCTTTAGGCACAGGCACGTTTTTATTTACAAATTAAGCACTGTGTAGTATTATATGACACAACTCATTATTAACAACTTGAAGTAGCAGGAAGGAATGCAAAAGTCGCACCTACATTGGCGTTTGCCCAGATTTCAGATCCTTCCCAGTATGTAAGAGACGATAACAGAACTACATGTCCCACCACGCAGTATTTTGATACGAGCACGGTTTATGTAACACATCGCACCTTGACTGGCGCTGGATTGACTCATTACCAACAACTTGAAGTAGCAGCAAGAAATGACAGTCCCATTTACACTGGTGCCCGCCCAGATTTCAATTTCAGATGCTTCCCGGTATGTACACAACTCATTATTAACAACTTGAAGTAGCAGGAAGGAATGCAAAAGTCACACCTACATTGGCGTTTCCCCACATTTCAGATCCTTCCCAGTATGTAAGAGACGATAACAGAACTACGTGTCCCATCATGCAGTATTTTGATACATGCACGGTTTCTGTTACACTTCGCACCTTGACTGGTGCTGGATTGACGTCACGACCGCTTACTTAGTAACTATGGGACTCCTGCCATTTTGTTACACTGACGGCGTTCCAGGCACATGAATATGCAACTCATTGGAATTATTTCCTTCTCAGAAGTAAGTGCAGGTGTATATAGCTTTCTTCAAAACAATTCAAGTACCCGCCTCAGCTTTTAGCGAGGTTAGACATGGTGTCTAATTGCGAGCCGCGCTGAGACCGTGGCGCATAATATTTTGTATCCATACTTCTGTGGGACACTGACAGAGCTGCACGATTAAACATGGTGATACAATGTAGCTTAAACCTTGCTTACAGAAATAGAAAGTAAAGTATCCTCATGTCTTCTTGCAGAAATAACCGCCACTCGCAACATAACAGGACAATGGAAAATGGTGAAGTAGTGTCTACTCCTCCGAGGTAAATTTCAGCCTTACTCACAGTGATTCGACTGAGTATGCCATTCAAAGATTTGTTCTTGACCTAACAAGTGTATTTCTATGTATTGTATTGTAATCATGTTTATATAGCGCTTACTACCCCTGATGAGGCGTTGAAGCGCTTTTCGGTGAGTAACAACAAGAATTAGTGATGGATTAGTATTGGGAAATAATGAGTACAGTTTTAGTATTATTTTGAGTTAATTTGAGCCGCGGATATGAGAGTTTGTTAGATTGACTGGAGTAATAGAGGGATGGAGGAGGAAAGAAATCCAGAAGTGTTAATTGGAAGTATATCCTTAATTTACTCAACCCAAAGGCTTGGGATGAGTAAAGGGGGATGGAGGAGGGAAGAGTATGTGGAAGGGTTAGGGAGAGCATAGTAGCAGGGTGAGTTAAATGCGGGAGAATTTAGTAGGGTTGTGTGGGAGGTTACAGTAGTAGAGTGAGGTTTGGAGAGTTAGATGTGGAAGCGGAGGGAAGAGCTTAGGCAGAGTTATTTAGGAGATGAAAGTAGTAGAAAGGATTTGGGATGAGTCAGAGTGAGAATGGAGGATAGTTTGATAGAGACATGACATATGATGATGGGTAGATAAGTGTGATAAGATGAGAGCAGGAATTCATAGATATCTAGTATAACAACCCACCCAGGAGCCATGCAATGACCCACGAACATGCCAAGCATAGAAAAAACATATACACATACATACATACATATATATACATACACACACACATGAATACACACACATATGCACATACAATACATAATTAGAACCATGGGTAAAATATACTTAGTCAAACCGGTTTAAAGAGTGTGTGTGTATTTTATTGTTATGACATAGTAGTGATACATATTTTCTAAAGAAACTATACATAACTAGAAATATACACATAATCTGAAAAACGACTTATCAACATAGGCATATGCAGTTCATATTTGTTTAAATATGGTGGTTATGAAGGAAAGAGACAATTCTTGAGTAGTTTTCTGAAGACAGGAAAGTTATCTGTGGCTCTTATAGTTGGGGGTAATGAATTCCACAGTTTGGCTGCTTGAACAGAGAAGGATGTACCACCTATAGTCTTTTTCTTATATGGTGGTGTTCTAAGGCAGGGTGCCAATATTGAGCGGAGGTTTCTTTGTTGGATGTATTTGGTTATTTTGTTTCTGATCAAAAGCGGTCCTGTTCCATGTATAGTTTTGTGGGTGATACAAAGCAGCTTGAAAGTGCATTTTCTGGCAACGGGTAACTAGTGTAGTGCTCTCAAGGCAGGGGAGAGGTGGGCTTGCGGCTTTACATGTAATAGTAGCCTGGCTGCGGAATTCTGGATACGTTGTAGTTTTTTCATAACAGATAAGAGATGATCCATGGTAGAGGCCATTGGCATAATCCAGTTTGGATAGTACAAGCGAGATAGTAGCTTGCACCTTGTGTGGAAATCCGAGGTGGGGGAAGATGCGTCGTGAAGTCTTCAAGGTGATGAAGCTTGTTCGTGCTAATTTGTCCACTTGGGCATTCATAGTTAACTTGTAATCCAGGGTGATTCCTAGGTTTTTAACTTCCTTGGATAGTTGAGGAGGTGGTAGAGATCGTCAGGCCAGACGCACTGAGCGTCATATATTTTCCAGTCACCACATATGAGTATTTCTGTTTTGGAGGTATTTAGTTTGAGATGGCTCCAGGTCATCCACTGATCAACGGCTCTGAGGCAACTGAAGATTTGTGAGTTTTCAATGTTTTTGGGGCATTCTAATTTAAGTAGTATTTGTGTGTCATCTGCATAGTTGTAGCATGTGAGATGGAAATCATTGATCAGTTCTGGTAAAGATATCATGTAGATGTTGAAAAGCAAAGGTGAGATGATTGACCCTTGGGGGGACCCCTCCTTTTGTGAGGTAGGGTTCAGACGAGAAGGGGGGCGAGTGGATGATATTCAATCTTTTTTGAAGATAGGAAGTAATGCATGTAGGTTTTCGAAATTCATTGAGAATTTTATAAAATTCCTTGGTTGTAGATTGAGCATTTTGAATTCTGAGTAGTACCTTTTTTTAGCTTTTTTGATTGATGATTTGTATATCCTGTTAAGTTTGTGTAGCTGCAGTTTGTCTTGACTGTTGTTTGTTTTGAGCCAGGTCCTCTGCAACTTTCTGATTTGTTACTTTATCTTTTTAAGTTCTGTGTTTCTCCAAGGTGTTGGTTTTCTTTTGTTGTGTTTAGTTTTTCTGAGTGGTATTAGGATATCAAAAGCTTCCTGTAGCCACTCATAAAGGTTTGGCACAGAATTAATTGTATCTAGATCTGTGTGGGCTGTTAGTTGTGTTTCTAAGTCATCCAAATTGAGTTTGCTCCATGATCGATAGGTGTTTGTATGTAAGTAGTTGTGGGGTGTGTTGATTTGTGGAGTTGTATGTCGGAAAGTTATCAAATAGTGGTCTGACCAAGTGATTGGCGTGATGCTATGAATAGTAACTAGTTCAGGCTTAGCAAAAATGACATCTAGGATGTGACCAGCGATGTGTGTGGGATTGTGTACAATCTGATGTAGGTTCAATGCGACTAGGCCAGTGGTGATAGCTTTTGGATGGGACATATTGGGTTTGTCAAACCAAATGTTTAGATCCCCAAGAATGCATAGGTTGGAGTATAGTGTAATAAGGTTTGAGACTGTGTCTAGAAAAGCTTCTGGGAATGTGGAGTTGTTAGGTGGAGGTCTGTAAAGGAGGAGAAAGTTACAGGAGGAAGTTGGAGTAGGGTGGCATCTGGTAAGGAGGGCTTCACAACCTTGTATGGAGATGTTGTCTGTTTTACTGAGGTTCAATGCCTGTTTGAATATAATAGCTAGTCCACCTCCTCTCTTGCCAATACAGTTTTGTGTGATTGTTTGATAGCCTGGAGGAATGGCTTTGTGCAACACTGGGGCCATGTCATCTCCCACCCAGGATTTAGTTATGAATAGTTATGAATAGTTAATCAGGTTGTGTGTCTGTGAGCAGGTCGTAGATGTGGTGTTTGTTTTTTTAGAGTGATCGAGAATTTATGAGCTGACAGTTTAGAAAAGGTGTGTTAGTGGTAGTGTTGTTTTATTTAGGAGAAGAGTAAGTAGTATAATGTGAGCTTGAAGCAGGAGTGTTGCTAGTTGTGATAACTGATTGAGGCTCACAGTAGTCTTGCTTTTCAATTTAGTGTTCCTCTTCCAGCAGGTTAAGGAGGCATTTTGTTGGGTCTGTGGGTGTGGGTGGTGGACTTGGTGGCTGAGAGAGCAATGAGGAGTGTACTGTTTTGTGTAGGGTAGTCTTATTAAGTAATAGACAAGGGGATGCGAGGTTGCTATGAGTGGCATGTTTTTTATTTTGTTTGCGTTTGTTTAGTGTGGATGGAGTATGGGTTAGGAGTGGTGGAGGAGCATGTGGATCATGATGTAAGGCTCTAAATTGTGCAATGGAGGAGAGGTGAGTGAATGAAAGTTGCTGGGTTGGGGTGCTTGTGGTAGGTGTTTGTGAAGAGTGAGAAAGTAGGGGTGGAGATAGGATGGAATTTGTATTCTTTGTGAAGTCCTGAGGGTGGGAGTGGGTCTGACGATAAGTGTAATGTAAGTTTGTGTTGCTTTGATGTGCTGATGTTTGTGGAATAGTGAGAGGGGATATTGGTGTAGTTGTTTTTGGTGAGGGATTTGTATGTGAGTTAGTGCTGGTAAGTGGGATTTGAGTGTTAGATGGGGTGTTGATGTGTTTTGGAGATGAATGTACGAGGTGTGTACGAGGTGACAGATGTGTGTCAGGGGAGTTAGTGTTAGTTGCGATGGCTGGAAGAGGTAATATGTGTGGTGGAGTGAAATGTGGGGATTGGATGGTTGTGTGTAATTGGGGAAGAGAGGGGAAGAGTGTTTGTAGATGGTGTGTTTGAAGGCAGGGTTTGGGCATTGTTATGATGACAGATGGTCTGTGTGGAGCAAACAGCGGATAGTGTTGTAGGTTAGTATGAGCAGAGAGTGTGTATCTGGAAGGCTGAAACTGAGAGAAATGTATACTGTAGTTTTGTGTTGTGTGGGTGATGGCAGGTTGTGTTAGTGGGAGTGGACAGAGTAGAGTTTGCTGTGAGAAGTCAGGTATTTGACTGTAGTAGTTGTGGGGGATATGTGTATATGTGTTGTATAAAGGGTATTGTGTTGGGTGATGGGGCAATGCAATATGTCTGTGGTCAGTTTGTGATGCATGAGTTGGATGCCTTTGTAGAATGTGTTTGCATGTTGAGGGATGTGTAGGGGCTGGAACCATTCCTGGTCCGTTGAGAATTGGGCAGCATTTCTGGCCCTAGTCCCTAGTCTCTACCTGTCCCGAACAGGCCCAAACAGGCAACTGCTCTTGTCCTCTCCGCCCAAACAGGCAGCTGCCCTTGTCCTCTCTGCCCTTTGCCTCGACGCCCGGGCTGAGACGCCCTGAGTTCTAGCCTTCAATAGCCCTACTGGCCAATAAGAAGCTGGTCCTAACCCTAGCCAATCCAATTTCAAGCCCTGATTCAAACAACTAATGGGAGACCCAGCCCTAATCACCAATCATAGCCCTATTCCTGACCACCAATCACAGCCCTAAAACCAGCAACCAATCAGAATCCCAGCCCTATTCACCAATCACAGCCCTAGAACCAAAACCCAATCAGAATCACAGCCCTATCCACTAATCACAGCCCTAGAACCAACAGCCAATCAGATTATCAGCCCTACCCACCAATCACAGCCCTAGAACCAGCAGCCAGTCAGAATCACAGCCCTATCCACCAATCACAGCCCTAGAACCAGCAACCAATCAGAATCCCAGCCCTATCCACCAGTCACAGCCCTAGAACCAACAGCCAATCAGAATCCCAGTCCTAGCCACCAATCACAGCCCTAGAACCAGCAGCTAATCAGATTCTCAGCCCTATCCACCAATTACAGCCCTAGAACCAGCAGTCAATCAGAATCCCAGCCCTATCCACCAATCACAGCAATAGAACCAGCAGCCAGATTCTCAACCCTATCCACCAATCACAGCCCTAGAACCAGCAGCCAATCAGAATCCCAGCCCTATCCACCAATCACAGCCCTAGAACCAGCAGCCAGTCAGAATCCCAGCCCTATCCACCAATCAGTCCTAGTACCAGCAGCCAGTCAGAATCCCAGCCCTATCCACCAATCACAGCAATAGAACCAGCAGCCAGATTCTCAGCCCTATCCACCAATCACAGCCCTAGAACCAGCACCCAATCAGAATCTCAGCCCTATCCACCAATCACAGCCCTAGAACCAACAGCCAATCAGATTCCCAGCCCTATCCACCAATCATAACCCCAGCTCTGGAGCCAGCATCCAATGAAAGACCATCTCCCGAAAACCTATCACAACAACATATGCAACAACCAATAGGAACTTATATAAGGAGCAAGTTAACTGAAGTCCAGTCCCTGTGATCAGGGGGAAAGGCAACTGCTGCTCTATTCAGAATCTCCTTGGATACAGACAGGCTGAATCCACACTTCCAAGCTAGTAGAGTCTACTTTCCAGGTAAGGGAGAGATTGTTTAAGAAACAAACACTGGAATACTGCTGGGCGCGCACTCTGAAATCGGGCTTTGTTAAAGGCAAAAATACAGGGGGGCAGACAGTTTTTTAAACACAATTTAAATCACAGAAACAGATTAAAACAGTCTCCTAAAAACACACTCTGCAAGATGTATGTAGCCTTTTTACTTAGAAGAGAAAAGGGGGGGGGGCACAAACTAGCAAGGCAATTCACACAGTCACAGCAAAAACGATTTAAAAAAAAAACACCACTTTAAAAGAGGCCAGGCTGCCTGAAACACATAGTCCACAGTAAAACAGACACAGGTAGCTGAAATAAATACTTTTGAACAAATAATACTATTTACCCAGAAAAATCTCAGCGCTCCTTACCTAGGTCTTTTTGCAATCCTTGAACACTGGGCTGTATCAGGACACAGGGGAGATGCTCAGAGGCTCACAAAATGGAGGTGGCTGTCTTGGGCTTCCCTCCACAAACTTAAGGGGCCAGAGCAGGTGTGGGGGGCGGGTCTCAGGTGCAGCAGGGACTCAGGGTGCCAATCAGCTAAGTCCAGTCCCTAGGTCTTTTTGCAAGAACTGAAAATACACAAACATAAGAGGACTGTTGTAACTCTGATGGATACAACTACCTCTGGACTTTTCACCTTATGAATTCTCCCAATGTGCCAGCATTCGACTGACATTTTGTAGCATAAAGCTGATGGACCCGTGGGACCAGCCGGTTCACCAGCAGGGGCTAGCTCTGTTGAAAATGCTAAACATAGCATTGAGGAATGCTGATGGATCCGCTCCCAGAGTTGGGAAGGCAAGAAATCTCTGCTCCTCCTGAGGCGCTTGAACCGAATCCTGCACACCCGACTCCTGACCATGAGTGGACACAGGAGAAATGTGAGCCGGAGTGCTCACCGGGGACTCGAAGGCCTCTATCAGTGTCGGCGCTGGAGAAGCCTGTGGACTCTGACGCTGAGGACTGACTGTAGGACTGACCTCCCACGCCGTACAGCGCCGTCTCGGAGGGGACTGACACCGATCTCTGGAAACATGGCGTCGAAAATCGTGCTGGCGTCGATTCTTATGCGACTTCGAGGACTTGTGCGAAGATGACTACCCTCCCCTTAGATCTTCCATGACCCTTATGCTACTTTTTAGCTTTTGCAAAGAAGAGATTAGCCTCTCTCTCCTTCAAGGCCTTCGGGTTCATCCACTGGCAGGACACACACCCCTCCACATCGTGGTCCGAGCTCAGGCACCACATACAGTTCTCATGAGGATCCATAACCGACATACGCCCCCCACACTCATAACAAGGCTTAAAGCCCTATTTTGTCAGTGGAGACATTGTAACTCAACAACAACTACTCCTCGAAACAGTAACTATTCGAGAGCCAGGAAAAAAAGGTTAGCGTATAAAGCACATAAAAAATGGTGAAACTGACGTCAGCACGCCAGCGAGGACTTCTTATTGCCACAATGACATCAGACGGAGTCGTGTGTGGAGCCGGGGAATTGTGACGTCCTCGTTGACGTGGAGAGCTAGGAAGAAAATGTCAGTCGAATGCTTGCGCATTGGGAGAATTCATAAGGTGAGGAATCCACAGGTAACTACTATATCCACCAGAAAAAGCATTACCGAAGGTAAGATACTTGTTCTTTTGATCAACATCATTGGCGTGAATTCAACGTAAGTGATATAATGAAGGTCGTAATTGGTTCTATGCCCACTACGTAGAAGTGTTATGAAATTAGAAAGTTGGCATATTCTTGTGATAACCATTTGGTGCCTGCAGGTTGTTCCTGGGTCACGACTAGGTGTAGGTGGCCTTTGTGTATTTCTGGGCATTGACTGGATGAGCCATCTCTGACTTGATAAGGCACTGGAGCTGTGACCTACCACACCAGCACTTCAAAGGCACTAGCTCGGCTTACACACAACACATACTGTGAAAATGGGATTGACTGTGCTCGTGGTCTCCTTGTACACAGATGACGCACTGGTATATTTGCACCAACCAGAATATTCAGTTCCCATAGTGTTGGCCGCATTAGCAGATGTCGGGGAAGTGTTGAGGTTGCACGGGAACAGGGCAAAATCCAAATCGTTCCTGTTGGGCACCCTGGCACAAGCGCAATTGCCAGAGCTCCCATGGGTGGGTCTTCCCTGGGAGCTCGATAGTGTAAGATACCTCGGCATCCATCTGGCGAGGGACCATGAGACGTTTCATGGAATTAATATGTGCAAAGTATTGGTGGGTCTCAGGTCCTTGATCCAATTTTTAAATGCCCTCCAACTCTCCCTAATGGGTAAGATAGCCTTGGTCAAGATGATCATTTTACCCTGGTGTCTATACATTTTTCAGGGCACTCTATACAATATACCCAAACAGACCTTCAGAGAACCGGATAAACTGGCCACGGGAAGAAAGAATTTTGGGCTTACCATGCTCAAACAAACCTGGAAAAGGGGTGGTATGGAGGTGCCCTACATGGAACTTTATTACGTAGCAGCCTAACTGCAGCACTCGGTCCATTGGCTGGATGAGTGGTGCAACTGGTGGAAGAGACTGTTAATTAGTATGCACGGGAGGACTTTCCTGCCAGAGCTACTAATGATGGGAACAAGTGTCCCTAGCATAGTGCCTTTTGTCGTGGAACAGGTTTGCCAAGTGTGGGAGCGAGCTGTCAGGAAGGTGTTGAGACAGATGCCGTATGCCCCAGATTTGAGTGTTTGGACAATAAGATCCTTTGCACAATTTGCGCAACTGATGTTGGTAGATCATTGGAGGGTGGGGAGCCTATAAGACACTGCAGGATGTAAACCCAAATGACAGGTTCATTACATTGACGGATGCTGTGGCTATTTTTGTCTTGAGGACGGGGCAGTTCTTACAATTTGCCAAGATAGTGGCCACTGCTACAGGTATATGGCCCTCGTTTCCAGAGGTACCACGGGAGTCACAGACTGGTGGCCTTAATTAACCTGGTGGAGGCACAGCAGCTGGTGTCACAGGTTTATAGGGTCCTGCAGGACGACCTTCATGCACCTGCACTAGCAATTGAAAATAAGTGACATGAGGCTGTGGGAGACCAACTGACAGATGCTGAATGGGAGGCTCTACAGGAAGGTGTAAGGGGGATGTCTACTAACACCAGGATCTGATAGAGACTTCAAGCTGCAGAGACCTTACCTTTGAATTTTCCCCGGTGTCAGTCTGGATCTGGAAGATTTTTATGGGCAGTATAACTCTGCATGCCAATAGGGGGCGTCGATAGGCTGTGAAAATGAGTTTGGCCATGCTCGTGGTCTCCTTGTACGCACATGACGCACTGGTATATTTGCCCATATCAGAATAGTCAGTTCCCATACTATTGGCTGCATTAGCAGAGCTTCTAGCGGCCTGGCTAGCAACTCTGTCATGCAACTCCTCGTGGGTCTCAGTCCCTGGACCGCTTCAGGACCCCCAAGTCCTCTTCGTCTCACTCTAAGTCCTTGTGACATTCAGGTAAGAGACACAAGAAACACAAGCGTGCTTCGACGTCTGTCAGTCGCCCGACGCAACAAAGGAGCATCAGCGTTCAAGGCATGGTTCTGCAGAGCTTAAACTTGCGTTGACAGTGCGGTACCCACTTTTCCCAGGAGCTGGAGCAACCCTAGCTGAGATAATTCTTTTATGATGCCATGTGCCTAATTTTTTACCAGGCTGACCTCTCTGGAGGGCCAGAGAGGGGCTCTCATCTGCTTCCACGCCGTTTGCTTCAGCCTCTGCTTCGATGAGCCCCCATGGGTTTGATCAGGGATACGGATCATAACCATTCATGCCAGCGCAACCTTCCCCAATGCCATTGGTGGTACGAGCCTCATTTAGATTCCAGAATCCGACACGGAGCCGTAGCAGCATCGACTGACGTCTAGTCTGGCACCGACAGGACCCGTGTGTCCTAGGTCAGTATCTCAGCCCTATTCAGAAGGGCTAGCCCTCAGGGAAGAATGTGAGGGATCACTAGACCCTTTAGAATACCAGTCAGAAGGTCAGAAAATGGACTGGACTATTGTGAGGAACTGGACGATGCTAGCAGACTGGACACGTTTCCAAATACTGGCATGCTTTCTCCCCCTACCGTGGCTAAGGAGGAGGGAGCTAAACACGCTATGGTGGTGTAGAGGGTAGCTGAGGTCCAAGACCTCGAGTTGCCATCTGTGGCAGTCAAGACTCACCGGCTACGGCCAAGTCCTTGGGCAACTCAGCTGCCTGCATCAACCCCCAGTCTGCCTTTCACTCTTTTTGTGTCTACTGAAGGGGCGTTCAACAGCGCCAGCCCTATCCCAACCACCATCCAGCGCACACTTCCAAGCGAAGGCATGGGTCTTACTGACGCCGTGAGTTGGGTAGCCAGTGGTCTGCTACAACCATCACCCCGTCAGCTGCAGCCCCCTAAACCCCCCTAATATCCCCTAATCTTCCCCTTCAAGATCATGAGCATCCAGTTGGTGACACACTCCGCCATCATCTCCATCCCTGGCAGTCCATAACATTGGACAGGTGGTTCTTACAGATCATTCAAAGGGGCTACTCCCTCCCCTTCGAATCTAGCCCTCCCTCCATACCTGCATCTTACAATTGGCTGACGGAGGATCACCTGTCCTTGCTCTATGAGGAAGTCAAGGCTCTCTTGGCCAGAGGAGCCATAGAGAGGGTTCCATAGCCAGAAGTAAGCTGTGATTGCTAATCCTGCTACTTTCTGGTCCCCAAAAAGGTCAAGGGTCTTTGTCTTATCCTAGACCTCCTAACGCACAATTTCTCCTTAGAAAGGATAGGAAGATGCAAGAGTACAGTGCATTACATCAGTTACAGAAACTTTTCATACAGTTCTCATCATTGTCTCCAGATGGCATTCACTCCTCGGAATTCTTTGTAGGTGACAAGAATAAGAAACTCATTAATCACCTATCAACTATTGATTAATGAGTTAGGAAACAAAACTAAATATTACACAAACCCTTATCAATTTAAACCCATATAAATATATAAGCTGTTATCCGTCTCAACCCCAAGAGAGTGGTATTGTTCTATCTAGACCAGACACAACCGTTCCGGATGGACGATCAACTCTTCAACAGGTATGTCCGAGCCCAGATAGGAAAGGCCATGCAGAAACAAACCATCTTGAAATGGATTGTGCTCTGCATTAAGATATGCTACGTATTGGCCAATAAGCAACCCCCGGAGGGTTTACATGCTCATTCCACTTGAGCAAAGGCTGCGATCACTGCATTAGCACACAGTTCCAGTCCTAGACATCTCTCAAGCTGTAACGTGGGCTTTGCTGCACATGTTCATCAAGCACGAGTACCTGGACAGTCAGGTCTGTCAGGATGGGCACTTCTCCTGTTCAGTCCTGCAGGATCTTCTAATCTAAATCGGGATGGAAGACCCTCCTGCAGGGGGGGCTATGTCTCTGGTATCTACTCTAAGGATAAAGCATCCGTGGCTAAAAGTCTCTAAAACAGGGATACTCAAAGTACGGCTCGGCCTCATGCAGCCCTCCTAACCTTTATATGCTGTCCCCCTAGTGAACAGCAGCACTGGGCTACTATTTACTTGACAGACAACAAACAATCAGGAAGTTGTTAAATAGGCAAGCATTTATTTACATGTTAACTAAAGTAATATTAAAGAAGCAAAATGGGTGCTCTGCACATCTTAATTTTTAAAGACAACATGCACTAAACCTGTAAGAATATGATACCGTTTTTTTACTTTTGTAGAGCGTTTATTTCATTAACATGCAGAAGCGTTTCACCTTAGTAATTCAGATCATATCACTGTATTGAGGCATTTATAAGAAGTGATAATTTTCAAAAATGAACTATGAACATTCATGCCGTCTCATCCAGACAACAATGCCATTAGTGAACCAAGAGGCAAGCCATTTGTCTGGTACACCCTCTTTGTGGCCTAGGTTGAGATAACTGGAACATAGTTTACTAAATCAAAGACATGAGAAGGTTTTGTACAGTACACATACTGAACTCATATTTCAAGATGCTCTCATGTGGTAATGAAGAAAAAGGAGGAAAAGTAAAACAAAAGAATTGTCTAGGATCACACAATTGTGTCCAGTGGGGAAGCTGGGATTGGTCCCAGGTTTTCTGGTTTCACATTGTGCAATTTAGCCATTAGATGAGTATCTCCTTCCCTCTCATGTTTCACATTTAAAGTTAATAATTTGTCTTTAATTCTTGGGGCATAAGGTTAGAACATGAATGATAGACAGAAGCCATGTGACGGCTCGAATGGTTGTCCACACCATCAATGTGCTTCACTTCCTTCTATCCACCTCACATCACTCAACCCACTGTGGCCCTCAGGCATGCCAAAGACCATATTTATTGGCCCCTGAGGAAGTGTTTGTGAGGACCCATGCTCTAACAGACGAACAAGTTATTTGCCTTCGATAATGCCTTATCTGGTAGACACTAGCCGCAGATTCCTTCCTAACCATCCAATCCTCCCTGCTCTGCAAACAGATTATAGTGCAAAGGGTTTTCACCTTTTCAGGGCACTAGCTCATGCACCAGTGGTCAGTGTTCTTTGTGGGTCTGAGCTTCTGATGTGAAAAGGTGCAAAAAGAAACTGACGCCATTACGCCGGGCTGATGCCTACTAGGGATCGCTCAAATTACTTCCAATGCAAATGGTCCAGACAACTCCACACAGAGTGAAACAATGCCTCCTACTGGCACAGAGGGGTACTGCTCAAAAAAGATTTCTGAATCCAGTCTGACGCCTGGGGATTATTCTAAGGTAAGGAATCTGTGGCTAGATGGTCTCTACCAGATAATGCACTACTGAAGGTAAGTAACTTGTTTTTCAGACCCCCTCACAAAAATGGGTGATGACACACACTGCTACTGGAGTTCCAAATACTTGCAAATAAACTGCTTTCAAAACAGATGGTTTGCATGTCATGAGAACCCCCTGAAAGACCAGATTTACTATTGAGGATTTTCAGTCTGGTGTAGATGGCCTGGCCTAAGGATGCATAGGCCAAACCAGCATCCAACTATTTCCCAAATGCTGGTTACAGGGCCCATTCCAGTCACTGTTTTCTGGAGTTGGTGGTTGGTTTGAACATTTTTGCCAGGGCTAATTTTGGTTTCCAGGCTGGTCCTGGCCTGGCCTTTTTCATGTTGTGCTTTGAACATCTTGGATACCGTGCTGCCAGATTGGAAAGAGTCCAAACTTTCTGAACTGCTGTTAGGCAAATTTTTCCCACTGCCTTTAGCCTTTTTTTTATTTTTTCCTAATTGGCTACATTTATTATTTATTGGTGTTGAGGTCTAGCTACACTGCATGTGGTGGAAGTAAGTTATGAACCATGGTTATGACCATGCCTTGTATTTTGTGCTTTCTGATGTTGACTGCTGAAACATATCCTCATGAGGTTGGCTATTTTTGCACATTCCTATGCTATTTTAGATGTGTTTTTCCCAGTCTGTCATTGCATTTTTTTTTTTTTGCAGTAGACTTTCATTGATATTCTCAGGTGTTTGTCATCACCCTCCAGCAAGCCACCGTTTGAAATATTCAGCACACTATATTTTCCCGCAGGCAGATGTGTGACATGTTTGTGACACCGAAAGCACGCACCTGCTTGCAGATGTATTCACAGCTATACTTGCGGAAGAGCAGCTGGATCAAATATTCGACATGCTGGCAGATAGAGCTTACTAGGCGGACATCTGATTCCTCAAACACAAAATACAATATGTGGGCAATCAAGGGTAAAAAGTAGGAGACTGGAGAGAAACAAGCCCCCGAAAAATGATGAAAGCACTGGAGGAAGAGAAAGCGCCAACATATTTTGGGAATAAGTTGGGAATTCAAAATATCACAGTTTGGCGATTTTTTTTATTGGCTCTGTATTCACAGATGCCAATAATTAAGAAGAGGAAAGTGGAATATTTTAAAAATTAATCAGAATTATATATTTCTTCCAGTGAAATGAACAGGGTTTATTGTCATGTATGGGACTCGCAAGTGTGCTGCTGCAGGATCGATATCAGAAATGCAAATATAATTTATTTTTCCCCGTCCCTGTCAGGAGCACAAAGAAAGTGCCATGGCAGGCAGAGAGAGCATTACAAAACTGTTGTGCCCTGGAATGCAGGAGCAGGTTACTGGCAGTGCATACGCGGGACACAGAAGACCAGTCCCTGTCGGCCGAAGCCCGTCGAGGAATTCCGACCTGCCAACTCACACAGTCCCACAGTGTGACACACGATATTGGATCCCTTCCCATAATCTCCCGGTGAGCAGCCAATATCACACGGTGGCAGGGAAAACGAACTGAAAACCACTCCGTAGACAGCGGTTTTCAGCTCGTTTTCGGTGACTTAAACTATCAATGGCCATTAATGGGTGTGAAAACACCCCAGGACATCGCAGCAGCCTCCGCAATTTTGCTTTTGTTTTTTTTGACGAGGGGTTTTGGGTCCAGGGGGGAGGGGAGGAGGGGGGGCAGTGCTTTACTTGTACCCGTACTGAAAACCGGCACTTTTTTATTTTGAGAGGAAGAGTACCTGCATTTCTCAAGAAGAACATAATACTATTCATTGGAGAGTACCGGCACTTCTCAGAAACAAGCAAGGTACTCTGACACAGAGTACCTGCACTTCTGTTTTTCATTTCAAGCACTGGGTGGGGGCAGAAGTGACTCTTGGGTATTTCTCGGCACGAAGCCATGCCCCCTCCAAAGCCCCTCCCCCCGCCCTCTTCACACTGTGAGGTTTTTGGTGAAGTTGGCAGGTCTGGGAATTTGTTTTTCACATGCAGCAACCAGGAGAGCAGCCCTGGAGATCGGGAGGGTTGGCATATTGCTTGAATGAGGCAAGAAGCTGCAATGGATGCCAGAGGCTGGAAATATTTACAATATGTGAGGGCTGCCGCTACACAAGGCCTCATCTTGTTTTTATGGAGTTGGCTGAACGGCCCCAAAAGATGGCGCTGAAACATGTCTGATGGCAGCAGGGTAACCGATTGTTTAGGTCGCCCTTCAGTGTGGTGGAGAACAAAACTGCGCACAAATTGAAGTGGCTGCGGTGTTCGCCTTTGTGCTGGCCGCAAGTCTCTGCAATCCGTGGAGAATGGGGGGGCCCGCGGAGAGAGAGACTCGCTCTAGTCTCTCCGCGGGTCTTTTCGGGACGACAGGAAGTGGCGCGGGTGCGCCTGGATTGGTGGACAGGTAAGTGGGGGTGGGCTTTAGGGATGGGTTAAAAGGGGGTAGAGGGGTGGGGTCGGCCTCTTTCCAGGCCGACCATTACAGGGAGGAAGTTTTGGAGCGGCAGGTCGTAGTGCAGCGGGAGTAGGTTGGAGCCAGGTAGGTTAGTGCAGGTAGCGCGAGGTAGGGCCGGGTGCATTGCAACCGGCTGGCGTAGGGCGCGCACTGGGGAGGTTTCAGGCCGTGCGCGCGGGCCGGGCAGGCAAGGTAGTGGGCAGCGTCCCGCTGTCATCTGGGACGCACGCGGACTCGGCCGCGCCCCTCGGGCGCCCCCGGCTGTTTTCGGGAACCCGGGGACTGCCTTTCCGGCCCCGGTTTTTAGGACACGAGGGGCAGGTGCGCGGAGGCCTGCGGGGGGCTGCACGGTTCGCGGCGCGTCACGCCGGAGCCGGAATTTGGGCAAAAGGCCGCGAGGCGGCAATCAATCGGGTGCAATTAAACAGCACCACGCTAATTCCAACACAAGAGGGACACAGCAGCAGCGCCTGGGCGGGCCCTGCACAGAAGTTCCATGAATCAGGAGGTGTATTAAGGTGGGGGGGGGGGCAGGCACACGGGGCAAAAGGGGTGGGGGCCACTAGTAGGCAGTAGGGCCCACAGCAACAAGGGCCTTGGGATATATAAAAAAAAAAATATATATATATATATATATATATATATCATAAAAAATAAAAAAAATCTTTTGCGGTTCCAATAGGGAGGTATACAGGGCAGGGCATTAGGGGACATGGCTAATGTTCCTGATGCGGAGGCTGTTAGGGCAGCGCTACGGGTACTGGGAGAGGCGGGCAGGGCAGATTTGCTTAGGCCCGGGGTATTGGAGCAGGCTTGGGTGGGTATGACACGCCCAGCTCGGGCTGCGTCAAGCGGGGTAGCGGCGGCAATAGCAGCATGCGATTCCCAGGACTCAGAAGGGGACACAGAGGCGGTACCAGTGAGACAAGAACGGGCCACGGAGGCACGGCCAGAGACCCCCAGAGTGTTGAGCCCGCTAATGTTTGGGGGGGAGACTCAGTGCACTCAGGGCCCGGGCGCAGGCGACACAGGAGCAGGCCCGGCACACGGGGGGCCCACAGGCAGGGCAGGGGATGACATGGTAGGGCGAGACCTGGGGCAACAAGGGGACGGGACTGAACAGCCAGCGCCAGGGCCCAGTGGGATGCAGTCCCCATTGGATTTGTCACGCCCTAAGAGCGGGAATACCGTACACGTGGGCCACGGGCCACCAGCCAAGAAAAGAGGTAAAGACTTGGGGAGACCCAGGGCTGGGGCGGGTCGGGCCAACCCAACCAAACGCCAGGCGAAGTTATCTAAGCAGGCCAGGGAGGAGGTTACGGCTGGGGGGCTACAGGGACCTGCCCCCCAGGCAAAGTGGGACCAGTTAGAAACAGGGGACTTAGATGCCAGGATCCGCGAACAGCGCAGGGTCGTGGCAGAAACTGAGGCCAGATGGACGCAATTATGCAAGGACAGGGAGGAGCCAGGGAGGCGACACGAGGGTAGCAAAAAGGTCAGAGAGGTCACGGACAAGAAGGGGGCTCAGACAGCAGGGGTTAGCGAGGGTACCTGGGTTTGGATACCACAGGCAGGAGAGGGTAGGTTTCAGGAGGCTGGTGCGGCCGAGGGGCAGGTTGGCTTGGAAAGCCCCGGTGGTTCAGGCAGCCACAAGGGGAGAGGCAGCACAATGTCAACGTTGGAGGTTGACAAGAGAAAGGTGGCACCAACGGGGCGCAGTACGGCCCTAGTGCGTTGGAACGAAGCAATAGAGGGGTCTACGGCGGCCTTCTCTACACCGCAGGAACGGGGACATCAGCAGGTTGGCGGACGCCATGTGGGTCAAAACACAACAGAACCACCGGCAAACAAATCTCAAGCATATATGGAAAACAAAAGAGGTGGGGAAGAGGAAGATGAGTTGGATTTGGTTTATGACGAGGAGGAAGGAGAGGGGGAAGATGGACAATGGCGTGATGAGGATGTGAGCGGGGTTAAGAAAGGGGGGGGGTGGGGGCGCAAGTGCGGCGCAACCCTGCCTCTGCTTTTCTGTTTCAGGATGACATCATGGACGTAGGGCCGCCAAGTACAAGGCTAACAAGGTCACGCGGCGGAATGACACGGCGTACACCGCGTTATGTCGACGAAACAATTGGAGGTAAGGGGAGATGGTGGTCAGTCTGGGGTGACGGGGGAGCAACTAACAAGGTGACGCGCACAAGCAAATCAATAGGCGTGGGAGATGGGTCAGTATTGGACAACTCAGGGGAGGTCGTAGCACAGAAGGGCGACATAAACAAGGACAAAGAGACTGCATCCACCAGTACTACAACGGTGGTTAGCCCGCCCACAGGGGAGGGCAAGAACGCAGAGGATAAAGAAGGGGGAGCGCACAAGAAGCGCCTTCCGTACATGGGTTTGGCCATGCCTTTAGGGTCACATGTTGCGGGAAAAACCAAGGCAAGAATATGGAAGCACGAATATGTGGATGTTTTCAAACTATTACATAGGGACATACAGGCCAAGGAAGGCTCCAAGGAGGAGGAGTGGGAGTTAGCACGCAGGCCTAGGGTTCCCATTACCATGGACAATTGGACGTCCGCATTTTTGATTTTCGCCAGTATATACTGCGAAAAATACCCAGACCGGGCCATCGCGCTCTTCAAATATATGGATATCATTAGAAAGGCTCAGATGCATTTTGGGGGTTTTGCATGGCTAAGTTATGACGAGGAGTTTAGGGCACGAGTGAGCATCAACCCCGAGAAACCATGGGGGGACGTAGATCCGGAGCTATGGATGCAATGGATGGCATCAGCACAGGCAGCGGCATCCACCCATACGGCGAGCGGATTGCCGGTAACATATAAGCCCTTTCAGGCGCGCCCCGCCTTGGGAGGGGCGGAAAATACTACAAAAACGCAGGCGGGTAACTCAGGGGCCTGTTGGAATTTCAACAAGGGTTTCTGTTCAAGGGCTCAGTGCAGTTTCAAACATGACTGCTCCAAGTGCGGGGGTCGTCATCCAGTCATACAATGTTTTTCCCTCAACAGCCCAGCTGAGCAATGGAGGGCGACAAGAGGAAGAGGATCACAAGGTGCTCCTGCGCCAAAAGGGGCCTACGCCAGTTAGATTAGAAGTCTGGTTGCCATGGCTGCACAGGTACCCGGACAAGAATAGGGCCAGACATTTGGAATGGGTTTTTTCGTGAAAGTTTTCAGGGTAGGTTATCAAGGTCCTCGGCAGAGGCGATGGGCAGACATTTTGCGGTCTGCAAAAGAACAGCCGCAGGTAATACGCGACAAAATAGACAAGGAGGTAGCATTTGGGAGAAGAGCGGGTACATTCTTCGACTGGCCACCGGAAAAGACTGAGGGACTGCTGTCAATCATGACTTTCTTGGGCATAGAGCTAGATGCGGAATTAATGGGGCAGGATTGCCAGCATCAAAAGGAAGGAAATTCTAGAATGCCTAGCAGATGGGCGAACTATGCACAAAATGGAGTTACGGATGGCACAGAAATTACTAGGCTATCTCAATTTTGCGTGTAGAGTAGTGAGGGGAGGACGTACTTTTTGTAGAAGACTCGGACTGTCCATGTCACAGAAATGTATGAGTTTTGCGTTTGTTGCATCAATTTATACGGCAAGGTTTATCTCTTAATGTTATCTTTCAAGCTGCACATACCCGGGGTATACAACGAGATTGCAGATTCACTATTTCGTTCACAGTAGCGGCGTTTCGCGACCTGGCGCCAGGAGCGGAGCAGACCAAGACTACGGTCCCGGCAGACATTTGGGAGTGGGGGGTTTGAGGATCTCGGGGTCTGGTGGTGATGTCTCTAGCAGTCTATACGCGACGAAGTTACAGGCTGGCATGGTTGGGGTTTTCAATCTTTTGCAGAGTTTTAGGGGCAATTTCTGGGCTCAGGGGCCTGAGGGTTTGGAAGCACGGGCCTTGCGGTTCACGCTGTTTTTGATCAAGGAAGGGCTATCCCCGGCCACGATAGGCAGGAAATTAGCAGGTTTTTCATTTTATGGGCCCCCCCCCCCCCCTTTTTTTTGTTGGGTACGGATCCGGCTCGGGATGATTATTGGGAAAGATGTTGAAAGGATGGGGCAGGTTTAGGGCCGGGGAGGGAAGTAAGGCAAGAGAGCCCATTATTTTGGGATACTGAAATAATTTTTGCATGTTTTGCCAGTATGCTGCACGGACGAACACGAAGTAGCACTCTTCAGTTTGTGCATGGTCTGGATGTTTTTTGGGGTATTTAGGGTATCAGAATTGTTCGGCATTAGGCAAAGAGTGCGGCGTGAAGGAGAGGGAGATCTGCATGCATTAAGGGACTGGTCGGCAAGTAGGGGATTTTGGAACGCACTCCTTTAGGATCGGGGCAATAACAGCAGCAGCTCATTTAGGATGAGATTGGGCTAAGATTGAAGCAATAGGTAGACGAAATCCAGATGCTGCGAGCGCTATGTTAGGCCATAATGAAACCCAGGTTGGGGGGGGGGGTTTAGAAGTACATCACAGTTGTTATAGTGTTTTTTCTTTACAGGGTGTGTGGCCGGACCGAGGAACGATAAGACAGTGACTTGGCTGGTCGGCCATTCATTCGTACATGGGGGCAGCAAAATTCGCTGAAAAACAGATCTACGGCAGATCAATGGGGACTGCCCAGCAGACACCACGAAGTGCGTTGGTGGGGAAAGAGCGGAATTAGGTGGGGGAGTTTACTCCCAGTTTATCACAGGGAATTTGCCGCAGTGGGGATGCCCGGATTTGTTGCTGATACACTTGGGTGAAAATGGTTTGGTGAGGCAACCAGGGCTCATATTTATACAATTTATGCAAAAAGATTTGGTGCTATTGAAGCAAAACCTGTGCGGGACATGTCTGGTATGGACAGAGTTTATACCCAGGCGGGTATGGAGAGGGGCACTCAATCATGGAGCCATTGAGCGGGCTCGGAAAAAGTTGAATAGGGCAATGAGGGTATTTTGCTGGGCCCAAGGGATTAAGGTGCGGAGGCACGAGGATACTACGGAACATGAGGGGACAGTGTTCAGAGATGATGGAGTACATTTATCGCAATTGGGAAATGCGTATTATTTGATGGGTTTTGAGGCCGATGCTAGAGAAGTTATGCGGGGAGAACCTGTGGTTTAAGAAATGAGTAGCAATCAGGGGGCAAACGGAGATTTGCCGGGTGGGGCAGAAAAACGCCACATGGGTTTTTCTGGGTGGCAGGAAATGGGGGAGGGGGGAGAGCCAGATGCGGGCTTGTTCCCCCCTTCCAGGGGGAAAAAGGAGGTGAAGGATCAGAATGGGGAGAGGTTTGTTTACAAACAAGGAGGGCATGGAAGGAAGAGGGGAGTGTCTAGGGGAGGGGATTGGAAGAAAGCTATTAGAAAAGAAGGATGGGCATGAGGAAGCTTTTAAGTTGAAAGTTGGGCGAGAGGGATTTCATACAGTTCTAAGTTGTTGTTGTTTATGTAAAATCCTGTCCTAAATAAATGACCTTTTGCACTAGAAATGAGTGTCAATGTATGTTTGTCCCGATGGGGGGGCCCGCGGAGAGAGAGACTCGCTCTAGTCTCTCCGCGGGTCTTTTCGGGACGACAGGAAGTGGCGCGGGTGCGCCTGGATTGGTGGACAGGTAAGTGGGGGTGGGCTTTAGGGATGGGTTAAAAGGGGGTAGAGGGGTGGGGTCGGCCTCTTTCCAGGCCGACCATTACAGGGAGGAAGTTTTGGACCACCCACCCACCCTGCATAGAAGGTAGGCAGCAGGGGAGGGTTTGTCAAGGGAAGGCGTGATTAGGTAGGTAGGTTTAGGTTTGACGTCAGTTAGGACAGGTGCGGTGCATAAGAGTTGGCAGGAAATGGGGGAGGGGGGAGAGCCAGATGCGGGCTTGTTCCCCCCTTCCAGGGGGAAAAAGGAGGTGAAGGATCAGAATGGGGAGAGGTTTGTTTACAAACAAGGAGGGCATGGAAGGAAGAGGGGAGTGTCTAGGGGAGGGGATTGGAAGAAAGCTATTAGAAAAGAAGGATGGGCATGAGGAAGCTTTTAAGTTGAAAGTTGGGCGAGAGGGATTTCATACAGTTCTAAGTTGTTGTTGTTTATGTAAAATCCTGTCCTAAATAAATGACCTTTTGCACTAGAAATGAGTGTCAATGTATGTTTGTCCCGAGGTCGCGGCACGCGTTCAGTCAGATTCCCGGGCACGCAACGCCCTAGGAAAGGAAGGCCCGTGCCGCGCGTGAGAAGACGGCACTAATGAGATCTTACTCAGTCCTGGAAGGCGGGAAAATGCCTCTGTAACTGGCAGTGGGTGCCTTTAGGAGCCGTTCACCCACGAATTCAACAGGTCGTAGTCCGTTACTGGCCTAACGGGAAACTTCCCGGGCCCTTTTATTGACATATGTCCATGACGTCATGGACGCATCTATCCCGCCTGTCAGACGGGGGGACATATACAACCCCCTGTTTAGGCAAAGCAGATACGACAGTCCAGGGACAACGTAACATTCCTCCTTAACCCAAACGAAACACAAAATCATAACGACAAAACATATATACACCAAAACTACACTTTGAGTGTTAAAAAGTAAACTCAGTACAGAACATTCTATGATGCTTCAACCAATTGCAGAGTTCACTTCGGTAGAAATCCTTGCAAACGCGTAGTAGCCTGTGGTCGAGGACATAAATATCGCTCCACCCCTCCTCTCGGAGGCACAGGGGAAGCTGCAATTGTAATAGGTTCTTCCATTACAGGTGATCCGGGTGGCTCAGTATTCTGTAGTTCCACCTCTGAGCGAGGTGGAGAAGGATGACTCGAACTGTCCATCGACTGCCCAGGGGCCATTAGAACAAAACCTGGAGTTTCAGCAGCCTCGGCTCCTCCACTGTCATACCGATCCCCGGACATGGCCTCATCCATGCACACCATGTCCAGATCCGTCTGCCTAAACAGTTTGAAAAATGAGAAGTTCTGCGTGAGGCTTTACTGACCTTTACAAGCGGTTACCATGGTGCCTTTGATGGTGCTTACAACCCAGGGATCTTTTTCAAACGGCAGCAGAAAATTGCTCCCTGTCCGTCGATTCTTAACCAGGACAAGATCACCGACCTGAAACTCTCTTCGTTTAGCTCGTCCTTTCCTTGACACCTGCTCGTGCCTGATTCTCTTCTCAGACAATGCCTTAGCCTCTCTATCCATGATTTGGGCTAATTCACCCACATGAGGAATGTTGTCTCCAACCATCCAATTCATGCACAAGGTGCTTGGTGGGACCCCTGTGGTGACGTGGGAAGTGAAACGATACTCACCGAGAAAAGCATATATCGCACAGTCCACATTCTGACTATTGAACATGGCAATTCTCAAAACCATATTGAGAGTTCTCATGAGGCGTTCCGCTTCTCTATTTGCCTGAGGCCAGCGCAGAGTGATATTCCTGTGAGTGATGCCGCAAGATCTCAGAAAGTCAGCAAACTCTTGGCTGGAGAAGGGTGACCTGTTATCAGTTCGAATTTCACGCAAGAGCCCATGAGTGGCCATTACCTTTTCTTGGTGAAGAATAGAATTTCCACTTCTGGATATTTAGAAAAAAACATCAGTCACCACAAGCATGTGGCGACCATCAGGCAAACTACCAAAATCCGCACTGGCTCTGAACCAAGGCACAGGGGGAATTGTCTCAGTGAGGATAGGCGGGAGAGGTTCCACAGGACCAACAGCTTGGCACATGGAGCACTGACGCACCACTCGCTCCACTTGTTGATCCAGCCCTGGAAACCAAACCTTACTCCTTAGCCTTGATTTTGTCTTGACCACCCCTTGGTGGGAGGAGTGGGGCAGTTCCACCACTTGCAGCTGTAGGGAAGCTGGAACCACAAGTCTTGGAACCTTCAACAGATATCCATCCTGGGATACAGCCAGTTCATGTCGAATCTTGTGTAGTGAGGACAGTGTCACACGGGCCTAAACTGTTCTTCGAGCCACATTGTGGAGAAGGTGGTGCCAATTCCCAGAGGCCATCGCAGATATAACAAGCTGAAGACACTCATCACCTTCAGTGGCTGTTTTGATTTCTTCCAAGGAGATGGGCAGAGGTCAGGAGCATTCCACCACCAAACACACACATTCCTCCACATCGTCGGCATTTGAGATCTCTCAAGGAGTAGCCGACCTAGCGTGTGGAGACAAATAATCAGTAGGGTTAAAAGAGCCAGATCGATACACTACCGAGAAGAGGTAGTCTTGGAGCTGTAGCATCCACTTCTCAAGCCTACGAGGAGGTTTAGATGATGATCAGTTGAAAAGCTGTATGAGGGGCTTATGATCAGTGTAGGCTGTGAATGGCTGACCCTCTAGATACAAATGGAAATGGCAACAGTCCCAGTGGACGGCAATAGCCTCCTTTTCTATCTGGAATACTGCTGCTCAGTGTCGGTGAGCGCACAACTTGCATATGCCACTGGAGCCTATCCTCCATCTCGTTGCTTCTGAGGCAGAACATCTCTCAGACCGGTTGGACTCGAATCAACCGACAGTTCAGACTCCTTCTCAGGATCAAAGTAGAGTAGTGTTGTATTTTTGGAAAGAGCCACCTTGATAGCCTGAAAGGATGCTTCCTGCTTGGAGTCCCACTCCCACATGGTATTGGACTTGATAAGTCTTCTTAAAGGTGCTTTCAGAGCAGTAAGATTCTTGATGAAACAGCCACAGTAGTTGACCATTCCCAAGTAGCTACGGACACCTGAAACTTTGGTGGGAGTTGATACTGATTGAATGTCTTGTACCTTAGCTGGGTCAGGCAGGACCCCTTCTCCTGAAAACCGATAGCTGAAGAAAGCCACTTCTTTCTGTAAGAAAGCACACTTGTCACGATGGAGAGTAGGAACATTGTCTTGTAGTAGCTTAAAAGCGGATTTCAGACGGTCAAGATGCAGCTTAATGGTGGGCGCGTGTACCAGAATGTCATCGCTGACATTAATGACTCCTGGCAACCCAGCAAGCACCCCTCTAATGACATCCTGAAACACCTCAGCTGCGCTGGATATCTCAAAACTGAGGCGTTTGTACCTCCTCAGGCCGACATGGGTGGAGAAAGTAGTGATGGCCCTAGAATCGGGAGCTAACAGCAGTTGATGATTTCCTGTTTGCAAGTCCATTTTAGAGAACCATTTCAAACCGGCCACCTCAGCGACAATGTCATCTACGGTGGGTGTCAGATGCCGTTCCATTTTGATGGCCAATTGGGAAGCTGCATGTCAACACAGTTCCTTACCTCGCCAGGATGCTTGGGTTTGCGGGCAATCACGATTGGAGATACACACTGTGTGGGGCCCTCAACCTTTTCAATAATGTCTGCTTGCTCCAGCTTCCGCAATTCGTCTTCTACTTTTGGACGTAGATGAAAAGCCACCTTGCGATGTTTCAGCGCCACCGGCTGAACAGAGTTGTCAATGTGCAAATGTATTAAGGGATCTTTCAGACATCCTATCCCTTCAAACAAATGTTCATATTCAACTAGAATATCTTCCACACTCACCAGGTTCGTGCCGAAAGCAAAAGATAGAAGATGGATTTGTTCTGCTGTTTTACAGTTTAACAGCATCCCAGACACGGCCCTGGTCACATACACTTTGGGTGAGTGTTGATTGACCTTTATGAGAGAGATCGGATGTAAAAACTCCTGCCAGTGGTAAAGGTTTAGAAGACCCGAATGCGTATACTTGGCTGGAGGTGGATGGTAGATGTAGTTGTATTGGAAGGGTCTGCAGCACCAATTGTGCTAAAATGTTAATGGATGCTCCTGTGTCGATTAACGCTGGGACCTGGTGACCAGATAGGAGCACTGTGCATCTTGGTATGCGCCTTCAGGGGCATCCTCCTGGTTGCATTGCATGCATGATGTGGACTGCTCCTTCCCCATCATCACTGTCACCATCATCCATGTCATCATCAAGCCTCGTGGTTATGGGTTGTTGCACTACATTGACTGGTTTGGGTTTTTGTGGTTACTGACGGGTGGACGATTGGCATACCTTAGCAAAATGATTCATCTTACTGCAACTGGAGCATTTCTTGCCTTGGGCAGGACAATGCTCTTGATGAGGGTACGGGTCTCCACATCAGTAGCATGTGCGGGTGCTTGTGGTGGGCTTTCGACGAGCTCTCTTTTTGCCTGCCACCGCTGATGTCACTTCATTTACAGGTTCTGTTTTGATCTGGCTCTGCACTGCAGCGTGTTTATGCACAGCCCACACCTTTGATAGCTCTTTGGAGCGACCCAAAGTAAAAATGTTCACCATGGGCATTCTGGTCACCTGCAGGATGTTCTCTCGTAGTTTAACAAATGCATAGCCCTGTATGAATTGTGCCCGGATTTCATCATCCACATCAGATAGCGTACAAGTACTTGTGAGCTCTTTAAGCTCAGCTATCTGGCCTGCCTTAGTAGGAAGCATTCATAGTCCGAGTTCGCAAGAGGTTCCAAGTGTGCCGTTAGGGCCCTTTTGAGTGATTGGTAATTGAGAGGCGGGCGTCTTCACCCAAGGACCTGCTTAGTCTATGAATAGCGGCACCCCCTGTCCCAAGTGTTTTTTTAAATTTTATATCCAGTTCCTGGATTTATAGGTTGAGTCACGTGCCTCCCCCCACAGGCCAACACCAGCAGTCAGAGAGAAAGAAGGAAAACACCAGCCTCCTTGATTACCGCCGAGGTGAGTATTTGACAAATGTCAGCAGGCAGTAAAAAGAAAGGGAAAAAAAAAGCTTCTTGGACGTCAAGGGTGGCAGTGCTCAGTCACTCTTGGACGCACAACAGGAGGAGTAGTGCTCGTCCCAGCAGACGTGCATGGGGCCTGACAGGAAATGAAAACGGAGCTCCACGTCTCACCATAGTAAAGGGCCACCAGAGGGCGCTGTGAGGCTACACAAGGAAGATCGTCACCGCCAGCCGGTCTCCAAAGCGGGGTTGCGGTGCAGTCGACAGCAGCCGGGCCGTTGAGGAAGAACCAGGCCAGCCGCCTGAGGCACACAGCGGGTGAAGAGATTTCTGCCGGCGGCGTCATGCACCAAACCGTGCTGCGGAGCAGAAGGACCAGGGCCGAGACAGGGAGATGAATGGAGAACGTACTATGCAAGGTACGACATGCATGGGAAGCAACACCAGCTTCCCTTGTCGCCAATTTGTGGTGTGTCGCAGCGCATTTAACACAGTATGGGCGAAGCGCACATCACAAATTCACCAGGTCGTATTCAGTTACAGGCCTCAGGGGAGAATTCCCGAGCCCTTTTATTAACATATGTCCATGATGTCATGGATGCACCTGTCCTGCCCGTAAGATGGGGCGGACATATACAAACCCATGTTTCGCACAGCAGGTACGACAATCCATGGACAACATAACAGAGGTCACGTGCTCAAATCGGAAGTGGTGCTGGGAGAAGCATTGTGTCGAGCTGCCTAAGGAGCCATTGGTGATGAGCCGCTGTTCCTTCAGCGCTCAAAATTTTGCTGAAGAGTTGATGCATCATTTACCCCAATGCAGTTAACTTTAGCAACACAAATGGATGATGGACTGAGTGTTGAAACTTTTCAAACACTCACCCCCAGTCACAGATCTGGGATTAATCCATCGTTCTTTTGCTCACCGTGCCACCCCAGTTTGGACCCAGCCATATGCAAATCAGTCTTGACCCTGTTCACCATGGGAACAGTCCAGCCCGAATTTTAGGCCAGGTCCCCCCGGGATCGGAAACAAGCATCCTGGGACAGGTTTCATGGTATCAACCTTCATCAGCCAGGCTAGCTTGAATCAAGTGGCAAAATGAGTAAGGGACCCACGTCTGGGCATGCCCTTCCCACTTAGGGCAACTTTAGCAACACAAAAGGATGATGGACAGAGTGTTGAAACTTTTCAAACACTCACCCCAGTCACAGATCTGGGTTCAATCCATTGTTCTTTTGCTCACCATGCCACCCCAGTTTGGACCCAGCCATATGCAGTTCAGTCTTGACCCTGTTCACCATGGGAATAGTCCAGCCCGAACTCGCAGGCCAGATCCCTAGACTGGAAACAAGCATAAGTATGAAAGAGCCAATCACCTTCAAGCAGAATCACCCATCAGTCAAAAAAACGTTGCAGATCATTGAAATCAAATTTACAAATGAGTTGAACAACCTCACTGTCTGTCACCACATAACTCATCATCACTCAGTCAATATATATCACTCATTGGTGCCATAGTTACCTGTTTCAATCTAAGAACGGTGATACACTATTGTTGTATTGTAAGTATCTTCTCTGTTCCAATGGAAGCAACACAATGGCAGTTTTGTAAATTAATGAACTTTACTGGGGCAGCCTTATTAGGGATTGAAAAAAGAAGGATAGGCATGGGACAGAGACAGGCATTGTCTTCATGTCCTGTAAGGGAATGGGGAGGCTTGTTCACTACACACGGGTCCTACTCCAATCAGGCCATCCATGTGAATAAATAGTGGCACTGCATAAATTAGACACAAAATATATATACTGTTCCTCTAGCTATGTTCCTTTTTTTTTGGCAAAGCAACTTGATGGTAATTTAAACGTTCTATGGTGGCCTACTCAGGGAAGCAGAGTTCATCATCAAACACAGGGGGTTCAATTGGTCAGCTAACCCACTTGAGCCTAACCAATCACCCTCATTCTCCTCCTGTGATGTTTCAGGCACAGTGTAATCGTGTAGTATGAAGTGTTGGTTCATTTTAATTATGGTCAATCACTCCACTTTTTCACAAAAGAGACTGGTCCTACTGACTGATAACTGAGCCGGCTGCAGTGAACACATGCTCAGCAGACTCCCTGGCTACAGGAAAAGCTAGATACTTTATTGCCAGTCTGCTGAGCTCTGGCCATTGGGGCATCTTTGCACACCAATAGACCAATTGGTTTTGGTCCACGTACACCTCTTTTGGGTCATCCAGAGAGTCTTGAACAATCCTCTGAATGATCATTCGTGCTGATACTTGCTCAATCTCTGTTGCCTTTGCCTCTGCACTTGACTTAAGCGCTGCCACTTGAAACCAAACCATTGCAGAAGTTGGGTCTGATTCTTCTGTTGCTGTAACGGGATACTTACCGTAGTGTCCTCCTTGCTGACTTCCCATATGAAAACCTCAAAAAGAAGTAGCATTTGTGTCTGGCATTTGACTAGGGTCCATTTGTCCATCTCCATGGTCATGCTTTTCCCAGTTGCATTCCCTCCTCTTTGAAGGACATGCCGATCGGTCTGCACTGCTCAAATAGATTTTGCAACATGTAGTAAGTAGGTACAGTTCCAACATGTTGGCACCTCCTGTATGAGGGTTGTAGGAAGCCAGCCTGGTGTGTGGTGGGTACCTAAGGGACTTACACCTTATACCAGGCCCAGGTATCCCCTATTAGTGTAGTGGAGGCAGTGTCTAGAAGCCAGGCTCTCTAGAGGTAGCTGTGGATGAGCAGCCAGGGCTTACCTAGGAGACATGCAAGGCTCATGCAATACCACTGTAGTCACACAGCACTTAGACACATGAAATAAAACACTTAGGCCCTCATTATGACATTGGTGGTAAATCCCACTTACCGCCACGCTGGCTGCCGCCAACTTACCGCCACACTGGCGAATATCCGTTCACCATACATGACACACACACACCAATCTGACAGAATACAGCCACATACACACATCCGCCAGCCCAAAGGTCAGTGATAAACTGGCAGTCCCAAAACCCACACAGTTACGCCAACAGAACAAAGCCCATCACATTATGACCCACGAATCACCACAGTGGACATTAAAAGGCAGTAAACCATTGGCGGTACGTACGCCACGCTCACAATGGACACCCACAGACAAAACAACACCACATTGGCCAATTCAAACTACACACATCTGACACCAATACACACACCACACCCGCACCACTATAAAACACACACCCATGTTACCCACAACCCTTTACCAATAACTATTGGCACCATGAGACTGAGAAGAGCACAGAGCCAACTAGACACACACACCACTCCCACCCATACATCCCTCATGCACGCCACATCCCACCCCAACACATTACCCAACACACCCTCACCAACACACATCACACAACAACCATAGCACCACAAAGGCACCCCCGTTTCACTTAGGAGTAGTTAAGGGTCATGGTGGAGGAAATTGTTAGGGTGGAGCCACAGCTATTAGCAGCACAGGTGCAGCAGATATCAATAGCAAGGAAGTTGGAGCTATGGCTGAGAATCGTGGACAGGGTCAACGCCGTGGGACAGCACCCAAGAACAAGGGACGACATCAGGAAGAGGTGGAACGATCTGCGGGGGAAGGTACGTTCCATTGCAGCAAGACACCAGCTCGCTATACAGAGGACTGGCGGTGGACCGCCACCTCCTCCCCCAAAACTCACAGCATGGGAGGAGCAAGTCTTGGCAATCCTGAATCCTGAGGGCATAGCTGGAGTAGGAGGAGGACTGGACTCTGGTAAGTCAACTTTCTACTACTAATACCCCCCTACCTGCATGCCATCACTGACCCTCACCCTCACTCCCATCACTCCACCACTTCCCACACACCCCACCATCACATCTCACTCATCCCAGTGCCAAGCCCTGCATGCTCTACCAATGCATGGATACCACTCAGAGACCTGGATGGGCACACATCACTAAAGCATGCACACTATAGAGAACTAACTATCCCACCATACACCAACGTACACAAGTGAAAGCTGCCAGGGCAAATCCAACCAAAGAGGGCAAGCCACGGATGCACAATATGTCAGACACACAAACCATAACACATCATTTACATCCCCACAGGTACCCCAGCCAATGTCAGCAGAGAGGAGGTGCCAGCGCTATCCAGTCCACCAACTGAAGAGGCCCACAGTGATGACAGCAACTCTGGTCTTCAGATGACCACAGGACAGCCGGTTACCTAGGCCCAGTCACACACCACCACAGAGCCTCCCCATCAGGATCCAACACCACAGCACCCACCTAGCGTACCCACACCTCTGTCCCCAGGACATGTCAATCAGCAGTGTGCCCACCTGTATAGGGACCCCAGGCCACATCTCCCAGCCAAGACAAACCGGGACCTGGGGTCAGTGGCAGTGGGCACACCTTTCAGGGAACAGGTGCACAGGCCAACAGGGACATTGGGCAGACTGCTGTGCACCAGGGGGAGGACAGGACCAGGGAACCGACTTTCCAGGAGGCACTCTCCGAGATCATGGGAGCCTACCAACATTCCCAGGACACGATGGGCCAGTTCCTAGACAACGTGCAGGAGAACAGCGGCTGCAGGAGGGACAGTATTAGGGGAACAGGGAGGACTTGCAGGCCATTAACAACACCCTGGTCTCCATAGCAGGGGTGCTGGCAGACATGGCCAAGATCATGAGAGAGGCAGTGTCACACCAGTGGGCCCCTACCACTAGCCAGTCATCTGACCAGCCTTCCACTTCCGCTCCGCTACGGGTAGTGACCAGGAGGCCCCGCCACAGGACCAGCCAGCCACCTGAACCCTTCCCCCTGCAGAAGGTGAACTACCTCGCAAACGTTCCCTGCGAACCAGACAGAAGCCCGAAACACTTGCCAAGACTACCGCAAGGAAATGAGACTCTCCTGATTGTCCCCCTTGTGTCCCACTCATTCACCTTGTCCACCTTGAACTGCCATTGCTCCCCTTCCCATGTCCCCATGGACAATGCACCTGTGCTACAAACAGACTGGAACAATACCCTGGACTTTCCTCCATCATCACCCCATTCCATTGCACTTTCCCCTCTCTACCACTAGTATTTCATGTATTGCAAATTTGTATTGATTGAAACAGCTACAACCATTGCAAATGAACTGTACATAGAATGAGCATTGAATTTAATGACCTGTAGTTGGCTATTGTGATCACACCAGGAGAATGTTGTCATATCACCAACATCTGCAAAATGAATATCCATAGGTAACAGTAAGTAGGGCAAAGAAGTGGGTAATGCCAGCATGCCAATGCCACACAGAATACAACAATACTCGTAGAAATGTGAAGTTGCACCGTCTCACCTGTGTGTCATTGGAAGTACTGACGTATCACTGATGTTCTGTTGTCCACATCCTCATCCTCTGCCTCCTCATCCTCACTATCCTCAGGGTCTACTGATGCCACAGGGGCATCTCCAGTCTCCTCCTCCAGCAGAAAAGGTACATGCCGTCTGAGGGCCAGTTTGTGCAACATTCAGCATGCCACTACTATCTGGCAAACCTTCTTGGGTGAGTAGCACAGGGATCCACCTGTCAGATGGAGGCACCTGAGTCTGGCCTTCAGGAGGCCAAAGGTCCTTTCTATGATCCTTCTGGCTCCCCCAAGTGCCTCATTATAACGTTATTCTGCCTTTGTCCTGACATTCCTCACAGGGGTCAGCAGCCATGATAGGTTTGGGTAACCAGAGTCACCTGCAAATATTGAGGGACAATATTTAGCTACACACTATCCTATAAGGCCAACACCATAGGCATACACCAACATATACTGGGTGGGAACCAGGGCTCACCTATTAGCCACACCCTGTGCCTCTGTAGTTGGGACATCACATTTGGGATGCTGCTATTCCTCAGGACAAAGGCATCGTGCACCGTCCCAGGATACTTAGCATTGAAGTGGGAGATGTACTGGTCCGCCAAGCACACCATCTGCACATTCATGAAGTGGAAACTGTTACGATTCCTGTACACCTGTTCATTCTGCCGGGGGGGGGGGTACAAATGCAATATGTGTTCCGTCAATCGCCCCAATTATATTGGGGATATGTCGCTTTGCATTGAATCCAGCCTTCACAGTGGCCAAATCCTGAACCTGGGGGAAAGCAATGTAGCTGCACATGTGTTTGATCAGGGCAGACAACACTCTTGTTAGCACGTTTGGGAACATTGGCTATGACATTCCTGCTGCTAAGCCCACTGTCACTTGGAAAGAACCCGTTTCCAGGAAATGGAGCACAGATAGCACTTGCACAAGAGGGGGGATCCTAGTCGGATGACAGATATCAGATATCAGGTCAGGCTCCTATTGGGCCCACAGCTCTGTGATTGTGGCCCTGTCCAATCTATAGGTGAGTATTATGTGCCTGTCCTCCAGTGTAGCCAAGTCCACCAGGGGTCTGTATATGGGGGTATGACTCCATCTCCTATTCATCCGCATTGGTAGGTATCCAAGGGACACAAGAGTGAGTAGGCTGTCACAAACTGAACTATGGAGCCACAACAGCAGTCCACAATGTGCAAACATGTTATGGGACAGTGTAATTAGTGAAGTATGTGCCTATTGATCCTGTGACGCAGCAATAATCAATAGGCCTTTTCACCCCCCCTGAAATGGCGACCACCTGTCCTGTGTGGAGGGACAGGTGGAAGTGAGGTAATGCCGATGATGTTGTGCGCTGTGGCGGTAGGCGGTCGTGAACCGCAGTGCAATTCCTCATTGGCTAATATTGGGCCCTGTGGGGTACAGTGGCAAATGGTGATCTATGCCAGCGGTGACGGTATGCACCGCCGTGGACGTGACCGACATTTTCTATCTGAATCCTCACTTGTTTCCTGACCTTCCATAGGAGAGGACCTACACTGCATGTACTGCTGTGACCTCTGTCTGGAACCTACCATGGCCCGTGTGACCAGGGGAAAGGGCCACAGCCTTCACTTCTGAAGAGTTGGAGAGACTGGTGGGTGGGGTCCTACCCCAGTATGGACTGCCAAATGTGGGGTGCAAGTGGTTAAAGTAATGAAGTTTGAATGGAGAGAGCATAATCTCTGGGGTCCTGGTTAGCAGGATCCCAGTGAACACAGTCAAACGCACTGCCAACAGGCAGAAAATGGGGGTAACCGTGCCAAGAAAGAGGGTACTTTCGTACAAGGGCTTTAACTGGTACTCTATAAGCATGTTGAATGATCCTCAGCTGCTTCAGCGCTTTAAAGGAATTGCTGAAATGTGTGCAGATTCTTCTGCAGGTGGCCTGTATGTTGCTGACTATATCTTCTTTTTTAGTAAAGTCCTCCACAATCAGGTTGATGCAATGCGCCAAACACAGGACACTGAAATATCCACCTGCCATGGCCTTGACTATACTACTGCCGTTGTCTGTGACAAAGATCCAATTCTGAGACCTCTGGGTCACAGCCATTCAAACACCTTGCTGTTAAAGTCTTTCAAGATGTTTGCAGCTGTATGGGATCTCTCCATGGTAAACATTGCTACTGTTGCATGCTGCCAAATGCCGTTAAAGGTTTATTCAGCACTGAGACCTGCTGATAGCTGTTGCTTAACCCCACAGAAGAGATCCAGTGTGCATTGATACACATGTAATCAGTTGCTTGACCACTGGTCCTCATATTTGTCGTCAGATGGATATTGTGAACAGAACCCTGCTGCAAATTTTGTCCAACCAATTGCAGCATATTGTGATGGAACGCTGGAACACTCTGGGGAAAATAGGTCCAGCTGGGAACCTCCCATTTCGGGCAGATGGCCACCACAAATTCTAAAAATGCCACTCCTTCCACAATAGAAAAAGGGAGGAGGTCCAGCGCTATGTTAGCCAGATTCCCATTGTACAACTGTGCTGTTGGGTGGTTGCACTCATAGTGTCAACATCAGGGCAGTGCGCGCTCTACGGGCGACTAGAATGCAAAAACCCAGCACTTTCAAGATAACGTAATTTCTGCACTGTGCTGATATGCTGTTGTTTAACCTTTTGCATTGGAGAGTTTAATCCTGAAGACTTATTTCAAGGTGCTTATAAATACTGTTCATTTGCAATGTATTGCTGCAGGCTTTCAGAGTGTGTTAGGGTGTGGTCCATTTCCAGGGCCTTCTAGAAGCTTTCCCTGCAGCATGCCTGGGTGTGGTTTGTGGGCTGGGCCAAAACTCTATATAAGGGAGCCAGGCTAGCTCCACATGCTCACTATTCAGAGGTCCCAGAGCAGCAGCAACTTCCTGAGCTCCTGTCCCTGAGGCCTACTTTGATCCTCCAGACCTTGCCCTTTCACTTTGTTGGTGATTCTTGATCAGGGCGGTAGGACGGAGGTCGGGCTGGGCCCCCGATCCCGTTCTCGAAGGCTTTCGAGTTCTTGGGCCTAATTTGCATGATAAAACATTTTGGTGCGTGTGAATGTGCGCTTGGTGTTTCATGGCATTTACATGCTGACATTTGAATCGGCAAGACGCGCGATTCATTGCTCGTGTACAACTCTTGATATTCATTCTGCATTACGATTTCAAGGCATTTACAGGGTGGCATTCGAATCGGCAAGACGCGCGATTCATTTTTTGTGCTTAATTCATGTTATTCATTGTGCGCTACCATTTCACTGCATTCACATGGTGGCATTCGAATCTTTAAGACACTCGATTAATTTCTTGTGCTTAATTCACGTTATTCATTGTGCGCTACCATTTCATGGCATTCACATGGTGGCATTCGAATCGGCAAAACGCGCGAGTCATTTCTTGTGCTTAATTCATGATGTTCAATGTGTGTTACCATTTCCTGGCATTTACGTGGTGACATTCGAATCGGCAAGACGTGCGATTCTTTTCTTATGCTGAACTAATGTTACTCATAGTGCGCCACCATTTCATGGCATTCCCATGGTGGCATTCGAATCGGCAAGACGCGTGATTCATTTCTTGTGCTTAATTCATGTTATTCAATGTGCGCAACCATTTCATGGCATTTACAAACTCTTGTGGAAATCCGCATTGTGCGCAATTCATGTTCCTGCATTCTAAGAAACTAAAGTGCTAGAATTCTAGATGTTATATTGTGTGTGCTTAATAAGTCCCTTAAGTACAATTCCTATGGTGTTCTAGAATTCATTCAGATTATTTTCTTGTCCTCATGCAAAAGACTATGCTTGAATTTGAAAACGTAATTCTAGAAGGTTCTGATGTTTTCTAATCCATGTGTAACATTTCACTGAGAGGTTCATTGAACCGTTGTATTAATCCTTCTTGATTCCTTCACAGGTATCCAGACATCTTGAGGCCTAGCTATTTAGTCCATGCTTAAGTTATCCATTTTTCTAGTATGACAATGCTTAGAATCATAGTCTAGTAATGATTAATATGATATAATCTTGATATTGTGTGTTTAAACCTTTTTGCTTCCTACAGGTCTCCTTCCCAGCTGTTCCCTTCCTAATCCCCTTTTCCCCACTTGGACTCTCTTAGACTCTGTGACATTCTAGTCAGAGTATTGGAGCTGTCTTGTGGTGGACGTGTTGGAAACGTGCGCAGACCCGAGGATCTGGTGACTCTGACACATAGTGCTTCTCCTGCCTAATCATGCTCGTAATAGTAGCTTGTATTTTTTTCCTTTTGTGCTGTCACTGACACAGGCGACTTCCAGAGAGAAACAGGAGGTGGTAGATGCAATGTGCGTCTTGTGGGTAGTCATCACTGTATGCAGTGGTTTCTGCATCTGAGTCTTGTGCCGTTTTGAGGTTGCTGATGCGGGTGATGATGCTGGTGCACTGCTGGGGATGGCTGCTTTTGTGTAAAGCGGACACCCTCGTTTTCCTCATCACCTCCCACCTTGATTGAAACTAATTCCCCTCTCTCATCACCAACATCCACTTGCAGCAATTATATTAAAATGCTCTTCCAACCGGATTGCGCAGTGTTTTTTCAGATGGGTTGTTTGGCTTCCAGTACCATAGTGTGAGTCAGGCTTACCTCGCTGAACCCTCACATGGCAAATTGAGCATATTGCAATGTTATCCTCCTGCTTGCTAATCATGAAGAAGTCTCAAACTGGGGAGGAGAACTTTTTTAGTGTGCCACTGGTGTCACTGCCTTTGCCCAAAGAACTGGAGGTAGGTGGGTGTGTCGATGATTGCCTCTCTGCAGTGAGTCCTTCGACTGAGGTTTTGTGGATGCAGGTCTCGATGGGGGCTTTACAGATAAGATATGGAAGCTGGTGGTGGAACCATGATGAGAGCAATGGCGCAACCTAGAGCATGTTCGTGGCCTGGGAGCTGGATTAGTACTAGGCACATGCAGCACTGGATGAGGTGGAAGCGCAGGTGCCGGAAGTGGGACCGACTGCACCAGAGATAGTGGAAGTCCTTGAGGAGGCAGAGACTGTGAAGGAAGTGTTGCAGCCAGTGGGGGAGAAGAGTCAGGCGAAGGAGATGGAGGTGACTTCACCAGTACCAGAAAAGGAGAAATATCTCTGGAATGCTGTGACTCAAATGAAGAGTAAATCCTCCTTCGTTTTGAAGATTTTTGTGGTCTTCTCAATGTTGTGGGACTTTTCAACGTCGACTTCTCTCTTCAGTGTCTAGGTATCGACATTGATCGACTCAACGTGGATCCCCCACATTGACGTTTAGCCCTCAATGTCCTTCATGGCCATGACAAGCCAGCATCCATCAATGTAGATGCACTCCTAGACGTCAGGCGCTGAAGTGCAGAACTCCTCGATGCCTTGCTGTGTCTTGACGTCAAGCAACGACATTTGTACGATGTCGAGCCAGTCTTCGACAGTGACCTTGTCGGTGCCGTACCTTCTCTCGATATCGGTCGCCTCGACGTTGAACGAGACCAATAGCGTTTTCTCCCTGAGAAGCACCTCTTAGACCTTCCATGTCTGCTGGAGGCTGAGGGAAGAGCTCTGGTGGAAGACTCATTTTCCCCTCGCTCAGAGGTCCCACTTGCTTCTTGCTGGCGCCATCTCTCTCTTCTCTCGCCTTGAAAGCGAATCATCTCCTTGTCACGCAGGGCGCGCCTGGAAAATGTTTTGCAGATATTACAGGAGGCAGGAAGGTGTTAGGAAGGCAGGCAGATGATACTGACATTATGGGAGTCTGTTTTGGCCTTTTTCAGGCCACAGCGAGGGCACTTGTCAAACAAAGAAGTCATTTTTTGAAGAACAAATGCCCCAATTCCTGTCAGGAAAAGACAAAATCCAACAGGAGAAGGAAAAAGTCGTTGAGTGAATCTGTTGTCACTTATATCTATAGTGAATTGTGGAAGAAAAACACTAAAAAGTTTGAGTTCAATGCCCTAGGGTCCTGTCAACAGGAGCCAGAAAAAAGAACTGAGGTAGCTGCCTCTGACTAGGCATGATAGGATATTGGAGGTTGCAGTGTTCTTAAAGACACAGCCTCCTTTTTTCTTCCTTTTTAATGGCAGCCTATAGGCTATACTGTCCTGCACTCCTTATCTTATATTGCAAAAGGGTTTGTGAAAGATTTTTTCTGTTATTTTACAAAATATTCATACATTTGAGTGCATGTCTCCTTGTCCAATTTACCTTTTGTATCACTAAGATGAGGAATTTTGTCCAGAGTAGCCTAATGTTTTAGGCTGCATAATGACATTCTTAAGTGACTATGCAGGCCTTCCTGAAAAAAGGCGAACATAAGAACACATACTGGAATAAGTGCTCCGGCGTCCCCGCAGGCAGGCAAAACTATTCAACGCTTATGACTATCACGAAAACACCCCTACGAGAGAACTGGAGTTACAGGTAAGAAACTAAACCTTTTTCTTGTTGGAGATCAGGAAGCCAATGGTTCACGGAGAGGTTCACAACCTTGCTCAGCAGGGAATTCAACCTCCTGTTCTGCTCCTACTTCAGAAAGAACTATTGTTGGCTGAGGTTCCTGTTGTCCACTTTGCTCAGCTTGGTACTAGTTTGTGGCTGAGACGACTCCAAATTCAGACTCACTGCTCATTGCCATGATTGCAGTGTCTGCTTCACTAATAGTCTTGGGGTTAGGTTGGGGTGGTGCAGTTGTTGATGCATGAGTGGTGCTCCCAGCTTGCTGCCCGGAGAATGGTGCAGCAGGTACACTATGCTGCCTAACAAAGGCACCATGTTGCCTGCCAGTGATGGCAATCTGCTTCTTTTTCTCCTCTTCACTGTCCATTTTCTTGATAACACCTTTCTTTTGGGCCATCTTAAAGCCCTTGTCATTTGGCACTTAGCTGCACATGCGGAAACAGAGGAGTCGCGTGTTGTGGTCATGTCACTTTGTGCCAGCCTTCTGTCTGGCAGTACTGTGTGTGATGTCTCTTGTGCACCTAAAAGCCAACAAAAACATTTAGTGAATTATTCATAGGACACACAATATAAGTTAATGAGGTTATCCCAAATAATTAACAACAATAATGTATTGATTCCAGTCCACACCGTAATATAATATTTCAATCAGTATAATAGCATAAAGAAGTGGTTGCTTTATGTGCATCTAAGGGGTGTGCGCCTATGGCACGAGGGGAGTGTGGAGAAAGTGGAAGGATCCTAGGCTCGTACTGGAACTCTAGGCTACTCACCACAGCCACAATTAAAAAAAAGTATAAATAAAAATACTGGTGCATGCCTGCTATCAAACAATACCATTATCCAAACCTTTTTGAACTTACTTGTTCCGGTGTCACAGAAAAAAGTCCTTAAAATCCAGTAGCATATCTGCAGCATGAATTGCAGACAAAGAGAGTGATATTTTCACCTTGAAATCCGAATGAAAAGTGACCAGGAGAGGAACAAAGCACTGGTAGGAGTCTTCCGGTCAGGCGGAGGTAGTTGTAGTCTCTAGGCTCTTCCTTCCTGTTGATAAAAAAAAAAGTGAAATAGAAAAAAATGCTATTCACACTAAAAAAGAAAAACAGTTTCAACCATCCGTTTGAATAGAATAACAACTTGAAAAGGTATTTTAGAGTTGATTTAGCTGTTTCTCGAGTAGAAACTCAGGAATATAATTCTGCCACGCACCAGATGGTGGATTTTAACAGAAACTCTGCATCACATGCATGTTACCCAAATTCCACCAACTCTGTAAGCAGAATTATATTTCCACCCGGGCCTAATTCGAAGTTTTGGGGGTGAGCCTTATCGTCCGATGGTTTATTTGGTGCTATGTGAGTTTGTCTGGTGGAAAAGTGGTCGATCACTGCCTAAGTCAGTATGTCTAGTAAATATTATACATTCCCACTTTGCAGAGGTGAAGCTCCAAGCAGCTTGGCAGTTTAGTGCACAGCCAGATAGTTCTAGAGATCCCCAGTGCTTCGCAGTGAGCTTAGGCACTATCCGCATGGCTATTTCCAGCCTGTCTTCTCGTCTGATGCCTCTTCTGGAAATGCGTCTGCCAGAAGGAATCACATCACACCCTTGGGCTTTTGTGCAAAACCCCCTGCCCTGGTCGGGTGTTACATTTCACTTCCCTTGGTAGTATGTATGGGGATTGATTACTTTCTGCTGTGTTTCCCAGAAGACCTAGATCCAGCTCTATTACTGAGTGAGTGAGGAGCGATCCACTCAGTGTGTCATGGATCCTAGTGCAAGGACAGAAATAAATTGTAAAATGCATCAATAACCAGGGTTCAGTGGGCCTCTCAGGTCTCTAGGCCCCGGTGCCACTGTACCTGCTGCTTAATTGGAAGCTACTCCTCTGATCTAAACTGTTTGTCGTTGACTAGCACGCCAAACACCGAATGACTGCACTGTTTGCTGTTCCAAAATGTGAATGACACTTTCCATCAGTGTGTGAAGGGAGCTGACCAAAAAGCGCCTCTAATGTGTTTGCTGTATTTTTTGTGCTAACGCTGCTTCTGAACCACAAATAAAAAAGGCAAATTCTTCTTATGGAGTGGCAGGCCAGGCGATAGCAGCCCAGCCTCCCCAGTGCACCATCCTGTTAACCAGCATGGCCCATCTTTTAGGGCGGAGGGGCCACACCCCCCCACCTTTTGCCCCTCATGAAGAATGTCTGTCAGGCTGAACAAAGGCCAGCCTGACAGACACTCTTCATGTTCAGCTCAGGCAGCCAGGAACAGACATGCACGATTTGCGCAGACTCCTGGCTGCCTGAGCTGAACTTTGCTGGGCTGAGTAGGTCACAGCTCCTATGGGCGTGACCTCCTTGGCTCAGCAAAGGTGCCTCGAGGCCCTCCCCTGGGTGACGAGGAAAGCGTCATCCATTGACTTCGACCTGGACGCTTCAGTTTTAAGCCCTGAAGTGCCCAGGGCGAGTGTCAATCAGTGACACTTCGTCACAGAGTGGGGTGGGGTCAGCTGTCTCACTGACCCCATCACACTCTGACAAGGCTGGGACTGCTGTCTTCCCTAGGGTCAGCCAATGAGGGAAGGCAGCAGTCCCAACCCTCCTGGGACCTCCGAGGCTGAAGGTAAGTGTGCATGCATGCATGTTTGAATGTTATAAGTGTTCTTAATGGATGTGCGTGAGTGCGTGTGTGTGTGAAAGAATGAGTGTGTGTGTGATCTTTTAAAATTAATGTTTGGTGTGTACGTGTTTGAATGTTATGAGTGTTGTTAATGAATGTGCATGCGTGCATGTGTGTGTGAAAGAATGAGTGTGTGTGTGCTTTCTGCCCGCCCCCTCCCTCCTAAAGCTGCCGGCCGTCACTGATGTTAACACACTAATGAGAGATGGGTCTGCTCCACAGGGTCAATGGCTGTGCTAGCTTGTGATCCCCAAGTGCTGAGAACTAAGGAGTACCTCACTTTGGGGGTAATCTCAGACCAAGAACTTGAAAGGGCCAGGCCTGGAAGCAGCAGATGTAAGGGAAGGGTTTCACCAAAGGAATTACAGAAGGTCATTCTGCGCCATACATGAAAACGAGATGGCTTACAATGGAAAGGAGTGCCACCGTAGCCGTTCTTCAGGGTTTTTACAATGGAAAGGAGCACCACCAAAGCCGTTCTTTATGATTTTTACAATGGAAAGGAGCGCTCCATACCCGTTCTTTAGGGTTTTTACAATGGAAAGGAGCGCCACCATACCCGTTCTGAAGGGTTTTTACAATGGAAAGGAGCGCCACCATACCCGTTCTTCAGGGTTTTTACAATGGAAAGGAGCGCCACCATACCCGTTCTTCAGGGTTTTTACAATGGAAAGGAGCGCTCCATACCCCCTCTTCAGGGTTTTTACAATGGAAAGGAGCGCTCCATACCCGTTCTTCAGGGTTTTTACAATAGAAAGGAGCGCTCCATACCCGTTCTTCAGGGTTTTTACAATGGAAAGGAGCGCCACCATACCCGCTCTTCAGGGTTTTTACAATGGAAAGGAGCGCCACCATACCCGCTCTTCAGGGTTTTTACAATGGAAAGGAGCGCCACCATACCCGTTCTTTAGGGTTTTTACAATGGAAAGGAGCGCTCCATACCCGTTCTTTAGGGTTTTTACAGTGGAAAAGAGCTCCACCATACCCGTTCTTCAGGGTTTTTACAATGGAAAGGAGCGCTCCATACCCGTTCTTCAGGGTTTTTACAATGGAAAGGAGCGCCACCATACCCCCTCTTCAGGGTTTTTACAATGGAAAGGAGCGCTCCATACCCGTTCTTCAGGGTTTTTACAATAGAAAGGAGCGCTCCATACCCGTTCTTCAGGGTTTTTACAATGGAAAGGAGCGCCACCATACCCGCTCTTCAGGGTTTTTACAATGGAAAGGAGCGCCACCATACCCGCTCTTCAGGGTTTTTACAATGGAAAGGAGCGCCACCATACCCGTTCTTTAGGGTTTTTACAATGGAAAGGAGCGCTCCATACCCGTTCTTTAGGGTTTTTACAGTGGAAAAGAGCTCCACCATACCCGTTCTTCAGGGTTTTTACAGTGGAAAGGAGCGCTCCATACCCATTCTTTAGGGTTTTTGCAATGGAAAGGAGCGCTCCATACCCGTTCTTCAGGGTTTTTGCAATGGAAAGGAGCGCTCCATACCCGTTCTTCAGGGTTTTTACAGTGGAAAGGAGCGCTCCATACCCGTTCTTTAGGGTTTTTGCAATGGAAAGGAGCGCCACCATACCCGTTCTTTAGGGTTTTTGCAATGGAAAGGAGCGCCACCATACCCGTTCTTTAGGGTTTTTACAATGGAAAGGAGCACTCCATACTGGTTCTTTCGGGTTTTTACGGTGGAAAAGAGCACCACCATACCCGTTGTTCAGGGTTTTTACAGTGCAAAGAAGCTCTCCATACCCGTTCTTTAGGGTTTTTACAATGGAAAGGAGCGCCACCATACATGTTTTTCATGGTTTTTACAATGGGAAGGAGCGCTCCATACCCGCTCTTCAGGGTTTTTACAATGGAAAGGAGCGCTACATACCCTTTTTAAAAAGTATGGTTATATTAGAGCCACTTTAAAAACATTAATTTGTTTTTACGTTGCGAAAGCTTTTAACAAAAAAACACATAAGTAGTGTTGTCATGTGTTTTGAGAGCAGACAGGTTCCTTGAACGCCTGAGACAGTTTTGTCATCTGTGGGTTCCTTTATCCTCCGCTATTCTGATTTAGTGCGTGATTTTCTTTCTCTGCTCCACTGACATTGCTGCTGTGTTCTTGTATTTCTCATTTGCACCCGAGCTAGGTTTGCGCAAACGAGGAACCAATAGACACAACACTTTATAAACACTTGGGGTATCCATGACGTTCCCCCCAGGTGGGAAGAATCCCCACAACTCGGGTCCCGTTTGACCTGCTTTTGCCCCCACCCCAGCACCATGGAGCTAAGCTGTTTGACCCGGGCATGAAGCTGCCCACTTCCGGTCAGCTCTTCCAACTCCGCACAGCTGGGCACGTCACTTTTACTTTCCATTATATTCTTTCTTTGCTTTTTATTTAAACAATCTGCGCACGAGGCCTCTGATTATCGGCCTCTGTGTTGTTTTTCACCAACCTGTTTTTTATTTTATCTCAAGTTACGTTTCTTGGCTATGAGGCGCACCGTGTTTGCTCTCATATATGCAGAAACGTGTTGCAGTGGAGTTACAAGAAACTGATTCCTAGAAGTATTTCTAGGCTTCTGCAGCCCTTCTTTTCCAGAGGAGTGTTTCCATTGCGGTGCATACAAAGCAAAGTGTCTTGCTATTGAGTGGGGAACTGATTTAAAGTTTTGCAAATCAAACTCATCAGACGAGAAGCGAAGGACTATTGAGCAGGGAGTTGCTCTCTGCCTTAAGTGAGCAGTAAGTGTCTGTGAAGAAAGAGTTAATCACGCATCAAGCCTGACGAAATATGAGCTGCAGTAGCCAGTGTTAGCAAGATCAACAAAGTGCAGTCAGACTTTTCCAGTTTGTGGAGGTCTGCTGTGCACTGCGCATGCGTGTCTCTGGAAGCTACCAATCTATTATTTCCACAGCAGGAGGCATATTCCACAGTTATCTATCAAGATTATTTAACACGGTTCTAGGTACAAAATTATTTCGAATCAAATCACAGAAAGCCCTTTTAAGCACACCAGCATAATTACAGAGTGCAGTGGCCAAATGTTGTGCAGTCGCAGTGTCATAAGCTGCGTGGATGGGATCAACATATTTGTACGTCCCACCCATGTTTCCGTGTCTGAACAAAATGCAAACTGTATAGACCATTAACACGGCTGCGTGTATTTATGTAGCATTGGTATAGCTCAAATCTAGTGAAACAAGCATTTGCAATACAATAGGTCTCGCATTTTCTTGAGTTAGAGCTACTGACGTAAATTCAGAACTGGACTATTCTTGCCACATAAATTGGTCAACCCTGCCTCATAATTTCATCTTTTCCTGCCATATAATTCCAGTGGCCCAGGTTTTAACTAAAACACTTGTATTTACCTTAAACCTTTAGCAGAAATAAACTTTTGGCAATAGATGATAATGCTCAAAACACCATAACAAAAATATAATTTGGGTCAGATTGGAGGGAGAAAAGAAAGAGGGAGTTGGAAGTAAAGCTGGAGAGGACAAGTAGCGTAGTAACTGTGTCATGGGCCCTGGAGTAAGAAAGGAAAATGGTTGCCTGGAATTTTGGCAGGAAAATACAGCAGTAATTAAAGTTGAGTGAGGTGCATAGGTCTCTGGGCCCTAGTGCCACTGCACCTGTTGCTCCATTGATAACTAGGCCTCAGGAGAGAAAGCGGAAGGGGCAGAAAAAGAGAAGCGAAAGGAATTCAACAGGCAAAAGGAAGAAAGAGAAGGGAAAGAAGAAATAGAGCAAAAGGGAAGGAAGCTAGCAAACAAAAGACCAAGACGAAAAAATAATGAAAAGTGTAAAAAGAAAGAGAAAATGAACATTAGAGGAAAAAAAGAGAGATGAGAGAAACAAGCAGCGAAAGAGCCAGGGCATGTATGTACTAACGCATTTCCCAGAGACACAGAATGGGAAAACCACTTTGACACTTCGAGTCCCTACAAGTAACTTGTGACTTCCACATACAGAGGGGAAAAAGAGGAATTTATAGTAAAACATTAATTGACAGATAAAGATAAGAAAAACACAAGCGCAAGGAAGGAAGAAAGATCTAAAAAAAAAAAGTGAAAGGACGCGTAACAAGCCAAAGGAAAGAGCAAATAAAAAAAAAGAAAGAATGAAGGACAGAGAAAAAAGTAGTGAAAGAATGAATGCCTGATGAAGAAAAAAGAGAGGAACGATACATGGACAAGAAATAGCCACGTTTTTGCGAGTTTGGAAGAGGAGGTAGCAAGAGGAAGAGGGGGGAAAAAAGGGAGAGGAATAGAAATAAACAGTTGAAAGAAAGAGCGAAACTGTTAATGTATGTATTTTTAAGAGATGGAAAGATAAAAGTGGGGGAGAAAGAAAACATTGACAGTAAACAGAGTAAAGGAAAGAACGGAGTGAGATAGGTGAAACAGACCATCCCAATTAAAGGTGGCAGCTAAGAATATATTTAATTGGCTCTCCCACGCCCTCAAACAGAATTCAGAGTGTGGAACAGCAAGGGGTACTGTAGAACAGCAGGCGGTATAGTTCTATGTGAACCCCAGTACAGCAGTTTTGGGGCGCTTCAGATCAGGACTGGGGGGTATAGACAGAGTTGTGTCCCGGCCCAGTGCTGGCATAACAGAAAGGCAGCGGGTGAAGAATGAGAAACAGAGTGCCATGTAATTCCTGGTATTGGAATAATGGGGCCCTGCAGGGTTGAGGTGCACTGACAGAGTTGTATGTGGGCTGCAGTACTGGAATTGTAATGGGCACACAAGGTCAGAAGTGAGGTATGTTAATGGAGCTATGTATGGCACTTAGTAGTGGCGTGCCAGTGTTGCCGAGTGTTAGCCTGGAGGTGCACTGGTGAAACTGCAAGTGGGGACCAGTATGGGAGTGGCATTGCCTCTGAACCACAGAAGTGAGGAGTCCTAAAGGGATTGTGTGTGTGAGCCTTAGTACTGAGAATAAATGCGCACTGAATGTTAGAATAGATGGATTCTGGCAGAGCTGTGGTGGTTCCCATTAACAGTGACGTTAGGTGTTAGACTTGAGGTGCACTGGCTGAGCTGTGTATTGTTCTTTTGGGTCCAATATTGGCTTAGCAGTGGGACTGAATATTAGAATTGAGCTGCTGTAATGGAACTGTATGTGAAGGGGGTCCCAGTATAGGAAAGGAAGAGACCTCGGGGGGATAGAATTGAGGTGCACTGATGGAGCTGCGCCCAAGGTCCTAGTACTGGAACAGCAGACAGGGTGTGTGGGCTTCCTGGCATGGTTGAGGGCTTGGAGTTTGTGAACTGATCACACACAAATGAAATAGCTTGAAGCCCACAGAAGAAGTATACTTAAAAGTATACAAGAGGTTGAACGCTTACGCTCAGCGTAAAAAGTAGCGTTGGGCTGTACATGGTTAAAAGCAAGCATACAGTCTATAAGTGGTAGGATAGGTAGTTGGCTCATGGATTGCTACTGCATTGTGATGTATTCTTCTTTAAAGAGATGCGTCTTAGGCTCTTTTTCGAATTGGAGCAGCATTGGCACGTTCCTTATGGATAGAGGTATGTTCTTTCAGATCCAATGTGCATAGATGGCATTCTGCCTTGTTTTTCTTTTCTACACTCATTGATCTCCATTCCTATGGTGTCCTGGCTGTGGGTGTGCTGAGAGCCACCAGAGATGCTGAGCTTGTCCGCAAGATAAGCAGGGGTGCTGGTCATGATGGCTGTGTAAATGGAAAATGGAGCCAGGATGGGGACTGATGTGTTCATATTTGTTCTGGCTCTGGATAAGACGTGCTGTGTTGTGTAGGATACCCTTAATGGGTGCCAGTGTGGCATCTGGGAGCCATGGATCAGGGTGTTACCATGTCTGGATGTGAGAGTATGAGGGTTTGAGCAACAGTTCTGAAGTTGCTTTCTGGAAGAAATGGTTCCACTTTCTTTAGGATGTAGCGTGGCAATATGTTCCTTGAGGTTGGGTTGTCAAAGGTGAATCCAAGTGACATGCCATTTGGTGAAAGTTGGAGTTTTAAGCCATAAAGGTTCATGTCACTGAGCCTGGTTTGTAGAATTATGTTCTACTTGCTGAACTAAAAGTTTGGAACAAAGGGTATTTTAGTTTGAACAGTCTTGCATTTCTACCTAGATTTTGTGTAAATATTGCATAAGTCTTTTATTCCGTCACCACCTTGACTTAATTGGTAAACTAATACATTCCTGATAAGATGCAAAATATAACTAATTTAAGGGCTATCACAACCAAACTTCGTTTTATGCTTGAACTGATACTGGAATAACTCTGGTTACTGATTTCCGAAGGGCTGGAATATTATATGTACCAAACCGTATTCATAGCTCTTAAATATCAGCTTTAGGTGCTCAAAATGTGCCCTTCCCTCCCCATGGCCTGGCCAACAGCTTCCTGGAGGTGCTGCAGCCATGATGGAATTCTAGACACGTAACCCTCTCCATGTGATGCACACTTCGGCTGCCATGTTGTATATTTATTTTGCTCTTGGTTTCTGGCATCTTCAGCTTCTCTGGTCCTTACTTCACCCCAAAGTAACCTGATGTTTTTCCGCTGGAGTTGCGTGCTCCCTCACTGCTAGAGGAGCAATCAAGGTGCATTGCATTGGGTAGAAGAATTTCTTGGTGTGAGGCTGCTACTGTAGCCCTTTCCCTGGTACTTAATTTGTAAAAAAAAAAATTAAGACCCAAGGCACGTCATAGGTATCCAATCCAGCTGGCATCACCAGCAGTCTGCCGCTGCTCTCAAATGCCAGTACCAGTATTACCTATGTGCTAGTTTTATCAGTTTTAAATGCACACTGCAGTGATAACTTTAGCAGAATAGACTCACAGCACCACCATGTGGTGTAATCCCTTGACAGGCACCACTGCTGAGCACTGAAAAACAAAAGGCACAAATTAAGCACTACCTTTTTCCTGATGCTGAGCAAGAGTGGCGGCCACAGCCAAGTACAGCACATCCATGTCCAGAACAGTGTCTCCTCTCTTCTGGTGGCCATAGCTGTGGGGAGACTTAAAGCAACGCAATTTCTCCCTGCCTTTAACTTCAGGTGAAATCCCTCAGGCTATTAAGATACCATGAACTTTATTTTTGATTTACCACTTTCGAATGTAAAGTGTAGGAAGGGTCCTGTGACATAATTGGCCAATCATTCATCTAGAGAAGAAGGGAGACTAGGTGTTGGTGGGTCTTGACTGAAGGGCATGTTTGTTTATAGTTCAGGTTGTTTACTTCTTGGTACTATGAGAAGCACACATCCAAGAAAGCTATGCTAGTTTGGAAGCTGCCACTATAGTCAGAGACTGGCCTCTGATCCCTAGTCACACTAGTCACTACCTCACAAGGGGTAAGGGGGTTCGCCTAAGACTTATTTTGGGAGCCAAGCATCAACGTTGTTCCGTCCTGGAAGGGTAAAGCCACATATCTTAATTGCATTTTACATAACGATCCATGCACATGGGCAAAGGATTTGGAAGAAATAGATGGAGACTATTAGGAGGGAATATACACATTTGAAAATTGGCCATATGTAAGTAACACAGGTGAGAAACCCCCAAAAGTCATAATTTAAACAAACAATGTCTACCTATATAGAAAAATACAAAAATGAAGCCAGCAACAAAACTGCATAACCAACACATTGAATAAACATTCAGCACAAAAATATTTCGGCCATTACATTCAGCATCTACATGAGACATCACTTCGACCAAAACCATGACCATAAAAAGATAAGAAATTAAAAAAATACAATACCAATATGCAAAAACACTATCACATGGAACAGAAAGGGCATGCAAAAATATAAGCAACAACACCCATCAATGTAAGGCTCTTAATGACCACAGAAAGGAGCACTTGAAAAAGCCAATTTCAGAGACCTATTGAAGCAGTCTTCAGACCCACCGCATGGACCAATCTCTGATCAGCCACTACACCACACTGCGACAGATATCACTGAAGTTCCTGTTAGCTCTGTTCCTCCAGGGAGAGGAGCACAAACCAGAAGATGGAGATCAATCCATGGATGGAGAACAGTGAAGATACAAAGGATAAACCCATTGAATACAACACCATGCCTGAACACCTGAAAACATCTCCTGGGCATGAAGATTATAAAACACACACTGTAGGTCATAGATGACCTGGAGCCTAACACTGATTCATTGTCTGTCTTCACACCCCCTCCTCACCTAATTATGAACTCCTCGAATGAAATAGACCAGTGTCCTCTACTGGCCCTCGATAATTCCCATAAATACCCCAGCCCTTTCAGACCACCAAAGCATCACTGAAACAGCCACCCAACCAGCAGAGAGTCAGGCTTAAAGCCACATAGCCAAAAGCCAGGCGGCCCCAGGGTACAGGCTTGAAGTAATAGAGCGAGGCAAAATAGTTGGTGTTTCTGCACAAATCTGCCACGCGAACAATTGTACGTTTGGTAGGAATCACTGAATCTTACTTTATCAGATAAAATAAGAGTCATGCTGCCTCTGCATCACTGTTTACTACCTTCCTCATAACATTTCATTATAAATGATCTGATGTATGGCACCTGATAAAACTTTCTCAGTGGACCAGTCGGGCCTGTATCCTTCATCAATGAGTTCTCACAATAACAAACCCAGACCTATTGTATTGAACATACGCTTTCGCAAATGCAACCAACACGTATTCAGTCTTAAAAGAAGAAGTATGTACAAAAGTACAGTTGCCAAAACAATATAAAACTCCTCCTGAGTTTCCCACAGCACAAATATTCTGCAGGGTTTGTCAAAGTGTTAACCAACCCTAACTTTCTTGCCCACTACCATATTGTGTTATATCCATGTAACAAAATACGTGTGTACAGGCTTTAACGCAGAATACCAATCCACCCTTAGAAGCATAATAATGTTAACATATGCTTTTCATAAGAAATAATTTACGCCTACTGCTTTTGCCATATCTTTTCATAATAAATAGGTCAAACCTATGGGATATGACGTAAATTTCCCCAATGAACCAATAACATAATGTGTATTTGTAGAGTGCACATTTACCAAGAAGGGTATCTTGCCACTGAATAACAAATGGTTATTGTTACCTAACTCAGTGGTACTCATTTTATCGAACTCAGAAGGATGAAAGGCTGAGTGGACCTACCAGAATTTCAACCTGTGACCATGAGTTAGAACACACGCCCTTATAGTGACTCATTAGTCCACTAAGCCACCAGACCTGGCTAACCGGCCTAAATATTTTTATCATTGGCTTGTCACCAACTTAGAGCAACTGTAATGTGCATAAACATTCCCACATGGCAGCCCTCAAGCATGCAGTTATAAAATTACAAATATGGAGAAACTGAAGTTTACAAAAACATATACAACCCCTTCTAAGGTAGTTTAGAAGGTTAAACACTGAAACACTACCACTAGTGATTGCCAGAGGGGGTGGCCAACAGCCAGTGCTTAATTTGTGCTTGTTGTTTCCGGTGCTGAGCACCAGCACTTATTTTTGAGGGCCGGGGCTTATTCTTCTGCCTCAAGCATTTGCTGCGAGCAAAAGCCACATATGGGAAAGACAGAGGAAGAGAAAAACTTAAAAGCGTCACAAAGGGAGAAAGTAGAAAGCTGCAAGAGTGAGCTGAAGGGGCAGGGAGTGGCTGTAAATGGACTGAAGAGGCCCGAGATGGCTTCAGGATTACACTGCTTCAATATTCCATGTTCACACATTTAATTGCAGCAGCCGCATGTTTAAGAGGAGGGCTTCGGGCACCGGCACCTTTTTATTTACAAATTAAGCATTGCCGGCTGCAAAGCCCTTGCTTACTACAGTAATGCTTGAGATACCATGTAAAACTATACCTGTCTACAGGCTTTAACAGAATGTAATACAATCCACTCTCCATGGCCTACTTCTGTTGTGCATAAGCATTCCCAAAAGGCAATCATCAGACATACCTTCACAAAATAAAAAATATGTCCAAAAGCACAGTTAGCAAAACAACTTACAACCCTCACCAAGACGATGTAACAAGAATTCTTAGATGGCCATCTTTCACCCTAAGGGTCCGTCAAAGGGGGTAGTCATCACCACAACCCTTGCCTTGTAAGATAATCTTTGGGATGCCAGTCTACAAGCTTTAACACAGGGGTAACAGAATTCACCATGACATTCTTATGTGATTTGAAATGCGCTTTTCACAACAAACAAGGCAGGCATATAGCCTGTTTCATAGCAAGGGATAATAAAAAGATGAGGTGTTTAGCCTGCAGCATTGGCCATAACCTCTCCGATATATGAGTATACTTGTGCGGGCCTGCGTACACAGCATTCCCCTAATGCAGGATTTCTAAGGTGAGGGTGCCAACCTCCTGTGCCCTTCTGGTGGCAGCTATGAAGGGACCTGTTTCCCTTTGCATGCACACTAGAAGATGGAGACATACTGCACGTGCCTTCTGAATATGCACTTCCAAAGAAAAGGCTTAGTCAAAGGGAATTCCCAGATCTTGTGCCTGTTTGGTTGTGAACAGCATGTCACCCATCGATTGTAACAAGAACCTTTCTGAAGAGAAACTTCTCCAAATATCAACATCTTGATTTTGTTGCTGTTCACTTAAAGAAGGCTGACATCCAAGACTGTCCAAAGGGCAATCGAAAGAGAGTCCCTGCGGCAACTTATATCCTGAGGGGATTGGTCAAATCTCAGAAGCTTTCGCAGAAACTTAGGGGCCTATTTACAGCAAACAAATATAGGGGGACAGCATTGCAGAAATAATGATGCTGCTCTCTTCCCATGCTGCCTAGCGTCGTGCACACACCTTTGCAGCATAGTGTAAAGGTTTGTGTATGATGTCTAACAAGGTTTGTACTGGAAGGACACCCTCCAAAAAGGAATGCTGTCACTCATAGGGAAGTCAGTAAGTGGCTGAAGTGGGCTGATCCACTGCCTCATGCTGTATGGTGCAGGGGACGGAAGGAGAACGTGAACGACAGAACAGCTGACCAATGGATGAACACGTCTGGCTGAAAGTCTTTTTAAGGAAGTAAACTGTACATATATTTTACAAAAATCATAAGAATTTTACTAATGCCAAACCTAAAAATGTCTGCATAACTGCAGCTCAGCGAGCATGCACATTTATCGCCCAGCACATTTACTGACCTCGAGTTGTGCTGACCTCTCCTTTTCATCACTAAAAGCTAGATTTCGTCTTCAGTAGTTTTGGCTTGGTAACCAATCCCAAGTTATTTGAGGCCTCCTGATCCCACCGGGCCTCATTATTATTAGAGCTGACAGTGAAAACAGCAGCAGCTTTAAAACATCAGCAATATGGTCTGTGGAAAAAGGAAAACCGCGTTCAGTCCTTATCAGTGACAGGGAACTCATCCCCCAAAGTAACACAGTCCAAGAGTGTACACAAACTTTATTGCTGACTTCACTGTTTCAAAGAACAACAGATGCTGAAACACTGCAAAGTTAATGTAGAGAACTTTAATATCTTCTGGGACAGGCTGTCTGTAATCCACCCACTTCTGTCTCTGACCTAAAATAAAAGCACACGTTTCAATTCAGAGTCTTATTTTGAGTTCGACAATGGTCACTTTATCAAAACGTGACAGATGCTCCGTCTGAGTGCAGAGAAATCCCTGACTTATTTACTAGCATAATTGCATTAATGATGAATTGTGTTTGCACGAGAGGAAATCCGCATTCTTCTGATTAAGTGTTGGTCTACATTTAAACCACTGTCCAAGATTATTAAAGATCTAAAACATACCGTCTTTCATGAATCCCGGTGTCTATTATCAAAAAAACTTGTTCTCAGAATTATGGTGGGAATTTATAAATGTCTCATGTAAGGAAGGTATCCCCTGACCAATCACTACATTAAAGAAAAGTGTCCCAACTCACCATCATCGAGGATGCCTTTGGTGTCACAGGCTGGGGTCCTGCAGCAAGGTTTCACAGGCACTCCTTGGAAGCAGTGGAAGGCGGCCAGTCGATGCGCGGGTGCACCTGGGAGGAAACACATAGCGGTATGAGGCGACCCACCAAGGCGCTGCTGGGACGATTTAAGGAGAGGCAGTCGGATGAGTAAGTTGCCTCGCAAAGCCCTCTGTTTACTTGTTGGCCAGTTTCCTCTCATATTTTATGCCCCTTACTGTTTTTGTGTTCTCCCTTCCCCGTTCTCTCCTTTAGGTCCTCAACTTTTTTTTAGGGTACAATTTATAAGGGTGGCGGTCTAGTCTACTCCATATTGCAGTTTTCCCTGATGGTACACACAGCTTGTTACATCTACTGTCGGAAACCTCTGCCTAATCCTGAACAAAGAATGATGGTGTAATACATATTCATAGAACATTTTCCCTACCATATAGAGTCCTGCTATGCGTGAAAATTACCCAGCTCAGGCCTCTTCATGAGTGGCCACGTTCCAATGCTGATTTGTTTTTTAAAGGCTGGGGCAGTGTTTTTTCAATATCCTCTCTCTCCCTGTCCCCCTTCGGTTATTTCTCAAACAAGATCTGTGTAGTTCTTGGGGAGAGGCTACAGTGGAGGATTGTGATTTACACTAGCTAAATATATCACACGTTTAGAAGCCTGGCAGAAGGCACAGTCCCCCATTATGGGTGCTCATGTAAATCCATTACAGGTGATAGCTTTGCCAATTTCCACCATTCAGGGTGGATTGAAAGTAGCACAATAGGAAGGCACGAAGGGGCATATTTATTAATGTGTTGTGTCACCCTTGCACCATGCAAGGGGGGTGCAAGGGTGATGCAACACTAAAGTAGGAATTTTAAGACTACACAAGCCCACCACGTGTGGCCTTGAGGGGCTTGATAAATCTGGAGTAACGCAGTGTAAATTGCTTTGTTGCATTACTCCGCTGCTGGGAGGCGATCCGTAGGTGTTCCCACATATCCAACCACGCTTTCAAATCAAATCATTAACATTTATAAAGCACGCTACTCACCCGTGCGGGTCTCAAGGCGCTAGGGGGAAGGGGGTTTACTGCTGCTCGAAGAGCCAGGTCTTGAGGAGTCTCCGGAATGCGGAGTGGTCCTGGGTGGTCCTGAGGCTGGTGGGGAGGGTGTTCCAGGTCTTGGCTGCCAGGTAGGAGAAAGACCTCCCACCCGCCGTGGAGCGGCGGATGCGAGGGACGGCGGCGAGCGCGAGGCCGGTGGAACGGAGGAGACGGGTGGGGGCGTAGAAGCTGAGGCGTCTGTTGAGGTATTCAGGTCCCTTGTCATGGAGGGCTTTGTGTGCGTGGGTGAGAAGTCGGAAGGTGATCCTTTTGCTGACTGGGAGCCAATGCCGGTGTCTCAGGTGTGCGGAGATGTGGCTGTTGCGGGGTACGTCGAGGATGAGGCGGGCGGAGGCGTTTTGAATACGTTGCAGACGTTTTTGGAGTTTTGCGGTGGTCCCAGCATAAAGGGTGTTGCCGTAGTCCAGGCGGCTAGTGACTAGGGCGTGGGTCACGGTTTTTCTGGTGTCGGTGGGGATCCAGCGGAAGATCTTGCGGAGCATGCGGAGGGTGAGGAAGCAGGAGGAGAACACGGCGTTGACTTGTTTGGTCATGGTGAGCAGAGGGTCCAAGATGAAGCCGAGGTTGCGGGCGTTGTCTGAGGGGGTTGGTGCGGTGCCAAGGGCCGTGGGCCACCAGGAGTCGTCCCATGCGGTCGGGGTGTTGCCGAGGATGAGGACTTCCGTTTTGTCAGAGTTCAGTTTTAGCCGGCTGAGCCTCATCCAATCTGTGACGTCCTTCATGCCATCTTGTAGGTTGGTCTTAGCGCTGGCAGGGTCCTTGGTGAGGGAAAGTATAAGTTGAGTGTCGTCGGCGTAGGAGGTGATGATGATGTTGTGCTTGCGTACGATGTCGGCGAGGGGGCTCATGTAGACATTGAAGAGTGTCGGGCTGAGCGAGGACCCTTGAGGGACGCCGCAGATGATCTCGGTGGGGTCTGAGCGAAAAGGTGGGAGGTAGACTCTTTGAGAGCGGTTGGAGAGGAAGGAGGCGATCCAGTCCAGGGCCTGGCCTTGGATCCCGGTGGAGCGGAGGCAGGTTATTAGGGTGCGGTGACAGACGGTGTCGAAGGCAGCCGAGAGGTCAAGGAGGATGAGGGCGACTGTTTCACCGTTGTCCATCAGGGTTCTGATGTCGTCTCACACATTCCCAGATTTACCAACGCTGGTAAACCTGGGAATGCGTCTACGCCTCCTGAGGAGAGGTACAACAAGGACACATCTCTTTATTCCTCCTTGTTGTTTCCTCTTTCTAAGTGTTGTGCATTCTGCAACACTTAGAAAGAGGAAAATGGCTCAGAGGATTGTCTTTGTGCAGGAAGGTGTTCCTTCCTACACACACCAAGCCTGCCTACAAAACAGGCACCTTTGCACCATGGCACAAGGGTGCCGGCGTTGGTGCTAGGCAGCCAACAGGGCGCCAGCACAAGGGAAGGACAGGAATGCGCTGTATTGTGGTAAATACGGTGCATTCCTGCCCTTTCCCTTTCATGCAGCGCAGCAAGCCACAGCCTTGATAAATTAGGCCCTTACTTTTTTCTTTAATTAATTCAACTACCATACACTTCCTAGGGGGGACCTGCACACCAAACCCATCCACATTCCCCAACCACAGGGTACTACCAATTCGTGCTCTGGTGAGTGGTTCAAAAGAGGCTGAGTTTGTATCCAAATAAAATGTTGAAAATCAGAACCCTTTGTACACTCATTCCATGGCTCCAGAAGAAAAATACTAAGGAGATCCTCCAGCTCTTAATCCTTTTGCAGCAGAACGTAGGTTATTCTTTCTGGCCCAACTTCATGCCTGTAACATGGCGCAAGTAAGAGTGGACTTTGTCTGGGAGGCTTTACTATGGGTACACCTTTGCATCATGAATGATAGCTCTCTGTTAATCCATTTTGACGAGTTTGTGAACATCTCTACCAGTAGTTTTAGAAGAAGGACTGCATAGTCTGGTCTTGTAGTATTATTCACTTTAGGGCAAGGAAACAAGATATTGAGGTCTTATATTTACATGAGTCAGTTTGAGGAATTGCAGGCAGAGGCCAAATAAACTAATAAAGCTGTGGCCACTGCTTTTTTCTAAAGGTTTAAGGAAAGCAATAAAAAAATGCCCTTTCTTTAGTGGTTATTGGGCCAACCATATTGGGAGCAATATTCCACCTGACTCTACAAATCATGGCACAACAGTGGATAAAGAAAGTGGCATCTTCAGGTCGTTAAAGCAATGCCAGAGCCAAAGGATCTCATAATAAATATATGCAGGTTAGTTCTTTCACAAAGACCTTGCCACGTGAAGAAAAAGAAGATCTGCACTACAAAGACATATACCTTTATTGTGTAAAGACACTTTGTAGCAGCCTATCCTTCCCTTTAAGGAAACTAGATTCTTCATCAATGTTTTACAAACCCAGAATGAGATTCACTTCATCACAAGTTTTTGCAAAAAAATAAGACATGTTTGCATTTGGCTGTAATAGTGAATACTCTAGAGAAAGTGCATCTTACCTTAGAACATCTTGACATGGAGCTTCTGGATGTGTTATCAGTCTGGTTTCCAGCAGAAGAGTTCCTTTCCGTAACAGCCTAAAACCTGCCAGAAGCTATTTGTAAAGGGGATGGCCAACTGTTAACATATTTGATAATATTGATGCTGCTGCCTTCATTGTCATCTTAAGAATATCATAGCAATGCATTCAAAAATGAGCTGGCAAAGTCCTGTCCTTTATTCAATTCCCTCAATTGTAGGGGGGGGCACCGTTCCCCCAACCTCAAAACATGAAAAGAGCACAGATCACGCTTGCTTAGCCTTCCAATCTCAAGTGGTTGAAGAAAGTTCCTTTCTTTCTCTCCCTCCGGTATATAAATAATTGTAAGGTGTTTTCAGCAACAAAAAATAGCTTATAAATGCACCACCAACTTTATTCTGTAAAAAAAGATAGATGCCTCATGGTTATGAAGAAGATGAAGTACTCAGGGAATATCTTATTGAAAACCTACAAAGGTGATTTATACTGCATTGTGTTTTCCCCTTAGGGGCCTCCATCTTCTTTATTACCAAGCCAGGCACAGAATTCGAACCCTGCACTGATTAAATGCTACCGCCATCAGAAACCAGAAACTCTCAGATCTCTATCTGCTAGATCATCTGAGTATCCCACCTCTTCGAAGCTACTCTTACAATGAGCCTATGATTTTATATGTATATAAGAAAAGGAAAGAATGGAAAATGGCATTCAGTATAACGTGTGGATACTATGGATATTGGGGATGCGATGCCAAGACTGCCTTCTCACATTTTGTAAATGAGGTATGTCATGATATTCTAGACTCATACGTTATTCTACCATATTCTAGTTTTCTCAGCTCCTTGATTGAAAACCAACACCAAATGATGGATGTTTTTAAGGCAGCTCGCCAAAGTACCCTGCATAAAGAAGTCCTCAGCTGGAGGAAGATCTTTCGCCTTCCTGGCAGCTAAAGGTTGGAACACCTTACCTCTCCACCTCAGTCAGTCGCCATTGCTACCTCAGTTCAGGAAGGACCTCAAGACCTGGCTCTTCGACTGAACCCTAAGGACATTCCCCATAGCGGCTTGAGACCCTATGGGTGAGTAGCGCACTCTAGAAATGATTGATTGATTGTATGAGCCTGAGTCTCTGAGAGCATGTATGAGTGAATGAATTAGTATATGAATGAGTCTGTGGTTTTTCTTTCAAATTGTTTATATTTGCGAATATTTTGCGAATAATTAGTGAAAACTTGCACATTTTCTTGAATACTCCGCATGGTGATGAAAAATTATTTTAAACCTATAATTTGCCCCTAAAACACACCTATATCACACCCCAGTGGTCAGGGTTCCTTCACACTGATCCCTTATGCCACTTTCAATTTGGATTTTCCGCCCCGGGCACTGTTCCCATGAAGTAAAATGTCAGCAGCAACTTTCTAGTCAGGTTGCAGTCAGCCAATTGCCACACTTCTTTTCACATGTGTATTCGTGAAAATTCACGAATTTTCATGAAATATTCGTGAAACAATTGCAAGGTCACCATGGTCAGAGATATATACATTTATTTCCCTGTAACCGGGTGTCTGTCGCCATGGTTACACATCAAAACTCCAAACCCGACGGCACATACCCCGGGGGCACGGCTGCGAGGAGCGCTGACCCGGAAGGGAAATCCGATCCGGATATCCGGGGACAGGAGGGAAAAGGAGACGAAGGACGGCACGCACAGGAGTGACGGGACGAGGAGCGGAGCCTGGAGAGCGAGGAAGCAGTTCGGATGCTGAACTACAGAACGAAGAGGAAGACACGGAAGAGGACGGAGAAACCGACGACGAAGACACCGGGAAACCCAGGGAGAACGCGCAACACCGCCACATCCCAGGAGGGGCGTGGCTCTCACAGGTATGAGCGTACCTAGTTGTGAAAGTCCTACCCGAATGGATGCGGGTAGATAAAAGGGGAGGGAAAGGGAGCGAGGAACCGGGAAGGGACCGGGAGGAGGGGAACTAAAAAGGAGAGGGTTTTAAATAACTTAATAGCATGTCAGGAGGGGGTGAAGTAAACCACCCTCATATAGCACAAAGGAGGAAAAGAGAGTGAGAGAAAAATAGTCACGGGACGGGTGAACCACGATATAAACAAACAGCTGCCCACACCTACCCACACCCTATCCTCACCTTCCTACTAACCTATATAGATATATATATCAAAACCCCAAAACGTCTACACTTACCTGCTTTTCTTTTCATCTTTCTTTTGGGGAACGTCGCATTCCTTTTTGAGAGTGGGATCAAGACGAACACCTGGAATCCCTAGGGAAAAGAGAAAGAGATTATCATCTTCCTGACTAACCGAGAAGAAGGCAATAACAGAGACACGGGTCACGAAGGACCCCGAACCACGTATATAAACTCACTCAACCCATACCACAATAAAAGAGTATTACCACCGTACTAGGTGTTTCCATAGTCTTTATAAACCTGTCTCAACAAGAACCCATTACAGTGGTGTCAGAAGTGGGATTTTGGAAACACCTACAGTTACAGGACATTAACCAAAAATGGAGGGCACCCCAACCATTGCCGACATGATGCAGCAATTAGCTGAAGGACATCGACACCTCCAGATTGTGTGGGAGGAGCAGCAGAAAGAGGCTAAAGTTGAACGGGAAGCCCTACAAAACACCATTAAGAGCCAAGCTACAATCTTGGCCAACAACCAGTTGGTGCATGAGAACGTCTTAAAATCCCTGACCGATACCATTGCAGCCACCCGGGTCCACCCTAATGTACCTAGCTCGGTATTACAAAGGTACCAGGAAGGCGAGGACCCAGATGCCTTTTTTACCAACTTCGAAAGAGTTGCTACATCCGCTACTTGGCCCCAAGATAGGTGGGGACAGTACATAGCCCCTCTCTTGACGGGTACCCTCCAGGCAGCCTATCAAGCTGTGAACCCTGGCTGTCCTGCCCATTTTGGCCAGGGTGGTACAGGCATATTAGCTCCTGTAGAGAATTTTCAGTGGCACTAATCGAAACCTTGCTCGCATGCCAGCCCTATTAGGGGATGCTAAGGCCTTCTGCCATTCATCATCATCCCCTATATCATGTGCCCAGCTTGCTCTCAGGCCCCCACATACTTAAGGTACATTATTGATAATTTTACGATATGTGAGGGACGTTTTCTTTTTAGGCATGTGTTCGGATAGTACTCAGTCTTCAACCGGGGATGACTCAGGAGGCTCTTTCCCTCTAGTTAACACTTTTTAGTGTGCATGCCGGATTTGGAGATACCAATACGCCTCCGTGGGGGCAAGGTAAAACTCCACCAGGAGATCCTCGAAGGTAAGAACGGCACCCTGCATCCACAGATCCCCGACTTTTCTGAGGCCGATAAGATCCCATTTATTGAATTCTGGCTGGGTCCCCCATTAGTGGGGTGCTTTGCATGAATAATTTTCCACCCCAGCACGTGCAATGTTTGATGCCAAAGAGTTAGGGGAACCACTGTAGGAGTAGGAAAGGTCTGAGGTCTTTGCCTGCCATACAGTGCATACATGAGCACTCCAGGCCTCATGGCATCATGGTCCTTTCGATAGGCTGAATCCGTTACAGTCAGGAAAGTCAATTGATTGATAGCTGTCAGCTGGACTGCTCGATAATAGTTGCGTGTGTCTGGCAGGGCAATTCCTCCATCATACCAGCTTCTCGTTAACTTAGCAATATCTATCCGTGTAGGAGCCTCCAACCCACAAAAGAGTACTTATCTCATGTTCAATATCCCGGAAATACGAGGAATGGATTGCGTATGGGGTATTATGAAGTATATAAAGGAAACAAGACCGTGCCATCATTTTAAACAGTGCAGCCCTACCCAAGAGTGATAATGGAAGGTATCTCCATTGCGCTACGTCTCTCCGAAAGCGCTTCAGTGGAGGCTCCAAATTGTGGGTGTAAAAGCTGGCTGGAGCTCCGGTGACATAGCTACCCAAATATCGGAACACTTCTGTAGTGATGCAGGTGCAGCAGCCCACTGGAAGACGTGGGACTGAGCCATATAGTAGGTAATTCACAGATTTGTCCCAGTTAATAGTGAAGCCGGAGTAGTGGGGGAAGGGTGTAAGGATGTGCATCACCCTATCTAGAGAGGATGTCTGATCCAAAATGTAGAGCAGGATGTCATCGGTTTAAAGGGATATTCTATCTTCCCATTCTTCCGACCATCGCAAACCTATAATCAGAGGATCTCTGCGTATCCACGCCGCCAGAGGCTCTATTGCCATTGCAAAGATAAAGGGGGAGAGTGGGCAGAAGTCGGAAAATAGAAATAGCTAGGATCTTTACCTCGGCATTAAGGAGCGAGATGGGCCTACAGGAGGCTCATCTCTCCGGAAGCTTGCTGTCCTTGAGTATGACCATTATGCTGGCGAGCCTTTGGTCCTCAGGCAAGGAGCCTCTGTCTCGACTCTTCAAAAACGTGGCCAGCAAGTGAGGGGCAACCTTGGATGCATTAAGTTTATATAATTACTTGGTAAGCCTGTTAGGTCCCATACTTTACCCGGGGGCAAGTCTTGTATTGCTTGCAGTATTTTGTCTTGCGTTATCTCTTGCTCTAAGAGATCCTTGTCCTGGTGGCTGAGGCTCAGTAAGTTGATATCAGATTGTAATTCCCAGATGTCAGTATCTGAGGCTGATGGGGTCTGGAAGTACAGGACGGCGTAGTAGTCTGCAAATGCTGCCGCTATCAACTGCTTGTTACACACTCGAACTCCGCTATCAGTCTCTTTCTCAGGCACCCATCTACTGGCTCTCCTTTTTCCCTCTGGCCAGGAATTTACCAGCCATGTCTCCCACTTCGTATAGCTGATGCTGTTTAGCGACATAGTATTTGCGCGCTGATTCTGTCTTGGCGTCTCTGTATTCTTATTGTTTGAGCTCTAGTTGATGCGCCCTAATCACCTGATCCGAACCCACCAGCCCAGCCTCCAGGTCTTTGATCTCACACTTTAGGGCCTCCGCCCTCATACTCTTTTCCTTTCCTGTGGCCCACTATCGCCGAGACCCCATGTCCCTTCATTGTCACTTTGTAGGCCTCCCATAGTATCTGCGGGGACTTAACCAATCCTACATTTTCAGTAAAGTAGTGTTGCATTGCTGTAAGAAAGTTAGTGCGGATCTGGGGTATCTGGAGATACCTGGGGTTGACCACTAACCGTCGCTGTCTAGGTGGGGTCTAATTGCCATATGTTGCCCAGACCGACGAATGGTCTGATATTCCTCGGGCCAAGTGTTGGATATCTGATGAGGGAAATTTAGGATGTAATCAATTCTCGAGAGGGTACAGTAAGCCCCAGAGAGAAACGTATATTGGCGCTCTAATTAGTTACATGCATGCCACGTATCAAAAAGCCCCATTACTGAAAGTCTGTGAGGGAGTGGTAGGGTTGGACCACCTGCCGAGGTGGCCATCTGTCTTTCAGCTTTCAGTGTGTTCCTTTAAAGTCTCCTCCCGTTAAGAGTTCCCCATTTGGGAGTTTTAAGAGCAGGGCACCAAGCTCATCATAGGCATCAGCATGCAGGCGCAGCAGAATATATACCAAGACTACTTTTAGCGTAGTTTCACCCCAGGTCCCGGTGAGTGCTGCATATCTACCATATTTATCCACCCATGTACATTTGATTGTGAAAGGCCAGGATGTACGTAAAAGTATACTAACTCCCCGCGATCCTGAAGTGTATCCTGTATGATCAGTCAATTTATATCCCCATCGGTTTAGAGATCGATATGTATTTCCACTTTTGTGTGTCCCCTGGAGGAGAGCAATATCTGGGGCATGCCATTTCATGTATTGCAGCACTTCTCCCCTATTTATTCTATATCCCAGCCCAATAATGTTCCAGGATAGTAATTTAATATCCATGGAAGTAGGTGTCATTACCCCAGGGAGAGGGGAGCAAGGACCAGAGTGTCCATGTGTGATGGCGGGATGGCACAGCCGGCCTGTCGAGCGGGGGTGAGGGGGGATGCCTGGGTCACGGTAGTGTCAATTTGCTGCAGATCAAAAATAACCGTTCAAACTACCAACTTACAACATAATCATATTGTTCCCCACTCCCTGCCTCTCTGCACGGTGGATCCAGAGCTACCTAGCACCCCTACTCTGCAGAGCGCCTGTCGCCCCAATGTGTTTTCACACTTTCTCACCAAGGACAGGAACTTAACATGGAGGAGTAAGGGAGATAAGGATGTACTAGGCTGAGAATGTTTATGGTTAAGCAGGGTACAGCTCAGTCTTGGAAGTACACCTTGGAATCTGGCCAGTCTCTAGCGTGTCCAGCGTTTGAACAACAACTTACTCGATGGGAGCGGGTTTCTAGAACCTTCCTCTTAAGTTTGTTTAAAGTATATAAGGTAGAGGAAGCTTGACGGCTGGGAAGAAGGAACTCATCTGAGAAGGGACGCCTTGCTCAGAAAATAATGCCATTGCGGGTAGTCTCCTTCTTTTCGGTTGTCCAACCTGAAGTTGGCAGACAGAGGGATGATGTCGGTGTCAAGACCCATGGTGATGCATTTTAAATTTTTATTTTTAGCTTTGCGTTGTGCAAGCATGAATACGTAGTCTAAATATATATACATAATATCCATTGTTGAAGTATTGCATTTTCTTTGTTTCTGTGATCCTTATTATTCTACTGCTGTGATAATTTTTAGAATTGCATGTGTTTCTGCATTTGAAATAAAAGCTCATGTTATTCTTTCAGTGTATGAAACTTGTGAAGTGCCTTAATAATTCATTACTCAGACTAAGAGTGCTGCATTCTTTGCTTAAATTCAATGCGTTTCCTCTCAGTCTGCAGGAGAACAGCTTCACCCATACATTTAAAGATCACACCTCATTTCTACTGAACAATACAGTTTGGCAACATTGTCATATCTATCTAGTTCTTCCCTTCATTTATGGGGCTGAGAGGCCTGAGGTCCACCTTACCCGCCCTCCAACTGCAGTCTAGGTGTAATTGGGGTGGTTTATAAAGCACCCAGTTTATCAAGAGAGCTGTTCAGTTTTGGGGTCTCTAAGGAGGACTTTAGGTCGCTGCCAAATCCGGGGTTGTGCTCCAATCTTCTTGCTTGCCATCCCCAGGCCTCCGCAGCATCTCGTCACTTTGTTGGTATCGTTGTCCTCCTCTTGTCCTCCTGTGCGGTTTCCCCGCTGTGCCCCAGCTCTCAAGCCAAGTTCAAGCATCTGTCGGGGTCTCAAAGAACCATGTTTTCCCTTCAGCAACTAGTCGCAATCTGGCTGGAAAGATCATTGAGTATTTAATTTCACGTTGTCGTAATGATCTTTTTACTTCCAGAAAATTCCACCTCTGTTGCTGCACCTGCATCAGAAAGTCTGGAAAAAAAGTTATCTTCGTGTTTTCATAGTGGACTGGTGGAGAAGCTTGTGCAGTTTGCAAGATCACATCCCATTCTCAAAAGTAAAAAATTCTGCCCATGATTGGACGAGGAGACGCTCCCGGACGGGGAGCCACTCCAGAAACTCTGTGCGCATGCTCCACTGAGAAGAAATTGGAAAGCCCTCTAGGTTGCAATTCCTTGAGGATAAGATCTTCAACAAACACAATCACGCGGCCCCTCGGATCTCTTGGGCACCCCCACGATCCGAATATTATTCTTTCTAGATTGACCCTCGTAGTCTTCCAGCTTGGCCTGCATATTGGTAGTGAGTACTTGCAACTTGCTGACTTGGGTCTTTAAAGTGTTGGTGTCTGTCTGTAGGGAGACAGTGGGATCCTCGACTTCTCTCACTCGTACACCCATATTGCAGAGATCAACTCACAATAGAGCTACTTCCGATGTCACTGAGTTGATTCTAGACTCCAGGGAGGTATGGACTCCTTTTATGGCCTCCATAACATCATTGAGCGTGAGAGGCCTGCTTCAGTCTCGGCCTGAGCCAGCACAGCTGTATCCCGGTCTGGAGGGCCCTCCGCATTGGCAGTCACCTTTGGTATGGCGTATTTGTCTACCTTTGTTTGCTGTGCTGCTTTTCCTCTTCCTCCTCCAGTCATGGCACCCTCTTCGGGCTGTCGCTTTTGTTGGGCCAAACGTCTAGTCTCAGGAATCAACAAGAAGGTAGAGTAGGGGGATGCAAGCTCGGTACTCGCCGCCACTAGCCCAAGAGGAATGTCAGCGGCCTGTTGGTTTTCCCACCACGCAGCCCCAACCCTATAAGAGAATTGTTACTGCCGCTCCACTCTGGGTGCGGTGTGCGCGAGGTGGGATCGCCGCCTCAACCCACAGTGGCTCTGTACCTGGTATAGCTGAGGGTCCACACCCTCTACACAGCAGTCAATGACCTCCAAGTCTTGAGGCGCGAGTCTCGTTTCACTTCGCAGTCGAGGGGTGGAAGGCCTCAGGTTATTCAACTTGTTCTCTCGGCCGTCTCTGTGGTTCATGGCATTTTCCCCCCAATTTCATTCCCTCCCCTCTTGCGTAACGTCCAGCACACCAGGAAGGGCAGGGGCCCTCTTGTACTCCCTTATGAAGAGTTTCAGTTCTCCGAGGCAGGCGGGGACCTCATTTCAGGCCAGAGGGGCAATTGGGAGAGACCCAGGAGCGCTCTTCCCTGGCACAGTCCGATCCAATCGCTGACTCTTCAGGGCCCCCCATGAACATGGCTTTCAAGAGAAAGGCCCTTGAATTCCTCCCTCAAGGGCGGGAGGGATGGTCCCTTGGCTGACCAGGGGCCCCATCCCAGGCTCAGCCAGCCCCAGCAGTCACTCAGCCTCCTCCGAGGCCAATGGGATGTTTTTCTCGCTTCCTCGTACCAAGGCCCTCACGGTGGGGTCCACTTCCCCCCGTCCACCGCCGACACCCCAAGGCTGACGGGCTCTCCAGGCTGCCTCAATTTACGGGTGGGGGTCTCCTCTCTCGATTGTTTTTCCCCCATCACGAGGGGTCGCAGCTACCGTGGCTTGGAGGTCTGAGTCAGCACCGGGCTTACTCACCACCAGGCCGCAACACGGCACTCGCCATGCTCTTCCAAACTCGACAAATGTCTTTATAGGGTCCCAGCTCGTTTCTGTATGCCAGCATGCTTCATATCTTTAATTTGCCAGATAACTGATCAGATACTTATGGATTAAAGCGAGTTAGGGGAACAGAGCCTTGCTAGCTTGCTGCCATCTTAGAAGGTGGTTGGCCAACGGCTTCCATAATTTAATGGCCAGAGCAGCCAAATGTTTTGAACTTCCACTGCTTACCAAGGAAACAGAATATTTTTGGTATGATTTTGAAGAACCAGCTAAAAAATAAGTGAGAGCTATCCTGATTATAGATTTAATTTGGCCGGAAGGTCTTAAGGCCATGAAGAACCAGGCTACAGTGTTAGCAGTCATCCCGCAATTAGATAAAAAATACAAACTTGTCTTATTGGACAGCAAAACCAGACTCTGTGGTGTTGCAAGCAGTGCAGCGTCGCTCTAAGAACCCCTCCACACCAGTTTCCTCTCCGCCTGACAAGGGTGGCCACGACAGTAAGAGCAGCAAACCCTCTAGCTATATTGGGCCGTTATGACCACCAGATATGGTCAGATATGTCAACATATATAGACTTACTTCCAGAGGACACTAAGCTGGAAGCTTGAAAGATTCTACAGGAGGTGGAACGGATATCTGCAGAAATGATTGATAGTGTCATTGATGTGTTGACTACTGAGTTCATGCAGCTTGCAGGTGCGGCTGTTCTCTGCAGACAAGGATGGTTAAAATCCACTTCCTTTGCCCGGAAATTCAGAGTAAGACACTAGACATGTCATTTGATGGTGAATTATTGTTTGGCAAACACATGAATAATGCCATACAACACGGGTCTTCAAACATTTTAATGCCGGGACCCCCTCTCAACCCACTCCTGATAAAATCTCTAGAACCTGGGACTCCTCATCATCGACAATCATAAATGGCCCCAATTCCCACAGCAAATAATTTTTACCATGAGGAAATAATATTAAACAGTGTTTAGCAAACCAAGGGCGTGGTCAAAGGTGTGGCTAAAAACAAAGGTCCTCATTTATGAGGAATTGGTGTAGGGCAGTGCCGCAAGTCTTCTTGCTACACTGCTTTACGCCAATATAAAAGGGCAGGAAAGCACTGTATTTATGAAATACAGTTCAGTCCTGTCATTTCCCCTGTGCTGGCACACACATTGCTGCCTAGTGCCAATGTAGGCAGGATTGTTTTTGTGCAGGAAGAGGCACCTTCCTGCACAAAAACAATCCCGAGAGGCATTTTCCTCTTTCTATGTGCGCTGCAGAATGCAACACACATGAAAAGAGGAAAAAATAAGGAGAAATTAAAACATTTCTCCTCATTACGCCTTCTCTGGGGAGGCGTAATGTTTTGGCACTGCTCCAGTTTAGGTGATTTTGTAAAACTGGGGCAGCATCAGAATTCATGGGTGTTGCTTGGGAACACCCACTGCCAACGCCCATGGAACGTCTTCTTGACGCAGAGCAGCGGCTTGAACTACTTTGACGTACTCCATATCTATGAGGTTATGCAAAGCCATGCAAGGTGGCTTTGCGTTGCCTCATAGGGATGACTGAGGCTTGTGCCACCGGAGCGTCAAAAAAAGTAGTTCTCCGGCAGTGCAAGCCTCTCATATATATGCCCCACAATATTCTGTACGTTTTTTTAGGTCTTTCACTGTCAAGTAGCTACATATAAAATAACAGGCAGCTCAAATGAAAAATAAATAAAAGAAAGTGGTTACTCATTGCGAAATGCACTGTAGTGCATTATAAAAACCTCTTTTAGTTAATGCACTGCAGAGGTCTGTGTGTAACCAGAGAGCCACATAATTAAATCTTGGTTGGTGTAGTGGAGAATAGTGACTTGGTTATTTTGAGTGCCTGAGGTCATAGCCTGTGACAGAAAGCATTGTGAATATGCAAGTCATTATTTTATATTTGAATTACACAGTATAAGATAGGCCACTACAAAATACACAAAAAGGTTTAAGATAAAATGGTGCTTCCAAAATGTAGATACCAGACCATATGTAATACCATTTTTTAATAGCTGTCCCTCTAACACCTCCTCAGGGGTAGTAAGCGCTATGTATATACAATTTCAATTAGAAGCACACACTTCACTCTTTGCACTACCACTCAAAAAGAACAAATCTTTGTCATCACAAAGCTTTGAGTGATTTGATCTATTAAAGCCAGAAGCGGGACCCAAGCATGCTTTACATTTGCACTTTTTACCCTTTGCATTAGCAGATCAGATCGTAGCTCACATTTGCGTTTCATTCGGGAAGTAGGCACCCTGGCACGAAGGCTTCTTTAGCTGTCTGTGTGGCTACGTTTCACAGCAGAGGAGGCTCAATGAATGAAAGTTCAGCTGAAGCGTTTTTACAATTGGCTGGAGGAACTCCTGCCCCCCTTCCCAGGACTCCACGGCACCCCTGGGGATCTCGCCCCACAGACTGAAGACCTCTGCCCTACAATCTATCAAGCCTGACACGGATTCAGCGAACTCCTTTGGAACACTCCAGTATAGAAAGCAGTCCTATCAAGGAGCTAGAGGAAGAGGGGCTTATTCCTTTAGAGGTGGTTACCAACCCTACAGACAGTATCAGTCAGGCCAGAAACACTACCACCCCCAATATGTTCAACAGCAACAATATAGACAACCGCCAGCAGCTGCATATAAGCACTCCACCAAAGGAAAATTGTCTGTTCAAGGTAGCGATACAGGCAGAAAACAATGACCAAATTTTGCTGCCTACTACCCCACACTGTCCAACATCCCGGATTGGAGGTCGCATTATACACTATGGGGCATATTTATACTCCGTCTGCGCCGAATGTGCGTCAAACTTTTTGAAGCACATTCAGCGCAAACATTGCCCCGTATTTAAACTTTGACGCCCGCGGACACCAAAATTCCACCCTGTGCGTCATTTTTTGGATGCGGCAACCCGCCTTCCGTTAATCATATGCAAGGTAGGCGTTCCCGTACAAAAAATGACTTAAACGGCTGTGCATCGTATTTATGCTTTCGGGTGAAAATGACGCACGGCCCGGAGGCGGAGCCGGAAAATTACGCACAGCTCGATTTGCGTAAAAAATTAACACCTGGGTCAGGGCAGGCGTTAAAATGGGGCAAACACACCTGTATTTAATCAGAACACACAGTAGCAACAGCAGAGCAGCAGAGCAGCAACAGGGAGACATGGAGGTGATTCTAATCCAGCGTGCACGCAGACGCAGGGCCCAGCAGCAACAACAGCAGCTACAACACCAGCAGGGACCCCAAAGGCAGCGCAGAAGGCAGGAGAGGATATTCCGCCCAGAACAACCCTTCATGGCCTCAGGGAACACAACATCATCCCGATGTACAGGTTGAACTGGCAGGCCGTTCAGCAGCTGCTGCGCAACATTGAACCGCAGTTGGCACCCACTTTGCTGACACCCCGCACCATCCCAACAGAAACCAAGCTGCTTGCCGTACTTCATATGCTGGCAAGTGGCTCTTTTCAAACAACTGGTGCCCTGGTTGCTGGAATATCACAACCCTCATTCTCCGCCTTTTTGCCCAAAGTACTGGATGCCATCATTGGACTTACACCCCGCCACATCTGCTTCCCTAACACACTGCAGAAGCAGCAGGAAACAAAACAGGGGTTCTACCTCATCAGTGGCTTTCCACATGTCCTTGGTGCAATCGACTGCACACATGTATGCCTTGTGCCACCTGCTGCAACTGAACACCTCTACCGCAACAGGAAGCACACACATTCCATCAACGTGCAGGCCATTGTCGATGGCCAGGGATTGATCACCAACATCGTGGCTAAATATCCTGGGAGTGTACATGACTCATTCATCTTCCGTCACTGCACCATCAATGAACACTTCCAGGATGGACGGTATGGCAATGGACTACTTGTTGGTAAGTACAAAAACCTACTTATATACACACTGCACAGCAACCCTCTAGGACACACAACACATACACCACAACAGCAACATGTGAACAGGAACACACTGAGGTCGGGACATCGCTAGCCATGTTTCTTAGGTCTGCAGTGAACCTGTCACACATCTGAAATTACTGTACAGCCTAATGTTAAGATGTCAAAGATCACAACGTGTGGAGTGGGTTGCCTAAATGTCACCTTGCAAAATGTAAGTGTCCCAATGACGTTTACATGAATCCATTGCATAAGACTAAAGGTATGGGATGTCCAGGGTACATTGATTTAAACGTGTTAACAACACTGTCAATTTTAACCTGTGTATGGAACTATCATCTCAACCCCAGTGAAGCAAGTATCTGCAAGCACCTGTATCACAAGTCACAATGCTGGGAGGGCACACTGTACTGCAAATCCCAAAACATACTGCTGACAACCGGTCAGCAGACAAACACTCGTTCAGCCAAGGAAACAACACAATGAAGATGGTACATCCTACAAGCTTAGGATGCTACATTATAACACAAAAGAGTCACAGACAAGACAACTACTGCCATGCAAGGTCATTTCAATAGGGCCAGCTACATCAACATGATCCCATTCATTTTCTCTTGCAGCTGATCAGGGGTATGGCATCCCGCCATGGATCATGACACCTATTGGCAACCCGAGTACTGCTGTAGAGCGTGCCTACAACGACGCACATAGGAGGACACGCAGCATAGTCGAGAGGACCTTCGGCATCCTCAAGTCAAGGTTCCGGTGCCTCGACATCACTGGTGGTAGCCTCCTATATTCCCCGGAGATGGTCTGTAAGATCATCCTAACATGTGCAATATTGCACAACATTTGCATCAAAAGGAACATTCCCCTCCTGGAACCAGAGGCACACATGCCTGAAGAGGAGGAAGAGGAGGATGCTGACCTGCAACATGAGGGAGAACTACAGAACACGGCCGCTAGTATACGCAGGCGGCAACATATTGTCAACAACTTCTTTTAAATATAATCACCTTCACCACTTTAGTTAACTAATTTAAATAAACACTTATAATAATCACCATATCATGGTCTGGCTATTCATTTTTGCACACCTTCATCTCTACTTATCAGAATAAGAGTGTTGCCTCATGGAGCACTGCTGAGATACTGATTAGGACACTGAAAATCCCAGAGCTAATGTGATGCCTAACATACAATGGTCACATACACACACACTGTAAATGACATCTATCATGTACATTTCTCATTTGAAGGCCAATAGCAGAGGACCACACCTATTTCACACATACATGTTGAAATCAAGGTCCAACGCAGCATATGGCACACAACTAAGATACCATCACTCAATAAGGGGAAAACAAGCCTCATACATGAGGCAGTCAATGTGCTTTTGCATCAGTAAGAGGAATGCCTGACCAGACCCTTGACAGCAGTAAGTCCAACTGCATCCAATATTTGCAAGGACTATCTGTGACCAGAGTTCCATAGAAGCAGAACATAGACAGTGCAAGTGCCACACATATGAGCAGCATTGCACACATGACATTCTATGTACATGTCAGCCCATTTCCTAACTCCTGACACACGCATGCACCTGGTCACAACCCACCTGTCTGAAGAGGTCCCTGGAATAGTGAGATGTGTACCCTGATATTACCTCCTCTACACACACAAACTAACAATAGCAATCCAGTGTGCTACACCGTTTCCTATGGTATGCCATTGTCATAGAACATCTGACTGCATGGACGTCAGGTTAATTTATACACTGTCTTCTAGTTTCAAAGCCCTGTTAGCACCTGTAGATTGCTTCCCGTGTGAAAATGTCTGTTGGCCCTTAGAATGCAAATCTCACCTACAGGACTGGTGAGAAACAGATGCAGCCCACACCTGTGATCACCTCCATGTACACCACCCATTTAAAAAAGCACTGCCCTGCTGATGCCTGGAACAGCATAGGAGTTGCCATTTTGTCAAATAAACTGTTAAGCATTGATACTAATTAAGCTGTGTAACACATCCCTTGGGTTCATTTGTCACCTTAAAAAACACAGGACATACACAGTTTGACATGTCAACTGTCTAGTTAGTCCTCCAAACAGTGTGAGTCAGACCACTGATTATGTAACTTGTCAAATTGCTGGATCCTGAATCACCCAGCATTCTGTCAGCCTGACTGGCATCTGTCTGTGCGTCACACTAAAGTATCCCTGTGTCTACATATGTACCACACTTTTGTTAGCAAACCTCTCATTCATCATGGGGTATTGGGCATGGGCTTCTTCAATGCATACCCAAATACATTGTATAGCATCATCTGCCTTTTAACTGTACCATTTGAGTAAAACCCTCTGGGAAAAGCAAAATTCATGGCTCATCCCTTGTCTGGGTCTCATTTATGCATGAATGACAAAGTGTGACAGTGTCCCAGGGCCGTAGGCAGGGATTGGTTATGGGGCCTTCAGCAGAACCAGCAACCTCTGATAATGTCCATGAAAAATCCACACATGTCAGGACCCTGACAGTTCACACACAGAATCACAGTACTCACAACATATTTATGGGCCGTGTGTGGTGAATAGCTGCGAGAATAATCAGCACAGAGGCTATGATGTTCCCAGATGCAGTGGGAATTGCAGAGGCTAACCTGTGTACAAATGTTGTAATGACACCTGCCGGAACATGACACCTGAGACATTATCTCACTCAGCACACCAAGGTTGCCCTGTTGACTGTCTCATTACACGTCTTTAGTGACAGGGTTGGGACCATCCCCATGTAGGTTCACATGTCCTCATCCACTTTACTCACATTGATCAACCAAGGATACTCAGTAGATACAGGAATAGCTGCCACTGACTCATCATGAGTCCTGGACCAAACTGTGACAAATTAAACCCCAAACTATATACAGGATCATTATTGGACCACACACATGAACAAGACACCTATGTGCAATTGATCACTGGAAATATGTGGACATGTGCTGTCTTGTATGCTGGTCCACCACAGCCACTTGATAGTTGGGGCTCACTTCTATGGCCTCAACTGTGGTGTCATCATACATTTGAGATTCACCCTTGTCTGTCTGTGCAAACCACATGGTACCCACTTCCTCAATGCATCAGTATGACTCACTGTGGGATTCACCAACTAGTGCCTAGGAAGCTGTTACCAAAACTCTAGGACATAGGATGTTGAAAATGTGGACCATTGACATGAACAAGCGTCTGCCATCTATCTGGTGCATGCTTTGTCACATGTGGTGTCTACGTTACCCTAAATCTTGGAAGTCCACATTACGGATGTTGCTACATGTATGACTAACACATGCCCTCTCTCATTTCCACAATGACTTGCATCTAAGGATTGGACACATGGACGTCACATTCATACAAGCATATGTGCAATAATGCTTCATGTGATACACACACACTTGGTCAACAAATACATTAGTTGCCAAAGCACACACTTTGAGCCAAAGGCATTTAGGTATTGTACATATGTGCGTCACATTGCGATCCTCTCCTTATGCCAAACATGCCCAATTTGTGCAACACATATATGTAGGCCACACTTATGACCTACTATTGCGCCAGCCAACCGTAAAAATACCGTGAAGGGAGTAGCGAATTATGGTCCGCTGCAGTATGATGTCACACATGTGAACATACACCATCAACACCACAGTGTGTTCAATCAGCCTATCTCTGATGTGTCCCAAATGTAACATAACAAAAAAACAGAAAAATTGCCCAAAACCAGTTAATGCACTGAAATTTTTACGTTCCTAGCGTTATGCGTAATTTTTTGCCCACCAATACTGTATTTGCGTCATTTTTTTTAACGCACAGGAGTGAAAATTAGCCCGCATCCAGATATTTGTACAAGCCATGTACTATTATTTGGATGCAGGCTAATTTTCACTCCTGTGCGTCCCAAAAAATTACGCAAATACAGTTTTGGTGGACAAAAAATGACGCATAACGCGAAAAAGGGCGGACATTTCATACAGGAAGTGATGTAATAGGATATCCTGTTTACAGATCATGTACAGTGGGTGTACTTTCACTTTCACTTTGCAGTCTATGATTCTTCTAGACTGTGTGGCTGTATAGAGAGTGGTGTCCTGAGATTTTGTGCTTTTTTTGTCCTGTGTGCTATCTGTATTGTCAATTTGTGAAATAAATATTGTTGGTGTATACTGTCCTAGTGTGTTTTGTGTACATTTGTCCATTTACCTAGTGTTTTTGTTGTTTGTGGGAGTCTGTTGTGGGTAGTGGTAGTTTGGGGATAGTTGGACTCTCTTAGTGGTTAAGTTTACTTTTCATCTGTATTTGTACCCCTACTTTCCCCCTTTTCCCCTTTCTATTTCTTTTACCCCTATTCCCTTTCACATTTCCACTATGTCTGGTAGGCCACATCTTGGCAGGATGGGTGAAGAGGAGTTGGGGGGGTTCATATGGCTTGTGTGCCATTTCTTGCCACTCATGATCGAGGCAGGGGGCAGGGTGATACAGGGGTATCCAACAGAGGCGCGCAGAATCCGGTGGGGAAAGGTGCTGCATCACCTGCAGCATGTGTATGCCAGCCAGAGGAGTGACCACCAGCTGAAGCACTGGTGGGCTGACCTCATCACCAGGGAGCAGGACCTCTTGGACCACCTGGGAATGGTGATTGGTGGCACTGTTGGTGAGTACTAATCATGTAAAATTGCACGATTAAATGCTCTGTAGTGACATAGGAGGATTTGTACTATGTCTGCCAGCTAACTTGCTGACTGTGTGTAATGCTGGGGAAACATACAGGGATAATTGATGCACTATGGTAAGGATAACAATTGCTAGCTGTCAGGTAGCACGTGCTCAGCAAACTTACAGGATACTTTTCCATTAAGTAAATTGGTGCGGCCTTTGTGTCAGACAACCAAACAAAATAGGAGCCAATCATGTCTATATAGGGTACTATTGACAGAGAAATAAAGATGTACCAACATATTGGCTAGCTTTGTTGACGCAATAGCTAGACTGACTTTAGAATCACTACATGATGCAGAAAATGAGTGCTGCCTTCACGTCAATTGATAATAGCAAAGTGGCTCAGACATATGTCTCGTGAGTCTGGTGAGTGTGGAAGGAAAGCGTTCACGGAAGTACTATGAATGTTTGGGATTATTGTGTTCCTTGATCTTTTTGGATACATGTCAGATCTGGATTTGAAAACATCGTGAAAAGGTGTAAGGTGCCCTCAGCTAACATCTTAGAATGTTTGTTGGAGTTAGTTGTGCCACATTCCAAATATGGATGGCAGTCCAAAGGTATGCACATGGCTTCACATCTCCATGGTTGGTGCAAATCACCATAGCTGGGCCACATCAATTGAATCAAATGTAACAACAGGAGGGCTTACAAAAGTCCCTGCCCCTCCCTCTGTACATTGTACCTATGTGTAATAACTGTGTCATGGCCACAAGGCATGTTTGACTGGTAATTCAGTCCTCAAGTAACCAGGCTTTGGATGTCTCTCTTGGATGCACATGATGAGACGATTACACTCCATATTTTTTTTCAGGTCACCAATTACGGGGCATGTTTGCAACCACATGATAGTTAGGGCCAATGTATGTGTGTAACTGTCACAGGAGACCCATGCTATGTACAAGTTGGCCGTGATATATCAGATGCAGTATCATCATGTCTGAATTGCTGCCATTTCCTTATTCAGCCTACACATTGTATATGTTTATGAAATTGTTGCTCTGTGCACAGATTCTGAGCACATTTCTTCCTTCCATGCCGTACAGGTGGACCGGCACTTACACTGTGGGAGAGGTGGCAACATTTGAGGACCCTGACCACTCCAGTAAGTGTTGATATGTCTGTTATGTGTTGTGTTTGCTGTTTATGGACTCGTGTGTGTTGAACGCATAGCAAGGTGTGATGCATTGGGCAATCATTTCTCTTGTTCCATGAGTGGGATTTCAGTTTCTCACATGTTTTGAGTTGGCCAATGCGTATCCAATGGTATTATGTAGGGATTGTAGGCCATTCCTGTAGGCCATTCCTGTAGGCCCCACTGTGAGTACTGGGGTTAGTCATGTGGATGACACTTGTATCAACAAGAGTCACACTGGAAATTCAGCTCCGATTTAGTCAGCCTGTCAGACCCACATTCTCCAAGATTGGTACAGCAAATGGCTTTCCAATAGACTTCTGCTTCCCTATTTACCAACATAATTATGAAACTGTAGGTAGAACCTCCTAGCAGCATGTACTTCCACATGTAGTGCTACAAGTATGTGGAACGTGAGTGCAATGGCCTAGGTGTGCATGCAAATCATGATCATGGGTGTTCTTGCAACTCTGTGTCTGATGTAAGTCAGGCCTTACTGGAAGTATATGTTGTGTACCAAGTTCTGCATTTCCTGACATGTGTGGCCCTATGATTGCTCTAGGGTTTGCTGACTCCTAATTGTTGATAGACCTTACCTGTGGTGTGTGTGTAGAGCCAAACACGTGTGGAGTTTTCTATACACTCCTCGGTGTACATGTCGTTGGAAATTGATAGTTGTTTATCCACCCCCCCACCCTCAAACACCGGCATGGGTTTGTGAATGGGGTACCTAGTACTGATGCTACCAGTATGTTACACATACATGTGAATAAGTGACTGTTTGGTTGGAACCTAGTATACACACTCAGGTATGGCACTTGGTACTATACTGGCAAGTCCTGTTACAACTTGCAGACCATGTGGCTTTAGTTTTGCATTCTGTACACTGACATTTGTAGCCCAGGTCTTGGCGGAGGATATGCAGCATGATTCTTAGCTGATAACTGGCAAAACTTAGATGGCAAATCAAAGCCAGTTGTTACCCATCTTGTAGGTTATGGATGTGCTATGTGTGATATGACCTTTGTAGGCTGGCCTGCCATGTACTTTCTCAGGGACATTCAATGATCTGTATTGTGATATGAGCTGTTACACGTACTGTAGATGTATTGTCTGATTAACTTCTTGTGCCATTTCACACAATGCAGTTACTAATGTAGAATATTTACATTTGTCTTCACAACTGCAAACATGACTCCAGATCAGGTCCGTGAATTCCAGCGCCGGGCCATGAGATACCAGCACATCCTGCTGGTGGATTCGGGGTTCAGGAGAATGGCCCTTCGATATCGCCATGAACGGGCCTCTGGGGCATGGAGAGCCTTCCCACAGGGTGGGCCTAATTTGCCCACCACAGCCACCACCAGCACAACCATCACTTCAAGCCAGGTGGCCCCACCCACAGCTGGGACTGTTGTGCCTACATCTGCTGGACTTCCAGGCCCCAGCATTGCTACAGGTGCAGGACAGCCCACTGGCCCTGGCACCACACACACACACACAGACCTCCTCCACCAGTACCCAGACTGCCACAGCTCCATCTGTTGACCCTGCAGCCTTCCACAACATGGAACGGAAGATGGACCGTGTGTTGCGCAAGTTAAGCCACCTGAGCCGGGATTTGCGCCACATTAACCGGCGTGTTAAGTCAATCAAGAGGACCCTCCGCAGGGCCAACCTCTAGACTGTATTTGAAATGGAAATGATTCCCTCGCCTCCCTCCTCTTTCCTTGTTCTTATGGTTTGTGGGCTTAGGGGGCTTAGTGTTAGGTTAGTATAGGCTGTTAGTTTAGTTAGTGTTGGTGGGTGGGGGGTCCTGATTCTTTCTATTTTTACTTATTAAGTTTGTGTTCTATGTTGGGGTTCTTGTGTGTTTAAAAATATATATATATATATATTTGTTTAGGATAGTATAGTATGTGTTTAGGTTATTATGTGTTGTCCTCCATGTGTCCCGTCTCATAAGGGGGTTGGGGGGTAGAAGTTTAGAAAGTTTCGTTACATGTGATAAGTAAGTGTAGCTTAGGTTAGTTAGGGACAGTTGTGGGTAATGAGTAGTCAGGGTAGATTAGGGTAGGTAAGATTTTTCCCTCAGTTTCCTCATCTGTGATTAGCATTTAATAAATATTTGGTTAACCCTTAACAGTATGTGTTAAATGGTACTTTATCCTGGGTTTGGATTCAGTGTACATACATTTTGTACTATTACATTTGTGTCCTATGCTACAAACAAATCCCAACTGAGCTGTACGATTGGCAGCTAGCCCAGAGCTACCTTGCAAAGTGTCCACCCTTCGTTGCAACCACCAATCACAGTTAATATGGATGACAATGTGTTTCTGTTGATAAGTGTGTTTTCAAAGTCACAAACAGTGCTTTCAGAACAGTTTTAGGTCTGACTGCAGTGTGATGATCAAGGACACCGTTATAAGATGAGTTCTCGTAGGCACTCTTGTATTCTTGTCTTCATGACTCTCATAAATCATTTGTGACACAGTTCAGCATGATTACCTATTTGTATGTAAACTCAGACACCTTCATTTATGCAGTTTTTGTAGTGTTTGCTTAGATTAGTGTGCACTGTTATATGTGTTATTATTGCATGTTGACAACATTTTGCGGCCACTATTTGATGACTTAGATATCCCTTGAGGAAGCATTATTCTGTCCAACACAGCATGATGATTTCTCACTTCATCAGATCTTACCCTCAGGAAGGGCAGAGTATGATGCAATCATGGTCACTGTGCAGATTTATCTGACTACATAATATCAGGACAGTTGTATTGACCAGCTACGTAATTTGACAGTAGGCACATTTCAGTTATCTACTGCACAGTTGATATGTCACATTACCCAGAGACAGATTTGTTGTGTAAGTGCTATTTATTGAAAAGTGCTGTAGTGCTATCTGTACATTGTCCATGATTGTAAGTCCATTATAGTGACATCTTACATTGTGATCCTACACAAGGGTTTACCGAAATGCTTTAGACATGCTGGGGTTGATGTTTCAGACAGTGCAGAGGGACAGAATTTGCCAATGAGTAAGAGAGAGACAATCACTGGGCTGGGTGACAAGATATACAGTGGTTTGCAGAACAGTGCTTGAGTACAGTTGTTGCAAGACTGGCAAGTTACAAAGCGCAGGACCTTGGTAATAGTTGGCCATGTGGCAGGGACTAGTGCTTCCGGGTCATTTTCCTTGTGAATGTTATCTGTTCCATGTCTTCTTCTTCTGATGTGTGTGTTGCCTCCTCTGTCCTTGTTGTTGTTGGTTGTGAAGGGGCAACACACACCTCAGTGTTAGAAGACGTGGAGTCAGACATCCCAGTCGCTGCTCCCTGTGAAGGTCCTAAGGGCAGTACTGCAGCAAGGAGTATCTGCTGGTTCTTGAGAATAGAAGCCACATCACGATGGTAGGCAGCCAGGTCGGCCCTGAGGGGTTCAATGTTGTATTCGTGCACGCGTTGATAGGATTGCTGTTGTAGGTGTTGGGTCAACTGTATTACAGCTGTGCTGATTTCCTTCTGGGTTTTTTGCAGTTCCTGCAATATAGATGTTAGGGCTTGCATAGCTGCTGCCTGATCTGCAGATGACATCATGCACGAACGCACCCCCTCTAGGCTGGCTGCCATAGTTTGCATCCCCACCCGCACCTCCTTGGCCAGCTCCCGCTGTACTCCAACTACAGTTCTCTCAAAGCTGGTGCCAGTGTCGTCTGAGTCCTCAGCTGTATTGGAGCTGGCAGGTCTTACAATTGGGGTGGTGGGTGGATCCTCTGTGATGGCTGCTTGTTCTGTGCTCCTCCTTGTGACTGAAGGTGTGGTCTGGAGGGTTTCAAGGACCTTTTGGATAGTCTCCTGGGGAATGTTTATCGGCTCGTCATCCATGTCATCAGGGTAATCTGGGACAGGCATATCCGCAGGAGATCCATCTTCCTCTGCAATGAAACAGGGTACAATTAGTGTGTCTGTGTTGTGGCAATTTTGATGTGACATGCCTGCCTTGTGATGAATTCACATTGTGATCTTGTTTCGGGTTCATTGCTCCAGTCCTTCAGATGGGCAGGCCTATGGCCCACCTGCATGTCACATGTATGTTATTGAGTTATTAGACTTGTCGGCATCATCGCCTCTAGGTGTTGGTTTAGGCCAAATAGAGAATTGCCACCTTCTTGTCCTACTCAAGCCTCCGTCTACATCCATTCTCATGGTAAGACCTTTCACTGGCTGTGGGTGTTCTGATGGCCCTGGCAGCACACTTAACAATCTGGACCTGCCCCAATCTCTGATCTTTCACATCCACTTAAATGTATTTGACATGTGGCATATCCTATGCATAGCAATGTTATGACACGATATGGATGTTGGCATTGGTAATGTGTACTGCTGATGTTGGGGAATGTGTGTTACATTGGATTGCCCTGATAATCGTATCAGTGTCCTATTTCCTCCTCTGACTGTGCAGGTGTATTTCAGTGACCAGTTACATGTGTCCCCCCCTCAATGCTGTTGTCTGAGCAGTATGACATTTGGGATGTTGCATTGTTACCCAGGCACAGGATGGACCCTGACATATGCAGCATGGGTGTGTCCTTAGAGCTGTGCCTATTGTTGTTGAAATTGGCTGATGTTTGCTACAACTATGGGCATTGACATTTGACAGTACAGGGGCCTTTGTCTTGTTTCAGTGGATTGTTGAAGTTGTCATCCTCAACCCCCTAATTTAGGTGTGTATGATCCATCAGGAGGTTACTGCCATTGGCTACTTGAGCTGCACACAGAGCGGAGGTGGTAGTGGCAACTGTTGTCGCAGTTACATTCCAGTTGTCGGTATGGCTAGAGGTTGTTTAGAGGGCCCTAGTTAATGTAGGGGGTATGGTGGCTGACGTGTGCCGGGATGTCAGTTTGACCTTGTGCCCTTCCCTCCTGGCGTGGCTTTCCCTTTGCTCCATCGTTGGCATGACAGCATGCCCCCATGGGACTGTTGATGGTGTAGTGTAATGGTGTGCCCCAGCTTCTGTCTGTGCAGGCCATGCCCCCATGCCGTGCCCCTTTACCCATGCCACTCCATGTATATGATGACTTCCGTGCATTTTGTGGTCAGTATCCCCCCCGCTCACAGTTGACATTATTGCAATTTAATTCCCCATGCGACTTACCCTGCATGTGCGTTGTCTCCTGGTAGTCTGCGCTGTCCTGTCCTTGAATCCCTGTGACGATCTCCTCAGGGATGACGGCTGCGACCATCTCCTCCATGTGGTCCAGGGCCTCCTGGTGTGCTGGACTCCCACCTCCAGTCTGCAGTGCTGCCTTCCTGTTCCTGGCCATCTTTTCCTTGGTCCTGCGCTTGCAGTCATGCCAGCGTTTCTTGCACTCGATGACTGTTCTGCGTACTTCTGACACACTGTTAATCTTGTCGACAATTTGTTGCCATATAGCCTCTCTCCTACTAATTGGCAACTTTGAGGTGACAAACAGTTGGTGCTGGTGTTCCGTCACCTCTTTCACCAGAATTTCCTGCTCCTCTGCACTGAAGCGTTACTTTCTTTTCTTCTTATAAGTGTCCTGGTACTTGTGTGGGTCCTCCTGGCTGGTTCCTCGTCTGTTGTCATCTTCCTGGGGTCTGTAGTGGCATCTGGGATCCCTTTTGGCTCTCCTCTGGTGAAATGGCAGTGTTCGCGTTTTCTTTTACGCTATTGCGTCAAAAAACGGCGCAAATCCGGTTTGCGGGGTCGTAAATCGACCCACAGTCATTTCCGCCGCGTTAACGTTGTTTTGCTTTATGACTTGATGCTGCGGTGTGCGTCAAAATAAATGACTCCCACCTGTGGTTTGCCCTGTTGTGCGTCAAAGTATAAATTTGATGCCCACATGGCGCACAAAAATGGCGTTAGCCGGCGGTAATATTTTTGACGCAAAACTGTGCAGTTTTGCATCAAAAAGTATAAATATGGCGCTATGTCCACCAATTGTCCACAATAACATCAGATAAGTGGGTTCTAGATGTGATCTCCAGTTTACACACCCTGGAATTCCTCCAAAAACCTCCAAACGCTCCACCATCAGGACCACCTCCCTCTTGCTTTAAAGAACTCCTTAAAGAGATATCCACCAAGATGAAAAAAGGAGCGATAGAAAATTTCAGAAGGGACTGGAGTTCTACTCCCGTTTCTTTCTCATCAGGAATCCCTCAGAGGATTGGTATCCCATTCCCGACCTCCGAAGATGGAACACATTTCTAAAGAAACAATCTTTTCGCATGGTGACGCTTCAAGATATATTACACCTTCTGAGTAAGGAAGATCATATGACTTCACTGGATCTCCAAGACACATAATTCTATGTCCCAATACATCCAAAACACTGTAAATTCCTCAACTTTCAGGTAGGCGGTACCCATTTACAACTCAAGGTCCTCCCATTCAGAATAAAATCCGCCCCCAGAATTTTTACCAAGATGCTGGTCCCAGTAGCAGCTCATCTCAGACAACAAGGATTCCAAGTTTTTCCAAACTTGGACAGTTGACTCATAAAAACTTCTACGCATCATCAAGCAACAACAGCCACGTCCATCTGCCTCTCGTTGTAAATCAATCTGGCCTCACAGTCAACAACCAGAAATCTCACTTACAACCCACAGCATGGTTAATAATCTTGGGAGCTGTTCTAGACATGGTTAAAAAAAAAACAAGTATTTCCCTCTTAAGACAGGCAGATGAAGATTTGACAACTAGCTTACAGACTATCCACAAGAAAGCCAGTTTCTGATTGGATCTACAATTTATTGATGGGAATTATCTCTTCTTGCATTCCTCTTGTCCCAGATTGCCGATTACATATGTGTCTACTTCAAAATGAAATGGACAAACAATGGCTCCAGGCACAAGGTTTATTCGACGACCTCATTCATAAACGTCAATAATGAAAACAGCCATGTCTTGGTGGACACAAGCTGCAAATCTGTCCAAAGGGCTCTTGTAACTACAACAAATTCCCAACTTTATCATAACAACAGATGCTTCACTAGAGGTTTGAGGTGCCTACCTCCAGGACTTACAAAGCGGTGACAAGTGGAGCCCAGATGAAACAAAACTTCACATCAGTCAACTGGAGCTCAGGGCTATTGCTTTAGCACTGAAGTCGTTTCTTCCCAAGATAACACAATCATCCGTCCTGATACACACAGACAATACCACCAGTACATTCTGTCTCAGCAAGCAAGGAGGAACACGCTCACCAGTGCTATCCGCTCACTTCAACATCAATTATCACTCAAAGCAGAACGTGTGCCAGGATTGTCCACCCTCCTCCCAGACTCGCTAAACAGGACCACTGTCCCGTTCCATGAATGGGAACTGAATCAACAAGTTTTGAAAAAACTCTTCCACAGCTGAGGCAAACCAAACCTAGATCTATTTATTACGAGGGAGAACAAGAAATACCCATTCTTTGCAAGTTGGCATCCTCAAAAGAGATCGTGGGGGAATGCGTTTTCCATGAGATGGTCAAGAATCAGTGCCTACGCATTTCCCCCAATCCCATTGATCCCAAAAGTACTCAAAAAATTGAAAAGAGAACTTTGCCGACTTCTCTCCGAATAGCCCCCCCAGTGGGCCAGACAATTCTGGTTCACGGAACTCCTGCTCCTCTCTGTACAATCCCATGTCCAACTCAAGATGACACCAGAGTTGTTGACCATGAACCAGGGCCAGATCCAGCACCCAGACCCAACATCACTACACTTATCAGCCTGGATCCTGAGTACAAATGGGTTCTCCACGAAAGACTTTCCATCAGACTGCAGGGAAATTCTTGCCAAGGCAAGGGCGAACACAACAAACAGAATTTATAAATTTAAGTAGAAACGCTTCTGCCTTTGGAGTGTAGACACTAACATCTACCCTATTACATCACCGCCAGAGCGAATCCTGTCATATCTGCTACACCTGCCAAGATATGGATTGTCTCATTCATCAATAAAGGTGCACCTGGCTTCAGTTTCCAGGTTTAGATGTTCCAGTAAGGCAGCTTCTTTATGGTTTAGTCGCATCATGAAATCATTTCTCAAAGTTCTCTTCAGAGCTTTTCCTCCTGTACGAAACCCCCCACCATTGTGGCACCTGAATGTAGTACTAGGACAGCTCATGAATGTAGGAAGGTAGCCTCTTTCTAGCCTTGTTACCCCCACTTTTGGCCTGTTTGTGAGTATATGTCAGGGTGTTTTTACTGTCTCACTGTTATCCTGCTAGCCAGGGCCCAGTGCTCATAGTGAAAACCCTATGTTGTCAGTGTGTTTGATATGTGTCACTGGGATCCTGCTAGCCAGGACCGCAGTGCTCCTAAGTTTGTGGCCTATATGTGTTCCCTGTGTGGTGCCTAACTGTATCACTGAGGCTCTGCTAACCAGAACCTCAGTGTTTATGCTCTCTCTACTTTCTAAAATTGTCACTGCAGGCTAGTGACTAATTTTACCAATTCTCATTGGCACACTGGAACACCCCTATAATTCCCTTGTATATGATACCTAGGTACCCAGGGTATTGGGGTTCCAGGAGATCCCTATGGGCTGCAGCATTTCTTTTGCCACTCATAGGGAGCTCAGACAATTCTTACACAAGACTGCCACTGCAGCCTGAGTGAAATAACGTCCACGTTATTTCACAGCCATTTTCACTGCACATAAGTAACTTATAAGTCACCTATATGTCTAACCCTCACTTGGTGAAGGTTAGGTGCCAAGTTACTTAGGGCCATATTTATACTTTTCGACGCACAACTGCGCCAACGCAGTTGTGCGTCAAAAAATCTAACGCCGGCTAGCGCCATTCTGAAGCACCATGCGGGCGCCGTATTTATTCAATGACGTTAGCCGGCGTTAGCCGGCGGAGCTGCCTGGTGTGCGTAAAAAAAAATGACGTACACCAGCCAGCGCCGGCGTAGGGGAATATGGAGCTTGGGCGCCAAAAAATGGGGCAAGTCAGGCTGAGGCAAAATTTTCGCCTCAACCCGATTTGCGCCATTTTTTTTTTACTCCCAACCCCCATTAAAATGACTCCTGTCTTAGCAAAGACAGGAGTCATGCCCCCTTGCCCAATGGCCATGCCCAGGGGACTTCTGTCCCCTGGGCATGGTCATTGGGCATAGTGGCATGTAGGGGGGCACAAATCAGGCCCCCCTATGCCACAAAAAAAAAAAAAATTACTTACCTGAACTTACCTTATGTTCCCTGGGATGGGTCCCTCCATCCTTAGGCGTCCTCCTGGGGTGGGCAAGGGTGACGGGGGTGACGGGGGGTCCCTGGGGGCATGGGAGGGCACCTCTGGGCTCCTTCCGAGCCCACAGGTCCCTTAACGCCTGCCCTGACCAGGCGCTAAAAAACGACGCAAAAGCGGCTGGACGTCATTTTTTTTGACCCGCCCACTCCCGGGTGTCATTTTTGCCCGGGAGTGTAAATACGGCGCACATGCCTCGGAGTCACTTTTTTAGACGGGAACGCCTACCTTGCATATCATTAACGCAAAGTAGGTGTCCACGCTAAAAAATTACGCAAACTCCATGGAATTTGGCGCTAGACGCGTCTAACGCCAGAGTATAAATATGGAGTTCGTTTTGCGTCGAATTTGCGGCAAAAAAAACAACGCAAATCCGGCGCAAACGGAGTATAAATATGGCCCTTAGTGTGTGGGCACCCTGGCACTAGCCAAGGTGCCCCCACATTGTTCAGGGCAAATTCCCCGGACTTTGTGAGTGCGGGGACACCATTACACACGTGCACTACATATGGGCCCCTTCCTATATGTAGCGTCACAATGGTAACTCCGAACATGGCCATGTAACATGTCTAGGATCATAGAATTGTCACCCCAATACCATGCTGGTATTGGGGTGACAATTCCATGCATCCCCGGGTCTCTAGCACAGAACCCCGGTACTGCCAAACTGCCTTTCCGGGGTCTCCACTGCAGCTGCTGCTGCCAACCCCTCAGACAGGTTTCTGCCCCCCTGGGGCCTGGGCAGCCCAGTCCCAGGAAGGCAGAACAAAGGATTTCCTCTGAGAGAGGGTGTTACACCCTCTCCCTTTGGAAATAGGTGTGAAGGGCTGGGGAGGAGTAGCCTGCCCCAGCCTCTGGAAATGCTTTGATGGGCACAGATGGTGCCCATCTCTGCATAAGCCAGTCTACACCGGTTCAGGGATCCCCCAGCCCTGCTCTGTTGCGAAACTGGACAAAGGAGAGGGGAGTGACCACTCCCCTGACCAGCACCTCCCAGGAGAGGTGCCCAGAGCTCCTCCAGTGTGTCCCAGACCTCGGCCATCTTGGATGAAGAGGTGTTGGGGTACAATGAACAGCTCTGAGTGGCCAGTGCCAGCAGGTGACGTCAGAGACCCCTCCTGATCAATGCTTACCTCTCTCAGTAGCCAAGCCTCCTTTCTCAGTAGCCAAACCTCCTTTTTTGGCTATTTAGGGTCTCTCCTTTGGGCTATTCCTCAGATTACGAATGCAAGAGCTCACCAGAGTTCCTCTGCACTTCCCTCTTCGACTTCGGCCAAGGATAGACAGGTGACTGCTCCAGGACGCCTGCAAAACCGCAACAAAGTAGCAAGACGACTACCAGCAACATTGTAGCGCCTCATCCTGCCGGCTTTCTCGACTGTTTCCTGGTGGTGCATGCTCTGAGGGCTGTCTGCCTTCACCCAGCACTGGAAGCCAAGAAGAAATCTCCTGTGGGTTGACGGAATCTTCCCCCTGCTAACGCAGGCACCAAACTTCTGCATCACCGGTCCTCTGGGTCCCCTCTCATCCTGACGAGCGTGGTCCCTGGAACACAGGAGCTGGGTCCAAGTGTCTCCCACAGTCCAGTGGCCCTTCTGTCCAAATTTGGTGGAGGTAAGTCCTTGCCTCCCCACGCCAGACAGCAAACCTGTGTACTGCGTGATCTGCAGCTGCTCCGGCTTCTGTGCACTTTTCCAAGGATTCCTTAGTGCACAGCCTAGCCCAGGTCCCCAGCACTCCGTCCTGCATTGCCCAACTCGCTGAGTTGGACTCCGACGTCGTGGGACCCTCCTTAGTGACTCTGAGTCGACCGCTGTCCTCAGATCTTCTAAGTGCCTGTTCCGGTACGGGTGCTGCCTACTTCTGCGGGGGCTTTCTGAGTTGCTGAGCGCCCCCTCCGTCGCCTCCTCCAAGGGGCGACATCCTGGTCCTTCCTGGGCCCCAGCAGCACCCAAAATCCTCAATCACGACTCTTGCAGCTAGCAAGGCTTTTTTGCGGTCTTTCTGCGTGGAAACAACTCTGCATCCTCCAGCACGCCGGGGGCCATCTTCTGACCAAAGGAGAAGTTCCTGGCACCTTCCGTTGTTGCAGAATCTTTGGCTTCTTCCACCAGGAGGCAGCCCTTTTGCACCTTCATCCGGGGTTTAGTGGGCTTCTGCCCCCCCTGGACACTTGCGTGACTCTTGGACTTGGTCCCCTTCCTTTACAGGTCCTCAGGTCCAGGAATCCGTCTTCAATGCTTTGGTAGCAATTGTGGTTCTTGCAGAATCCCCTATCTCGACTTTACTGTCTTTCTGGGGTAGTAGGGTAACTTTACTCCTACATTTCAGGGTCTTGGGGTGGGGTATCTTGGACACCCTTACTGTTTTCTCACAGTCCCAGCGACCTTCTACAACCTACACTAGGCCTGGGGTCCATTTGTGGTTCGCATTCCACTTTTGGAGTATATGGTTTGTGTTGCCCCTAGGCCTATTCCTACCTATTGCATCCTATTGTGATTCTACATTGTTTGCACTAATTTTCTAACTCTTACTTACCTGATTTTTGGTTTGTGTGCATATAACTTGTGTATATTACTTACCTCCTAAGTGAGGGTATCCTCTGAGATACTTTTGGCATATTGTCACTAAAATAAAGTACCTTTATTTTTAGTAACTCTGAGTATTGTGTTTTCTTATGATATAGTGCTATATGATATAAGTGGTATAGTAGGAGCTTTGCATGTCTCCTAGTCTCCTAAGCTGCTTTGCTATAGCTACCTCTATCAGCCTAAGCTGCTAGAACACTACTAATCTAATAATAAGGGATAACTGGACCTGGCACAAGGTGTAAGTACAACTTGGTACCCACTATAAGCCAGGCCAGCCTCCTACAATGAAACCACCATTTGAGCCAATTCATAAGGCAGATTCGAAGTACTTTACTTGGAAAATGCACTTCTAGTGGCTCTCACATCTGCCAAAAGAGTAAGTGATACTCATGATTTTACCATCAAAGAAACTTTTCTTCAATTTGCATCGGGCAGCGTTATACTGTGAGCCTACCCTAAGTTCATTCTGAAAGTCTTCTACCTGAATGAACCAGTAGTTCTACAAATATTTTTCCCAAAATCTCTGCATTCTCTTGACCTCAAATGATGCTTCAAGTTTTACTTACACAGTACCCATCAGATTTGGAAAGCAGTCCAAATGTTTCTGGCATATGAAGGTATCAGGAAAGGTCTTCCAGTAACCAAGCAGACCATCCCCAGATGGATTGCATCCACTATACAATTTTGACATTCACAAGCCAGAAAGCCTTTGCAGGTTAAGGTCAAAGCCCATTCCACCAGAGCTGTTTCCACATCTACAGCTCTTTTTGCTGGAGTACCGATACAGCATATCTGCCGAGCAGCAAGGTGGTCCAGCAGACACATGTTTATGAAGCATTATTGCCTGGATGAAACTCATAAGACCGATGCAGCTGTGGGACAGGCAGTGTTACGACATTTGTTTAAATAAAGTGTGCCCCGTTACTTTTCCCACCATCCGCTGAATGTATATTACAGTGATGTGAGAGTTCTTCTTGTACTTTATTGCGTGGTATTCTGATTAAATCATGTGAATCTATGAAAGATCCAATACTAGAGAAGACAATTAGTTTCTCACCTGTAACTGTAGTTCTCCAGTATTGGTATCTTTCATAGATTCACTTGTGACCCACCCTCCTCCCCTCAGACATAAGAATTATTCATTTCACACTTGTGCTTGAAAATCTGGGGGAATCAGCCTCTGTTGGGAGTGTTCTAGATGGTGCACTGGATGGTGCTGTGGCCTGATTAGCTAAGGTTTGTGGTTTGGTCCTTTTTAAAAAAGGACATAGATAGGCTATAAAACCTATGGCTAAAAGCAAGTCTATCTATTAGACTAATGCACGTTAGTTTATTATAGAACTGTGGGACTTCCCCTTCGATGATGGAAAATGATTCAAGCATGTGAATCTATGAAAGATACCAAGACTGGAGAACTACAGCTATGGGTAAGTAACTAATTTTCATACTACACATGTTTTAATATATTCTTAGTAATATTATTATATATTTTTCAAATATATTTTATGCTTAGTTGGAGTGTGAATAGTAAATTTGGCTCCTCCAAAGTTCAAAACTTTCCTTACTGGTGCTTATGTTGGAGTATGAATAGTAAATCTGACTCTTCTAAAATCCAATACTTTCCATATTGGTATTCGGTTTGAGTGGAAATAGTAAATCTGCCCCGTTCAATGTCCAACAGTTTCCTTACTTTTGCTCAGTTTGACATGGGAATAGTAAATCTGATACATTCAAAGTTTAACACTTTGTCTACTGTTGCTTAGTCTGGATTTGGAAATATTATTGAACCCTTCCAAAGTCTACGTATTTTTTATTTGAATTCCTTTTGTTTTTTTACATACATTTTTTCGTGATTACATTTTAAAAAGTTATTTTAGGGTTAATTCTTTAAGGTATTTTTTATTGTATATATTTTTATTTTTTGGGGTAATATTATTTTTATTGCATTATGTTCTCAATTTTATTAAGTGCATTGTATATGTTTATTTTTATATCTTTTAATATTTTGTGTTTTTAATGATTCTTAAATATTATTACTATTTGTTATTTTAATCCTGTTTTTATTTAATAATGTTATTAATTCCATATTTTTTACATTTATTTTAATGTATGCCTTTTTATTTTAGATTATACCATGTATTTATTTATTTTTATATTATATGTATATTATTTTTAAATGATCTATATATTTTTTAATGTTTATACTTTTCGAGTAAATATCATACTTACCTCCTTAATGATGATATTTTGGTCTACTATTGTTTCTCTAGTAAACATTTTTGTTCCTTCCATAGAAACTCCATAGAAAGTATTTAAAGTTCATAAATATTCTCAATATTTTTTTGCTATATTTAGGGCATCATTTACGAGGCCTTAACGGCACACTGCACCACCAAAGTGTCATTTTTTTTAATGCTCCGGTGGCGCAATGTGCCAGCCCATATTTACAAGGCCACGCAAAGCTACCTTGCATGGCTTTTCATGGCCTTTCAAAATATGGTCCTCTTTCACGCATAACACTGTGTGAAAGCGGCGTTCCTTGGGTGTTGCTTGGCGTGTTCCCATGCAACACCCATGGAACCCAAAGGAATCTGACGCATTCCCAGATTTACAAGTTTGGAAATGCATCAGATTCATGCGCCACCACAGATCTGTCCCAATCCTTGGCAAGGATATGTTTATGCTTGAGGACGACTGGATGGAATTGCCAGTTAATCAGGTCGAGGAAGGCCGGGCACCCAAATCCCACTTACCTCAGCAGAAAATCTACCATACTGATGGGAATACAGAGAAAGGGAATGAAAAGGCAAGAAAAGGAAATGGTTTATCACCAGCTAAAAAGTAAAACTAAATACAGTTCAAATCGGCAGCAATTTTGCCCAATGGCAAACACAGAAGTATTAATGAGCTCATATTTTGCAAATGATATGCAGATTTTTGCACATTTCATCTGTTAGCTGATATATAATAAGCACAGAGAAAGAGTTGAAGATACACCTCTTTAAAGAACACTAAGGCCCTCATTATGAACTTGGTGGGAAAACCCGCTGAGTTCGGCGCTGGCGGTCAACAAAAGACCGCCAGCGCGTAGAAGACCCCGCCGGCCACATTATGATCATTCATCTGGGCTGGTGGGCTGTTTCCGCCAGCCGGCCCAGCTGAATGCTGGGCCTGTACATTGACGCCGGCTCCACATGGAGGCGGCGGCAATGTAGCACTGCTGCGGGTGCAGTAGCACCCATCGCACATATCACTGCCTGTATATCGGGCAGTGACATGCGCGACGGGCTGTGCACGGGGGACCCTGCACTGCCCATGCCAAGTGCATGGGCAGTGCAGGGGGCCTCGAGGCACCCATTCCTCCAGCCTTTCCCTGGAGGGGTAAACCGCCAGGGAAAGGCTGGTGGAATCAGGTACATTATCCGGCGGGCAGCGCTGCCCTGTCGGATATGTAACTCCGCCATCGCCAGGCTGCCTGGTGGCGGAAGCCTGGCGGTGGCAGAGTAACTCCAGTGGCGGTTCTGCCACAAATATTATATGGCAGTCTGGGCCGCCATCGTGGCCCAGACCGCCATGTTCATAATGAGGGCCTAAGTCACAATTACCACAATCTAGCTACCTCATAAACCATTTGTAGACTGAATCCTTGCCCTTGACTCTATACAGCGCTTTGCTGGCTTTGCCTAGGTTTATGGTATACAAATAACACCCACAAACACATACATATAAAATGCAATTTTGCTACTAGAAGCATCGGGAAGGAAGGAGAAATGACTGGAGTCAGTGAGCCAGCGCAGAAGAGGAGCTATCACAGTTTGTCCTTTGCTGATAATGTCACAGACCAATCCGAGTGTAGGGTACTCTTCCAAACTGTTTGAATTTATATTATATTATTATATTGTTGAATATTGACCTTCAACTGGAAAGCATATTTTCATCTGTTGTAATTGTAGGGCTGTCCACATGGAGGATGAAAGCGTTAACATACATTTTCACATTAACTCCTGTGAAATTTAACCAGTGAGAACTCCACCATTATAGGGTTACATATGTGAAAGGATAATGAATACAAATATACAATATTCCTGAGGAAAGGCATTTTTGTGATTTCCTTAAAACTTTAAGACCCATATTTATACTTTTTTTGCACCACATTTGCGTCATTTTTTTAAGCAAAAGCGGTGCAAACGTACAACATACAATTATATTTTGTAAGTTTGCGCCGTTTTTTGTGTAAAAAAATGACAAAAATACGTGCAAAAAATGTATAAATATGGGCCAAAAAGTCACAGGCATAAGCCTATCTCTCATAAGGTGACTAATTTATGATGATATTTGGTGCAAGGTAAATACTTTGCAAGTGTTGTGTTCGTCTTTGGTCATTTATTGTTAATTCTGCTCCATCCTGAACAAGTATAAGGAACTGGCAGTGCCCAATATTCCTGCAAAGATAGAAAGCTCCTATTCCACTTATCTTAATCAGGGGGGAGCTAATATCTATGAGATTCCAGTTACATGCCATCTGACACTATTAGCCCTTCAAATAAGGGAAGTTAGTGTACAGCCAACAGAAGACAACACAGGGTGAAACAGTTAGACCAATCTATGTTAATGCCATATCTTTTTGGTTCCTGGCTACAGGAGAGGGGGTTTGGATGAAATTCATCTGATGTCCATCACCACTGGCTTCTGGGGCCCTACATTGAAAAGGGTTAGCCTCTTCGGCATATTGTGGACATTCTATCCAGTGTTGTGGCTTTGTTCAAGGTGGTTCTGTTTGTCATCTTAAGGAAGTTCAATGCATAATGGTCATTCTGGCATTAGCTTGTGTTCATTTACATATTTGTGGCACTGTGGTCATAAAGGTGGCCCTGGCAGAAAATGACTCATATGTGTATATTATCTGCATTCTCTGTATTATGATATCTCTGGCATAGGTTAGCTTTTATAAACACACTGGGGCCATTGTTGGCATTAGGTGGCCACTCATAGCAGTATTTTAGGCATCCTACGCATTATGGTGGCCCTGGCATAAGATAGTGTTCCTTGTTATGTTATGTTGATTTGTATAGCGCACTAATCACCCAAGAGAGTATCCAGGTGCTTGGGCAAGATGTGTAGGTGTGTGTCCCAAGGTGCTTATATTAAGAGCAAGGTCTTATGCTTCTTGCGGAACTCAAGAAGTGAGGAGGAGGCTATGATGTGTTGAGCGAGGTTGTTCTATGTCTTAGGTGCATGTAAGAGATTGAGTGACCTGAGGTGGGGTGTGATGTGGGTGAGGCGTGGGAGGTCGTGTATGAGTCTTGCGGCTGCATGCTGGATGGTCTGGAGTCTGTAGGAGTTGTTTGGAGATTCTGGCATAGAGAGTGTTGCCATAGTCCAGCCTGCTGTTGATGAGTACTTGCGTGATGGTGTTCTGAGGCAACCATTTGATAATCTTTTGCAATGTGCACAGGATGTAGGCCCAGGAGGTGTACACTGCATTGACTTGAGCTGTCATTTTGAGCTTGTCATCGAGGATGACCCCTGGATTTCTTGTGTGGTCTGTGGGTGTCAGTGTTTGTCCTAGCTCCAATGGCCACCAGGTGGAATCCCATGGGGAGATCTTGTTTCCAAAGACCAGTGCTTCCATTTTGTTTGAGTTAAGCTTCAGGCAGTTGGTTCACCTCAAGTCTGCTGACATTGCCATATGGGTGGTGAAGTTGGTTTTGGTGGTGTTTGTCTTGTCCATAAGGTAGAGGATAAGTTGGGTGTCATCAGCGTAGGATGTGACGGTGACGTCTTGTAATTGGATGATGTTAGCAAGCAACTTCATGTATATGTTGAAAAGAGTGAGGCTGATGGACGATCTTTGTGGAACACCTCATATCAGTTTCTTGGTCTTTGATGTGAAGGGTGTCAGCCTGGCTCTTTGGATTATTTCTGTGAGGAAGGAACAGATCCATTTGAGAGTGGATCTGTGTATGCCAATATTGTGGAGTCTTCTGATGAGGGTTTTGTGGGAGGCAGTGTCAAAGGCCACAAAGAGATTGAGCAGGATGAGAGTGCTTTTCTTCTCAGTCAAGGATGTTTCAAATGTTGTGAGCGGCCAAAATTAGTGCAGTTTTAGTTTTGTGCTTCTTACTGACTCCTGATTGTGTGTTGTCTAAAAGATGGTGTAATTCGAGGTGAGTTGTAAGTTGCTTGTTAATGGCCTTCTCAATCATTTTGCCTAGATAGGGGAGCAGGCAGATAGGTCATAGGTTGCTCAGTTGATTCAGGTCGGTTGTGGGTTTCTTGGGGAGGGTGTTGATTTCTGCAAGTGTGCATTCTTCCGGGTGTTGATTGGTTTTGTTCCTGCATTGTATATTTGGTGGGGGCATGGGGCCATTGGAGTCCCTGAGTGGATGGTCCACAAGATTGCCACTATGTTGCTTTTGGTGAGGGTTGTCCATTTGGTCAGGTGACCGGCTTGGTTTGTGGTGTGTAGGTTAGCAGTGAGCTCTCTTGGGTTGGGTTGGTGTGCGAAGTTGCTGTAGATGTTTGCGATTTTGCTATGGAAGAAGTTGGATAGGTTGTCGCAGAGTTGTTGGGAGGCAGCAATGTTGTTGACAGTGGCTGAGGGTGAGATGAAATCCTTGACAATTGAGAAGACCTCCTTGCAGCTGTTGGAGCTTCCTTCGATGTGATCCACCAGTGCTTTTTTTCTTGGTGTCTCTAATTTGTTGTTGATAGCAACTTAGTGAAAGTAGTTCTGCCCGTGGTGTGGATGGTGGCTCTCCATTTCCTTTCCAGATGTTTACAAAGTTGTTTGGTGTCTCTGAAGTCTTCTGTGCATCAGCTGGCCTGCTTATTTGTTTTGCTATGCTAATAGGGTTTGATAGGTGCAAGGGAGTCCATGCAGTACTTGATCCAGTTGTTGAAGCTGTTGATGTCCTTGTAGAGGCTGTCTGTTGTGCTAGGCTGATCAATGCTGAGGGCACTGAGCCATAATGCTTCTGTGGTTTTGCCCCAGCAGCAGCTTGGAGTGATGAACATGGTAGGGGTTGAGGTGTTTTGATTTGGAAGTAGATGATGGAGTGGTCGGTCCATGTGAGCTGAGTGGTGGAGTTGTATTTGATGCTGTTGCTTGAAGATGGGGTCCAGTGTGTGTTGGTTCTATGACAAGCTGGGTGAGTATGATGTTGCTCAAGCTTTCGAGGAGTTCTGTAGAGCAGGTGTTATGTCGGTCTTCCAGGTGAAAGTTGAGGTCACCAAGGCTGTAGAATCGATGGTGAGCGGAGCGACAAAGTCAGTGATGACGTTGGTAAAGGTGGTTCGTGGTCCTGGTGGTTAGTAGACGAGGGTTCCGTTCAGGGGTAATTTTCCAGAGATTTGCAGCTTTAAGTGCAGGTCTTCCATGAATAGAGTGCCATTCTCTTGGGATGTTGTACATTAAATGCATTTCTTGTAGATCATAGCAAGTCCTCCTGGCTTGTGAAGGCGGTCCTGTTAAGCAATCTTTATGCCCTGCTGGGATTGTCACAGTGATGTCAGGAGCAGACAAGGGATTGAGCCAGGTCTCTGTGACAAAGAGCATGTTGGGTGCGTTGTTGCTCAGAAGGTCCCATATTTCAATTGTGTGTTTGCTGAGTAATCATGTGTTGAGAAGCATGCATGCAAGTGGTTGTTGGCATGCGGGTTTGATGTGATGTAGAGTGGGAGTGTAAGTGTTGTTTGTGCTTGTGTGGTGTGTGTCTTCGGATTTACGTTGGCTGTTGGAGAACCAGTGGTGGGTATAAGTGGAAGCTCCTACCATGATGTGAAGTGCAGCCCGGCAACAGTTGTTGGAACAGCAGAGTATCTCTGGGCAATGATCAGGCCAGTGTTCCTGGCACTAAACATGGTCCAGGCACTGACAGATGCAGATGGGTTGCCTGTGTGCCTGTGGAGTGCCCACTGTAAGTCCCTTTCGCAGTTGTCATCAAGTAGGTCCTGGAGGAGGGAGGAGTCCAGGATGCCATGATATCATTTCCTGTGTTGATGGGTGATGGATAAGGAAATCATTTTGCTTAGCTTCTTCTTTTAAAGATGATTTTGGCAGGAAAAACAGTAATGTTATTTCCTGACCAGATAAATGATGACATTTTCAGTGATGTTGCTTCCTGTGCAGGTGGATGATGGGAGATCCAGTGATGTCACTTCCGGTGCTGATGGGTGGTGGGAAATTAGGTCCTCTTGCTTGGCTTCTTCTGTTAGAGACGGTTTTGACAGGATAACCAGTAATGTTACTTCTTGTCCAGAATGACGATGGGAAATTCAGTAATGTCACTTTCTGTGCAGGTAGATGATGGGAGATCCAGAGGTGTCACTTCCTCTGATGATGGGTGTTGGGAAATTACGTCCTCTTGCTTAGCTTTTTCTTTTAAAGACTGTTTTGGCAGTAATGTCACTTCCTGTCCAGGTGGATGATGGGAAATTCAGTGCAGTCACTTCCTATGCAGGTGGATGATGGGAGATCCAGTGATGTCACTTCCTGTGCTAATGGGAATAAAACTCTTGGTGTTATCTGGAAATGTAAGCATCTTGGTGGCCCTCTCATACAAAGGCCTTCTTCGACATATTATCATCCATTTATTCAATGCCACTATGCTACTACTGGCATATGGTGGCTACCTCTAGCTTCCGATGGGCATCATACATTAGGTGGGCATTCCTGACACTTGATGTCTACCACCAGTGTATTATAGGTATCCATGGAACCTGATTGTGATGCACAGACTTGGTAGAATATATCCATGCAAGGCAGTACGGCATGTGAGTACTTTATGACTAAAACAGAAAGAGTTCAGTACAGTGGGAGAGTCATGACCCAAAATCTATCACCGCCACACACTGCCAGTGACTTGGGGTGCAAGCATTGATTATTTATTTTATTTTTTTAAAGTGAAGGGCCTTGAAGTGCTGGGAATCGCCCACCAGCATTACTGAATGCCATGGCTGCTGACGGCCAAATTTTGATTCTACCTCTTGCCTTTTTCTTCAACCATCCAAAACTGCCTATCTCTTTTTCTTATTTTTGTGCATGTTTTCTTCTTTTCTTCCCTGCTATCCTACTTTGTTACTGCTTCCCTATGTTTCTCTTCCTCCTTCTTTCATCCTTTTCTGCCTTCCTCTGTGTTCATCCGGTTAAAAGTCTGATGATAAAAAAATATGCCCAAGTCCGTAGAAATGAGTGCCGGTACATACCACCTGCAAACACTTGCACAAATTAAGCACAGTGCTCTGGGATGAGAGTTGGGCGGCTCCCTGGATAGCTGCTGCTCCTTTGATTCGTGGAAATGCCACACTCACTCCCTGTAGTGTGCTTCCACAAGAACCTATGCTGACACAGCTCCATCAAGGTCACTCCCTCAGGTACCGTCAGCGCAGTGCTGACTGACAGTGGGAACCATATCTTTTTATATGCCATGCCCTTAATTTGTGCTTGTTGTTTCCGGTGCTGAGCGCCGGCACTTATTTTTGAGGCCGGGGCTTATTCTCCTGCTTCAAGCATTTGCTGCGAGCAAAAGACACATATGGGAAAGACGGAGGAAGAGAAGAACGAAAAAGCGTCACAAAGGGAGAAAGTAGAAAGCTGCAAGGGTGATCTGAAGGGGCAGGGAGTGGCTTTATTTCGATTATAGAGGCCCGAGATGGCTTCAGGATTACGCCGCCTCAGTATTCCGTGTTCACACATTTAATAGCAGCAGCCCCGTGTTTAAGAGGAGGGCTTTGGGCACCGGCACCTTTTTATTTACAAATTAAGCACTGCATGCCTGTGTACTCATAGGTATATGCCAATGTGTTTAACACTGCCTGTAAACCCCATTTAATTATTATCCATGTTTTTTTAGCAATATGTGCCTAGAAATGAAGCATTTGTCAGACGTTTTCCCAAAGGTACATTGAGTGGGAATACACCACCCGATGTATAATTGCATTTATGTTCTATTTCATCAGCTTTACCGACCACAAGGGCTTTAAAAAGACCAGTTAGAACACATTTCATGACAATTCCTATAATTTCTGTGCTCTGAAATACACCCTTTCCTACTAATTATCACAAACAATTGTAAAGGTAGAATAACACTGACACTTAAAACACTGCAAAATATTTTGCGTTATTTGAAATGTCAAAATACTATGCCACTTTTTAACAATATCGTGGGGCACAACCACGCCCCTCTCATGCCACAGTTGTTTTTTGAGGCCAGCCCCCCCCCAAAAAAACAAAACATCTACCCCTGTCTCGGAGCCTCAGTCTCGCGCAAGGCAGCGCTTGGTCACCTTTGCGTTATAACACAACTCTTACTGTTGTGCTAAGATGGCGACATTAGCACGAGCCCGGCTTTGGCATGATTGGCACATGGTTCTTTCTAAAAGTGCTGCTGTGTATTTGTTGTCATTGCTCTGTAAACGCTAGCTGAACTGATCCTTAGGTTTGCTGCTTATGGCAATGTATATGATGTGCTTAGTATGTGCAATCAAGTTTTCCAAACTTTGGCACTCTTCAGACTGTTTCCAAGTTTTAACTAAAAAGAGAGACAAAAGTATTTGTTTCCTAGCTGAAGATCTAGACAATTACTGCCAGGCGCAGGCAGCCAATTATGAAAATAGGCCGGAACATGCTGTGTCTGTTATTCCAGCCTAAAATACACAAAAGCTGGCAACCTCTGGGGAAATACAGTTGTCGAGCAAGCAGCACCTCCCTCCTCCGGGCCTGCTGCTGTGGGAATGTGGGACTAGATCATTGCTGTCCCGCCACCCCCCTCAGGCAAGCAGACTGTTCTGTACGCAGGGGGGGGGGGCTCGCAGGGGGGGAGACAGACTGTCCACTCCTGCATGACTGACGGTGAGGACTGGGAGAGGTGATAAAACAGAAACAAAGCCGACTGCTCTTCTGCTTTCTTTATTGTTCATCTCAAAATGTGCAAGAAGTTCCTTCGGCTTCAAGCATTAAACTGGAAACTGTCTCCTTCCGCCACGAAAGCAGAGATTGCAACAGGGACGGGGCTACATTACTGCCATTGTAAAAAGCTGCTTTAATGTGCCACCGCGAGTGGGTTTCTGGTTGCCACAAATCGCCGTGCTACAAGGGACGTGGCGAGTGCCAAAAAAGCAAACTGTCATTTTTCCCAAGGCTCTGGACATCCTTGCATAGGAGCTGGATTTTAGAATTCCAAATTTCCCATCACTGACTCAAACAAGCTGTTTTCAAACCCAAAGACTCCTGTGCTCATTCTGAGTTTGGCTGTCATACCCAAAGACCGCAGTGCAAAAGGCAGCCCAAGCACCGCCAGCGATGGCGGAGTGAAGCCCGCCGTATTCCGAGTGACCAACACAACACCGCCAAATATTGATCGGAAAAACAACACCGTGGCCTAAATGACGGAAAGAAGGAGGCGGTTGCACCACCACCACTGCCATGCCGAGAAAATGCTGCCCGCCAAATTCCGATACACAAATCAGCAACGCAGAAACCAACATGGCGGTAATCCACTGGTGGTCCAAACCGCCGCGGGAAAATAAGTAGCCACCACCCAGCAACACTGCACTAGATAAGATAAGACCAATAGCAACACCTGAAACACATACACACACCTGTCCACAGCACTACATCCCCAGAACCGTTTGCAAATTGAAACCCAGATAGTGCGAGAGAAGGACTCACTGAAAGGAGGCACTGCACCTAGATACCACAGGCACCATCATACTAAGCACGCAGCACACAACACACCACTGCACACAAACACCACAGAGCACAAACGCATATCATTACACATTTTCACAACTGCAAACAGCACACCCACAATATCTGCACCGCATACACCCCTACCCACAACACAACCACCATGGCACCAAAAAAAAAAACCAGATTCACTGAAGAGGAGCTCATGGTAATGGTGGAAGAAATTGTGAAGGTGGACTGTTTGAAACACTGGTCTAGCAGACATCCATAGCCTGGAAGAACGACTTATGGCAGAGGATAGTCAACAGGGTGAATGTAGTGGGGAACCATCCACACACAAGGGAGGACATTAGGAAGAGGTGGAACAACCTGAGGGGGAAGGTACAGGCCATGGCTTCCGGGCACAAAGTGGCCGTCATGAGGACTGGTGGCAGACCACCACCACCTCCCCCAGAAATGGCACAGTGAGATGAGATGGTCCTGGCCATACTACATCCTGAAAGCCTCACTAGAATTGCTACTGAAGTGGACACTGGTAAGTCCACTGTACTCAGTGGCCACCATGTCTCTGTGCACAGCATGTATCCCCCCCCCCCCCACCTTCTCACCCCCTCAAGCCACCCGAACGTGCACAATCCCATCATTGGCCCCATACCCACACTTGCATGTCACATCTCCCCACTGACACCATTGTCTCACAGCCCAGCCTAGTGCATGTATGCCTCACACAGCAGAAAGTACCACAACTACCACAATGCAACACTCCCTACCCTTGCCTGACTGCTATGTACATATCACATCTCTGCAATTGCACTTTAAACCATGTCACTCCCCATCACCAATATGTGGTAGGAATGTGCATCAGTACATGGCAATGACAGTAGCAAGACAAATGTAAACTGCATTGCAAATTAGGACCATTGCAACCTTCCACTGATGGGAACACAAGCAGTGGACTGCAAACTGACAATGCCAGTACTGCCCTGAAAATACAGTGAATGAGGGAATACAACCATGTGTGTCACCGCATAAATAACATCACCTGACACAATACCTATCATCTCACAGGTCTCCCAAGTACTGACACACAACAGAGGAGCCCAGTAACAGGAAGCCCAGGCCTGGATGCAGCACCAACAGAAGAGGATCCACATGCACGTCTGGATTCAGACAATGAACCTGGCCCATCAGGCATGAGTGGTCAGACCACCACCATCAGCCTTACCCTGCCCACAACCTAAACCACCTCCCCTGTAGCAGCCAGTGCACAGCAGAGCCCACCTTCCGATACCTGTGTCCCAAGGTCACATCAATCATCAGTGTGCCCCAAAGGACAGGGACAGGAGTCAACGGTGCAAACCCAAGACAATGACTGTCCTGCTGTCAGTCGGAGGGGGACACTGCACCAGGGGCACAGGCACAGGGGGCAAGGGCCAGTGCGAGGACAATCGTGGGACAAGAGATGAGGCAAGTCCAGGACACGACTGGCCAGGAGGCTGTCTCCAGGGTCCTGGCAGCCTACCAGCAAACCCAGGACCAGTTGGGCCAGATACTCAACACCTTGCAGGAGACACAGAGGCTGCAGGAGGAATACCACCAGGAGGCCATGCAGCAGTGGCAGGCACACAATGCCACCATGGCCTCCATATTAGGGGAGTTCAAGGATCTCAACAGAATCCTGTGGACATTCTCCACCCAATAGCAGGCCCCATCCAGTAGTCAGTCAACACCACTGCCCTCAACATCAGCACCTGCTACTGGAATGGAGGAACAGCAGGAGCACCCACAGGACAACAGCACCCGAACCCCTGCAGCTGAGGAAAGCCCCGTAAAAGAGATCGCCCATCCAGATATCCTGCAGGACCCCAGGCCAAGACCAATCCCCCAACCAGGAAGTGATTCCTCTTCTGGTATGTCACCCTTGTGTGCCATTGTACCACCCTGTTGGCTGTCCAACACCAAGGTCACATCATTCCGAGGCTAATGGTTATGGGACCTATGAACCTAACATCTGGACCACCCACTCTGATCATCACCTAGACCCCTTCCCCACTCCTCTGGCCTGTGAAATGCTACACTAACTAAACGCCTATAACCACAAGTCATGGTGCATGTCACATGAAGAGGGATAATTAAATGGAATGAGGTACAAGGTGGTAGGAATGTAAACTACAGCCATAAATCAATAGCAGTTGAGCACAAACACAGGATGAGTGTCCCAGCAGCTTTGTTGCCCCATAAATGAGGGACTGCATTGGCATTCACACCAGTATTCAGGAAAGATGATACATAGGTTACATCCTCAATTGCACAACTCCCTGAGTAGTCATGAACATGTACCTGGCACCCAGCAGATGTCAAAGCATGAGATGCCTACGCAGCAGGACAAGAGTGAGAAGTCCCCCAAACATAACCCCAAATAGGCAGTCTGGGGACCCTAAAACTTCCCAACAACTTCAAGGCTGTACTGCAATAGCACTAGCATACCACAAATGAAGTTAGCAGCTTTGCATTTCCACTACTACTCATAGTGAGTCGCCTACCCATCAAGGTCGGTGAGGCTCCAGTCCCCACACATATATTGATGCATACAAACACTGCCGCCAGACTGCCTTCAACAACACATCTACCATGCACAGATGATATGTAATGCAGACATGCCTGTACATCAAGGAAAGTAGTGACGAATCATGTCAGTCCTGTTGTCATGTGCCTC